>NC_063259.1:14812213-15509051 GCF_019578655.1 Ricinus communis | reverse complement strand
GTGATGTTACATTGTTCCAATGTTTTACTAATTAATTTCCTATTTAGCTATTATAGGTGATTCTTAGGATCATCAAGTTTTCCTTAATTATCTTTCTTAATATTTTGCTAGGTAAAATAAATAAATCTTAGGATCTTCCTTAAATAAGTTTTCCTTAATTATCTATTCTTAATTATGGCAAGTAGGGTTAAGGGTTAGAGGCTAGGCTACCCTCTCTTGTTACTATTTAAAAGTTATTTTCTTATGGAATAAAGGAAGCACAAATTTCCTCAAGGTTGTGAACTCCTAAAGTTCAAAGATTGTAGGGTTCTCTCTATTGAGCCCTTAACTGTAATTCAATATAGGTCGTAAAGGTAGACACTCGCTCGCTTCGATCCGGTGGTGAATCGTAGGACCATAACCCGATTCCAAAGGCAGGATCCTAACATCCTATAGTTGAGATTCTTTTGAGTCAAATGCTATTTTAAGGTATGAGCTTGTATGTTATACCATGCACTGTTATGTAGTTCACCATGCTCTTGTTGGTTTCCTTTCTACTAGGTTTTGTTGGCTTGCATGTGAAACATTGTGTTGGACTAACAATTATGACATTGGGAAACAGCATGGTATTAGGGTGAAATCATAGTTTTTATTATAAATTCTGTCTGGGAAACTGGACATCGAAGGTTTTATTGGAAACTACTCTATATAGGTTCTTATATTTCCAAAATAGCATTTAAATTCAAAATCTGTTTCTGCAATGTATTTGATTGGATGTCACTAATCTGTTTACGGGGTAAATGCATTATTGGTCAATATGAAAGTTTGTTGACATACAGTAATAATGTGTATGAATTTCTTTCAAATACAGATGTGTTGATGAACTAGAGTTTCAGCTGTCAAGGCATGGAAGTCTGAGAAAACTGTATTTCTATCACCAGCACCTTACAGCAGTGAGTTCCTTTCCTTTGCAACTCATTTTATTTGAAGGCTGGGTTCGTCAATATCCTCATGGCATGTGGCTAACTTCCCATATCAATATGCCCTATAGTCGTGATGACGATAGAATTTGAAATTCATGTGCATAGAGCATTTTCGGTTCCTTTTATTCCTTTGCCACTTCCCTTGCTTCCTTTTATTTCACACATAGGTTACTTATGATGCCTTTCTTTTGTGTCTGAAGAAACAGTCCATATGCAACTGTAAACTCATATAATTGTTATATAGGTCTTCAGGAACACTATGTTTGGACCTGAGGGACGTCCCCAGCATTGCTGTGCATGGCTTGGTGTTGCCAGTAGTTTTCCAGAATGTGCTTCTCCAATTGTTCCTGAAGAGGTGATCCATTATTAACTTATTTATTGCATTCTGGTGGGGGGCTGTACTAAATGAATGATAATTGTTCATGTGAACTGGGAACTTGACCTAACAAAAATTTTATGTGGGACCCAAAATGGTAAACTAGAACTGAAGAATGTAAAAATACTCCGCAGAAACAAATGTAAATTTTTCTAAGAGAATTTGCTGTGATTTCATGTGAAGATACTACATTTGCTATCAAAAGCAGATCTGTCTTATTTTTTCCAGATCTTCCAAGCCTAAAACATTGGTACAGTATTTAAGCTAGTACCCTCTTCTTATCAATGAACTTGATATGCCAAGTTATGTCGTCTGTCCACGAATAAAGAAATCAACAATCAAAGTTATGCAGTTATTAAACTAAGTGTTTTTCTTTTAAGACTTAGAAATGTTGATTGTTTGGGAGTTCTTTCTTTCCTGTTAGTATTTAGGGCTTAAGATGTATATGATGTAATTTATGTCCCAACCACAAGCATAGCCTAAGTCCAAGTCCTAATCTCAGTTTAAATTAGAAGTAAGTACCTTTTGATAATTATTATTATCATACAATTTTATTTTTTTTTGTCAAAATACAGTAGTACAAGGTACATGTATCATTTATAATTGCAATTATCAAGCAAACAAATAACCAACCAAATTAAACAAACAACCAAATAACAATCTAACATAAGTTTATAAGTTGGAATTGAACCTGGGACCTCTTGGTTCCAAGTGTCTCAACTTTAAGTCATTTTACCAGTAGTCCATATCCTCATTGGCAATTATAATTCTTCTTTAGTGGTAGGAACTTAATAAGTTTATGTTACTGCAAGCAGGTTACCAAAATTGGGCGGGATGCAGTCCTATATGTTGAATCTCTTATTGAATCTATAATGGGAGGATTGGAGGGCTTAATCAATATTCTTGATTCTGAAGGAGGATTTGGCGCCTTAGAGACCCAGGTTCTTATCTGTGATTGATGCTACAGTATATACTGATTCTATTTTTGAAACTTTGTTAATTTATCTATTTTGAGAATTTCAGCTTCTTCCAGAGCAAGCTGCTTTTTATTTGAATAATGCATCTAGAGTTTCAATTCCTTCAACAAAATCTCCCAAAGGAGCATTCGGTTTTCCTCTTCCTGGGCATGAGAGCTATCCTGAAAATAATAGTTCTATAAAAATGTAAACGCCTTTCTAATCCATCCAATTATCCTCAGAGAAACTGCAAGACTGCTTAGAACTTGACTTTTTTTTCTTAATTTCAGGTTAGAAGCTGCAATGCAAAGGTTGACCAACTTGTGCTCAGTTTTGAATGACATGGAGCCAATTTGTGTACTAAACCATGTTTTCGTTCTGAGGGAGGTGAGGCATGCTATTTCTTTCTCTATACCTGTCTTTTTCCCCCATTTGGTTATATGATAACATTTCTTCCATTTGATTATATTTATATGATAACAGAATCTGATATGACTCCATAATAATTGTTTAAACAACTTAGTGTCTATTATTTTTTTTTCTTGTCATCCTTTTTTTTTTTTTTGTCTTTGAGGATAGCTATTCCTTCTGAAACTTCGTTGATCACTCAATTCAAACATTACTTGCTTCAAATCTTAATCAGCAAAATATTTTAATCACTTGAAAGGTATATTTGAAATTTCTTCTAATTCAGTTGACCATAGTTTTGGTTCAGCTAAAAAAGCAGAATGGGTATAGAAATGTGGATTCCTCATTTCCATCCTTAGGATCTGGTGAAGGGGAAGCCTATTCTGGTTCTTCAATTAAGAGAAATAATGGATTTTAACAGGTCATATCCACTTTCCATAGGTTATTAAATATGTCTAATGGCAGCCTACTATATGGCAGTTAAAATTTGAAAAATTTAAATGGTATAAATAGAAACAAATTGTAACTAGAATCAGTAATTTAAGAAAACAAAAGGGGTGAGTATAAATGTAGAAGATTAATAAGTAATGAATTGAAAGCACTTAGAAACTGGAAAGAAAAACTATGAAAATGTTTCTCAACCAATATTAGCTTATTGATGAAAATTCAGAAAATAAGTAAAGAATAATACAATGAGTCAACAAATGAAAGATTATATAATGAAATAATTGCAAGTATTTGTTGATAATGCCTGCACCTTATAGCAAGTAAAATACTGTTAGAAGTTGTATTTGTTTGTATTTATCCCACATCGCTAAGTTATTGGGCCACTATAGTATATATGTAGATTGGCCACCCTATTCCTTTGAGCTACCTTTTAGGAATGAGTTCTACCAAGCTCGTCTGTCATCAACTCTAGACTTTTGTCTGCGATGATGGGTTTAGACCCCAGCTCATTTGCAGGTCACTCTAAGCATGAGGGAGGGTATTAGAAGTCGTAGTTTTATTTGTATTTGTCCTACATCTCTAAGTTACTAGGTTGCTATGGACACCCTCTTCCTTCGAACTAGCTTTTGGAAATGAGTTCTACCCAAGCCCATCTATCGTGTACAAAATATATTAGAATTTATAAAATCAGGATAGAGTAAGCATTAACCAAAATTAGGAACGAATATGACATATGATAGATGAATAAATTGACAAATTGCTTCATATCATTTAATTAAAGACAATTCAAACAAAGGAAAAAGTGTGAAGTTGAAGGAGTAGCTGTAATTCAGCTTGTCACAGTGAATTCTTTTGTGCTATAAACATATGAACTATGTAAAGATAAAGGCAAATGATCATTTTGTGTTCTATGCAATTTTGATTTCGTGTCCATATCTCAAACTTAATAGGCCTTCAGTAACCTTTGTGGGAGTGGCATGCTTTGATGTTTTTTATTCTTTTAAATAATTCTTGAGAGGATACCCAGCATAGAGGCATGGGATTTCTACCAAGAGATCTCATATTTGAGTTCTGCTGGGTAGATGAGGTGGGTTTATGGGAAGGAGAGAGCTACCTGTATTTTGTAGCTCATGTTGCATTAATTGTTTCATGTGGCCATGCTTTTATCTGCTTTAGTTTCCAATTACGTATTTGAAGATTGATCTTGTTTCTTCAGTCATCTCCCATTCAGCTAATTTAAGCAATAAAAGAAAATTAAAAGGGGCAAATTACATTTGGTCTAGATTTCATTTTACCATTTGCCATTACCTCCTAACTCAAGAACTTACATAAAATTGATGAGACCAAAATTAAAAGACACATTGTTATGACCTAATCCATATTTCTGGTTAAGTTTATTGCAAAAGTCTGCTAGATGCCTTAATATGACTAAACTAATGCTGCTGCTTTGTGTGATCACGTGCTTCTTTTTCTTTTTGTTAGAATGTTGACTTCTTTGACATTACATCATTTAAATTTCAAGTGTGTTCGATCTATTTATTGCAATTTATAACATTTACGCTTATGTGCAGTACATGAGAGAGTGCATCCTTGGGAATTTCAGGAGAAGGTTGCTTACAGTGCTAAAAACTGACAATGATCTTCAACGGCCTTCTGTCCTAGAGGCACTCATTCATAGGCACATGAGCATAGTCCATCTTGCAGAGCAGCACATAAGCATGGACCTTACCCATGGTATTCGAGAGGTGCTACTCGCAGAGGCCTTTTCAGGACCAGTTTCTTCTCTTCACCTGTTTGAAAAACCATCAGAGCAGCTCACTGGATCAGCCACTGAAGTTGTTTGCAACTGGTACATAGAAAACATTATCAAAGATATATCAGGTGCTGGAATCTTGTTTACACCAATGCACAAATGCTTCAAAAGCACAAGGCCTGTCGGCGGATATTTTGCAGAGTCAGTTACTGATCTCAGAGAACTGCAGGCCTTTATCCGTATTTTTGGTGGCTATGGAGTTGACAGGCTAGACAGAATGATGAAAGAACACACTGCTGCGCTCTTAAATTGCATTGATACATCATTACGGTCAAACAGGGAAGTGTTAGAGTCAGTTGCTGGTAGTATGCATACTGGAGATCGAATTGAAAGAGAAGCAGCTTCAAAGCAGATTTTGGACTTAGATACAGTAATTGGATTTTGTACTGAGGCAGGACAGGCACTTGCTTTTGATCAGCTTCTTGCTGAAGCTGCTGGAGTTGTGCTTGAAGAAGGTGCACCCTTGATATATTCACTACTTGCTGGGGTAGTAAAGCATATACCTGAAGAAATGCCTGAAAAGAGAGAAATTAGGAGGATTAGGGGCGTGGCAAATAGTGTTGGTGCTGTTGTGGATCATGATTCTGAGTGGGTGAGATCAATTATGGAAGAGGTTGGGGGTGCAAATGATGGTTCTTGGACCTTGTTGCCTTATTTATTTGCCAGCTTCATGACGTCAAATATCTGGAACACCACTGGCTTCAATGTTAACACAGGAGGCTTCAACAATAATATACACTGCTTGGCAAGGTTGGTTTTTTTTTTTTTTTTTCCATCATATATTGAATTGGGTTGACAGGATAAACTTCTGAATAAGAAATGTTTAATTTTTGAAGGTTGTAGAAAGTATACGTATACTAATGCTCCACTTCATGGATTCTTTCTGTATAATTTTGAACTGAAAAACTGGATTCAATTCTGTGTGCGCAAATGTTCTTATGATCTGTGTTATAGGATCTTTATCTTGTCTGTAAACATTAACTTGGTTTTTGTTGGTTTTTTCATCAATAAAGGTGTCATTCCTGTTGGCTTCTTGTATAAACTGATTCATATGATATGTTGACCGATATATTTGGTTTTTTTGGATTTAGAAAAGGGTTTCAAAGAACCATTACTAATGCATGTGCTTTGCACATCAAATCTTGCTGGCAGGTGCATGAGTGCTGTTATTGCAGGAAGTGAATTTGTTAGAATGGAACGTGAACATCAGCAGAGGCAGGCTTTCTCTAACGGCCAAGTTGGTGAGGCTCTGGATCCTGAAATGCATAGCCGTTTGTCAGCTGAAGCAAGTATAAAATCTGCAATGCAGCTTTTTGTCAAATTTGCTGCTGGAATCGTGCTAGATTCCTGGAATGAAGTTAATAGGTAAATTCCTGTGCATACACAGAGACTTGCATGTTTATGCATGTCTTATATGCTCACTTCTCTTATTTGTGCACAACTGTGACTTTATGCTACTTTTAGAGTCTCGTTCAACCTTCTAACATGTTAAAACTTGGTGCCAGAGAAATATATTAGGGGAAAAATATGCCATGGCGTTTGGGCAATTTGGATTTGCACCGAGCTGGGTTTGGGCTGGGCCTATTGGGCTTGGTTCTAAAAGCCCTCTACTCATGCCAGTCCGGCCTGCCTAAATTGAAGAATTTAGTTTTAAAAATAACAAAAATATCCATTTTTTTTAATTTTTTATTAAAATTAAGATGTTAATTCTTTTTCATTTTTACTGGTTTAGAATATCAAAAGTACAGTTTTTTAACTTTTTTTTTCAAAAATACAGTTTTGGTTGTTTTTTGGTTTTTGGTTTTTTTTTTTTTTTTGTAAAACAATAAAAAAAAACTAAAGAACAACAAAAAAATAACTGAAATATAACACCACCATATTTTAGAAAAATAAAAGTTAAAAATACTATTTTTGAAAATAAAAAGGTTACACAGTACAAACGATAATTTTTGTTGATTTTGGAGTATTTCTGAAAAGTTTCCAATCTTTTATATATGAAAAATCTTGGAACAGTTACAAATTTAGTAATGTAACTCTTCGATTTTTTCTATTTCAGTGTCCGAATGTTTAATCAAGTGTTTGAACCTACTAATTTATGTATATTATGATGACTCTTGTAGGTTTTATAGGTTAAAGTAATAATTTAACTCAATTGACACATGAAATGACCTAGATATCCTTACTTCTCTTTAATTTCTTCTTTCCTTTTTCTCTTCTTGTTTTTTTTTATCTTATTAAGTCTTTTTTTAACAGTAAAAAAAACAAAGATGTTTGATTAGTTTTTATCTTTTTTATTATTTATTTATTTTCTTAAAAAAATTCAGTAAATGTTATTTCTTTTAAAAAAAAAAATTAATAGCTCTCTCTCCTCTTATTGTTTTGAGGTAAAAATATTTTATTTTTATATTTCTGAGTTGAATGCAAGAAATAAAAGAACAAGAAATTATTATTGGAAAAAGAATATTATTATTAGTTTTAATTTCTTGATAAACAAACAAAATTTTTTTAAAATTAGTACTGAAAATGGATAGAGAAAAGAAAAGAAGAAAAAGAAAAGAAATATGAGATTACTTAAAGAAGGGTATTTGAGTCAATTTACTATTTAAAATAAGTTATATAAACATTTAACCTGTTAAATCGGCTAGAAACATTATATTAAATATTTTTGGTAGGTTTAAACACTTGATTGAACAAAAGAAAATATAGACACTAAAATAGAAAAAACAGAAAATTTGAAACACCAAATTTGTAATTTTTTCAAAAATATTTAATAAATAAAAATGTGGTACCTTTATAGAGTTATGGCATAGAATATGTGTATATATTAAAAATTTAGAATCGGCCGGGCCCGGGCTTGGGCTTTTATATCTTTACCCAAGCTTAGGTTTTTCAGGGGGGTACCAGGCTCTTGAGCCGGTCTAGTTGTTATATTCCCTCTTGATCCCTTCATCAGGATCACCTGCCTCATCTGGACCACATTACGTTGTGGCTTGTATTGTAGTGCATTCTTTTATCAGATGTATTACGTAAGAGCATTACATATTTTATATTCCCTACACATATGAGCTATTCATAAATCATTTTTAAATAATAATCTTATTAATATGTACTTGGAGTTTATCATGATGGTAGTAAAATCAGGAATTCTAAGACAGAATTCAATACCAATTCTCAAGTACCAATATTGTTATGAGCTGTACAGGTATATTTACTATGGCTTCATAGAAGATTTTATTTTTTCTTTTTTGCTTTGGATATCTGAGCAAAATTCATTTCTTGAATGGAGAATGCCATTGATCCGCCTTAACAAGCCATTAGAGAAGTTTCTTTACAGAATGCTTTCTGACCCTTTAGTGACTAGCTTGTTAGTGGTTCCTTGCTCTCGCTTTTTCTTTTTAATTACCCCCATTGTTGCTGATGCAATGTTGTCGGTAGTTCTTGTTATCAGCTAACCAAAACTGTTAACAATCTTCTACTGTCTTCTACAGATCTCATCTTGTAGCAAAGCTTATTTTTCTGGACCAACTTTGTGAGATCTCCCCATACCTTCCTAGAAGTTCCCTTGAAGCCCATATTCCTTATACCATTCTCCGGTCAATTTACAGCCAGTATTACTCAAATTCTCCTTCCATGGCCCTGGCACTACTCAATGCATCACCTCGCCATTCACCTGCTGTTTCGCTGTCGCACGCATCCCCTGTGGTGAAGCAGCCTCGTGGATATTCAACACCTCAGTATGGTGCTGATGATTTAGGGTACTTTAAAGGAACATCTCATAGCCAGGAACACCCTTATGATACTGATAGTGGAAGCCTACGCGGCAACGAAAGCAAACACCGGAACATTCGCCGGTCTGGACCCTTGGATTACAGCTCAAGCCGCAAAGTAAAATTTGTTGAAGGGTCAACTTCAGGGAGCACAGGCCCCAGTCCATTGCCAAGGTTTGCAGTATCAAGATCTGGTCCTCTCTTGTACAAGTAGAAAATGGTGAAACATGGTAGAGATAGGAGGGTCATAAATTATCCACTTGTCGATTTTATGTTATATATTATCATACAAAATCACAGAGCTGATAGATGCAAATTTTCGCATAATGTAAATGTAGCACTTGGCAAGTTCATCTTTGAATAATTTTAGATCATATAATTGAATGCCTTCAGTTAGAAAGTTAATGTGCTATATATGTGGTTGTCATAAAAAAAGAAATAAATAATGTGAGGATGTGTTTATTAACTTTGCTTTTTGATCAAACTTTTCAATTTATGCAGTCTCAAGTCTTTCAATATTATTGTTGTCTTCAATTAATACTTGAATCAGATGGTATCAACTGTCTTCTGTAAGGATGGACAAAAATGCATGTGATCTCCTGTACTGGCCTGCCTTTATACTCTTGGTAGTCTAATGGTATCAACGAGAGAAATTGATATTTGGATATTTATTTATAGAATATTGAATTTATAAACTTAAAATGCTACCTTTTTTGGAAAAAGAATCAAATACCCTTAGGACCCAACAAGTCTAATTTCAATTTTTTTAATAAATAACTATAATTTTTATTTAAAGGTTAAATAAATCTAAATTTTGACTAAAACTAATGAAATTGATGGCAACAGTATTAATGATGATGATTTAGCAGAGTCGAATGTGACTGTGAAATAGAGACAATGATTGTTAATTTTAATTTTTTTTGGTAAAATATATAAAATTTAAAAATTTAAATTTAAATTTTATATTGAATATTAAAAATTATTATATTTATTTAAATTTTATTTTATTTAAATATTGAGTATGATAAACATGTTCGTAATTTTTTCAACATCTAGATATATTTAACCTTTAAATAGAATTTATAAACCTATTTATTAAAATTATTAAATTTAGATTTATTTGGCATTGAGCTATAAATTCAGGAGATATATGACTCTTTATCCAATTTTTTTATAGATTGAATGTCAAGCAGCTAAGACTCTCTCCTTTATCCAATTTTTTTATAGATTGGATGTCATGCAGCTAAGAGTCTCTTTCCTACTTTATTAAGTACATATTTATTTAATAGGGATTTTGTCATAAATGCCACCAACATATTAAATATCTTAAAAAATATCTGTAAAAAATTCTGAAAATAAAAATATCCTAATATGAAATTTTATTTACAAAAATATTCTATTTTACTTTCTTCAAAGAAAAAGAAAAACAATGCACAAAAATTTCCAAAAATTAAGTAAAAAAATAGAAGATTATAAGACTAAATATTAAAAAAAAAAATTTGTAGATACCAATTAACACAAAAAAAAACCGACCAATAAATTGATTTCAGAAGTGATTCAACATAAAAGAAAAAATTATTGTCAGCAAATAAATATTAGAAAAAAGATAAATTTTGAATTTTCAAAAATTTCTAGATTCAACAATATAAAATTAGTTTTTAGTTATTATCTTCTCTCTCTCCAAAGAAATTTTGTCTTATGTTGTTGGATTAACTTCATTCTCTTTAAGTTTGAAATGCATTGAGCAATGTTATTGGCTTAATTTCTTATAATTGACAACTTCACCTTCATATTAATCTCAAAGAATTCAAGCGTCTTGATCTCTCTGTCTTAAAGTATTTGCAAAAAGCCAAAGCTTTGGCTGATGAATCATCCGTTGTTGGAAGTTCCATGTCTACTACCAAATTTAATGCTATTATATATACAAATATTCGTAGTGAATTTCATCCTATCATTGCTTTAAACCTAAGATATGAACTTGTTCTTTTACATGAGTTATAAGACCAATTGGTTGCTTATGAAATTCTTCTAAAAAGCTCTCAAGATAATCCCATTTCTAATATTATTACCAAAAAAACAACCAACCACCCTTGTTGCCCACCCTAAACTCGAACCAAGACTACACCTCTAACCCAAGCTATAACACCCAATCCAATAACAGTTTCCGTTAAAGCAATAATCACTTTGTTGGGTAATATTTTGCAAGTGTATGAATCATTAACAAGTAATATAGAGTGAGTAAAGTATTGATCTCACAAAGAAGGATGTTAAATACCAAAAGTGGTTGTGCTCACTATTATTTAAAAAATTAAAATTTATTAAAATATTAACTAAAATTATTAAACTAAATAAACATAAATAAATAATATTTAGAAAGCTCCGGGTTTAGATGCGATCTATTAGAAATCCTACAGTTGAGTAGTGAAATTGATAATTGAAATGCTTAACTAATTGAAGACTGATTATCCT
This sequence comes from Ricinus communis, assembly GCF_019578655.1. Lineage (NCBI taxonomy): Eukaryota > Viridiplantae > Streptophyta > Magnoliopsida > Malpighiales > Euphorbiaceae > Ricinus > Ricinus communis. Next base: position 15,497,853 of record NC_063259.1, on the reverse strand, counting down.
TGAATATCTAATATACTAGGTGTGCTTAGATTAATTTCATACCTACTCTCGTGATAATAAATAATAACTAAAACCCATTAAGTTTTATGGTTAATTTTATCAAGGTCTAAAAAAACAAAAATTATCTCTGACTCTTACTTTCCTAGGGTTAGAAACTAAATGAACTAATATTGAGCTTCAACTCTTGTTCCTTCACTTAATATCTTATACATGTAAATATTTGATCCTAATATTCACAAGTCATGAAGAACTCAAATTCTAAATCAAAAGATAAATGTCATATGCCCCGACCTATGGGCTCGTGACCGGCGCTAAGGAATGGGTAGGTATAAAGCATTGATGCCCGCAGCAAGCCTACTCTCAACTGAAACCTCAAACTTGCATGCTATCAACAATTGCATCCATAATAATTATTCCATCACTGATATATAAATAAATATTAAATGCATACTATTCAGTTATGCTAAAAATGTTAACATCTCATATTATCTTACTACATACATATTTAGTATTAACTGCTAGACATCTGACATTAGCTGTGGAGTGTCTAGATTTCAAATACCAAATCAATTTAGAACAGATTTTGCCATGCGGTGAAGGAAGAAGGGTTGACAAAAAGAGAGTAGCTGAAAATTACATGTTATTGGGGAAATATAATTTGAGACTGTCAGTCTAGAAAATGAGTTAAAATCATATAACCAAACTATACTAACAAACACTCATACATGATAATATAGATACTTATTTGTACATACATATAAAGGAATATGCACTTCATACACTCGTCATTGTCATTAGTATAAATATTCAATTTATTAAGAATTAGGACGAGAATAATAGCAGAATTCTAGTCTGCAAATCTACTAGCCTGTAGGCTCTCGTATTTCCAATAAGACTGCCGTCCAGAGCAAAGCTCGACCATAGTTCTTAAATCTAGTCTCGACACTTATTTTTAACTTAGCCGACACCTAGAGAGTTAAGTTCGACCAGGGACCTTTCCTCCAGCAATTTCTAATTCTCGTAATTCTAGAGAGTTGTGCTCGACCAGGGAATATCACTTATATATATACCTTATTACCTATTTTTTATGTACACCGGTACGCACGCGGTCCTAGTGTTACCCATCAGGTGGTACGTTCTACTGTCGTCCTCATCCTAGAATGTTTATGAGCAATAATAAGAACAATAATTGTAATAATACTTAGTAAATAACATTTTTTAATTTAACATCTTAACTTATAATGGTATAATAGCAAAATATTAATAAAGTAATTATAATCACAATATTGGTAATAAAATAACAATAATAATACTAGTTATAATAATAGTGATAATAATAAAAACCACAGGGGTAATAATAAAATTAATAACTATAAAGATAGTAACATAAGTAAATGACATATGATGAGAAACTAATTGACTAATTGACTATACGACTTTAACTCACAAATATAATGTCCTCATGCGCACTGCTCACGCGTCTGATGCAGCTGTCAGATAGGACGAAGGATCTAAGAATCTACAAATATGAATTAATATTTATTTTATATAAGAAACTCCATTTAAACCGTAACTCACTAAGAAATTAGGGTTATTTCCTACCGAAGTTTTACCAGACAGGTTGACCAACGTCATAAAAAATTTACCTGAAATTATAACTTAAAACAAGTTAGCAAAACTTATATTTACCAACAAATGTCTTAGAGCCATTCATCTCAATCACTGACCAATATTAGTCCAAAGTCAATTAATCACTGGTTATATCACTGATGACAAATTAATTTATTAATTAATCCTTGATAACTTTAGTACCACTTATTCCACATAACAAAGTTCCAAATTTAATAAATCAATTGATTAGCCTTAATAATTCAATCAAGTTAAGTGGCCGAGCTAGTCCTTCTGAATTATAGAAGAACAGATCGTGCAAACTAAGGACTCATAATCAAAGGATCAAGAGAAGAGAGATCGAGACTTAGAAAGCCATAAAAAAAATCTTTTATTTATGATTAAGGAGAGAAGGCAACTTGCCCTTACACTACATGGGACTCCCCTTTTTATAGAGGAGCCTTACATAAAGACAGTGAGGATAAGATAATGAATCTTATCCTTTTATACACGCATAAAGAAAATAAGATAAGGGTTACACAATTTTACTTAAAGACAGTAAGGATAAGATAATGAATCTTATCCTCTTATACACGCATAAATAAAACAAGATAAGGGTTACACACTTTTACATAAAGACAGTAAGGATAAGATAAGGAATCTTATCCTCTTACATTCTTTCAATTAAAAGATGACATGTGTGATTGGATAGATGTGGTATGGCATCCCTAACATAGTTGAGTATTCTAAGAAATTCCTGGATTTATTTTATAGAGAGATTCTCATCTGAAAAATTATCAAGCTCTTTTGTCAAGTGTGGACCATATGTATATTGGCCGTTCTTAAAATGCATTCCAAGAAATTCTATTTCTTGCTGGTTAATAATACTCTTCTTTTCTAAAAGCATTATTCTGTACTTCTGGATGATAACAAGGAATTATTTCAGAAGTTGATGATGATCTTCAGCCGTTTATGAGAATAAGAGAATATCATCAATGTAGATTAGGAAAGAATAGAGGATGGGTTCAAAGATTTCTATCATCATTTTTTGGAATAAGGAAGGGGCCTTTTTAAGTCCAAAAGGCATGATCGTCCATTGGTATTGGGCGTTTGGAATACAAAAGGTTGTTTTGTACCTTTTTGAAGGATGGATACTCAATTGCCAAAATCCAGCTTTAAGATCAAATTTTGAATAATATTGGGCCTTCTGGATGTGGACTTTTAGGTTCGAGATGCGAGAAAGAAGGAACTTGTTATCTTGCAGGAAGTGATTCAAAGGCTTGTAATCAATAACAAGTCTTTTTTTTCCTCCTAGTTTTTCAGATCTTTTCTTTATATAAAAGGCTTGGCAGGCCCATTGTGAGGTCGTGGGCTCAATTAGACCTTGTTGTAGAAGGGTCAAGCACTCGGATCTGGCAAGAGCCAGGTTTGTAGGAGACATTCCTAGATGAGTGGCCTTAGTAGGATTGACATTCTCGTTAAGCTTGAAAGGAAGCTTGATGTAAAACTGAGGATTTCTCCACAAAGGTAGTGGATGTTGGAAATGTAAATGAGACTCGGTACAGAAGGAGAGGAATTTCTCCTTGTATTACATAAATGATGGTTCTGTGTTTGAAATGGCGAACATATTAGAAGTATCTGTCTATGGACGAAATTGTCTCTTGAACTTTATTCCTATATGAAGAATTTGAAGCCTTTGAGCTTAGTGATAAATATCAAAACCTACCAAGAGCTCTTTATTTGGGAGGTCTGAACCAATAATGTGTGTCCATACCACACAGTTAGGGAATAACTGTATCCCGATCTTTTATTTCATAACTATGGTAGTCTTGAAAGTTTGGCCATTTGCTGCTCTAAAAAATTGGATGTGAGATTTCCAGTGCTCAGATGGAAGGACATCAGGATTCATCAATGCTTCTGTGAGCTCTAGTGTCAAAGAAGGCTATGACTGAGATAGGTTTCGAATACTTTGGAGGCAACACTTATATAGGAACATAAGGTACTGGAGGTACCTTAGCAGCAAGTTGGGACAATTGGGGAATTGGTGATGGAGAGAAAGGATATTGCACCATATTTGCTAGTATGTCCTTTTCACCTTTTGTAGGGAGGTTGATCATTAAGATCGGAATCGTATCAGCATCATAGTCTGAAGAGGATTCTTCTAAGGAATCGGTAGAGTCTGAATGCTCCTCTTCTATTCCAAAGAGACTTTCTGGAATGAGATCATATTGTTCTGATAATAGGGATTCTATGTCTTCCTCAAATGAATCTGGTAGAGACATGAACATACTAACTTGCTGGATCATTCTTGCTACCTTTTCTATGGTTTTGAGGACAATATTTTGCATAATGCCACTTTTTCCAGCAGATGTAGCATCCATCTGATTTCTTTTCCCGATTTTTCTTTTTGCAAAAATATCTAAACTTCTTAGTATATGACCTTTTCCTTTTGAATTTCTTGCTTTTATCATGAGAATATTTTTAGAAATGATGTCTCGATTTCTTCTTGTGGCTCGAGCAAACATAGTTGGAGGACTTGCATTCTTTAGGTGACTTTTGTTGCAGGCTTTTTGAACAATCAAGTCCCGTTGAAACAGTCTTCTAAATAATTCTTGCTGGTCACACAGTCTCTTAATAGAGGGGAGTGTAAATTGCCAGATTTCTCTGAGAGTAATTAAGGTGACTGGCTTTTTTGTTGCGGTGATCATATTATTAACTTTTGGTTGAATTTCGTCTGATAATGAGGTGATGAAAGTATATTTCAGGGTATCATCACCATCGTGTCCACCAATGACATAATACAATTTGGACATTGCAGAGTAATGTCTTTCAAGATCCTTGATTTTTAACGAACAACATTTCGATCAAAATATTCTTGTTTCTGTTGTCGTACAATGAGATCAAAGCTTCCAAGGAACTGATTATGGAGGACTGTGACCGCTGCTGATGGAGTTGGTAAAGTTACGAATTGGAGCCTAGTGTATTCATGCTGCGACTGGAACCAATTCCTTAAACTGCCTGTGAATCTTGTCACAAATTCAGCAAGAACCCTTTTGAGTGTAGCGTCTTCAAAGGTCATCTGGAGATCAATCCATGCTAGGAATTTAGAAAGTTTATCTTTCCATCTTAATGGAGGAAGATCATAAAAAATGATTCAAGGTTCTGTTCCAGTAGTAGATTTTGACCTTAGGTGTGGGGTTCTAGTAGGAACAAAAATTCTTGAATCCAACTAGAAAACTTTACCAGAACCACAATTATTAAGGTTAAAGTCATGGTTCAGCAAATATGATTTTGAAGTCCAGCATATAAAAGGAACAAAAAACCTCATTCCAGACTCTCAAAGCCACAACCAAAATCCCAACCTATTGTCCTCCTTACCTCAACAACCAAACTTCCGATAATCTTTATGGCCTCTACGTTCTCTCCAAAAAAGCCTCCACAACCTCCCTCTCCTCCAGACCTTCCTACGAACCTCACAATAAAACAAGTTAACAATTTTGCCAAAAATATGATGTTCCATTATCTGACAATCATCCAACAGACTTTTTCACTCTCTATCCAACCCAATTTCTTTTATCTAGATTACCCTTGGTGCTTAATCTACCATCTTTCTTCTACCTATCCACAAATCGAAAGTGAACTATGATTTCTATGGTGTCTTTCCACAGTATGTTATCATGCTATAGAAGTTCCAGTCATAGACCTTCTATACTTATTCAATATTGATACAAATACGGGGACTTATCCATGGAAATACCTCACTTGGTTCAAAACCCCATATCAATGGTAAAAGGATCTCCTCAAAATCATTCATGAAAATAAACTGTTCACAAACAATAACTCCAAAGCTTCAGGATACCATGCCATCTATATTCTTCACAGACCTTATTTTAAGCTCTCAGTGGATACATATGCCACCCAAAACATCTGTCAATACTGGAAGACAATTGAAATGCCTTTACATCTTGCTCCTCTGCCAATAATAAGGGAATTAAAGCTTACTCTGCAATTAAGAAAGATCAACGTCTTTACACCCCTTGTCTGCACTTATAATGGACCTGATAACCAATGGACTCAACACTCCACTACTGAATAGTCCATTTTACCTTTGCTACCATCACCTCTTGATGATCCAAATGTGAAGCCGAGAGCTGTTCATTCTAATAATTCTCATACTGTAAACTCAAGGCAAGATAAATCCTCAAGCTAAGACCAAGTGAAGGCAGCTTTGCCATGAAAGGTCTTTGTGCTCTTTTGGATTCTTGCATGTGAAGTCGAGAGCTGTTAATTCTAATAATTCTCATACTGTAAACTCAAGGTAAGATAAATCCTCAAGCTAAGACCAAGTGAAGGCAGCTTTTCCATGAAAGGTCTTTGTGCTCTTTTGGATTCTTGTAGCCGAGTTAGTCCTTTTGAATTATAGAAGAACAGATTGTGCAAGCTAAAGACTCATAGCCAAAGGATCGAGAGGAAGAGATGAAGAGTTTAGAAAGCCAAAAGAAAATTTTTATTTCTTGATAGCTGAAAAGAAGGCAACTTGCCTACACTACTCAAGACTTCTCTTTATATAGAGGAGCCTTATTACAATAAGACAGACAAGATAAGATGGGAATCTTATCTTTTTTACACGTGTACACATAGGAAGAAAAGATAAGATTACTCACTTTACATAAAGATAGATAAGATAGTGAATCTTATCACATGCACAAAAGGACAGAAAAAATAATACACATATTAGGACGGAAAAGATAAGATAGGAATCTTATCCTTTTTCTCAATTATTTCATGAATTATGGAGGAGAGAGATTAGGTGTTGTGTTGTCTTCATTGCCAGCAAAAAAGGTTGGATACCATGGACCACTATCATCGCCCAGGGGCTGAGAATCCTGCATAATGGCATCTTCTTGTTCTGTGGTCAGACTTGGATCATCTAGTGGTGATGGCAGCAAAGGTAAAGTGGATTGTTCAGTAATGGAGTGTTCAATCCATTGATTATCAGGTCCATTGTAAGTGTACACAAGTGGTGTAGAGACATTGGTCCATCCTAAATCATCTCTCAATTGTAGAGTGAGTTTTAATTCCCTTGTTATTAGTGGAGGAGCAAGATGTAAGGGCATTTCAATTGTGCTCCAGTATTGGCAGATGTTTTGGGTGGCATAGGTATCTTCTGAGAGCTTAAAGTAAGGCCTGTGAAGAATATAGATGGCATGATATCCTGAAGCCTTGAAGTCATTGTCTGTGAATAATTTATTTTTATAAATTATTTTGAGAAGATCATTTTTTCATTGATATGGGGTTTTGAACTAAGTGAGATATTTCTATGGATATGTCCCTGCATTTGTATCAATATTGAAGAAGTATAGGAGGTCCATGAATGGCACTTCTATAGCATGACAATAAACTGTGAAAAGACACCATAGAAACCATAGTTCATCTTCAATTTGTGGATGGGTAGGAGAAAGGTGATAGATTAAGCACCAACGGTAATCTGGATAAAAAAAATTGGGTTGGATAGGTAGTGAGAAAGTGTGTTGGATGATTGCCAAATAATGGAACATTATATTTTTGGCAAAATTGTTGACCTGTTTCGTTGTGAGACTTGTAGGAAGGTCTGGTGGTGAGGGAGGTTGCAGAGACTTTTTTGAAGACGTAGAGGCCATGAAGATTATCGGAAGTTTAATTGTTGAGGTGAGGAAGACAATAGGTTAGGGTTTTGGTTGTGGCTTTGATAATCTGGATAAGAAATCTGGGATGAGGTTTTTTGTTCCTTTTATATGCTGGACTTCAAAATCATACCTGCTAAACCATGACTTTAACCTCAATAATTGTGATTCTGGTAAGGTTTTCTGATTGGATTCAAGGATCTTTGGAAATGAAGAGTTATCCATTCGTACTAAGAAATGTTGACCGATCAGAAAGAATTCAAACTTTTTTATCCCATATTTGACTGCCATAATCTCTTTATATATTGAATGGTAATGCTTTTCTGCTAGAGAAAATTGTCCTAATGCATGCCCACACAGTTTTTCCTTATCATTGAGATTTTCAAGAAGAATTGCCCCCCATGCATGATCTGATGCATTTTTTTGTAGGATAAGATGTCCTGTAGACGGGATGGTAAGCAGTGGAGGATTGTGAGCCAATTCTTTCAGTCTCTTAACTGCTGTTGTCTGTTCTGTTCCCCAAGAGGGGGGTTCTTTCTGAGCATTTTGGAAAGATGACATGTGTAACTGGATAGATGTGGTATGGCTTCTCTGACATAGTTGAGTATCCTAAGAAATTATTGGATTTGCTTTACAGAGAGATTCTCATCTGGAAAACTATCAAGCTTCTTTGTCAAGTGTGGACCATACGTATATAGGCCGTCCTTAAAATGCATTCCAGGGAACTCTATCTCTTGCTGGCCAATAATACTCTTCTTTTCTGAAAGCATTATTCCGTACTTCTGAATGATAGCAATGAATTGTTTCAGGAGTTGATGATGTTCTTCAGCCGTTTCTGAGAATAGGAGAATATCATCAACGTAGATTAGGGAGGAATAAAGGATAGGCTCAAAGATTTCTATCATTGTTTTTTGGAACTGAGAATGGGCTGTTTTAAGCCCAAAAGGCATGACTGTCCATTAGTATTGGGCGTTTGGGATACAAAAGGTTGTTTTGTATCTTTCTAAGGGATGGATACCTAATTACCAAAATCCAGCTTTAAGATTAAATTTTGAATAGTATTGGGCCTTCTGAATGTGGATTTTAGGTTCGAGGAAGAGGAAACTTGTTGTCTTGCAAAAAATGATTTAAAGGTTTGTAATCAATAACAAGTCTCTTTTTTCCTCTTAGTTTTCCAGATCTTTTTTCTACGTAAAAGGCTTGATAGGCCCATTGTGAGGTTGTGAGCTCAATGAGACCTTGTTGTAGAAGAGTCAGGCACTCGGATCTGGCAAGAGCTAAGTCTGTAGGAGACATTCCTAGATGGGTGGCTTTAGTTGGATTGACATCTTCGTTAAGCTTGAAAGGGAGGTTAATATAGAACTGGAGATTTTTCCTTAAGGGTAGTGGATGTTGAAAATGCGAATGGGATTTTTCCTTGTATTGCAGGAATGGTGGTTTTGTGTCTGCTATGGCGAACAGATTAGAAGTATCTGTATATGGATGGAATTGCCTCTTTAACTTTATTCCATTGGGAAGAATTTGAAGCATTTGAGTTTGATGATAAACATAAAAACCTATTAAGAGGTCTTTATCTGGGAGGTCTGAGCCAATGATGTGCGTCCATACCATACAATCAGGAAAGAACTGTATCCCGATTTTTTATTTTATGATCAGGGTAGTCTTGAAAGTATGGCCATTTGCTGCCCTGAAGAACTGAATATGAGATTTCCAGTGCTCATGCTTCTTTGAGCTCCAGTCTCAAAGAAAGCTATGACTGAGATAGGCTTTAAATACCTTGAAGGTAAGACTTGTATAGGAACATAAGGTACTGGAGGAACCTTAATAGCAAGTTGAGACAACTGGGGAACCGAAGATGGAGAGAAAGGATACTGCATCACATTTGCTAGTATGTCCTTTTCTTCTTTTGAGAAAAGACTGATCATCAAGATTGGAATTTCATCAGCATCATAATCTGAGGAGGATTCTTCTGAGGAATCAGTAGAATCCAAATGTTCTTCCTCTATTCCAAAGAGACTTTTTGGAGTGAGATCGTCTTGTTCTGATAAGAGAGACTCTATATCTTCTTCAAATGAATCTGGTAGAGACATGGACATGCTAACTTGCTGGATCATTCTTCTGCCTTTTTCGGATTTTGAGGGCAATCTTTAGCATAATATCCTTTCTTTCGGCAGATGTAGCATTCGTCTGATTTGTTGCCTTGATTTTTCTTTTTTCGGAAGTATCTGAACCTCTTTGTATATGGCCTTTTCCTTCTGAACTCTTTGCTTCTATTATGGGGGTATTTTTGGAAATGGTGTTTGATTTTCTTTTTGTGACTGGAGCAGACACAATTGGAGGACTTACATTTAATCTTGAGGTGGCTTTTATTGCAGGCCTTTTGAACAATCAAATCTCGTTGAGACAGTCTTTTGAATAATTCTTGCTGGTCACACAATCTCTTAATAGAGGGGAGAGTAAACTGCCAGATTTCTCCAAGAGTAATTGAGGTAACTGGCTTCTTTGTTGCGGCGATCATGTTATTGACTTCTAGTTGTATCTCATCTGGTAATGAGGTGATGAAAATATATTTTAACGTATCATCGCCGTCGTGCCCACCAATGACATAATACAATTTGGACATTGCAGAATAATGTCTTTCCAGATCCTTGATTTTTAACGAACAACATTTTCGATCAAAATATTCTTGTTTCTATTGTCGTATAATGAGATCGTAGCTTCCAAGGAACTGATTATGGAGGACTGTGACTGCAGTTGATGAAGTTGGCAAAGTCACGAATTGGAGCCTGGTGTATTCAGGCTGTGACTGGAATCAATCCCTTAAACTGCTTGTGAATCTTGTTACAAATTCAGCAAGAACCTTTTTGAGTGTGGCACCATCAAAGGTCATTTGAAAATCAATCCATGCCAAAAATTCAGAAAAGTTTATCTCTCCATTTTGATGGAAGCAGATCATCAAAAGTGAACCAAGGTCCCATTCTAGCTATGGATTTCGATGATTCTCATTCATTCTTTCCTATCCTCTGGACATCATATCCACACAGCAAGGATTAGAGAACATTTCATTTAGGATATTGATCTAGAAATGTGTGAACCAAGCTGTACCTGCAAAGATGACCTTAATTTTGCTGAACCATGCTTTCAACACCCCAAGAAAACCTCAAGAGCCATGACTCCAGAGACTTCGTGTTCAGTCAAGAAACCCAGACAAGATGACCGAGATCTAGATGGTCCTTGGATTGGCATCCACAAAAAACAGCAAAAGGAAAAGCAGGATAAATCTCCTCTTCCTACGTATATGGAAGCTTTGGAACTTCTTGCAAAAGAAGAAAAGACTAGACATTACCTTTGATGAGATGAAGATACTTTTGGCTCAAAAAGGAATTGTCTTTGGACAGAAGCCTTCTACTATTTGCAGACAGGAGATTTACTCTGATTTGCCAGCAGTCCAGGCACCCCAAATAATTCAAAACTGTTTCATGTTCCAGCCTGAAGATTTCCCTCCTTTAGGGAAGACAGAAAATAAAAGATCTGAGATCACCCCCTCAAAGGTTACTCCTCCAGTCACAAGAAGAAAATCAAACACCATTTCTAAAAATACCCTCATAATAGAAGCAAAGAGTTCATAAGGAAAAGACCATATACAAAGAGGTTCAGATACTTCTGGAAAAAGAAAAATCAAGGCAACAAATCAGACAGATGCTACATCTGCCGAAAGAAGGGACATTATGCTAAAGATTGCCCTCAAAATTTGGAAAAGGCAGTAAGAATGATCCAGCAAGTTAGCATGTCCATGTCTCTACTAGATTAATTTAAAGAAGATATAGAGTTTCTCTTATCAGAACAAGACGATCTCACCCCAGAAAGTCTCTTTGGAATAGAGGAAGAACATTCAGATTCTACTGATTCCTCAGAAGAATCCTCCTCAGATTATGAATGATGTTGATGAAATTCCAATCTTGATGATCAGTCTTTTCTCAAAAGAAGAAAAGGACATACTAGCAAATGTGATGCAGTATTATTTCTCTCCATCTTCAGTTCCCCAGTTGTCTCAACTTGCTATTAAGGTTCCTCTAGTACCTTATGTTCCCATACAAGTCTTACCTTCAAGGTATTCAAAGCCTATCTCAGTTATAGCTTTCTTTGACACTGGAGCTCAAAGAAGCATGATGAATCCTGAAGTTCTCCCGTCTAAGCATTGGAAATCTCATATTCAGTTCTTCAGAGCAGCAAATGGCCATACTTTCAAGACTACCCTGATCACAAAACAAAAAATCGGGATACAGTTCTTTCTTGATTGTGTGATATGGACACACATCATTGGATTAGACCTCCCAAATAAAGACCTCTTAATACGTTTTAATGTTTATCATCAAGCTCAAAGGCTTCAAATTCTTCCCAATGGAATAAAGTTCAAGAGGCAATTCCGTCCATATACAGATACTTCTAATCTGTTCGCCATAGCAGACACAGAACTACCATTCCTGCAATACAAGGAAAAATTCCTCCCTTAATGTCCAGAATCCCATTTGCATTTTCAACATCCACTACCTTTGTGGAAAAATTCTCAGTTCTATATCAACCTCCCTTTCAAGCTTAACGAAGATGTCAATCCAACTAAAGTCACCCATCTAGGAATGTCTCCTACAGACCTAGCTCTTGCCAGATCCGAGTGCCAGACTCTTCTACAACAAGGCCTCATCGAGCCCACAACCTCACAATGGGCCTGTCAAGCCTTTTACGTAGAAAAAAGATCTAAAAAACTAAGAGGAAAAAAGATACTTGTTATTGATTACAAACCTCTGAATCATTTTTTGCAAGACAACAAGTTTCCTCTTCCTCGCATCTCGAACCTAAAAGTCCACATTCAAAATGCCCATACTATTCAAAATTTGATCTTAAAGCTAGATTTTGGCAATTGGGTATCCATCCCTCAGAAAGATACAAAACAACATTTTGTATCCCAAACGCCCAATACTAATGGACAGTCATGCCTTTTAGGCTCAAAACAGCCCCTTCTCAGTTCTAAAAAACAATAATAGAAATCTTTGAGCCTATCCTTTATTCCTCCCTAATCTACATTGATGATATTCTCCTATTCTCAGAAACGACTGAAGAACATCATCAGCTCCTGAAACAATTCATTGTTATCATTCAGAAGTACGGAATAATGCTTTCAGAAAAGAAGAGTATTATTGGCCAGCAAGAGATAGAGTTCCTTGGAGTGCATTTTAAGGACGGCCAATATACGTATGGTCCACACTTGACAAAGGAGCTTGATAGTTTTCCAGAAGAGAATCTCTCTGTAAAGCAAATCCAGCAATTTCTTAGGATACTCAACTATGTCAAAGAAGCCATACCACATCTATCTAGTTACACATGTCATCTTTCCAAAATGCTCGGAAGAACCCCCTTGGGGAATGCATAACAACAAGAGCGAAAGAATTGGCTCACAATCCTCCACCGCTTACCATCCCGTCTACATGATATCTTATCCTACAGACAGATGCATCAGATCACGCATGGGGGGCAATTCTTCTTGAAAATCTCAATGACAAGGAAAAACTGTGTGGGGATGCATCAAGAGAATTTTCTCCAGTAGAAGCATTACCATTCAACATATAAAGAGATTCTGGTAGTCAAATATGGGATAAAAAAGTTTGAATTCTTTCTGATCGGTCAACACTTCTTGGTACGAATGGATAACTTTTCATTTCCAAAGATCCTTGAATCCAATCAAAAAACCTTACCAGAACCACAATTATTGAGGTTAAAGTCATAGTTTAGCAGGTATGATTTTGAAGTCCAGCATATAAAAGGAACAAAAAAACCTCATCCCAGATTTTTTATCCAGATTATCAAAGACACAACCAAAACCCCAGCCTATTTTTCTCATCACCTCAACAATTAAACTTCCAATAATCTTCATGGCCTCTACGTCTTCAAAAAAGCCTCTGCAACCTCCATCACCACCAGATCTTCCTACAAGTCTCACAACGAAACAGGTCAACAATTTTGCCAAAAATATAATGTTCCATTATTTGGCAATCATCCAACAGACTTTCTCACTACCTATCCAACCCAATTTCTTTTATCCATATTACCCTTGGTACTTAATCTATTACCTTTCTCCTACCCATCCACAAATTGAAAGTGAACTATGGTTTCTATAGTGTCTTTCCACAGTTTATTATCATGCTATAGAAGTGCTAGTCATGGACCTCCTATACTTCTTCAATATTGATACAAATGCAGGGACATATCCATGGAAATATCTCACTTGGTTCAAAACCCCATATCAATGGAAAAATGATCTCCTCAAAATCATTCATGAAAATAAATTGTTCACAGACAATGACTTCAAGGCTTCAGGATATCATGCCATCTATATTCTTCACAGGCCTTACTTTAAGCTCTCAGAAGATACCTATGCCACCCAAAACATCTGCCAATATTGAAGAACAATTGAAATGCCCTTACATCTTGCTCCTCCACCAATAGCAAGGGAATTAAAGCTCACTCTACAATTGAGAAATGATTTAAGAAGGACCAATGTCTCTACACCACTTGTCTGTACTTACAATGGACCTGATAATCAATGGATTGAACACTTCATCACTGAACGATCCACTTTACCTTTGCTGCCATCACTACTAGATGATCCAAGTCTGACCACAGAACAACAAGATGCCATTATACAGGATTCTCAGCCCCTAGACGATGATAGTGGTCCATGGTATCCAACCTTTTTTGTTGGCAATGAAGACAACACAACAGCCAATCTCTCTCCTTCATAATTCATGAAATAATTGAGAAAAATGATAATATTCCTATCTTATCTTTTCCGTCTTATTATGTGTATTATTTTTTCTGTCCTTTTGTGCATGTAATAAGATTCCCTATCTTATCTATCTTTATGTAAAGTGAGTAATCTTATCTTTTCTTCCTATGTATACACGTGTAAAAAAGATAAGATTTCCATCTTATCTTGTCTGTCTTATTATAATAAGGCTCCTCTATATAAAGAGAAGTCTTGAGTAGTGATTTCTGAAGTCCTGATAGCTAAGTTCTCTTCTCTGTCACCTATGGCTCTGATACCATGTAAAGCCGAGAGTTGTTCATTCTAATAATTCTCATACTGTAAACTCAAGGCAAAATAAATCCTTAAGCTAAGACCAAGTGAAGGCAGCTTTGCCATGAAAGGTCTTTGTGCTCTTTTGGATTCTTGTAGTCGAGTTAGTCCTTTTGAATTATAGAAGAACAGATCGTGCAAGCTAAAGACTCATAGCCAAATGATCGAGAAGAAGAGATGGAGAGTTTACAAAGCCATAAGGAAATTTTTATTTCTTAATAGCTGAAAAGAAGGCAAGACGTCATTATGCAATATAGATCATCTTGTGGACATTATGCAAGATAGACCATAGAACAGTAAGACGTCATTATGCAAGATTCACAACCACTAGAGAATGACACTGGTCCGTGGTATATAAATCTTTAACAAAATAAAATAACCAATAAAATTTTAATTTTCTAACTAATATCCAATCTGGATATCAATTAATATCTAATTATTCATGATTAAAAATTAAATCATAATTCTATTAGTTAATATCTAATTGCTAATAAAATAAAAACAATTAAATAACTGAAATCGAGTTTGGTTTGGGGATGGCGTACCAAGCTGAATTAGATACATTGCTATCACCCGAAAGTCGAAAACCGAATAGGAACTAATGCTCGGTCGCACACGTCTCGAGGTCATCGGCTCCGCGTTGGAAACATTTTGACGGCAAAAAAAATGCGATCTGAGGATACCATCTTGTATATCAGGAGTTCCAATATGCAATCATTTCCACCAAAAAAGAGACTTGAAAGAAATAACCTAAGAATTAGGTTTTCATTATTGTATTCTAATATAAAAAAGAGATACATCAGCCTTATATTTATACTTATATGTAAGACTTTGATAGAAACTAAATAACAAACTCTTAATAGCTAGACTCTAAATTTAAAAGATAAATACTTATCATATCCTAAATTTAAAAGATAAACACTTATCATATCCTAACAACCCTAACAACTCAAAATCTCAACACTCCTCCTCAAGTTGGTGCATAAATATCATACATGCTCAACTTGCCTAGACACTTAAAGAACATGTGACTCGAGACTGCTTTGGTAAGGATATCAGTCAACTGATCTTCAGAACATACTTTAGGCAATTCTATGATATTCTCATCCAACTTCTCTTTGATAAAAAATCTGTCAACCTCTACATGCTTTGTCCGATCATGCTGTACTGGATTATAAGCTATATCACGTGCTGCTTTATTGTCACAATACAATCTAACTGGTACGCCTCGGTCACGTAACCTAAATCTTCCAAAATTTGTTTTAACCATAAGGCTTCACACACACCAACAGCCATTCCTCTGAACTCAGCCTCTGCACTAGACCGGGCAACAACATTTTGCTTCTTACTTCTCCATGTCACAAGATTTCCACCCACAAACGAAAAATATCCTGCAGTTGATCGTCTAGCATCGATTGATCCAGCCCAATCAGCATTAGTGTAAACCTCTATGTTTTGCCAATCCATATGTTGAGTGAACAAAATTCCTTTTCCAGGTGCAGACTTCAAATACCGTAAGATTCTTATAACAGCATTCATATGTCTTTCTCCAGGATTATGCATGAATTGGCTAACAATACTCAAAGCATACGCAAGATCAGGTCTTGTGTGAGCTAAATACATTAATCTTCCTACAAGTCTCTGATATTTTCCTTTATCAACGGGTACTTGGTCTACCTCAATGCATAACTTCAGGCCTTCCTCAACTGGTGTGTCAACTGGTTGACATGCTGACATTCCAGTTTCATGCAATAAATCCAATGCATACTTTCTTTAGGACAGAAAAATTCCTTTCTTTGATCTTGAAACTTCAATCCCAAGAAAATATTTCAAGCAACCCAGGTCTTTCATTTCAAACTCTTTGGACAAGTATTCTTGTAATGCCTTCCTCTCTTCTAGATCATTTCCTGTAACTACCATGTCATCCACATAGATAATGAGAGCTGTGATCTTCCCATTTGCCTTCTTTATGAATAAGGTATGGTCTCCATTACTCTGATGATATCCAAAAGCTTTCAGAGACTTTGAAAATCTCCCAAACCATGCCCGTGGAGATTGTTTCAGTCCATACAACGATTTCTTCAACTTGCAAACTTTCCTATTCTGCATTGTTGACATACATCCAGGTGGAAGCTCCATATAGATTTCTTCGAATAATTCACCATGTAAAAAAGCATTCTTAACATCAAACTACTGTAATGACCAACCCAAATTTGTAGCCAAGGATAATAACACTCTCACAGTACTGATTTTAGCTACAGGAGAGAAGGTTTCAGTGTAATCAATCCCATAGATTTGAGTGTATCCTTTTGCTACCAATCTTGCTTTGAATCGCTCGATTGTGCCATCTGCTTTATACTTTATGGTGTAGACCCAACGACACCCTACTGGTTTCTTTCCTGCTGGACAAATCAACAAGCTCCCATGTTTTATTCTTTTGCAAGGCTTTCATTTCATCGTTCATTGCAACTTTCCATTTTGGATCAGATAAAGCTTCCTATACACTGTTAGGAATAGATACAGTAGATAATTGATTTGACAGTGACTTATTTGATTCTGACAGGTTATGATTCGACACATAATGACACATCGGGTATTTAACTTTACTAGAAATTTCAGGCTCATAACTAAGTTTAGGAATACCTCTGGTGGATCGTTATGGTAATCGTTTTCTCGGTGGATCGGGTTCAAGAATAGGAATATCTTCAGCAGGTGATTGGCGTGGTATTTCAGCTTGGGATTCAGGGTCTTCTTCACTTGAGGACTCTTCTTCAATCGATGGAGTTAGATCTTCTTGCTTAATACGTATCCCATGATTTTCTGAGTGATCACCAACACCATTATCAACCACTTCATACTCCTCCTGAAATTGATAATCTAATGTCTGAATTTCTTCATGTCTCTCCTCCGGAAATTCAGACTCAAAATACATCACATCTTCATGAAAGACTACATCTATGGATATGAACATACGTCGAGTTGGAGGATGATAACACCTGTACCCCTTTTTATTTGTTGCATATCCAAGAAACACACATCTTATTGCTCGAGGAGCAAGCTTATGGCGGTGATGTTTATGAATATGTACAAATACTACACAGCCGAAGACATGAGGAGGTAAGTTTGATGTTGATGGAGCAGTTGTAGTATCATTAAGAACCTGAAAAGGTGTCTGAAAATCAAGAGTCCGTGAAGGACTTCGGTTAATTAAATATGCAGCAGAAGTAAGAGCTTCTCCCCAATATGATAATGGCATTTTTGCATGAAGCAATGAGGCACGAACAACTTCTAGTAAATGCCTATTCTTCCTTTCAGCTACCCCATTTTGTTGGGGTGTATAAACACATGTACTTTGATTGACAATTCCATTTTCTTCCAAATAATGCTTCAATTCAGAGTTATGGTATTCACCACCATTATCGCTGCGAAGCACTTGAATATGTGAATTATATTGAGTCTTAACATGTGTATGAAATTTCTGAAATAATGCACTCACATCACTCTTAGATTTCATTAAGCACACCCAAGTCATCCTTGTGCAATCATCGATAAAAGTAACAAACCAACGAGATCCCCCCAAAGTTGAAATTTTAGATGGACCCCAAACATCAGAATGAACAATCATAAAAGGTAAATGACCTCTATTAAAACTTGATGAAAAAGAGCTTCGATGACTCTTGGCAAGTTCACAAACATCACAACGAAAAATAGAAACATCAATGTTGTTAAACAAACCAGGAAATAACTTTTTTAGGTAGCCAAAAGAAGCATGCCCTAGTCGTCTATGTTGTAACCAAATTTCTGCTTCATTTTTTTCCTTCTTTGGACCATCCATTGCAAACGCATGATGCAACTTGGAAGAAGTATTTGATTGCATGTCCAAGTAGTACAAATTCCCTCGCCTAATACCACAGCCAATCGTCTGCTTCGTTTGGATATCCTTAAAACAATAGAAATTGGGCCAAAAAATAACAATACAAGACAAAGCTGATGTTATTTGGGAAACAGATAAAAGGCTGTAATTTAATGATGGAACAATTAAAACTGAGTCTCAATTTAAAGAATTAGTGGCAGTAATAGATCCCTCTCCAATAATTGGAACCTCATTACCATTTGCTATCAAAACAGATTTTTGTAAGGATGGTCTAAGTTTCTTAACCTGTCCAGAATCAAAGGTCATATGATTTGAAGCACCAGAATCAATTATCCATGTATTATCATAAACAGATGTAGAAATATTAAACACCTTACCTTCCTTGCTTGTGGTTGCTACTAATGTTGAAGTTGATTCAACATTGTCCTCACTTGTTTTGGTTTCAAATGTGAAATCAGGGAATTCTTAGCTTTCCTTCTTTGTGATCCTCGATTCTGATCCCACCAATCTGGATAGCCTACAAGCTCAAAGCAACAATCTTTGATGTGGCCTGACTTATTACAATGAGTACATTTTTGTGTGGACTTTCTAATACCAATAGATGTCTTTGACTTGTTGCGAATCACCATAGCAGCAACATTGGAGTCTCCATAGTCTCCTTTTAATGTTACACGGCGGTTCTCCTCTCATCGAATCAGGGCATAGCTTTCTTCTAGGCCTGAAGTAGACTCCTGACGTAGGATTTCTCCGCGAACCTGCTCAAAGTGATCATCCAGTCCAGCTAAAAATATATGCACCCGTAGTCGCTCAATAGATTTTTGTACGCAACCACATCATCGGGATCCTTCATGACCACTTTGTCTCTGTGATCCAATTCCTAAAAAATTGCGATTAGTTCTCCATAATATTCGGAGAGAGATCTTATATTCATTTGGTACGCGAATGCTTTCCGGTTTAAGGCGAAGAGCTCGCAACTCATCAACGCCATCATAGAAAGCTTTTGATAAAGCGATCCAGATTTCATGGGCGTTGGATAAGCGTAAATATCGCTTCATAATCTCTGGACTCATAGATATTAGCAGCCATCTTTTCACCTTTTGGTTTTCAGCATACCACTTTTCATACCCATCCTCTGATTCAGCAGGTGGTTTTGTTTTTTCCCGAATATAGGAAAGCTTTTCTCTTTCAGCAATATGCATTTCCATTAGTTGAGACCATACATCATAATTTGATTCTGTAAGCGTAATTCCTGCATTGAATGCTCCTTCAGATTGAATGATAATAGGTTTCGATCCAAATGGTTCACCATCTCTACCACTCATGTTGTTTTAAGTGTTTCAAAGCCTTTTTTTTTTGTAGGCTCTGATACCAACTTGAAAGAAATAACCTAAGAATTAGGTTTTCATTATTGTATTCTGATATCAAAAAGAGATACATCAGCCTTATATTTATACTTATATGTAAGACTTTGATAGAAACTAAATAACAAACTCTTAATAGCTAGACTCTAAATTTAAAAGATAAATACTTATCATATCCTAAATTTAAAAGATAAACACTTATCATATCCTAACAACCCTAACAACTCAAAATCTCAACACGATCGTCGGCCAAAGCACGTCCTAGAGGGCTGAAAATTTCCATACAAGGTTTTAGAAGGCGGGGAAGTTGATTCTGGCCTCAGATTCGCTGGAAAACACCGGCTAGATGGTCCTTCACAACGGCAGCGAGAGACGGGATTTCTTCTCTCCTTGCTTCGACGATTTCCGGCAGTTTTCGGAGAAAATGATGGTGGGGAAGTGCTCGTGGTGTGGAGGAGACCCTACCGTAGGCGTTTGAAGTCGAACGACAGCCGGAAAAAGAAGAACAGAGGAGCAAGGCGGCGGCGGGGGGAGATGTGTCAGGGAAGAGAGAGAAGTTGTCTCAGGGGCTAAATCGTAATTTTTCAACAACAATAGTTGCTGTTGGGCCCCTGAGGAAACTTAAAAAGTGCAATAGTAACCTTATTCATATACAACTTGTACAAAATCTTTAATTTGAGGGCAAACAGGTTAATTCATATTTTGAGTGTCTAAATGAAATACCAACCTTAGTTTATGGTACTCGGGTCTAGAAAACTATTTTATTTTTTTATTAATTAAACACATTAGGATAATTATTTATTGATTAATTTGGATTAAAATAAAATGAGAATAAAATAATATATAGAAGGTACATAGTTAAAAATTAAATTATGAAAATAGAAACACACACAGTACATAATTAGTCAAATAAATTAAAATATTATTTATCAAACATGGAATTTAATACCGCGAGACATTAATCTACTAAAACACTTTTGAAAATTTAATTAATTAATTATTGAAAATTATTATATTATATTTTTTATTATTATTTTACCAAAAATTCAGGATATTACAATAAATATTAATAAATCAAATTTCAATCAAATTTAAAGACTCATCCAACTCTATAGAGAGAAAATAATTCATATTCATAATAAATATACACTCAAGAATAATAATTATAGAAATAAGGATCAACACATTTAATTATGGAAATAAGGATCAGTACATTTATTTAGATGACTAAATAAAAGGAAGAAAGTTTAAAGCAAATCTCTTCTTGAAGTTATTTCAATTCTTGTTTTAATCTTCAATTGATATTCTTAAGAGTTTAGATCTTCAATTTAAGTTCCGTCTCTCTCTTAGCGGCTTCAAGAAAATATTTAGGTTAAAGGATAAGGATTCTGAAATCCTAAGAAGTGTTTATATAGTGAAAATAATAAAAATTTGTTACAAGATAAAAGCTAAGTTTGCACGCATCCAAAGGGGTAGAAAAACCTCACCCCCAGTGAGACTTGATCCAAAGAGGTGAAAAAATCCTTCAAGGCCGTGAGCTGCAATAGACTCTAACAAAAGCTTTCCAAGACTAATCTCATGGGCATGAGCTAAATCTCTAACGGGGTGAGATCCTAAAGATGGTTGCTAGACTTGCTAGAACATCTCACTGAGTTGGAAAAAATTCTCATGGGGAGTGAGACACCAAAATTGAGCTGAATTTCATTATTTTTTCAATATCTCTATGTCAACTCAAAACACCTTGAGTTAATAAATTTTTCTATTAAAATCATCAAAAACAAACATAAACTCCTCAAGATTATAGTAGAAAATGTATGCATAAAATACACATCAAATACCTCCAAATTGAAGTTCTTACTTGTCCTCAAGCAAAAAGAAAACTCGAAAAAAAAATTACATGATAAAAAAATAAAACTTTTATATCACATCTTACTCTTTAGTTAATAGCCAAACTCTGTACAAACAAATATGTTTATACTTACAACATTGAAGTATATTATTCAAGAAAAATGCAAATGCAAGTCTCAAATACCAATGCTCAAATGTGCATCCATCTCAATACCTCCAAACTTAAGTGTTAAAAATGAGAATTTGCTTCAACTCTAGGCCTCACAAGATTCACTCATTAATTCACATAAACACTAAGTTTAAAACCATCAAGCATATGCAAATAGAATTTATTTAAATGAAGAAATTGCAAAAGATTAGCATTTGTATTTGAATATTGGATATATCAATAAATACTCATATGTTCACAAAATGTAGATCTCATAAAAGAATCAAACAATAGAACGAATAAAGAAATTACATTACTCACATCCACTACCAAATCAAATTTCTTAAGCAAAAACCATTAAATATGTGTCATATGACAAGGGGTTTACCCAGAGATTAGTGAAAAGAAGAAAAGAGTTAAAAAGATTAAAACTACAAACTTTTAGACTCACGAGGCTTGCAAAAACATAACGTCAACTTTCCATTTCAATACAATTCCGCCAAGAACGATTCTAACAACATTGAAAGAATAATGATCTTAACTTCTTCTCTTTGTTTAATCTTTTTCTCTGTATTTTTTTCTTTCTTAAGACCATATAATGATTTTTTAATAGAATTTCTCACCCTTTTATGTTCAGATAATACACACTTGGTATTTGAATGGGTTGTCGAAGCCCTTCAAAATAAATTACTGATTTTCCTAAACTAACTTGTATAAATAGTGAAACTAGGTCGAATCCC
The DNA here is from genome assembly GCF_019578655.1 of Ricinus communis. Taxonomy (NCBI): domain Eukaryota; kingdom Viridiplantae; phylum Streptophyta; class Magnoliopsida; order Malpighiales; family Euphorbiaceae; genus Ricinus; species Ricinus communis. The sequence continues at coordinate 15,475,479 of NC_063259.1, read as the reverse complement.
AAGGGAACCAATGTGAATAGCTTCTCAATGTTAAATAAAAATGGGGGGATTTTGAATGTTTGAATCAAAATTATAAATAAATAAAAAATAATGAAGGCTGAATATTAAAGTAAATAAAAATTAATCTTAACAAATTTCCAATTCAAGAGTGCTAATTCCATCCAATTGTAATCATGATCATAGGCCAAAATATCAATTCTTCTATTCAAGTACTTAGTCTACTTATTCAAAAAAGCCGCAACAAGTATAATTCTCCTAATATAATTGACTCAAACCCAACATCCAAATCAAAACTTACCATTAGTCAACTAGGCACGATAGCGTTCCCTATCAACTCAATGATAGCATTAAGAATAATGAGAATGACTAAACCAAAATTAATTAATTGAGATAACTGCAATTGAATTAACCTTGTTCCTTTATTTTCCTAGAGCCTATCATGCAAGCTATAATTCGAATAAGCCATAATCACACACACATGAGCCAGCTTCTTGCTACTTGTGTCAATCGTTCATGACAATTACGGATCACAAACTCAAAGTTTAGCAATAGAAAAATCAACATCAAAGTTGAGTGGTCAATTCAATCAATATCAAAAATTCATAAATAATAAAAATAAGAAATAAAGAATACTTGAATTAAAGAAGAATTCTGTTAAGCATAAAGCCTCACAAAATCACAATTAGAATTTATTCACTCTTGAATTAGAAACTAAAAACTTAGCCATACATGGTGGAGTAAGAATTCACAAGAAAAGAATTGTAGAAAATAGAAGAAGAAGAAGAAGAAGAATCTCAAAGTACTCAGACGTGTTTTACTTGGTAGAACTAGCCTCCTTATATAGGAAGTTAAACCTAAACCTTAATAAGAGAATCCTTATTAAAAAGAAATAAACTTCCTATTTGATTTTATCCCTATAAGTAAGGATAAGATAAAGAGTAATCTAAACAAATTAAAATCCTAAATACATGGGAGAAAGTTCTTTTTATCCAGCACTTCCAAAAGGAGAGGAAATTATATAAAAGTGGGTCCACCACGAATTTATCTTGAAAAATTCGAAGCTCTCTTCTGCAGGTTCCAGCAGCTCACGGATTGTAAGGTGTGGTCATGCCTTATTGTAAATGATCTTATGCCCAAATTTTTGCTCTTCCTTTAAAAGACTTAGTTTTTGACAATTGATTCTTTAAAATATGTCTTTTGGCTGAATTTCACTCAATTTTTGATATTTCACCATCTAGATCAGAATAAACACAATTTCCACAACTAAGCACATTATCCAATCAAAATGTAAGGGAATTAAACACAATAAGTATAACTATTTATGACCTATCAAATTCTCCCACACCTAATTTATGCTTGTCCTCAAGCATACCTCAATTCGACATATCAATTCTCCTCTCTACTTTCTTTTTATCTCTTTTAATCTCCATAAATACCAAATAAGTTAAACATACATCAATGAGCTGAATAATAATGACAATCAAGAAATTAACACTCATAGGATAAATTTTGTAAAAAGAACAGGTATCTCAATAATTCGTCAAAATCAAAGCAACAAGACTTAACACCCTAACATGGTTTCACTCAATACTCTCAATGTTTTTAGGGTGCATTTGCTCTCAGGATCAAAACATAGCATGTTATTACCGTAAGCTTGCTAATGAATCAAGTCTCCACCACTACACATGAATTAGATGCAAAAATCAAAGGGACTTCATGAGAGTTGTAACGGGGCTTAGGAAAGGGTGTGATAAAAGAAAAAATCTAAAACTATGCCACATAACCATAAGACACACTACAAAAACTTTGAAATTTATTCCCAGATCTTATATTAGCACTAAAAACTTTGGAGAAATAACATGTAACGATTCAATTCAATATATTTGATGAATACTTCTCCAATTATCCTCTTTCATGAAAGGAATAAATATCAATTTTTTTCTTTTTTTTTTCTTTTTCACAGATTTTCTTTCCTTGTTTTTTTTTCTTTTCCTTTTTTTTTTCTCTTTTTCCTTTTTTTTTGCCTTTTTGTTATTTCGATTGTACCATGCGACACTTCCTTTCTTGTCTTGATAAGGGTAGAAAAATAAAGGTAGCCAACGAAAGGTCTTGGGTTAAACAACATGTGTTAAAAATAAGAAAAGAGAAAATGAAAAGTAGGCTCAAAGTGGCTAACTAAAATGGAAATCAACAGGGTAGGTATTTTAAGAGTCTAAGAATAGGTTAATCCTAATTGCCCTTTTTCATATTAAAGCATCAATCTAAGGATGTGGTCTCAACATACATTCGCAAGCAAGTTCTAAAATAATCATACTAAGTTTGATAACACTCAATAAAAAATAAGAGCAAAATATAATGAATTGCTCTTTGGCTCAAAAGCTCACTTGAATATTCAAATTTGTATCAAGTCTTGTACATTTTTCAATCAATAAACTAATGAGATACCATCAGATAATTTTAAAGAAACACTAATCATGCTTATCCCTTTCATGCATTAAAACTCAAAAAAAAATGTATATTTAACTTACATGGTATTCTAGGTTATCAAAACAAAACTCAAGGTTGCAAAAGAAAAATTAGCACATATGAATTAAAGCATACATAATTCTAAGCATAAAAATATTTTCAAAAAGGAAAGGAAATCATGTAATTATCATATTCTTCCCCCACACCTAAACTAAACATTGTCCTCAATATATCAAAAAGAAAATGGCTCACAAAAGAAATATGAAACTCCCCTGATTTGTGAGCAATTTGGACTGAGTAGTCAATGGTGATGGTGGGCAAGGAGGTAGAACCGCCCAGTGAAAATAGGAAGTTTTAGTGATGGCTGCTACAAAAGAAAATAAAACGTTGGTGGCTGCTGTAAAATAAAACTTTCCCTCTTCTTCTTCTTCTTTATTTTTTTTTTGTTCCATAAAAATAAATAAGAAAAATAAATAAATATAAAAAAGAAAGAAAGTAGAGAAGTCAAAATGAATCGGAAGATGTTTTGAAACAAGACGTGGTCACTCCTTATAAGAAACGAGCTTCTGTAAAATTAAGTGCAGACGTCAAAACAAAATACAAGATGTTTTGAAACAAGCCGTGGTCACGCCTTATAAGAAATGAGCTTCTGTAAAATTAAGTGTAGACATCAAAACAAAACAGAAGATGTTTTGAAATAAGGTGTGGTCACGCCTTATAAGAAATGAGCTTCTGTAAAATTAAGTGCAGACGTCAAAACAAAACAGGAGATGTTTTGAAATAAGGCGTGGTCACGCTTTATAAGAAACGAGCTTCTGTAAAAAATTCAGTTAATGCTTCTGGGAGAGCTGTAAAAAGGCGTGGTCACGCGTTATCGAAATTAGTCTCCTACCAAAAAAAATTAAACTCCATCATAAAAAAAAGACTAAAAACTAAAAATAAAATAAACTAAGTGGAAGAAAATAAAAAGTATAAATAAAAATAAAGAAAGCATTTGAGTTACCTCCCAATAGCGCAATTGTTTAACGTCATTATGCTTGACGGATTGATGAAATATTTGAGTCATCCAATAAGTGAGGTGATCCAAAGGAAAACTAATGAGACATGGAACAATTTTACCCTCATTGAAGATCATTAATCTATGACCATTCACTTTGAAAATTTTATCCGAATCCAAGCTTTTAATTTCCACTGCACTATAGGAAAATACATTAGTAACAACCAATGGACCGATCCATTAAGAACAAAACTTATCAGGCATAAGCTTCAATCGAAAATTATATAATAATACTTTTTGACCAATCTCATAATCAATTCCTTCTAAATTAGATTGTGCATCTAATTCTTGCTCATCACCAACACTTTCTTTTGCAAATACTTCCTGCACAATTGGATCAATTACATCAATATGGCAAATAGAGTGTACATTATTAGAATATTTCATTGCATCGAAAATATTAAATTTAACAATCTCTCCATCAAACTATACAGAGAGAGTACCCTCATGTACATTAATCTTTGTCTTAGCAGTTTTCATGAATGGTCATCCTAATAAAATCGAAGCTGATTTTGATGAGGAATTACCATCCATTCCAAAATGTAAAAGTCGACAGGAAATATCAGCTCATTAACCTGCACCAAAACATCTTCAACAACTCCAAGGGGATGAATATAAGAACAATCAGCTAATTGAATCACTACACCAGTCTTTTGCAAGTTATTTAATTTCAACTCTTGATAAATAGAAAATGGCATGACATTAATGGAAGCTCCTAAATCTAATATGGCACGCTCAATTTTCGTATTACCAATAACACAAGGTAATAAAATATACCTGGATCCTTCTAGCATATTCTTTTGCAAGATAGCTAACACATTCTTACTTACCACCACTTTCTCCTTTTCCTTCATCCTTCTTTAATTTGTGCACAATTTCTTCAAGAATTTTGCATATTTAGGAATTTGCTTGATAGCATCCAATAATGGGATATTTATCTCCACCTTCCTAAATGTATCCAAGATCTCCTTTTTTTGCTTATCTTCTTTTGGCTTAGCTAAACTGCTAGGAAAAGGAGGTAATGGAGTGTGAGATGAAAGAGATAGAGGATGATTGAATTTTACCCCATGTGATGCTTTAGAGGAAGCTTCTTCTTCCTTTTCCTTGCTCGATTCACTTTCCTTAAGTGGAATCGACCCTGAAGGAATCTCTTTTCCACTTCCTAGAAAAATTGCACTAACATTCTCTTTTGGATTTATCTCTGGTGGTGAAGGTAGTTTTTGAGAATTTTGAGTCTTCAATTTACTAACCGACGTAGCCAATTGAGTAATTTGATTGCCTAAATTCTGAATGCTTGACCTTGTTTCCTGTTGAAATTGAAGAGTATTGTTAGCAAGATTTTTAACAATATCTTCCAAAGACATACCTGAATTTGAAGCTTGAAGTTTTTGGAGAACTTGAGGTGATATAATGAAATTCTGGGAAGGATAATTTTATTGTCTTCCTTGGTTTTCATAGCTCAAATTCGGGTGATCTCTCCATCCATGATTATAATGATTGGAAAAAGAGTCATACTTCCTTTGAGGTTGACCAGTAAATCCACCTAGAGCATTAGCCTCTTGCATCGAGTCTTGTTGCAATGTTGGGCACATATCGGTGGAATGTCCTTGAACTGAGCATATTCCACAAACTTTTTCCATTTGCAATTATCCTACAGCCATTTGACGAACCAAAGCAGTTAAATCGGAAATTTGATTTTAAAGATTTTTAGTGCTTACCTCATTAACTCACCTAGTAGCTCCATCAGCTCTTATACCAAATTGCTAAGAATTTTCAGCCATGTTTAAAATCAATTGCTTGTTTCTTCAGGTGTCTTGTCTACCAAAGCTCCACCACTTGCTGCATCAATCATACTCCTATCTATTGACAACAATCCTTCATAGAAATATTGGATTAAGAGTTGCTGAGAAATTTGGTGATGGGGGCAACTAGCACACAGTTGCTTGAACTCTCCCAATACTCATATAATATTTCTCCATTGAATTGTGTTATACCACAAATTTCTTTTCTGATGTTGGCAGCTCTTGTTGCAGGGAAAAACTTATCTAAGAACAATCTTTTCATCTCATTCCATGTTGTTATTGAATAGGAGGGTAGATAATAGAGCCAATCTTTTGCTTTATCCTTCAAAGAAAAGGGAAAAGCTCTAAGATTTATTTACTTTTCAGTCACACCATGTGGCTTCATTTCGGAGCATACAATATGGAATTCTTTCAAGTGTTTATGAGGATCTTCACCTGCACATCCATGAAAAGAATGGAGTAAGTGAATTAAGCCAGATTTTAATTCAAAATCAACTGTAATATTAGGAAATGTAATGGATAAAGGTTGTTGATTCAAATCCAATGCGGCTAGCTCTTTGTTCGCCATATTTTCTGTAACTTCTTGAAAAATAGATGTGTCATCAATAGCCAAATCTATTTCCAACTCCTCTATGAGACAACTTTTTCTTTGTCTAGTCTCCTTTCTTAATCGACGCGTTGTCTTCTCAATTTCAGGATTAAACTGCAAATCAATATCTTGAGAAGAACGAGTCATAAACAAATAAATTAAACAATGAGAAACTAAAATAGGGTCCTCGACAACAGTGCCAAATTTGAACGGGTTGTCGAAGCCCTTCAAAATAAATGACTGATTTTCCTAAACTAACTTATAGAAATAATGAAACCAGGTCGAATCCCAAGGGAACCAATATGAATAGCTTCTCAAAGTTAAATAAAAATAGAGGATTTTGAATGTTTGAATCAAAATTATAAATAAACAGAAAATAATGAAGGCTGAATATTAAAGTAAATAAAAATCAATCTTAACAAATTTCTAATTCAAGAATGCTAATTCCATCCAATTGTAGTCATGATCATAGGCTAAAATATCAATTCTTTTATTTAAGTACTTAGTCTACTTATCCGAAAAAGCCGCAACAAGTGTAATTCTCCTAATATAATTGAATCAAACCCAACATCCAAATCAAAACTTACCATTAGTCAACTAGGCACGATAGCGTTCCATATCAACTCAATGATAGCATTAAGAATAATGAGAATGACTAAACCAATATTAATTAATTGAGATAACTGCGATCGAATTAACCTTGTTACTTTATTTTCCTAGAGCCTATCATGCAAGCTATGTATTCGAATAAGCCGCAATCACACACACATGAGCCAGCTCCTTACTACTTGTGCCAATCGTTCATGACAATTAAGGATCACAAACTCAAAGTTTAGCAATAGAAAAATCAATATCAAAGTTGAGTCATCAGTTCAATCAATATCAAAAATTCATAAATAATAAAAACAAGAAATAAAGAATACTTGAATTAAAGAAGAATTATGTTAAGCACAAAGCCTCACAAAATGACAATTGGAATTTATCACTCTTGAATTAGAAACTAAAAACTTAGCCACACATGGTGGAGTAAGAATTCACAAGAAAAGGATTGTAGGGAATAGAAGAAGAAGAAGAATTATAATCTCAAAGTACTCAGTCGTGCCTTACTTGATAGAACTAGCCTCCTTATATAGGAAGTTAAACCTAAACCCTAATAAGAGAATCCTTATTAAAAAAAAAATAAACCTCCTATATGATTTTATCCCTATAAGGAAGGATAAGATAAAGAGTAATCTAAACAAATTAAAATTCTAAATACATGGGAGAAAGTTCTTTTTATCCAGCACTTCCAAAAGGAGAGGAAATTATATAAAAGTGGGTCCACCACGAATTTATCTTGAAAAATTCGAAGCTCTCTTCTGCAGGTACCAGCAGCTCACGGATTGTAAGGCGTGGTCACGCCTTATTGAAAATGATCTTATGCCCAAATTTTTGCTCTTCCTTCAAAAGACTTAGTTTTTGACAATTGATGCTTTTAATCATGTCTTTTGGTTGAATTTCTCAATTCTTGATATTTCACCATCTAGATCAGAATAAACACAATTTCCACAACTAAACACATTATCCAATCAAAATGTAAGGAATTAAACATAATAAGTATAACTATTTATGACCTATCAATATTTTAGAAAACATACCTCATAAGCTTATGTGAAAGAGGTTAAGGCCAAGTTAGAATTAAGGGTTTGGAAAGAAAAATGAAAAAAATGTAGAATTAAGTAGGTACACATCCAATAATTTCTACTCAATCCACTTAACTAAATAATTAACATAAGCAACATAATCCTTTTATATAAAATTCTAAATTCAATGCAAAGCCTGTAGAGATCATCTGGAAATTAAGAATAATATGAAAAGAATTTAAGAAATAAAAGAAAACTAAACCTCTCACAAAGATAGCATATGGCACCAAAACTCACAAAGGTAGTCTCCACAATTCAGTTTTTAGGCATTCAAGTCTAGATTCATCATAACTTCGACACCGAGAGCAAAGAATATGAAAAATGAACATGCATCAACTATCAAAACACATTTCAAATTCAAATGAATTAACACAAAGTATATACAAAGTCTAATCATCAACGAAAAGTAAAATTTAACGTAATAAACATATTTTAAAAATAAGACCACAAGATCTCTTAATACCCCCAAATTTAAAATTAATATTGTCCTCATTGTTCTACCCATAGAAAAGAAAAAAAAAAGAAATTAGAAATACTTCCCTCAAATGAAGAGCCATTTTTTCCTTGAACTCTAAAAACTGCTTAAATGGTTCTTTTTGCCCAAACTTCTCCAACCTAAAATATAAACATAAAAAGACAATATAGAAGTAAATCTAGAAATAAAGGTTGATAATTATTCACTAAAAATAATAACAAAAGCAAAGTAAAAATACAAAAGATACGTCTTGGGGTGTCTCCCAAGTAGCGCTTAGTTATAGTCATTAGCTAAACTCTTTGCATTGCATTATTAAGGATGGAATCGACTCATGGGGAAGCGTTCTTGGAAGCATTTTCCTTTGCTTCTCCCTTGTAGGCTCCCTCTTGCCTTGGTAGTAAAGTGTGGACTCCATATGAAAACCCTTGGTTTGATTATGCCTTTTAGAATATAAGGCTCATAATGTGGGTATGCTTGCCCTAATATAAATGGTTCAGCTCTTGTTCCATGTCCATGACATATGGTCTCAAGGATTCTCAAAGTCTTTCTCATCCAATTCATAAAAACAAGATCCTTGTAGCTCATCATCCTTGATCATAATTATAGGTTAGGGATGAAGCTCTAATTCTTTTTCAACTTCTTTTATGATTGACTTCTCTTGCTCTTTATAGCACATCTCAAAATTACAAGAAAAATGAGATTCTTGATATTCAATTTCATCCTCCTCACTTTGAAAGGATATGCTTCATTTACTGTTGCAAATGCTTCTTGTTCTTTGTAATATTACCATATTACATCGATTTGCTCAATTCTTCATTAATCTTCCTAAGGATCACCTTGCGCTTCATATGGAGAGCTAAGATGTTGCAAACTATTATCTGCAGTCCATTCAAGAGCTTTTTCATATATAAATTTCTCTAGTTTAGCATAACTATCAACATAGACGTGCTCATATACATAGCCATAAAAAAAGTTGACAGTTTAAGAACTGAATGTAATAAGGTAAAGGTGGTGGAGTTGAGTAGAAATAAGGAAAATTAGCCCCATCATGGTTCTCTCCCCACCAATCACAAATTTGAAAAGAAAATTGAGAAAAATTAAATTGCATATGCTCTTCATCATATATAGGATCTTATGCATTTAAACTCCAACCTTGATTAGTCCACCAATCATTATTCATCATGAATGATAAATCCTAACACAATTTAATAAAATAAAAATATAAATATAAAAACACAAAACAAATAAAAAAATAAAAAATAAAAATAATAAAATAGAAAAATGAATGAATAAACAAACAAAAGAATTAAAATTTTACATTAATAGCCAACACAGTTAGTATTGATATCAATAAACCTCATAGGCAACGACGCCAAAAACTGTTAGATAATATTCCGCAAGTGTACAAATCGCTAACAAGTAATATATAGTGAGTAGAGTATCAATCTCACGAGGAGGGATGTCAAATACCAAAAGTGGTGATGCTCACTATTATCTAAAAGATGAAAAATTATTAGTTAAACTAAATAAACACAAATAATAGAGGTGTCAAAATGTGTTAGTGGATAATGTTCGTTCGGGTTGACCTACTGAGATGACACGATTAGGGTCAACACAAACACGACCCATTTATTGTTCGTGTCATTTTATCTCAATCCTAACACGACACAAATTTTTAACGGGTGACACAAACACGATACACATAACACGTTTACTTAAGTGGGTCGTGTGTGGGTCATAAAATCCGACACGATCTATTTAACCTATTAAATAAATAACACAACCATTTAATAAATTAACTTACAAATCAATATATTTTTTTAAGTTAATAGAAACAATATAAATAATACCAATTATAAATAAAAATTTCATCTAGTACGAGGACTATTCTTAAAGTTCATTACATATAGTACCAAATCATAATGCAAAACTCATTTAAAGTTTATATGAAATTCTAAATTACTGAAGTAGATGAAGCACCAAAATCTTTTTCTAAATCCAATGACTCTATGCTAAGCTACATGATTTCTTTTGAAAGTTCTTCCAACTCCAATATTGCATTTACAAAGTAAAGCAAAAAGAGTAATAAATAAAAGAAATAAACAAAAAGCTTATAAAATAATTTCTAACTTAAGGATAGATTATTATACCTTAATCTCTAAATAGACAATCTCTGCTACACACTAAAGCTTCTACCATATCAGGCTTAAGTGTACTCCTATATTGATAAAAAAAAACTCTTCCACTATTGTTGAATGCACTTTCGGAAGCAACCGTGGTCATAGAAATCGCTAAAACATCACGAGCCATGGCTGCAATTTAAGGATACCTACATTGATTTTCTTTTCATTATTGATAACATATCTAATTTAATCTTTCGATCAATTATTGGCTCATCAAGATAAAGTTCAAATTGACTCTTTTGAGGAATAATATCATCATATTCAAAAGAGTCAAACTCCTACAAAAGCATAAAAAATTGTTAAACTAATTATTTTCAGATCTGAAAAATAAAATTAAAAAATAGTCATTTTACATGTAACACCCGGAATTTTTATATATTTAATAATGAGTTTTTATTTAAGTTAATTTTAGCTTCATTATTATTGGGTTTAATTTGAAATGATTTAATGAAAAAAAATTTAATATTCATCAAATAAATGAGTTATTTTCTATACCCAAATTAGTTTGAAATTTTAAGAAATTATTCAAGTAAATTATTTGAGAAATGATTATATTTTGGTTATTCAAAATTTTCTCAAATGCATATTTATATAAGTAAAATTATATATCGGAAAATTTTGGAAGAAATTATAAAGGATGTTTTTATAAAAGAATTTTGGGAGAATTGGTATTATAATTGATTAGTAATATTAAATTTTAAGTTGGAAATTGATTATTTAATTTAATTGTGTGTTAGGACTAAATTGGAAATTTATTTTGGAATAAGGATTGAAAGTATAATGTTATTTTTTATGGGGTTTTAATGGAAATTTGTGAGTTTGGTATTTTCGTAAATAAATATGTCGGTCAGGGGTATTTTTGTAATTGTGTATTTTCAATAATTCGGATTTGGCCCAAATTAAATAGTTAGGGGCTTAATTGAAAGGCTAAAAAAAAGTTTGGGGGTCAAATTGGAATTCTGCAGGATGAAATTGTAAGTAATTAAGAAAGTTGAGGAACCAAATTGTAATAAGAACAAGTTCAGGGGTCAAATGTCGATATTGAAGGGAAAGAAATCGGGGAGAGAGAAAGTAGATCGGAGAGAGAGAGAGATGGCGGTCAAGAAGAAGGAGGAAGGCGGCGTGCGTCGGTGGCGGCCGTGGAGCGTGGGCCGACGGAGGCGGCATTGGGCGAGAACTCCGAAAAGCGTGAAAGCGGCCCCGGTGTTCTGCTTTCCGGCGTTGGGTGGTTGGGTGGCGATCGGCTCCTCTCGGCGGCGCTGTGGTGGCCGGAGACGGAAGATCCGGTGGAGAGAGAAAGTAGGAGGCAGCCGCATTTTTTAACTTTTCCGACGAGATCCGGCGGAGGATGGATGATCGGAGGACGTATCCCGACTCTCCTCTGCTCAAGCTTCGCGATGGCACCAGTTTCGTGGCGATCGGGCTTCGTTTGCGAATCGACGGTCGAGATCGTCCGCAAATCTCTCCGGATGATCGGGTGTCAGATCGGAAAATCGGAAGCAGGGATCGTCATCAGCGCGTCGTTGTGAGTCCGATGGTGTGTTCGGATCGTTGATCGGACTCCGGCGGCCGGAGGCGAGTCGACCGAGCGATCGAGCGTCTCGGTAATTTTTCTTTGGCCCGTTAATTTTAGAAATTCTTGGTTTAATTGTGTCTATTGGATTATATTGAGTATTTGATGATATTGTGAGTCAAAAATAATTGTCCTCGGTTTGCCTCGTATTTTGTCTTTGTGGTGGAAAATAGTGAAATTTGGGGACCCGACTCTCGTTGTTTAAATTGTTGGATATTTGGAGTGTTTTTCTGGCAGGTCCTGGACCCGTTTTTACGGGGGGGTAATGTTCGTGTTGTAGGGGAGGTTCTGCCGGATTTTCGGTAGAATTCTCCCGAGTCGATATTCTTAGACAGTCAGTCCTAGGAGTCTAGACCTAGGATTAATGATCGATTGTCTCAGCGTATTGATAAATTGTTTTCCGTGATTAGATGATCTGTCTGTTCGGCTCGCTCCAACCGAGGCACCGGAGCAGAGCTAGGAGGTCGCCAAACCTGTGAGTTAAAGTCACTTAATCGTTGCACTATTGCTAAGTCTGAATTTAATATGTTATTTTGAAGGTTTATGCATAATATGGTTATTAGTATCGCAACATAAATAATTTCACTGGATTATTGAAGATAATATAAATATTATTATTAGTAATGTTATAATAATATCAAATATTATCAGTTTTCCACATGAGTTGCATGATGTCTTACTTTAAAATTGTTAATCGTTATTTTGATATAGTTGAATGACTTCTTTAGACAATAATATTTATTAAATGTGGTGATTGCGATTTGGGAAATGTGGCTTGTAGAACATGCCGCCTGATGGGTTACATCAAGACCGCGTGCGCACCGGTAATGATCATGGATATAAGATTATTATGAGTTTGTCTGCCCTGATCGAGCATTGCTCTGGCCGAGTTCGATTGATGCGGAGTTAAGGTCCCCGATCGAGCGATGCTCTCTGGCGGCTTATTTGGAATTCAAGTGTTCAGCTTGGAGGTAAGGACCGATCGAGCTTGCTCTCCGGATTAAGAGAGCTGAAAGGCTATTAGAATTTGGGGTTAGGGTTCTACTGAGCCACTCGTCCCGTAAAAGTTAAAATATATTTTTATTTATTCATTTATTTATTTATTATGGTATGATTATAATATGGATTGTATTTACGTGCATGACTAATATTTTCTGTGAAGAAAGTAATAGAGTATGATTATAGTATGATTGGTATTTATGTGCATGATTTGATATACTGATTTGAACAATCTATATTTTCTGAGAAGAAGCAATAGTCCCTAGATTATTTGATTTTAACTCACTCTCGAGACTGATAGTCTCATTTTTACTGTTTTTTCAGATTCGTGACTGTTAGTCCTCCCGCGACTCTTATTCAGTAACCCGACTCCTTCATCATCGGGTGATGTATTTGATTTGGTATGTAAATTGGTAAATCTTAGATTCTCCGCAGTAGTAATAGTAAATGTATCAGTTGTAAATTTTTCTGAGCTTCGGGTCTCGCCTAGTTCTTCTGGCAGACCGATTAAATTTTGTAAAGTGTAACTATTAAGATAATTGTGGCTTTAATAATATTAATTTGAGATGAGATTTGTTTAAATCAGTGAGTGTCAGGCTTACTACGGGTTTCGGTGGCCTTAAGCCTACCCATTCCCTAGTGCCGGTCACGGGCCCACGGGTGGGGTCGTGACATTTCAGATCTGCATACATGAAAAAAAAGCAGTCAATTTAGCTATTTTTATATCTGAAAAGTATAATAATATTTAATGATATTTCATATTTGTATAACTGAAATCAATAAACAATATAGCTATATTACGTTCAATATATCCTTAGAAGAAAGAGTTTCATGTGCATCAACCTCCATTCTTTGCATGGATTTAATTTCGGAAGCTCCAGAAGTTGCGTCGCTGCTCAAAATTCCAGCATTCACATACTCGGAACATAAGGAGAACAAGTCATTTTTAACTTTCATAGCCTCGACTAACCCCTCATCACTGTAAAGCTTCTTATAACACCGCTCAATAAAACTCAACTTGTACCTAGGATCTAAAATCACAACAACAACTAATATTCTATTATATTCATACCAATACTTCAGAAATTTTCCATATATATTTTCTGCCATTGTTTTCTTATACACATCTTCACTAGACATGCTTTCCTTCAAAGTTAAATGTCCAGTAAATATTAAAGAAAAAACAGATTTGTTGTTAAATATTTGATGCCAGAAAAGAGACAAGTAATGTCATAGAAAACTTGTAAGAACTTACAAATCTTTTCTACTTTAGCCCACTCATGAAAAGATTGTAATACCCGGAATTTTTTCCTTAATAATGATTATATTAATAATAATTATATTAATAATAATTAATAAATGAGTTTTTATTTAAATTAGTCTTATTTTATTTTTATTTGGTTTAATTTGAAATTATTTAATGGAAATTGTAATATTAGACAATTAAATAAGTTATTTTTCTATACCCAATTAGTTGGATCTTTAAGAAATTAATTAAGTAAATTATTTGAGGAATAATTATATTTTGGTTATTCAAATTTTCCCCAAATATATATAAATATATATATAGCATATATATAAATAAAATTATATATTAAAAAATCATGGAAGAATTTGTAAATGATGTTTTTATAAAAGAAATTTCTTGGGAAAATTAGTATTTTAATTAGCTAGTGGTATTTAGTAAATTGAGTAATTAAATTAATTGTGTTAGGATTTAATTGGAAATTTATTTTATGATAAGGATTAAAAGTATAAGTTTATTAATAATGGGGTTTTAATGGAAATTTGTAAGTTTGGTATTTTTATAAATAATAATGTCGGTCAGGGGTATATATGTAATTATATATTTTTAATAATTATAATTTAGCCCAAATTAAATAGTTAGGGGCTTAATTAAAAGGCTAAAGAAAAGTTTAGGGGTTAATTAGAAATTTTTCAAGAAAAGTTGTAAGTATTTAAGAAAGTTGAGGGGCCAAATTATAAGGAAGGAAAGTTCAAGGGCCTAATATTGATATGGAGAAGAAAGAAAAGGAAAGGAGAGGCGTCGGGGAGAGAGAAAGAAGGGCGCAGAGAAGAGAGAGAGAGAGTCAGCATCGGTGTCCTTCATGGACGAGCGGGCGGTTGGGCTGGCGGTAGAGCTAGCGCAGCAAGCATGTCGCGGCGGCGGAATCGCGAGGAGAGGCAAGGCTTGAGGCCGCTCCAGCCCGTCGATGCCTTCCTACGATCTCGGTGGCGATCGGCTCCCCTCGGAGAGAGCTTCCTTTTAGCGGTGGCGGCGTCGATTTTGGTGGCCGGAGGAGAGAGTTCCGACGAAGTGATGGCAGCAGCATTTTTAGGTTTTTCCGGCGAGCTTCGGCGGAGGATGGATGATCGGAGGATGTATCCCAACTCTCCTCAGCTCAAGCTTCGCAATGGCACTGGTTTCGTGGCGATCGGACTCCATTTGCAAATCAACGGCCGAGATCGTCCGCAAATATCTCCGAACGATCGGGGGTCAGATCGAACAATCGAAAGTAGGGATCATCATCAGTGCGTCGTTTCGAGTCCGATGGTGTCTTCGGATCGTCGATCGGACTCCGGCGGCCGGAGGCGAGTCGACTGAGCGATCGAGCGTTTCGGTAATTTTCTCTGGCCCGCTGATTTAAGAATTCTTTGATTTAATTTATGCTTATTGTTTTGTGTTGAGTGTTTGATAATATTTGTGAGTCAAAAAATAATTTTCTGTCGGTTGCCTGCCTCATGTTTTGTGCTGCGTAGCGGAGTCGAGAAAATAGTGATGTCTGGGGACCCAACTCCCGTTGTTTTGAATTGTTGGATATTTGAAGTGTTTTTCTGGCAGGTCCTAGACTCGTTTTATGGGGGAGTAAACGTCTGTGTTTTAAGGGAGGTTCTGCCAGATTTTCGGTAGAATTCTTCCGAGTCGAGATTTTAGACAGTCAGTCCTAGGAATCTAGACGTAGGGTCAATTATCAATTGTTCAGCGTGATTGATAAATTGTTTTCCGTGATTAGATAATCCATCTGTTCGGCTCGCTCCAACCGAGGCACCGGAGCAGAGCTAGGAGGTCGCCAAATCTGTGAGTTAAAGTCACTTAATCGTTGCACTATTGCTAAGTCTGAATTTAATATGCTATTTTAGAAATTTATACTTAATATGATTATTAGTATTGCAATATAAATAATTTCACTTGATTACTAATTATTGAAAATAATTTAAATGTTATTATTAGTAATGTTATAATAAGACAAACGTTATTATTTTTCCTAAATTTTTAATCTTTATTTCGATATATGTTGAATGATTTCATTAGACAATGATATTTATTAAATGTGATGATTGCGATTTGAGAAATGTGGCTTTCGTAGAACATGCCACCTGATGGGTTATATCATGACCGTGTGCGCACCGGTAATGATCAATGACAGGTAATAAGATTATTATGAGTTTTGCCCTGGTCGAGCATGGCTCTCTGGGCTAATTTGAGTAAATTGTCGGAGGTAAGGTCCCTCGTCGAGCATTGCTCTCTGGGCGCCGGCTTATTTGGATACTTAAGTGATCAGACTGGGGATAAGGTCCCCGGTCGAGTATTGCTCTCTGGGCGCCAGTCTTATTAGATTAAGAGAGCCAAAAGACTACTAGAATTTGGGGTTAGGGTTCTACTGAGCCACTCGTCCCGTAAAAGTAAAAATATATTTTTATTTATTTTTTTTATCTGTTTATGGTATGATGATATTATGATTTGTGTTTATGTTTAGGGTTTGATATATTGATTCGAATAACTAATATTTTCTGTGAAGACTGCAATAGTCTCTAGATTATTTGATTTTTAACTCACTCTCGAGACTGACAGTCTCAATTTACTGTTTTTTTTTTCAGATTCGTGACTGTTAGTCTTCCCGCGACTCTTATTCAGTAACCCAACTCCTTCATCATCGGGTAGTGTATTTGATTTGGTATGTTAATTTATAAAATCTTAGATTCTCCGCAGTAGTAATAGTAGCTGTATCAGTTGTAAATTTTCTGAGTTTCAGGTCTCGCCAAATTCTTCTAGCAGACCGAATTAATTGTGTAAAATTTATTGGTTCCGATAAATTGTGGCATTAATAACATTAATTGAGTTGAGATTTGTTTAAGTCAGTGAGTGTCAGGCTTACTACAGGATTCGGTGGCCTTACGCCTGCCCATTCTCTAGTGCTGGTCACGGGCCCACAGATGGGGTCGTGACAAAGATGCACAATGCTTGAAATTAGAATCACTAATTTGAAGATGCATAAAAGTATTTTGATAATGCAAAGCACTATCAAGCATCAAATATGTCGAATTCCACCCAGTAAGAACATCTTGTCTAAGACCTTTGCTTGAATCTAAAGCGTAAAGACAAACACACTCTAAAAACTTAATTCTTCTAGCTTGGGATTAATTCTTCTAGCTTGGGATCCCTTCACATACTTAATACTTTCCCTAATCTTCACAACTACATCATAAATCTCCTTCAATCCATCTTGAACAATCAAGTTCAAGATGTGAGCAGAGCATTTCATATGAAAAGAGTCCCCTTGACATAAAAGTCCTCCTTTAGCAACCAAAACATTTTTTAGCATATCAGTGCACACATTATTGGCAGTTGTATTATCCAAAGTAATAGAAAAGTTCTATTATCAATTTGCCAACCACATAGAAAAGTGTTAATCTTTCACATAAAGCTACCCCACTATGAGGAGGAGGCAACTAATAAAAATTTAAGATTCTCTTTTGCAAGTGACAATCCTTATCAATAAAGTGCTCAATTAAGCAAATATATCCATCAGAAGTCACAGAAGTCCAATAATTAATTTTATCCTTTCCAATGTAGACTCCAATATTAATTTTATCCTAACCTTTTCTCTATTAAATATCTTCAAACAATCTGCCCTAAAAGTATTTCTTGATATGAGATGTAAATCAAGCTTTAATAACATAGAAATTTTCTTATTCCTACCTACTCAACAAATTGAAATAGCAAATCATGCATAAAAACAACAATAGCAATTAGTTTTCTAAACTCATCAACATTAAATTTCACATAATTTATAATAGACCCATCACCTTGAGAAATTAAAGTTTGACCTATATCTATTATATCTCTTATAGGACATCCCGATATATGACACTTCATGTTACCTATCCCATATTTGTTGCCCACTATATATATTTTTCCACAAGCCTTGCATCTTGCGTTTCTTTTTTTATTTTTCCCTTCCACCAGCTCAAAATCCTTCCATTCCAGCAACCACATCTTCTAACTCCTTAACCTCATCTTCTTCTTCTATGTCAATTGTCTCTCTATCAACCTCAATTGAATAATTTTCAATACTAGCCATCTAAACAAATGAATAAAGAAATGTATTAAAAAAGAAAAAAATAATAAATAGCATAAAAATATTGATAAATTATTTTACTTCAATGAATGCACATGACTTAATCATCAGCATAATTATTATGTTCCTTTGTCTTATGCATGAACATTAAACACTAGGAATGCAAACTGGACAAAATATGTGAATCAATGAATAATCTTTTTCTATTTGCATTCCCTTCTCCAGAATACTAGATTTGTTTGTGTATTTGTAGTTCTAAATAATCTTGTAATAATAAAGTCATTATGGAATGAGCTATTGGAAATTAAGAACAACATGTTCAAACTATCCCTGCAGACTAAGCATCAAACCATGTGGCGTTTGGATTGTTTGGAAACAACTATCCTACCAGACTTAGCAATTACATTTAGTACACTAAATCTTTCTGGTCTAGCAAAAAAAATCTCCTGAAAGATGATGTGCAAATAAAATAAAATTGTCACTCTCTGCATAACATAATTTTTAGCATCAAAATATATGAAACAAAAGCACATGCTGCATAAATTTTCTTATTATTGACTATAATCTTCCAGCAAGTACTATAAATTAATAAATTTATATTAACTATTGACCATTTATAAATCTCCTAAATTCTACAACCTGAATTTCATTGAACATATGCAGATTACTAGGTGGAAGTTGTAAGTGAAAAATGGAAACCAAAATCATTTTTCTAAAAGATATCTCTCTTTTATTTTATGAAAGTAAACTATTCCAACGTTTTGCATGAATCAAAGGACAAAATCAATTATTATTGACCTAGGCCATTACTTATCAAAGAAATTTAACCTTGCTTTGACTTCTCAACGTCGATCTTTTCCCACATCTTTCAAGTTATTTACTGGTATGCATATGTACACAAACTCCCTAGGTTCATTGAGAAAATAGTGATCTAAGTAATATAAATTAATAAATTTTTATTAACAATTAACTAATCTAGGCATATGATAGAAATGGTTTCTTACCTCAAGAATGAAATGGTTACTTGTAGAAGGCTTCAATTGAACTCAGTCTATGGCTGAAACGAGAAGATTAAACAGAGAAGGCACACAACAAGAATTAAGAGATATTTTTGCTATTTTTT
This sequence comes from Ricinus communis, assembly GCF_019578655.1. Classification (NCBI taxonomy): domain Eukaryota; kingdom Viridiplantae; phylum Streptophyta; class Magnoliopsida; order Malpighiales; family Euphorbiaceae; genus Ricinus; species Ricinus communis. Next base: position 15,456,170 of record NC_063259.1, on the reverse strand, counting down.
TATTGTTAAAGGTGGCTGGCAGCACAGAAGCTTCTTCAGAGGGTAAAATTAAGGTTGTCACACTTATTAACTAGTAACTAGGTATTAGTTGTATTTACTTTTTAACCGTTTTATTTTTATTTGTTTTTATTTGTATATATGGCTATTTTGTCTTCTAATATTTTAAAAAGTTTACGGGTTGTTGATGGGTTGGGTCAGATTAACACGACCCAGCATGATAAGTAAAGTTAAACAGATTATAACGGGTTTGCAAGTCAACCCGTTACACGATTCATTTTAAGCTGTGTCATAAATGGGTCAACCCATTTACTGACCCGGACCTACTAAGGCTCATTCCTAAACCGAGATATTTTTGTGTTTGGCGAACTGGGTTCACGTGTCATGACCTATTTTGACACTCCTAACAAATAAATAATATTTAGAAAGCCCAAAGTTTAGATGTCATCTATTAAATATCCTACGGTTGATTAGTGAAATTGATAATTGAAATGCTTAACTAATTGAAAGACTGATTACCCTTGAATAGCTAATATACTCTCTTGAGCTATACTAGGTGTTCTTAGGTTAATTTTAGACCTACTCTCGTGATCATGAGTAATAACTAAACCCTTTAAGTTTTATGGTTAATCTTAGTAAGGTCTCAAAGAATAGAGATCATCTTCGACTCTCACTTTTCCAGGTTTAGAAACTGAATGAACTAATATTGAGCTTTAACTCTCGTTCCTTCACTTAATATCTTATACATGCAAATATTTAATCCTAATATTCACAAGTCATGAAGAACTCAAATTCTAAATCAAGAGTGTAATACCCCGAATTTTTATATGTTTAATAATGAATTATTTTTCCATATCCAATTAGTTTGATTTAAGGGGTTAATTAAATAAATTATTTGAGGAATAAATTATATTTTTTTATTTAGTTATTCAAAATTTTCCCAAATGCATATTTATATAAGTAAAATTATATATTTGAAATTTATTTTGGAATAAGGATTGAAAGTATAATGTTATTTTTATGGGGTTTTAATGGAAATTTGTGAGTTTGGTATTTTTGTAAATAAATATGTCGGTCAGGGGTATTTTTGTAATTGTGTATTTTCAATAATTCGGATTTGGCCCAAATTAAATAGTTAGGGGCTTAATTGAAAGGCTAAAAAGAAGTTTGGGGGTCAAATTGGAATTCTGCGGGATGAAATTGTAAGTAATTAAGAAAGTTGAGGGACCAAGTTGTAATAAGGAAAAGTTCGGGGGCCTAATGTCGATATTGAAAGGAATGGAAGTCGAGGGAAGAAGAAGAGAGGAAGAGAGATGTCGGGGGGAGAGAGAGAGCGCTTGGAGGAAGGCTTGGCCGTCTGTCCGGGCGGCTGGTCAGCGGCCAATGGCCGGCGGCAGCGCCTCGCGAGGAGGAAGATGGCTTCCTTGCCGCGGCTTCCGTCACCGATCTTGGTGCCGATCGACTCCTCTCGGCCCTCGGGTTTGTTTTGGCGGTGTCAGTGGCCGGGAAACGGAAGATCCGGTGGAGAGAGAAAATGGAGGCAGCCGAGGTTTTTGGATTTTTCCGGCAAGCTCCGGCGAGCTATGGAAGATCGGAGGACGTATCCCGACTCTCCTCATCTCAAGCTTTGCATTGGCACCGGTTTTGTGGCGATCGGGTTTCGTTTGCAAATCGATGGCCGAGATCGTCCGCAAATCTCTCCGGATGATCGGGTGTCAGATCGGAAAATCGAAAGCGGGGATCGCCTTCGCCGTCAGAGTTCGATGGTGTGTTCGGATCGTCGATCGGACTCCGGCGGCCGGAGGCGAGTCGACCGAGCGATCGAGCGTCTCAGTAATTTTCTTTGGCCCGTTAATTTTAGAAATTCTTGGTTTAATTGTGTCTATTGGATGGTATTGAGTATTTGATGATATTTGTGAGTCAAAAATAATTGTCCGCTGCCTTGTGTTTTGTCTTTGTGTGAGTCGGAAATAGTGAAGTTTGGGGACCCGACTCCCGTTGTTTAAATTGTTGGATATTTAGAGTGTTTTTCTGGCAGGTCCTGGACCTGTTTTTACGGGGGGTAATGTTCGTGTTGTAGGGGAGGTTCTGCCGAATTTTCGGTAGTTCCTGAGTCGAGATTCTTAGACAGTCAGTCCTAGGAATCTAGACCTAGGATCTATTGTGATTGTTTCAGCGTTTTGATAAATTATTTTTCGTGATTAGATGATCTGTCTGTTCGGCTCTCTCCAACTGAGGCACCGGAGCAGAGCTAGGAGGTCGCCCAATTCAGTGAGTTAAAGTCATTTAATCATTGTACTATTGCTAAGTCTGATTTTAATATGATATTTTGGAAGTTTATGCATAATATGGTTATTAGTATCACAACATAAATAATTTTACTTGATTATTAATTATTGAAAATAATATAAATATTATTATTAGTAACGTTATAATAATACATATATTATTATTCTGTCGACACGAATTGCACGTTGCCTTATCCTAAATTTTTAATCTTTTTTTCGATATGTGTTGAATGATTTCATTAGACAATGATATTTATTAAATGTGGTGATTGCGATTTGGGAAATGTGGCTTGTAGAACATGCCGCCTGATGGGTTACATCAATGATCATGGACATGTAATAAGATTTTCATGGGTTTGCCCTGGTCGAGCATGGCTCTCTGGGCTGATTTGTGTAAATTCACGGAGGTAAGGTCTCTGGTCGAGCATTGCTCTCTGGCCGACTTATTTGGATACTTAAGTGACCAGATCGGAGGTAAGGTCCCTGGTCGAGCATTGCTCTCGGCCAGTCTTATTGGATTAAGAGAGCCGAATGGCTACTAGATTTCTTATTTGGATACTTAAGTGACCGGACTGGAAGTAAGGTCCCTGGTCGAGCATTGCTCCTGGGCGCCGATCTTATTGGATTAAGAGAGCCAAAATGGTCATGTTAGAATTTGGGGTTAGGGTTCTCTGAGCCACTCGTCCCGTGAAAAGTAAAAATATATTTTTATTTATTCATTTATTTATTTATTATGGTATGATTATAATATGGATTGTATTTACGTGCATGGTTGATATATTGATTCGAATGATCAATATTTTCTGTGAAGAAAGTAATAGGGTATGATTATAGTATGATTGGTATTTATGTGCATGGTTTGATATACTGATTTGAACAATCTATGTTTTTTGAGAAGAATGTAATAGTTCCCAGATTATTTGATTTTAACTCACTCTAGACCGATACCTCATTTTTACTGCTGATTCGTGGATCGTTAGTCCTCTCGCTCTTATTCAAGAACCCGACTCCTTCATCATCGAGTGATGTATTTGATTTGGTATGTAAATTGGTAAATCTTAGATTCTCCGCAGTAGTAATAGTAGATGTATCAGTTATAAATTTTCTGAGTTTCAGGTCTCGCCTAGTTTTTCCGCATCAAGTATTTATGTAGAATGTAGTCATAAGATAAATTGTGGCTTTAATAATATTAATTTGAGATGAGATTTGTTTAAATCAGTGAGTGTCAGGCTTACTACGGGTTTCGGTGGCCTTAAGCCTACCTATTCCCTAGTGCCGGTCACGGGCCCACGGGTGGGGTCGTGACAAAGAGATACATATTTACAAACCAAATCCCAATCACAAACAAAGGAGTTTAAAGACTCATCCAACCCTACAGAGAGAAACTGACTCGTATCCATAATAAATACAAACCCAAGAAAAATAATCATGAAAATAAGGATGAACACATGTATTTAGATAGACTAAATAAAAGGAAGAAATTTTAAAGCAAATCTCCTCTTGAAGCTTTCTCTATCAACAAACTTCAATCCTTCCTTTAACCTTCAATTTTGAAGTTCTAATCTTCAATTTAGTATTGTTAAGAGTTTAGATCTTTAATTTATGCTCTTTCTCTCTCTCGGAGGCTTCAAAATAATATTTAGGTCAAAGAATTAGAGTCTTGAAACCCAAGAAGTGTTTATATAGCATAAAAATAATAAAAATTCTCTAAAAGATAAGCTAAGTTTGCCCGTATCCAAGGGGGTGAGAAAATCCTCCAATGTCGGGAGATCGAACAAACTTTAACAAAAGCTTTCTAAGACCAATCTCACGGGGCATGAACTAAATCTCCAAAAGGGTGAGATCCTACAAATGGTTCCTAAACTTGTTAGAACATCTCATCGGATTGGAGAAAATCCTCATAGGAAGTGAGACACCAAAATTGAGTTGAATTTCATTATTTTTTCAATATTTCTATGTTAACTCAAAACACCTTAAATTAATAATTTTTTCTATTAAAATCATAAAAAATACGTATAAACTCCTCAAGATTATAATAGAAAAGTATGCATAAAACATCACACTTCAACAAATATCCTTGCCATATATGTGGCCTTCGCAGCCACACAGCAGATCGCTATAGAAAGCAAAACAATTCCTGCCAGCAATACAACAATCAATAATATAATGCTAGTTCTCAATTTTCAAATCAAGGACACATTGGCTTAGTTCAATGAACTACAACTATTCTTCTGCAGGTTCGAAACTTCATTGGTACATTGATATAGGTGCTAGTCATCATGTAGTCCTAGATATCTCCAATCTCAATATTAGTCATGACTATAGAGGCACGTATCAACTACATATAGTGGGTGGTCAAGGTTTGGATATCGAACGTATTGCTTTTTTCCTTTATCTTCTAATACTCGACCTCTCAAACTAAACAATGTTTTTCATGTGCCAAAAATAAACAAGTAAATCTTTCTGTTTAAAAGTTCAGTAATGTCAATGATTGCTTTTTTGAGTTTCACCCATCTTTTTTTGTTTTCAAGGAGTGGTCAACCAAGGCGGAACTACTTCAAAGTCTAAGTGATCATGGCTTGTATAATTTATTTAGTCGACTTGCTCAGGTTAATCAAGTTTCCTTAGAAAATTGGCATTTTTGTTTAGGGCACTCTCAAATGCCAACTATTTATGAAGTTATCAAACAATTTAATTTACCATGGATGTCAAGCTTGACAATGTAGATATATATATATATAGGCAAACAGTAGGCACTCTTATAGCTTTTTCAGTTAACAAACTATGTCAGTTTAGCATTGCCCAACTGAAATTCTTCGGCAAGCTGTCAAGATATATCTAAGCATTTGATTGATCTCAGTTTGTCCATGGTTCGGTCCTCTTCTTTCACTGTCCATTGTTTTGCTGATAGTGATTGCAGAGGGTGTTCTAATTATCGACACTCAACAAATGGTTTTAGCATTTATCTTGATAAGAATTTAATTTCTTGGGTAGCCAAAAAACAACCTACCATTGATAGATCTTCTACTGAGGATGAATACAAAGCATTAGCCAATGCTGCTGCTAAGGCAATTTGGATTTCTTCTTTACTATGTAAAACTGGCTTCTCTTTCCATGGTCTGATTAATTTATGGTGTAATGGGTGGGGGAGGAGTGGTGTAAAGGAGTAGGATAAGAATTCCTTTTAGATAAACATTTTGTATTATAACGTTTGTATTTATCACATATATGCATCTATATCTTTGTATATATATATAGACGTGTAACACATCTTTTATATTCAATAGAAACTTGTTATTCTACACTTGGCAACATTGATCAAGTTGGATAACAAGTTACGACAATAAGAGATACCAGACAACCAATCAACAATCAATGCAGAATCTGTTTTCAGCTTAATCTTTTTAAGACCTTTATCCCAAGCTAACATCAGGCCTTGAATAACTACCCAAAGCTCAGCATCGACAACATAACAACTCCCAATATTGATAGTGAAACCACCAATTTGGTCACCATTATTGTTACGTCAATTCCAAATACACCACAAGGTGTTAGCAAAGAAAGATGAGGAATATACACCCCATATGCTTTTTTAGAAGTAATTATAAAAATACCCTCTTGTTTTACTTCTTTTGCATGACAAAAGGTGCAATGGAAGAGTAGGAGAGGAAAACATCCATATGCATTATCTATTAATAGTTGTGTATGGTCTAAAAATGGTGGATTCAATTAAGATTTTTAATGATTTTTATAAAAAATTTTAAAATAAATTATTGTTAAAGAGTTCATGAATTTTTAATGACTTTTACAGAATGTTACAGAGTCGATAATTTTATAAATGACTTTCACAGACCTTACTTAAAAATACTTTTATAGACATTGATAGTCTTTTACTAAGTTTCACATACTATTATTTATCTATTATTTAATTATTTCAAATCGAATTTAATTATTTTACTTTTATTTTTTTTACTTTTATTATTATTTTCTTCTTTTTCTTTTTTATGCATTCACTTTAAATATTATTCAACATATGTTATTTGCAACCACATACACAAGTAACGGACTTCATTTCATTACTATATCAAATTCATATCATTTTTAAATTTTTTACCTCATAACATAAATACTATCTTTTTTGTCAAGTCAATAATTTTTTATATCACTATTTTTTTCCAATTAAACTATCAAATTCATGTTATACTCATTATATTTTATTTATTACCTATTTGATAAATACTTAAACCAACAACAATCACTTTTACTAATTATTCAATAAATACTTAAACTGATAACAACCACACTTACCAACAGAAACAATTATCTAAATAATCTTTCTAATAAAACCTAGAAGTCTATATATGATGGGATTATTTGCTTAAAACAATTCACTAAATGCTTCATTTAAAATTTATATTTTTTTATGAGGACCCCTTTTAATATTAAATTAAAAAGTTTTAATTAATTCTTTTGTATTTGTGAATACAAGAAAATATAATTAGTAGATAATTTTTAGCTTTTGAGTTTCATCTTTTTTTTTTTATAGATGGAGAGTATAGTGAAAAGAAATGAAGACGATAATGTATGAGGATTTGATAAGAAGTAAGATGAGTTTTCAAAAAAAAAAGTCTATTGAAATCTTAAAGAAAAGTGAAAGAGAACTTTTGACTATTTTATTCATAGCAATACATATAAAATATATAGAAATCCATATCTATAAAAGTGAATGAATTTTTGAATACTAGCTTACATTTATAGACATTACAAAAGTTGTAATTAAATACTTAATGATTTCTTTAGACTTTTTTAAAGTCTTTCCATGACCTATACAAAGTCTTTCAAAGTTACTATTGAATACACTCTAACTTTTAAATTCTATCAGTTTTTAAAGTCTTAATTGAATACACTCTCCTAAAGTTTGAGGGAATACTAATTAATATATTAATTTAGTTTGGGGGAATTTTAAATTAGTGTTGTTGGATAAAACATACAATATTAAAATTTGAATAATCAATTAATGGAAGAGTCAAGTGAAAGAGTGCAAAATAGAGCATGTTAATAGGATTCAATTTCAGTTCAATTAATATCAAAATGACTAAAACTAGTCATTTGTATATTAGACCTTAGTATTTATAAATCAATATATTTTTTATCCTTTAATATAGGAGTTTCACTTTATGCATCAATTGCATACTTGATTTTGCTATGTAGTTGTCATTTAAATTGTCATTCTCAATTTAAAATATACAATTTATTTGAGACATAGATATACTACCGTACCAAGCTATTGAGATTGGATAGCTATTCAAAAAAAAGCCGAGAAATTAAGAAACTAAACATCTATCCTGATAGAAAGCTGAAAATTTAATAAAATGGATTCAACTCATAGTTAACTAACAGAATTAAACTTAATTCCGACCAATATTAGAATTACTAAACAAAATACTTAATTAATTAAACTTTTAACATTGATAAATTATTTAAATTTTTTAATGACATAAAATCTCTAATATATAGTGATTCAAAGGGTCTTATCAACTAATTAACTTGATCTAATACTATGAAGGGATCAAACAATGACCATAGAATTCAGTCTATACCATTGTTGTTCATTTATAATTCAAATATTAATTTAATGTAGTTATTGCTCTAATTTAATCAAATAAATCCAAATAAACTAAGTTCACAAGTTATTATAATAGTTTAATACTAACCATACTTAAAATAATTCCTTAATAATATAAAATTATATATTCCATTTTATTAATGTTATTAAACTTTATTAATTATTTAATTTAATTATATATAAAAAGTTACTCAATTGAAAATAATGTCCATATTAAATTACCCCATCTAAAATTTATTATTTATTTATTTTAAAAATCAATTCCTATAAATATAGTAAGTCGAAAAAATTAAGATATTACATAATTACTTTGAATAATTTTTTTAGCTGACTTTTGATTGATGTTTAGTTGATATTAAGATGGTATAGTTTATATTTAGTTAATTTTTCAATCTATACAAAATTGTCTTTAATATTTTTCTTGTATTGATTTTTTTTCTTTTAGTCTCTACTTCTATTTTCTCCTATTGCTAAATATAATTTTTTTTATAGTGAATCTATGATCTTTTTATTTACATTTAGAACTTAATAACTCAAAACGTTATTTTTTTTCGACTGTCAAAATAATTTTATCAAATTAATTACATCTTAAACCATTATTTAACAGTCAAATAATAAAATTATGAGTTATTAAGCTCTAAACGTATGTTATTAATTACGGATAATATGAAAATGGCTAATCGTGTGGAGGTGACTGAATTCTTAGAGATTAACTTTTTAAGAGGAAAATATTATTTTATCACAGTTTGTAGCTCCACCCCCTTGTTGTTTGAAAAAGAATTCATATATTAATTTACATACTAAAATAACAGTGAAATCACATTACATTTTTTGTATTTATTTCAAAATTTAATATTAAAAATAATTGGAAAAATAAACTAGGGACTCTCTCCGGAGTGAAAAAGTGGCTAACTACGGGGGCCTCTTTTGCACTTTCGTAGAAAAAAAAATGCCACGCCCTCTTTCTCCTCTTCCTCTGCAACTCTCAGAAACCCCTTAAAACCCTCATAATTAGGCACCCATCACATCATCATGCTTCCCATGATTCTAAGGTTATTATTATTATTATTATTCTTGTTGTTATTGTTGTTAATTTCACTGCTTAAATCTGCTTAATTTTACCTTAACTGTTTAAGTTGTTCCTTCACTTAAAAGAATTACGATCACTTTGTTGTTTTTTTTCGTTTAATGTGTTAATTAATGGGTTGTTAAATCTCAAGTGAATGCTATATTGATCAAATTATTGGTGGCAGGTGTTTGATTAGGTGGTGAGTGCTGATTCTTCCTTAAAATGACACAACAACCGTCAGTGATTCTTGCAACAGCTAGTTATGATCATACTATTAGGTTCTGGGAGGCCAAAAGCGGTCGCTGCTACCGTACTATCCAATACCCAGATTCTGTATTTTTCTTCTCTTCTCATCGTTCTTTTTTTTTTAACTTGCTTTTTGTACATTGAATGATGGGTTTAAATTTTTGTTCTTTTTTGGCTTAATTGGTGGCCTTGGTCAATATTTAACAAGCCAAATTTGATAACCTATTTTAGTTTTAAGTTGTTTTGATTTTGGATTTTTAATTTTCTGCCTCGGAATGTTACCACTTTCAGTTGTTTCTTGTTATTTGTCTTTTTTGAGATTTTCAGTGTAAGCTCAGAAGTAATTAATCGTCAAAGGTGGTGGCTTTATCTTATTTCTTGCAAAAAGATATTGGAATTAAGAAAGCCGTTTGGTTAGTTTCAATCTATCGAATGGAAAATGTCCAAAAGTAGGTCGATTAATTCATCTTTCTCAGACTACTAGTTCTGGAAAATTGAAATCAGTGTGTATGTATGAGGAAATGAACGATTTTATGTCTTGGGTTTCTTTTTCTTTTTCTCTTTCTCTGTGCTTTTCATGGTCTCAGCTATCCATGGTAATATATGGTACCTGTTAAGTGTCCCTGTCATTGGATTATAGACACTGTCAAATCAAACAGAACAAAAATGATTGAGATATTCATTTAGAGGTGTACCGGATATTCTATGAGATGTTATTTATTTTCTGATTTTGTTTTGAGAAAATGGAGTGTAACTGTATCAAGCAAGTTGCATGATCTCTGATAGGGCACAATTTTTCTATTCCAAGTCTTCAATATTATAAAACTTAGATCCCATTTAATTTTCTTCTTTTTGATCCATGTGTCCAGCCATCTCGACTCTAATGGTTTTTGTTTCATTTTGTGATAATGACGGGTGCAGCAAGTTAATCGACTTGAAATAAACCCAGACAAGCGCTTCTTGGCTGCAGCTGGTAATCCTCACATTCGGTTGTTCGATGTCAACTCAAACAGCCCTCAACCGGTATATCTGTCCACCACCTTGCTAGTGTTTTCTTTAAATAAAATATATTTTTCTGCTTTTTTTTTTTTGAAGACTTTCTCATACTGCATGTTAGGTAAGAAGCTACGATTCACATACAAACAATGTTATGGCAGTGGGGTTTCAATGTGACGGAAACTGGATGTATTCAGGATCTGAGGATGGCACAGTAAAGATTTGGGATTTGAGGTAAACTTCCCTGAAAAGTCGATGTTGCACCTATATTTTTCTTGTTTTCTTTTCTCTTTCATTTCATTGTGTGCTGTAGATATTATATGGAATTTGTTCTTACCTAAAGTTGATTGCAGAGCTCCAGGTTGTCAAAGGGAGTATGAAAGCCGTGCAGCTGTTAACACGGTTGTATTACACCCAAATCAGGTTAGTTTTCATGTATCCCTTTCTCGGTTTAAATAATGGATAATATGATATGTATCACCCGTTCCATTATTGGAATTTTTGAGTCCCAATATGTTTGCGGGATTTTGGACTTCTAAGTCCCAATACGATACAGGAACAGCTCAGTTTTCTTTTGTTTTTCAATCCTTACCTTCTTTGTCTAACTTCGACTCTTCTTTTTAGCTTCCAAAATTTATTGGGACTCTTTACTAGAGTCTTTAGCCAATATACTTCTAATATTACCTATAGGAATGTGAATTATTCTTAAAATTTCACACTAGCAGCAGCCATTTTGGTCTGATACAGTCCGATTTGGTCCAGTGCCATTACTTCTGATTCTGATACTGATAGGATCTGTGATACCATTATTTATACCCTGATCCCTTCTCATCTGTTGAAAGTTGAAACAGGTGGTTGAAAGAGAAAATGGATGATGATGATCTGGATTCTTGTAAAGAGTATGCATACTTGATCTCTTAAAATTGCAACCTTTCCTTAGAAAAGAAATAGGGTCTTGTCCTTCTTCAAATGGGATATTATGGTATTCGTAATCCATTTTGTTGCTGCAACATACAAGGTTGAGCATGTTACTTAACATGGTCAGCTTTCTTTTCTGTAGGTGGGTTTCCATCCATAAATGGAAAAGTTAGGTTAAAATTTGCTTGGTTACATGGTAAAACATTAGGAATTACAGGATTTGGACCATGTACTTTTAGAAGAGAAAAAGTAACTTCTCTGTCTTTCTTTCTGCAGTTGGATAAATTGATTCAAAATTTTGAATTTAACCCAGTTGGCTCACTTTTTAAGCTTCTCCAGAAACTGTTTAATGATCTCCGGAATGCTGCTTAGAAAATTGAACTTTTGATTGGTTCCAATGATTTGATACTTAAAATCAGCATTTTCAAGCCAAAGATAGGGGATTCTATAACATGAAAATGTGATTATCACTTGTCTCGACAATTAATTAATAATGAAAGCCAAAATGTATTCTAAAGAAACAAATGAAAAAGAAAGAGATTAGAAGCACTCAATAAATGAAATGCCTGAAGAGTTCTCTTTTGCTTGATAGTTATCCTACTTGTGCTAGGAGGGTGTAAATGATTTTACTCTCTTTTTTTATTACCAAAAATAAGAACAAGGAATTAATTATGGTTTAGTTGATTTGATGATTTCACGGATCTATTTGCCACAAGTTAGCTGAGAGCATTATTTTCCCCAAGTGATATATATCTTTGCCTTTTGTGTTAGTCTTATAAGTTGTATGTCTCTGGTGCTGCAGACTGAATTGATATCTGGGGACCAGAATGGGAATATTCGTGTCTGGGATTTGACAGCAAATTCATGCAGCTGTGAACTGGTATGCTTTGAGGACTTGCATTAAAAGATTGAAGTTGCAAGTATTTTTAAAAATTTTACATGAGCTTCTGTATCCTTCTCTTATATTGGGATGTTATAGAATTGCATGCATAGTGACATTGATTTAATTGAGTGTTGCTGCCATATCAGATTTGCTTGAAAGCCAAGCAGCCACGTATTAGGTGGAGAATTTGCTAGAATCCAGCATTCTGTTACTTTCTAGTTTGCTTAAGCATTGTTTACAGAAAACCTCCAGATTAATGATAAGTTATTTACATGGTACATCCACAGACTGTTAGTTGGATGGATAAGCTGTGGAGACTGAGCATTAATGATTCAGTGCATCAGTCATAAGATATAGATATGATTCTAATTTTGTAAATTCTTCTAAGACATGCATGCATGGTTATGCTCATATTGGCATTGAGGAAAGAATGAGGGCGAGAAGATTAAGAAGAATGAAAGCAAATCTTGTAGTCTAATATACCAATGTTAATTCTTCTGTAACGGTTTGACATAACAGTTCTAAGTGGTTTGCCTCCAACCTGAGAGGCCCATTAGCAAAAGGCAAGTGTTTGTGTTGCACCTTCCCTAATACCTCTCTTAATCACTCTCTTTTGTCTGTAAGGTGATGCCTAAAATTAATTGCTTGAAGTCACATTTTATCATAATTATAGAGGAGTTATATGACAACTTTCATAACTATTTACATTTTGAACTTAGGTACCAGAGGTGGATACAGCTGTAAGGTCTCTAACAGTTATGTGGGATGGGAGCTTGGTAGTTGCTGCAAATAATCGTGGAACTTGTTACGTTTGGCGCTTGTTGCGAGGAACGCAGGTAGTTCCTTAGTGAATTTAACCATCTGATATTACTTCTTTATAGCATTCTAACTGAAGTATCATCATATCCGGGCATGTTTCTTGCAGACTATGACCAACTTTGAGCCACTTCACAAGCTACAAGCTCATGATGGATATATTCTCAAATGTCTTCTTTCACCTGAGTACTGTGAACCCAATAGGTTTCTATTTTCTTGGTGTTAAATACCTTTATTCTTGTGTTTTATTGCAATCTCACCTGCCTTATATTCTTCTATTTTGTCTACTTAATGCTTCATTTAAGTTCGTGTTGTGAGACGCCATACTAAGTACTTTCAACGTTGTATATGTTAGATATCTGGCAACTGCATCATCAGATCACACTGTCAAGATTTGGAATGTCGACGGGTTCACATTAGAGAAAACTTTAATAGGTATTTTCAAGAGAATGATTGTGTTCAATTGGGTTGGTTATATGAATATTTATATTTTCAAGTATTTAAAGATGGGATTTCTTGTCAAAGAAGGTATATGAGTTTTTGTAATAATGTTGTTGTGTGATCTGTAGGTCATCAACGGTGGGTATGGGACTGCGTTTTCTCGGTAGATGGCGCTTACCTGATAACAGGTGATTGGCAGTTTTTATTTTAACTATGCATTGGTTCCCTTGAACTAGTGTGACTACCTACGGTGTAATCGAGCTGAGCTGAGTCGAAATTGTCAGGCTCGAGCTTGATTCAATCCAAGAACTCAAAATTCAATTCGAACTTAAATTGATGATATATTTAATGCGAACTTGACTTGGTTCAACTCGAATACTCTATAAAATAAGTAAAATAATAAAAGTTCGAACTTGATAGATACTTTTTTTTTAGTTCAAGCTCGACTTGATTACTGCATAAAGCATACAATAGTAAAATAATAAAAGCTCGATTAGGCTTCCAAGCTTGTCGAGTTGCTCGTTAAGGTACTTGTGTAGCTCGAACTCGAGTTTGACTCGATTAACAAGTTCTTCTTGAGTATTTTTGGGGTCGATTCCGAGTAGGTTATGAATTTGCTCGACTTGATTACGCTCCTAATCAGGTTATTTGTTCTTTTTTTGTTTCAATTCCTTCTGAGTACTACCTGTTGTGGAAAGTATAATTAAGGCCTCGGAAGAGGGTGGTCTATCCACTCCATTAGTTTGAATTAGGAGCTAAATAAGGTCTGTTTACAATTCCAGCGTGATGCATTTTTCATTACATGATTAAGTTTATTTTTGTACAATGTTGTCCTTCTGCACAGCTTCTTCTGATACGACTGCAAGACTTTGGTCCATGTCAACTGGCGAAGACATTAGGGTGTATCAAGGGCATCACAAAGCAACTGTTTGCTGTGCCCTCCATGATGGAGCTGAACCCTCTCCATCTTGAACCTGGGTTTGTTGTTTCTTCTTATCATTATACCTTTTACCTTGTTGAAAGCAAGTTAATGGATTGCTGTCTTGTAAGTTTGTGTAAATTATCTGGCTGCATTTATAAAATGGTCATTTGATGCTAAAGTGTGTTGTTTTTCGAGATTATAGCAGCAGAGTTTCCCTTTCTCTTTTTTTCCTCAGGGGTATGATTGCTTTTAGTTGACAGAGATTGGTGGCTATGCATAATTCATGCTGTTGCCCCTGCTTGCTAGAATCTCAAAAAAAAGGAAAAGAAAACCAGAGGAAATAGCAAAAGCATGTGTGAAAATTATAAGCATTTGCAACCTTTGTAGCAGTCAATTTTACAGGCTCAATTCAATCTCAATTGGAGTGTCTGGAGTGTCTGGTTGGCCAGTTTAGGACATTTCATTTAAAAATAAAATAAAATAATTAATATCAAAATGTCAAAAAAAATTATTCTTAACGTGACAGATAAAAATTTAAGTATAATATAAAAACTATACTTAGAGGAATAAGTTTCAATCTTTTGAAATGGATGAATCCTGTTATAAGATATTGAATCCTTTGTGATTAAACGTTAAAATCAGAGAAAGAACATACTATTTGACTTGTCCATGACAACAGACCATGGATCATATGCCATAAAATCAAAGTCATTCCCTTTAATTTGGCAAATTTAGTACTTTCTACAGGGCGCATTAGTAGGAAACCCCTCTTAGATGGAGGAGAGGGGTCAGCTGGCATTGCAGGAAAGCTACTGGTAAAGGTTCTTAAGAGTAAAGTGAGAAGGGTTGCTTTTCCATAAATGTTCTCGGACGTGTTTGAAATTATGATTGGATGTTGAACAAATGGATTCTGAATTCTTTTTAATTTAATATATTAAATTGTTTTAATTTTTCTATATACTATTTTTGTCAAACTTATTTTTAAAAAGTAAAACATTAATTTTGTAAAGGTAATTTTCATGACTCAAAAAAATAAAATAAAAATTGAGATTTGGAAAAATACTTTTCCAACATCAATTTTTCCTACATCAATGCCAAACAACACCTTCATCTTTCAGCAGATTCGGCCTAGCGCATAAGATGTTCTTAGAATGATTAGAACCAGAATTTTGCTCATGTTTTTTTATTGTAATGATAGCTTCTCCAATTCAGAAGTTACTCATACTGATTTGATTCATTTCTGGAGATTATTAACTGATTTTGTTTCTTTGTATGTTTTGATCAATAGTTTTTCTTCTCTATTGACAAAAAAGAAGGATGGTGCTGAGACACAATCCTTATGAACCTGCCTTGGCATATCGCCCAGCACTTGTGAAGCAGAAGAACCCTTGCAAGAAGATCAAGCCAATCCTTGTGGAAAGTATTCTTGTAGTACTTGTTAGCGTCTCTTCCCCTTTTTTATGTACCCAGTCTTTCTTCCCCTTTTCTATGTACCCAGTCTACAAACCTGGCCTAATCTAATAAGCCTTCGAGGCTCCGAAAAGACCGATGCAGCATGGTTTCATGGATGGTTCTTACCCTTACCCGAACTTCTTCACTCAATTTATCAAGATTAAATCTACTTTTTGCTTTTTGCAGACAGCTGGTTTGTTCTAGAAAGCAGTGCCCTTGATTCCAAGCCCATATTCCTTCTTCAACTAAGCTTTGCAACCAAGATTCTCCACATTCCTATTATTGCATCCTCTCCTACAAATTTTTTTGACTCCTTAATCACCATTCGCAACAGAGTGAGAATTGAGCTCCAGCGCACAATGCATTACTAAGCAAAACTGCTTGAAAAGGTTGAATCCCTTCTTGCATGCAAGAGATACTTGGAAGACCAGGAACTGATTCTAGCAACTATCCTATAAATCAAGCCTTAACAGTCAGTTTTAGTAAGCTTAGTAGTCATTAGATGAAACCCAGAAACTAAAGGATACTTCATGTCTTAGCAATTGACCCCACTATAATAAATGGAGCTTTTCCCTGGATTGATTCTGTTGAGAATCTACAATATCTTTCCTGTACAGCTATTAAATCTATGTATATCCCATGATTTTTGCTCTATTTTAGGTTAGAATAATTGACTTCTAATGTATTTTAGGATAGAATAAATTAGCTCCTAATTTTTGGGAGATCACAGATGTCATGGAATTGACAAAAGTCAACTTCCATTTGTATAAATATTGCACAGCCTGAGCCTAAATAAGATAACAAAAAGCAATTCAGTTCCTTTGTTTTTGTTCATGGTATTAGAGCCTTTGCTTTTGGGACCTCTTCTTGTCAGCCTTCATTGTCGAGTACTTTCTTCCTTCCAAGTCCTTATTGCCAAGTGCAATTTTCAGCCTTCATTACTGAAATTTTCACTAGGCCTTCATTGCCAAAAAAAGAAATTTCTTTTAGACCTGCAACATCACTGAAACTGAAACATTAGAAATTAACTCCAGTACCAAATCAGAAGAGACCTCAAATATTCCACACATAGGAGATTTGCAGAATATCCAGGCAACCTACAGGCTCAATGGAAAAAACTATTTGAAGTGGTCACAATTTGTTCAAACATGTCTCAAAGAAAAGGGCAAAATCAACCACTTGCTTGGAAGTGGACCCAAAAATGGTGATCCAAAATTCGTTGCTTGGGACGAAGAGGATTCTATGATCATGTCATGGTTGTGGAACTCCATATTACCTGAAATAAGCGACACTTGCATGTTCCTGCCAACAACTAAAGACATATGGACTACTATTCAACAAACCTATTCAAAGGCAAGAGATGCTGCTCTAATCTGTGAGATCAAAACAAAGATCTCAGCCACTAAACAAGGCAACCTTTCTGTTACTCAACATGCCAATCTTCTGCAAAATCTATGGCAGGAAATGGATCAATATCGGTGTGTTCAGATGTTGTGTAGTGAATATGCCGCCACCTTGAAAAGCTTTATAAAAAAGGATAGAGTTTATGACTTCCTTGCAGGTTTGAACGTGGAATTTGATCAAGTCAGAGTCCAGATATTAG
Source organism: Ricinus communis (assembly GCF_019578655.1). Taxonomy (NCBI): domain Eukaryota; kingdom Viridiplantae; phylum Streptophyta; class Magnoliopsida; order Malpighiales; family Euphorbiaceae; genus Ricinus; species Ricinus communis. The sequence continues at coordinate 15,438,913 of NC_063259.1, read as the reverse complement.
GGAAAGAAAGATTTACATCCCTGAATGAGACAATATCCTTGATCCGAGTTGAAGAAAATAGGCGAGAAGTCATGTTGGAGCCTAAAGCATTAGAAGGGTCAGCAATGATTTCTACAAAGTCAAACAATAAGGAAGCAAGGATAGGTAATGGGTGTACAGAGTCAAATAAAGACACAGTTTGGTGCAAATATTGCAAAACCACGCCATACTCGAGAGGATTGTTTCAAACTCTATAGGAAGGAACAAGTCCTTAGCCGTAAAGGAGGATTCAAAGGAGGAAAAGCCCACTTAGCTGATGGAGAAGACCAAACCCAAGAAAAATCCAACCAGGTTGGTATAGGAGAATCCAAAAAAGAAGAAATTCAAAAGATAAGAAACCTCATAAATTCCCTTGAAAAGTCCTCTAGTACATGTTCATGGGCTCAATCAGGTAAGTAGCTTAACTCTTATGCTGTAAGTGCCTCAAGCATGTCTTCTCTAGGCTCTTGGGTCATTGACTCAGGAACTATTAACCAAATGACTCACAGCCCAATCAGATTTAAAACATACAACTCATGTCCTGAAAATAGAAAAATTAATGTTGCTGATGGATCTCTTATAACTGTTGCAGGCCAAGGAATAGTAAATCTATCAAATTTTTTATCCCTAAATAATGTGTTGCATGTCCCCAAACTGTTCTCCAATCTCATATCCATCTATCAAATTACCAAGGATCTAAACTATAAAGTAACCTTCTATTCTACTCATTGTGTTTTTCAGGATTTGGTTACGGGGAGGACGATTGGACTTGCTAAGGTGAAAGATGGGCTTTATTACCTTGAGGAAATGAGTGGCAACAAGAAGAACAAAAATCAATTATCCCTCATCTGCTCCTCAAGTAACCTCTCTCCTAATAAATCTTAAATTTGGCTTTATCATTTTCGTTTTGATCATCCATCTTTTATTCTACTTAAAAGCATGTTTCCTTCACTTTTTAAAAATGAAGATGTTAGTAGTTTTCATTGTGATACATGTAAAATTGCTAAACATAATAGATTTTCATTTCCATTGAGTAATACAAGATTTACTAGACCTTTCTCCTTGATGCATACTGATATTTGGGGGCCTTGTAGAGTTTCTAATATTTCTGGAGTAAAATGGTTTGTTACATTCATTGATGATTGTACTAGAACTACATGGTTATTTCTTATGAAAGAAAAATCAAAAGTAAGCAGTATTTTTCCAATGTTTCATAAAATGATTTACACACAATTTGGAAATTTGACTAAAAAAGTAAGATCCGACAATGCAAGAGACTACTTTAATCAAGTTCTCTCATCCTTTTTCCAAAAAGAGGGTATAATACACGAGTCATCTTATGTAGACACACCCCAACAAAATGGGATTGCTGAATGAAAAAATAGGCATTTACTCAATGTGACATGAGCAATTTTGTTTCAACATAAAGTTTCAAAAACCTTTTAGGGGGAGGCTGTTTTAACTGCTGCACATTTGATAAATAGAGTACCTTCCAAAGTGCTAAATAATCAGAGTCTCATTGCTCTCTTTCTCTCTTTTTTACCCTGATTTTAATGTCTCTTGCAAACTGTCACCATAAGTGTTTGGTTGTGTTGCTTTTGTACATGTTCATGCACACCAAAGAGGGAAATTTGATCCAAGAGCTTTAAAATGTATTTTTGTGGGATGTCACATTTGTTAAAAAACGAGCCTTACTTTCAAAGTAGCAATCCTCATCTCCAGGGGGAAAGTTCTTGGGAAGATAAGCAATTTCTCCTTGATTTTTAAAGTCCCACATCCAACTTGAAATCTTTCAAACTTGACGATACACCTAACTCTAAAGGAGATCATGCCAGCAATGAACCTGAACCTGAATTTGAATTTGAAGATGAACATGCTAGTAAAGAAATTGAACCTGATCTTGAAGCTGAGGGAAAAACTGGTTTAAATCCTATTACACCACTCAAGGTCTACTCAAGAAAGAAAGTTCATATTTTTGAACCTATGCAAGTCCAAGAATCTGAACCACAATAAGGTATTGAAAATTCTGCTCCTTTGTGTGTTCAATCTAACTCTGCTCCTTGTGAATTTAATGATTTAGACCTGCCTATTGTTGTTCGAGAAGGAACACGAGAATGCACTAAGCATCCAATCTCAAATTTTATGTCCTTCCATAGACTCTCTCCACAACATAGAACTTTTCTTACCACTATTAACTCCATTTCAATCCTATAAACACTACAAGAGGAATTTAGAAATAAGAACTGGTTAAAAGCTATGAAAGAGGAGATGAATGCCCTAGAAAGAAATAAGACTTGGGAAATTGTAGACCTGCCCAAAGGAAAGAAAACCGTGGGGTGTAAGTGGGTGTTTACTTTGAAATATAGAGCTGATGGTTCATTAGAAAGGCATAAAGCTCGGTTGGTCGCAAAAGGATATACATAGACATATGGGGTAGATTACCATAAGATCTTTGCACCCATAGCAAAAATGAATACTGTGTGTGTTCTTTTGTCTTTAGCTACTAACTTTGGTTGGTGTTTACAGCAATTTGATGTTAAGAATATGTTCTTATATGGGGACTTACAAGAAGAGGTGTACATGGAACCTCCACTAGATTTCAATGAAATATCTATTGAAAAGAAAGTGTGGAGGTTAAAGAAAGCTTTATATGGATTAAAACAATCGCCAAGGGCTTGGATCAGAAGATTTACTAAAATAATACTAGCAATGCAGTACAAACAAAGTCAAGGAGATCATACCTTGTTCAGAAGACATTCAAAAGGAGGAGTTACAGCTTTACTTGTATATGTAGATGACATCATCATCATCGGGAATATGATCAAATTGGAAGAGAAACACTCAAAAAGTGCTTAGCAAAGAAGTTCGAAATTAAAGAACTTAGGAGGCTGAAGTATTTTTTTGGGAACTGTGGTGGCATACTCAAGTAAAGGCATCCTTATTTCTGAACAAAAGTATGTCTTAGACTTGTTTAAAGAAACAACCAATCTTGGATGCAAGGCAGCAAGCACACCCATTGAGCCTAACTTGAGATTTAGTGAAGAAAAGGATGATAGCATGGTAGATAAAGGAAGACATCAGTCGTTGGTTGGAAAACTGATATACTTGTCCCATACAAGGCCGGACATGCATTTACTGTAAGTGTAGTAAGCCAATTTATGCATGATCCAAGAGAGAAACACTTGCAGGCTGTCAACAGAATTTTGTCCTATCTCAAAGGGACATTGGGTGGAGGAATTTTATTTAAGGAAAATGAAGAATTGATCATTGAGGCATATACCGATGCTGATTATGCAGGTTCTGTTGTAGATCGTAGATCAACTTCAGGATATTGTATATTTCTTGGTGGGAACCTAGTGACATGGAGGAGTAAGAAGCAATCAGTTGTTGCAAGATCAAGTGTTGAAGCCGAGTTTTGAGCTATGGCTCATGGAGTTTGTGAATTGCTATGGCTCAAAATAATACTTGATGACCTTAAAATCAAGTGGGAAAGACCTATAATACTCTATTGCAACAACAAGTCTGCTACCAACATTGCACACAATCCAGTGCAACATGATTGCACGAAGCACATCGAAGTAGATAGACACTTTATTAAAAAAAAGCTGGATAGCGGCATGATCTGCACTCCATATATAGCATCAAATGATCAATTGGCAGATGTCTTAACTAAGGAAATGCCTACTTCTAACTTTGAAGACATTACATGCAAGATAGGAATGGAAAATATCTGTTGAAAGATCTCGTAAATAATTGTGATTATGTACCATATTTGTTACACTCTATATTTAGAGGTTTATGAGCTGTATTAGTAATCTTAGGAATCAATATTTATTTTCTTCTATGTTAGGGTTGTTAGTTGAATAGTATATTTCTCTTTAATTAGGGAGATTAGCTGCCTTTTTTGTTCCTAGTTAAGTTCTTTAAATAGTTGTACATCAATATAGAAAAATCATTCAGCCTTCTTATATTTTTGTTCACTGTTTTCATGGTATTAGAGCTAAAAAAATCCTAGGTTTGAATCTTTTCCTTTTATCTCGAAAATGTATCACGTTTGGGACAAGCCAGCCTCTTCAGCCATCTCAGTCCAAATCTCATAGAAATACATCTGAAAACCACCCCATTCAGATTACTAAAATCAGACTAAATGGTGATAATTTTTTTCGATGGTCACAATCTGTTCGCATGTATCTCCGAGGAAGAGGAAATATTGGCTATATCACAGGTGATACTAAGCAGCCTGATGTGAATGACAAAACTTATACCATTTGGAATGCTGAAAACTCAATAGTAATGACATGGTTGGTCAATTCCATGATTTAAGAGATAAGTGCAAACTACCTATGTTACTCTACAACCAAGGAATTATGGGACAATGTCTCAGAAATATACTCTGATTTTGGAAATCAATCCCAAGTTTACGAGTTGACCCTACGACTTGGGGCAATTTGCCAAGGTAAGAATTCTATGACAAAGTATTTCAATTCTCTTAAACGGATTTGGCAGGACTTGGACTTATTCAATGATTATAAGTGGAAATCAAATTATGACTGCAACCAGTACAAGAAGATAGTGGATACGAGCCGAATCCTCAAATTTCTTGCAGGTCTAAATGTTGAGTATGATGAGGTCTGTGGCTGAATAATTGGAAGAAATCCCTTGCCTCCAATTGCTGAAGTTTTTGCGAATGTAAGGAAAGAAAAGAGTCGGAGACATGTGATGTTGGGAAAGAGGACTGCAGGTTCAACCGCGTCCATAGAAGGATCAGCGCTGGCTATTCCTGAAGCTCAAGTAAGCAGTAGAACTTCTTACAACCAGCGTGCAGAAGACAAAAACAACCTATTATATGACTATTGTGGAAAGCCACGGCATACTCGTGAAAAATGTTGGACGTTGCATGGTAAACCACCTAATGATAAGGAAAAAAAATCTGGTGAACATAACACACCTACAGCAAATAAGGCTGAGTCATCTCCATTTATTAAAGAGCAATTAAGTCATCTTCTTAAACTGCCAAAATTTTGCTCATCATCTAATGCTCCTATTGGTTCTATGGCACAAACATGTAGTAATTCTTTGGTTCTATTTGTTCTAGGAAGTACTACTCCTTAGATCATAGATTCAGGAGCCTTTGATCATATGACAAGCTGTTCTCAATTGTTTGATTCGTATTATCCATGTTCCGGTTCCGAAAAAATTAGAATAGCTGATGGTAGTTTTTCACCTATTGCAGGCAAAGGAAATATTAAAATTTCAGAAAAAAAATCTCTTTGAAATCATTTTTACATGTTCCAAAACTTGCATATAATCTTCTTTCCGTTAGCAAATTGTCTAAAGACTCTGATTATTCCATTCTTTTTTCTCCTTCCAATTGTATTTTTTAGGACCGGAACTTAGGAAAGATGATTGGAACTACTAGAGAAATAAATGGGTTGTACTATTATAATGAACTGGTTCTGGGAATAAAACAGCTCATGGATTAGGTAGTACAAGTTCAAAACTTTGTTTATGATCAAGTTATGTTATGGCATAAAAGATTAGGGCATCCTAGCTTTCCATATCTCAAATTTTTATTTCCTAAATAATTTAAAGGTATTGATTGTTTAAAACTTCATTGTGAAGCTTGTAATTTAGCTAAAAGTCATCGTGTTTCGTTTCCAATAAATCCATACTCTGCTTCAAAAACATTTTATTTGTTGCATAGTGATGTTTGGGGCCCATTCAAAGTTAACACACTCTTTGGAAAAAATGGTTTGTAACATTTATTGATGATCACACATGAGTTTGCTAGGTTTATTTGTTGGAAAAGAAATCTGAAGTTAAACAACGATTTAAAAAAAAATTTCTACATGGTTGAAAATCAATTTCAAACAAAAATTGGCATTCTAATAATGGATAATAGGACTGAATATTTCAACAAATATTTGAGAACATTTATTTTGAAAAAAGGTATTCTGCATACATCAATCCACTTGTCGTGACACACCACAACAAAATGGTATTGCTGAAAGAAAAAATAGGCATTTACTTAAAGTTGCTCGGGCACTTATGTTTTCCATGAATGTTCCTAAATATCTTTGGGGTAATGCACTCTTAACCTCTTGTTATTTAATAAACAGAATGCCATCTCGAGTTTTGAAATTTCAAACACCTTTACAAGTTTTGAAAAATTATTTTTCCACATCTAAGATAACAGCATATCTCCCCTTAAAGGTTTTTGGTTGTGTTTGCTATGTGCATGTCCCAAATGTGTTTCGCTCAAAACTTGATCCCAAAGCTGAAAAATGTGTTTTATTTGTTATGCTTCTAATAAACATGGGTACAAGTGTTTTAATCCAGTCACAAAGAAATTTTTTGAGAGCATGGATGTCAGGTTTGTCGAGGATCACTATTTTTTTCAAAAAAGAATTCTTCAAAAGGAGAACTTAGTTGAAGAAAATAATTTTTGGGAAACTTTACCCATTTCTTTAACTAATTCTAATATGGAAACTAGGGTTAGCATTATTAATCCTACTTTGTCAGATATTACTTTATCAGAGACAGGGGGAGAAGTATTTCCAACGGATCATAATCCAGTAGATCATAATCCTCAACATGAGCTGCAGGTTTATACTAGGAAAAAATTTCATAAAATTACTACAGCCTCAGTTATTCCTTCAGCAGATGTTCAATCAGCTTTGCCGAATAATGGCCCTACTACTCAGAGTAACCTTCCCTCTACTTCCACTCCTTCTGATCTTGGTCTTCCAATTGCTTCAAGAAAAGGATTCCGAACATGCACTAATCTTCCTATCGCACAATATTTGTCATATAAAAAACTGTCAAAAAATCATAGAGCATTTGTGTCTAGGATTTCTAATATGCTTGTTCCAAGAACTGTTCAGGAAGCATTAGGTGAACCAAGTTGGAGATTAGCTGTGATGGAAGAAATAAATGCTCTTAAAAGAAATAACACTTGGACTGTCATTGATCCACCCAAAGACAAAAAGAGGGTTGGGTGCAAATGGGTGTTCACGGTGAAGTTTAATAAAGCTTATGGAAATGTGAAGAGATACAAAGCGAGACTAGTAGCAAAAGGATTTACTCAAACTCATGGTATTGATTACCAAGAGACTTTTGCTCCTTTTGCTAAAATTAACTCTATTAGAGTACTTCTTTCTCTTGCAGTTTACTTCAACTCTTGTTCCAAGAACTGTTCAGGAAGCATTAGGTGAACCGAGTTGGAGATTAGCTGTGATGGAAGAAATAAATGCTCTTAAAAGAAATAACACTTGGACTGTCATTGATCCACCCAAAGACAAAAAGAGGGTTGGGTGCAAATGGGTGTTCACGGTGAAGTTTAAAGCTGATGGAAATGTGAAGAGATACAAAGCGAGACTAGTAGCAAAAGGATTTACTCAAACTCATGGTATTGATTACCAAGAGACTTTTGCTCCTTTTGCTAAAATTAACTCTATTAGAGTACTTCTTTCTCTTGCAGTTTACTTCAACTGGCCACTTCATCATTTTGTGTAAAGAATGCGTTTTTAAATGGAGAATTGCAAGAAGAAGTATATATGGACCTGCCATCCGGGTTTGAAGAAAAACTTGGAAAAGGCAAAGTGTGCAAATTAAAAAGGTCTCTATATGGATTAAAGCAATCTCTTAGAGCTTGGTTTGAGCGTTTTGGTGATGTTATCAAGACACATGGTTTCTCTCAAAGCCAAGCTGATCACACCCGGTTTTTCAAACATTCCATCAAAGGTAAAGTAGCTATTTTGATTGTGTATGTAGATGACATTAATCATAATAGGGGATGATTCTCTTAAGATTAACAACTTGAAGAGGAAACGTTAATCCGAATTTGATATTAAGGACTTAGCAAAGCTGAAATATTTCCTCTGGATGGAGTTTGCAAGATCCAAGGAGGAAATTTTTGTCAACAAATGCAAGTATGTGCTTGATTTACTCAAAGAAACAAGAATGACAGGTTGTAAGGCAGCAGATGCGCCAATCGAACCTAATGTAAAGTTGAAAACAGCAGCAGCTAATGAGGTAATGGACAAAGAACGTTATCGAAGATTGGTAGGGCGACTAATCTATTTGGCTCACACTCGACCTGACATAGCTTTTGCAGTGAGTATTGTGAGTCAATTCATGCATTCACCTGGACCTATTCATTTTGAAACCGTATTCAGAATTTTGAGATACCTCAAAAGAACTCATGGAAAAGGACTTTTGTTCAAAATAGAAGAACATCTTCTGATGGAGGCCTACACAGATGCAGATTGGGCATGAGATGTAAATGATATAGGATCCACCTCAAGTTATTGTACCTTTATAGGTGGAAATCTGGTTACTTGGAAAAGTAAAAAACAGAGTATGATGGCAAGGAGTAGTGCTGAAGCAGAATTCCGCTCTGTGGCACATGAATTATGTGAAGTGTTATGGATAAAAAAACTCCTAGAATAATTGAAGATTCTTATACCAAAATCTATTAAAGTTTACTGTGACAACAAGGCTGCAATCTCTATAGCTTATAATCCAGTTCTACATGACAGAACCAAACATGTAGAAGTTGACAAATATTTCATCAAGGAGAAGATAGATAGTGGTGTGATATGTATGTCCTACATATCCACTGCTAGCCAAACAGCAGATATACTAACAAAAGATCTTCCCAAGGTGCAACACGAGAATCTAGTTAGCAAGCTTGCCATGAGTGACATCTTCATGCCAACTTAAGGAGGAGTGTTGAAAGATCTCGTAAATAATTGTGATTATGTACCATATTTGTTATACTCTATATTTAGAGGTTTATGAGTTATATTAGTAATCTTAGGAATCAATATTTATTTTCTTCTATATTAGGGTTGTTAGTTGAATAGTATATTTCTCCTTAATTAGGGAGATTGGCTGCATTTTTTGTTCCTAGTTAAGCTCTTTAAATAGTTGTACATCAATATAGAAAAATCATTCAACCTTCTTATATTTTTGTTCACTGTTTTCAATATCTATTCATCATCTTAAGGAGGAGGAGTGTTGAGAATCTAGAATATCTTTCCTATACAGCTATAAAATCTATGTATATCCCATGATTTCTGCTCTATTTTAGGTTAGAATAATTTACTTCTAATGTATTTTAGGATAGAATAAATTAGCTCCTAATGTACTTCTAATGTATTTTAGAATAATTTACTTCTAATGTATTAGGATAGAATAAATTAGTGGCTAATTTTTGGGAGATTACAGATTTCATGAAATTGACAAAAGTCAACTTCCATTTGTATAAATATTGCACAGCCTGAGCCTACAAAAAGCAATTTAGTTCCCTTTTTTTTTTCAGATTCCCAACCCATATACATCTTTAGAGTGCTTTATAATACCATGTAATTGCCTTACAGAATTAATATACTATGACAGAAAATAAACAGATCATCTACAAAACAACAAATGATTTAGTTTCAGATTCTTGCAGCCCTTGTGAAACTTTAACTAAGAGTTAACTCGTTAAAGCTCTAGAGATATATTCCGTAGCTATTGTAAAAAGCAATGGCGACATGGGATGACCTTCCGAGGAAGGTATCCCTTACTCCCACCATAACTATAGAAAACATAGCTCTGCTAACATACTCTATCACAAGTTCACAATCTTCACAGGAAACCTGTAATCCAACATTACTTCTATGATATTCCATGACACTGAATCATATATTTTCCCAATATCTACCTCAATATTACATTTTAGCAGGGTCCCCATCTCTGTAATGTTTTTTATTAATTCATTTGATAACATGAGATTATCACCTTAAGACTGATGAGTACTGAGAAAATATCCCTTAATGTCAAACTCACTTGAAAACGTATTTGGATATTCTATAGGATTTTTTCTCTATCTTCCACAATCTTGATTTAGATATTGCGAAATCAAAGAGAACAAAAATGTTTTAACCATACAATTAGAGATGCAGCAAATATTTTTTAAGATGTTATATATTCTTTTATTTTGTTTTGACAGAATGGAATTCAAGAAATTAAGAATGGATGGAGTATACATGGAAGACTATTGGAGAAGCCAGTAGCATGATACTTTTTAGGAAATTTAACATGAGAATTCTTTTTTCTCAGGGCAATTTGGAGGTCAGGAAACACCAATTCATATTGATCTATATGTTTTTGCAAAGACATATAAATTGCAGTCATGAAGTAGCTCATGAAGAAGCAATTGCTTCAGGATATATATTGAAGAACTGTATAAGGATGCGTATACATTTACTAATAGAAAATTTGAAAGTTTTAGCTGCAATAGCCAGAGCAGAGTTGCAAGTTCACTTGGATCAATCTGCTAGACTTATCGGAGATGATGCCTGCACAATTTAACACATTAAAAATGAAACAGAAAAGTAAACCCAGCACAGTAATAATCCTAAAAAAAGTGGGAAGCTACAGGTGATATAATATGGAATTTTTAAACATTTAACAAGAAATGAAACAAACCTCAATGTTTCTTTTGTTCCACGTCGTACTTTGCAGCGGATAGTTGGGAGACCAAGTCGCTGGTGTGCTTCGTACCGGTGACAACCTGAGAATCCTGATGAAAGCATGCCATGAGCTTTGAAAACTGAAGGCGCACGCATGCACACAAAATAATACCTACAAGCCTACATATATTTCGAAAAGGGGAAGCATAAATAAACACTACCGTAGTATACTCCATCAACCTCAAGCACATCAATCTGCAACAGGCAACAGAAACCAAGTGTCAACTTAAATGGGGGCATCAAAATAAAAATACAGTCATATTTCCCTTTCTGTGCACTGCTGCATTCTCTCCAAAACCAGAGGGATCTGATAACAAAATGGAATAAGACACACAGAATAGTCATCATGGAAATCTTAGCAATATGAGACAATAGTAAGAGGATTGGATCCAAAACAGGAAGGCATATGTCATTCTTATATATTGCTCAGACATGATATATCTGGATTATATAGCGGCTAAGGTTTATTTGGGATGAATTTAATAGTATTTACAGTGCATAGATCCTTCTATGAAATATAATACATTTGGACCAAGCTCACTAAACCACAAACAATCTTTCTCGTCTCTGCAGATAGTTCTTCATGGAATTAACTGCGCATCTTTCTGCTACATCATTACACAAACTCTTTGAACAATTAGCTGTCCGAAAGACTATACTGCCATGCTACTACTGATTGATTACTCTCTGTCCAAAAGATTATACTACCTCCCTAGTGGGTTGTTATTTGAGTTGTTTGTTTGATGTAATTACTTTGCTTTGGAAATGTATTTAGCATAGTCTACCTGTATAAGTTAAAATAACTTGTGATGTATCTTGCACTTGTACTCTTTATCTCCAGCAAAAAACTATAACATGCTTCTTGTTTCAGTCTTTTGTTATTGTAGTTTCCTGATTTCACAGGCAGCATTTGAGTCATCTAAATCTAAGAGAGCCAGCTTCTTCCTTATTCATACTTATTTGCAGCAATGTCTTCAAGTCTCAATCAATCTTCAATTAAAGCAGTTCAAAAAAGAAAATCAATCTTTAAAGAACCCCTCATCTACAAAGTTTAATTATCATTTTTCTCCATATTTTGCTATTTATGACTCTGTTAACTTAATCTCACAACAAAAAATTGTCATAAGTGGCACCAACAGGCTTAGCCCGGCGGTAGTATATATCTTTAACTTAGGTAAAGTCTCAAGTTTGACCCCTCATTTGTGGATAAAAAAAGATTACCATAAGTGGCTCTTCATATTATGTTCTATACATGTCCATTTCATAATCTAACACCAATGTATTCCAATACTATTATTTAGTTTTGCTTCTTTATCTAGGAGAAACTAAGTAAATATTAAAAATAAAAGGCTAGACTATGCACTAGAAATTAACGAAACAAAGCCCAAAAGAAACTGATAATAAAAGGGTTAATAAAGGAAATACAGGGACTTGGAGGCCAATTTGTTCAATACTATCCATGAGGTCTTGAACTTTGGTAGGATCATTAGCTCTAGTTCTCATAAGGGGTCTCCTTATCTTATCCAGTGGAAGCTCCACAATCACTGGCCCTCCATTTTGAGTTTTGCTTTTATCATTTCCTGGAGCAGCCCCTGATACTTATATATACATACATATCCATCAATTCAAAGACACTATACGTACATATCCATCAAATCAAACACAAACCGTTTGTTCATATACAAATAAATTTGCATAGAGACTAAAAAAGAGTACCATTTGATGAAGCTGAGACAGAGAGGCTCCTCAGGTTGGCTGCTGCTCCCACTCTCACAACAAAATTTGACATCTTCTTCTGTCTGTTTCGAGATAAGAAATAACAAAAGGAAACAAATTACGAACCAAATGAAATCATATGGCAGGCACTAAATTAATAGATATGAAAGAATTATGCTGAAAGACCTCCAACTTTTATTTCTTTAATTGAAATCCTCAAACTTTTTTTTTTTGCGATAATTCTCAATTTCTTTTTTTTTTCTTTTAAATGACCTGTGTTAATAGTTTGTATTTGAAATCTTAAATAACACTAAATTCATTAAGCAATACATCGCATTTGAAAGAAAAAATATGAAAAAAATAAAATAAAAATAATAAAACTGAAAAAATATTTTAATTTTAAAAAATATATTAATTTATTAACACAAAATTTTTAAAAATTTTATTTATTTTATTAAAATTAATTTTATTATTAATCCATTTTACAAATTTAATTATATTAAATTCTAAATTTATTTTTATTTCAATTAAAATACATAAATTTTAATCTACAGATTCTATAGAATTTATGAATTTTCATCAAATATAATGTAAATATTTTCTAAATTATTATTTTCTACAAATTTCCATCAGATATACAGGGGTTTGAATGACAATTATATTATTTTCATGAAAAAACTAATATTATTTATAAGCATGATTAACACCATAAATTATCATAATAAATTTTTAAATTTTAATAATTGAAAGTATAATTGAGATAAATAATAGGTTTAATTATCAAAATAATCATATATTTTACACTCGTTATCACATCTAGCTTATTCTATTTAAATTTTTAATCTTAGCATTAAACTTTAACATTGATTTCTATTTTAACCTCCGATAAAATTATCAATAAAATTTATTGACGTGGCATGAATTTCAACAATAATAATAAACAGAAGGAATTGAGTCAACACCCTTACTATTAAGATATTATCGTTTAAACACATAAGATTAATGAAACTCCAAAATTAAAAAAAAAATTATGTACTTAAATGATAATATTTTAATAATAGAATGAATTAACAACTCTAATGTTGATTCGATTCTTTTTTGTTATTGCCGGAATTCACGCGAAGCTAGCAGATATTAACAGATAATTTTATTAAATGCTAAAATTAAAATCAATATTAAAGTACGGTGTTGAAATTAAAAATTTAAAAACTACGTACTAGATTTGATAATAAGTGCAAAGTTAAAAAAAAAAAATGACAATTAAACTTAAACAATATAAGTATAGAATTAACACAAAGAATTTGTATTTTAAATTTATTGTACATTCTTTAAAATTTTAACAATATATATATAATAATTAATACACCAAGACAACTTATAGATATAATTATATGCTATAATGTTATGAAATGTAGCATTAGCAATCCAATATCTCTAGCAACTGCAATAGATGAAAAAATGCAACAAAAAAACTATCAGAAAGATCTCTTAAATTTTCTTTAAAATATTTACATTTTGATTTTTATATCATCATTAATGAAATTATGTAAATTTTTTAAGGGATTAGACATTTTATGATACAATAATCAGAAATCAAAACATAATTAAAAAAAGGATTAACTTATGAATTAATTTAAAATATTTAAGAACTAAAGAGAAAATCTAAACTTTGAACTTAGTGACAAAAAATTATTAATTGATAAATTCAAAGCACTAAAATAATTAATTGCAAAATATAATAGGATTAAATTGTATGTTATGACAAATCTCAAAATCTTTCTTGTAACTAATCCAAACAACAATATATATTTCTTGAAAAGGTAAAATTTGAGGACTGATTTGAAAACTATACATTTATCTTTTGGCTCTCTATGCACTTCAGCTCTTAATAAGTCACAAAAAGAGCTGCTTTGTATCAACAAAACAATGGCTGCAGTTGTCAGTTCTTTCACTCTCCTCAGGTACTCAATATTCTTCTCTTTATATCTCTTCCCCTTCCTCTGCACATCACAATATACAAAATTGGGTTGTTAAATCTGGGTTTTTTTTCTTTAAAAAAAAAAAAGCAGGAACTTTGCAATTAATACAAGAGCATTGTCAAATGTGAAAGCCACTTCCATCTTCAACAACAACAACAGATTCCTTATTCCTGTTCAGTCTCGCAGGTTAATAATCTTAGCCTATCCATAATGGGTATCTAAATTATGGCTCAGTTTGATTGTTAGTCTCCAACCCATCAATAAAATCATTACCAAAAGCTTTTCTTTTCTTTTTTTCAATGGATTTGGTGGGTTTCTGCAATCACAACGGAGCTTGAGTGTTGAATTTGTATTTTTTAATCATCACAAAAGCTTTTCTATGATAATCTGGTGGGTTGTCTGCAAAAATCAATTCTTTACCATAATTTTTATTAATCAGATTGGTTTTGTCATGATAACAGTGTGGAATAGTCCAAATGAGAAGAAATTGAGTAATTTGTTCTTCCAATTGGCATTTGGAAGGCTGAACTTCAGTGTAATATAAGGGTTTTGTTTAATTTGCAAATTTCCAAAAGATTTTTATTAGTGACTCGTTGCAGATGCAGAAATGTATTGAAGTATTGTCTCTTGGAATTCATGTTGTGTACTATGAGGGGGGCGAGCCTCCTTCTCAGGCTTTAATTCATTGATGGTCACTGAACTTATCATTGATTTCATTGAATTGGTTATTAAACATTTATTTGCCATTTGCATCAGCAAAATCACTCAACTTTGATCTTCTTTTACCAAGGTCATTATTTTGCTATATTTTTTCATATTAACACATAAAATATTCTAAGGTAGTTCGATTAAAGATAAGCAATAAGGTTTTTCACTATTGACTTGGTTGATTTCTTATCCTTCAATTTATGTTTCCCTTCTTTTCTTTTTACTAAAAATCCTATGTATCTAAAATAGTGGTTCGTGCTTAATAATAGCTTTGCTGTGTAACATACAGAAGATGATACCTGATTTTTGACTTTTTTGACCTTACATAGCTTTCTCTCTGCTAGAATCTTATATTGTATTGTGCGTCTGTAATAGGAACTCCATAACTTGTCGGCAAAGACCCAAACTGAGGATCCTTTTTGGAGAATTGAACAAAAATTTATCCTACTATTCAGTGAAAACCACATATAGAAAATGGCTTATGGTATTCAATTATTTTGAGTTTGACACCAGCTATATGTTGTGAAAGAAAAGAGCTTAGTAAAACAAATAATTATGCTGATGTATAGCCAAATTGCAGTATCATGTTTTTTTTAAGTAACTTTCACTTAATTGAAGTGGCTGGAGCAATGTCCTAACTCCTAACTAGGCACAAAGCATTTTCATTTTCTTAGTGAGACATCAGTTGTTTTCTAGATCTTGTCAGAGATTCTTGAATTCTTTTGGCTTATACTTAAAAAAAGTTTTATGATTCTTTTCAGTTCCAGAATATAGCAATTTTTAATTTTTAACTGTGATGTCTTATTACTTACTGTGTTATTTTAGATCTCTGTTTCGCACTAATGCTGTCGATGATGAAGAGGCGCTTGCCAGAGCAGCTGCAGCCAGTGCCGAAAGTGGAGCTCCAACCATGTATCATCACTTATGACATATTAATCCTGGTTTGCTCTCATGTTTAAGCTGCTGAAATTATTTGAGAAAATTTAATGTCAGATGGTTTGGATTTTGACCAATCAGAATATAGCAAAACATAGAAGTTTAGTGACCCTGATCAGATTGCAAGGTTGTTATAAGACGCTCATAAAATTCCGTCGAGGCTTCCTTATTTAAACTGTAAAATAGGTGTAACTCATACAATGACATGACCATATTATAAAATTAGATTTTATTTGCAATGCACATTTTAGTCGAGTAATAAGCTGTCTGCATAACATTATTATATTTTGCTTATGGAGAAAACAAGAACTACCTCATAATATTTTAAATAGGGAAACAAAAAACATGCCTATGGTTTGACCGCCTTTCAACTTTAAGTACGTGATTTTTCTTAACAACTCGATGTACATGATTGAGCCCATTAACAAAATTAAGTAAATTGTCATAACACTGGTAGTTTGCTGATGTGGCGCTTATGTGGCAGAAGAAAAAGTTGTGCCGCGTCAGCACCATGTCACCAAAAAAGTGACTCACATCAACAGAATGTATGCTATGTTAGCATCACATCAGCCAAAATTAATGGTGCAATGATAACTTGTGCAACGGACTAAACCATATACACTAATTTGTCAAGAAAAAAATCAAGAACTTAAAAGTTGAAAAACTGTCAGACCACATGCATGTTTTTTGTAATTTTTCCTATTAAATATGGGATATTGAATAAGTGTAGAAAACTTCAATCAGAATATTTTCTGATAATATGTGGAGAGGATCTAAAAGAATTCATGTTTTGTTATCAAAGTAAAGAAAGCTTAGAATGAGAAAGAAACATTAGAAGGGTTTAATAATTTCCTTTTTCAGGAATCTGTATTGTTAAATGTATTTTTCTTTCCTAAAAATTGCTACAGAAATACATTGAAGTTTTGCAATTTAGATGGTGTTTTGAGTGGATCTTAGCTGCCTGAATATTATTGACAACTCTCCTCTTACTTCTGTTGGTCCTCTAGTCCTCTCTATGGAATTTCAGAATAGGCCTAGTTTCATAATCTATTGATGATAATTTCTATGAGATTATTATGCAATTTTCATGTAGAACTAAGACCTCCTCTGACCCTTGTTTCTTTTTCTTTTTCTTAATTTCTTTTTTTCTATAGTTTTGACAAGATCATAGCAAAGGAAATTCCTTCATCCATCGTATACGAGAATGAGAAGGTCCTTGCTTTTAGGGACATCAGTCCTCAAGCTCCTGTTCATGTTTTAGTCATTCCAAAGTTCAGGGATGGATTAACACAGCTTGGGAAGGTTAGTTTGCGTGTATTTGTTCCATTATGTGCAAATACATGCATATATAATTTTATCTTCAGATGGATAATATGTTTGTTTCATTATATTATATCATATGATTGATTACATAATATTTCACTATGTTATACCAAACATAGCCTATAGTACAAGCATTGTTGCTCAATGGTTATTCTTAATGGGACTTCCTGAGCATTAGCGATTTTACTGGAAAATTCATATTTCATTTTCCGGAATCAAATCATAATGTCAATTTTCCTAAATATCAGAATGACTAAGCCCTTACAGCAGCTGTACTGAATCAGTAAATGCTTTGTATATGTGTGCATGCAAAGTAGAACTTGCCTTTTAATGACAACTCTGGCCATTTTTAAATTTCTATTACAGTAGCATAGGAATCGTTGTGGGTTTTCATCTTTCTTCATGATAGGATATGGAAAAGCAGAAAAATATAGAGACTTGCCATTTTGATATTGTGGAATATGCATTATTGTAGTAAGCATATATGTCACGTGAGTTTTGTTTTATCTCCAAAACTTTGCCCACGTGCGGCCTAGCTCGCTTGATTTCCCCGAAAGTCAAGATAGCTAGTCAGCCTTCCCTTGATTGCCAAACCCGGCAGAATGATAGCAAATACGCTAGCGGAAGTAAATTCACGAAAGTGGCACAAAGAGACGCAAGAGTTGTGGAAGTGTATACTTGTATTGATTAATTCACACTAAAGCTCTTTACACTTACAATGAGCACACTCTCTCTCTCTACAAGCTCTTCTCATAACATCTACAAATGATACAAGGAAGGGGTATTTATAGTTTTCCCCCTGTCCGCCAACATGGCCGTGTTCCAGGCCGTGTTGGGAACATGGCCGTGCCCAAGGCCGTGTTGGGAACACGGTTTGGGGTAATTGGCCGTGTTACCTACTGTGGCCGTGTTTCCCGAAGCTTCTAGGCCTTTAGCATTTGTATTCAACCAACACGGGCGTGTCCTTGGGCGTGTTGGCAACACGGGCAGTGTTGAAATCCAACACGGCCGTGTTGTGCAGCCTTCCCTTGCCAGCTGCGAGGAGGGGCGTGACATATAGTTCTTGCTTTCCATTATTCTTCATTTTTCTCTTTTTCCCTTTTGTCCCTTCTTTTTTCCCCTCACCTTCTGGGGATGACAATAATAAGAATTCTTCTAGAATTTCTCTTGGATTTTTTATGTGCCAATAGTACCAAAATTTATAGATTTGTTGATTAGAAACCGAAGTTCAGTTCCAGTGGCTATCTGGATGTCAAGTTCTGTACGCTTCTTCTTTGGAGTTATTACATGTAGTTAACAAATTTAGGATATAAACAATCATATGAACATTGAGAAAAGGGAGTCGTGGGTTTGATATAGTCAAAGATGATGGTATAGATCACCTTCCTTCATCATATTGAACAACCTTTAGCTCACAGCTTAGCAAAAAGAGCACTGCAGTTGGATCCTTTTTGTAACAATCCTCTTCTTCAGTTTAGCAAAAAAAAAAAAAACATGTTGAGCAACCATCAAGTTGGAATTGTTTCTTCTGAACAGTATCATTTTACGAGCTGTCTGGTACATCTTATTTACGCCTTTGTAACAAGTGTAAAACTGTAAGTTGATATAAATCCTTTAGTGATTCTGCTGAATCATAAAAGATTAAGGCATGCGCAAAATTCATACTTTGGTGGGGACTCTCTGCTTAACTTTCCAAATCAGAATTCATATATTTTGATAACATGCTACCTTGTCAGGCAGAAGCAAGGCATGGGGAGATTCTAGGTGAACTTCTCTATGCTGCCAAAATAGTGGCGGAAAAAGAAGGCATCCTTGATGGGTTTCGTGTTGTAATCAACAGTGGTCCTACTGCTTGTAAGTAGTAATCTGACTTCTGTGACTAAGTTCTTACTGATCAATGCTTATGTTGATGCGTTCTCTTAATTCTTTCCAGGTCAATCTGTTTACCATCTTCACTTGCATGTCTTGGGTGGCAGACAAATGAAATGGCCACCTGGTTAAAGATTTGAAACAAACTACTTGAAGCTTGATTAGACCATCTTCTCTTTCTTATTGTCTCTCTTTAACCTTTCAATGCTTCTGTACAACTTGCAAGTGAAAGTTTCTTTTGTTATTATTTTGGAATGCACCACCTTGTGAAAATAGAGTACGATATTTCCAATTGCCTGTAGGCTGCAGCCAGGACTATGGCTTTCTTAAGTTCACTAATGAAATGATGTTTCAACATTAGTTAGGAACCCCCTTGCAGTTTTTCTTGTATTTCTATATTACAGTGAGATAATAACATAAATGATTTGATTATAAAATTTTGTTTTGTTTCGTTTCAAATATAAATTACAGTTTTTATTTAAGGGGGCATATTAGATTAAGAGAATTAAAGACTTTCTTAGAATTTAAAAGTCATAGGATATTCAACAGTAATTTAAAGGGGTAAAATGTCCCACTGGTAGCAAATTTTAACCATTTATATTCATTTAGTATCAAATCCAATTTGTTTTATTTTGATACTCTTTCTATTATTTCTATTATTTTTACTAATACCAAATAATACCAACAGTTATTTGACGAAGTAGCTACCAGATTACGCTTCATGTTCTGCCAGAAAATATATATATATATATATATATATATATGAAAATAGAAGGATAAAAAATGAAACATATTTTTTTTATTTTATATTTATAGGAATTTAAATTTTTTAAAAATAACAATCTTATTTTAAATAAATTATACATTTTTATCATATTCATATTATATATAAAAAATACCGTTCCTCCCCTCCCCTCCTACTCGCCTTACAAAGCCAACTTGTAAGATGAGTGCATTTACGATTTACAGAAAGAGGTTGGATCCAAATAACTACAAGAATCAATTATAAAATGGACAAATTTTATTCTTTAACATGTACAAACGAATGATAACAACAGCTAGAGGCTGAATCTTTCAACTGCTGATTATGTGCTTTATATAGCATACAACAACAAAGTATGCAAGAAACCTTTGAATGGGACAATCTCCACCTCTGAGGCAAATGTGCTCAAACCCACCTATGGAAGAAGCAGGAGAGCCTTCCATCTTTTCCAATAAATAACAACTATGCGATAACGTTTCCTGTTCTTCAAGACAGAGAAAAAGTCTTCTCCCACAGATTTAATAAGAGCTCCGTGCTAAGTTTTGCGGGCGTCATCTTCCAATACTATGAATAAAGTTGGCATCATAGGGAGATGATTAGCCCAGTCTGATTTGTACATAAACAAGAACAATCTGGTTGACTCCAGTCCCTCTTAACAAGCCTTCTATCGCGATTAGTCATTAATCTTATGAGCGGTAACTTCTGTGCAACTTGGCGCCATATTTCATTCACAGTTCCGTTTGAATTGTCATACTCAAAGTACCGGGTCACCTGTATCACAAAATTTAAAGCACAATTCTTAAATATTGACATCGGTGGTTACCAATAATTTTTATCACTCAACAGCTGACTTCATTAAAGTAGAAACATTCCGAACGAAATAGTAACCCAACAAGCCATTGAAGGCTTGAAAAACCTTATCAACAATTTTGAAAGGCATGATATAATTATGATGTATTTTCTTTGATCCTAATCACAAGAATCATCACAAAGGCCATGGGCCTAGTTTGAACCAGCATTGTGTCCAGGGTTTGACACCAAGGTTTAGACAACCAAGCTATCTATAATGCAGATAAGAAGTAAACATTAAACAGGAACAAATTTCGACAAATTTAATTTCTACTACAAACTAAGATCATTATTTGCACAATGTGAAAAATGCAAGTATATAACCACATGGTTAATCTAATTCACAAAGAGCCATTTTCTAGAAGCACATCACAAGATTATGCATGATATCATATGCAAAGTTTAATTGTTATCTTCTTGCATGTCAAGTGCTAGAGCTACTTAGATTATATCCCTTTTTTGCTTTTCTGTAAGGATCATGATTGTCAATAACCAATGAACGAGTGTTGAAAAAAATGACATTGGAAACATAGGAAAATGATGCTTCCCTGCAGAATGGTAATAATAATTTCTTTCTTTCTACTACATCCCCATGTTCTCATCTTTCCCCTTCCAAACAATCCACAGATTGGCAAGAGAAAATTTAAAAAGAAAAAAAAATTAAGAATGTGGTATGCTCCAAGCAGAGGGTAATTATCTAATAAGACTAGTCACTAAATATTGAATGAAGGATTAAATCAATTCCCATAGAAGTGATATCTTCGGAACAACTACCCTTGCATTACTATATAAAGGTATCGACATTATAGAAGTAACAGCAATGTAAGAGTGCACTTGACGTGATAACTGGCTTTGAGCAGCATAATACATTAGCAACTAGTGATCAAAAATCACAGAAAATAAGAGAAAGTAGGGGGGGAAGGGAGGCAGTTTTATGGAATAACACAAATCAGGCTCTTAGTTGGCCCCTCTACAAAATTTCATAGTCATCCCTAAGATATGGTCGAAATACACAACTCCCAACATATTCTCAAAGTAACAGTAACATACTTTGCACAAAATCGAAATTAGTAATGGATACAAAACTGAACACAATTTCAAGCATGAAAGTTTTGCATAAATGAAGGATCCTAAACTTATCTCGATAATTATAGGGGGGAATAAGATAGAAAGAGAAAAAGAAAGGAAGGAAGCTCAGCTACACCATAATTCACTAGACCCTTCGCCTTATGAATTGTTTCATTTAAATTAGCAATTTCAAGATCATTTATGTACTTAAAGTTGCATGATTCTACATATATTGCTTCATAGTTAATGAACCAAATATAAGAGATAAACGTTCAGCAAAAGGTTTCTATTGGAGGCCCAGCAAAACAATTAAATTGGGAGGTCCAACCACCTCCAAGCAGTCAGAACCCAAACAACCCCTAGTCTATTTCTGTCACAGTTGTTAAATGGGTGTCGAGGAAAAAGGCAGAACAGGTGCTAGGTCTACCACCTCTACCATGGTCATATGGCGCAAACTACCTAAGGCATGCACCGAGTTTCCAAGAAAAAGCATGCCTCTGTTATATTTAGGCTACCAATTTCTATATTTATATATGCTATCTAGATGGAACTATTGATATAAACTTGGCTGTTCATTTATGGCATACCTGATTAAATTGAAAACAGTGAAAGAGAACAAGGGCCACATTAGTGCTGATATGTTCTCAATTTAAAATGACAGCAAAGGAGAAAAGAAATATAAAAAGTGTATTCTAAATAGGGAGTTTTTTTTTTTTTTCAAATCAAATAACAGGACGCAGCAAGCCAATTGGAAATTATGTTATATTGAACATGGAAAAGGATCAAGCATAGTTCTACCAAACAAGAAAAATGATTAAGGGTTCATATGATTGCCAAAAATGATTAGATTTGCAACATCCCAACAACTGAAAGTAAAGAGAAAAAGCCAACAAGCGAAAGCAATAATAGAAATAACTTGAAAAGAGACTGATAGTAGTGTAGGTATTCTAATGTTATTTACCTTTTTCAGCTCTTTCTGATATTCCAGAATCCTCTCGGAGGTTACTTCCCTGAGCAATTTAACTAAATATCCTGGCTTTAAAGAATCAGTTGTCTCTACGAAGATTGCAATCTTTGTATAATCTATGACATCTTCAAAAGGCAACTCAATACTGTCACTGACTATTACGGGAACACACAAGCTAACAATAGAATCAAAAAGTCTGCAAGCTGATGGAGTATCACCAGCAGGATTTAAACAAAACTTTGATGTATGCATTCCGCGTGAAGCTGCTCGTCGATTCTCCCTTGATTGAGTTCCATGTTTTATCACAACATCTTCTTCCGATTCGAGCATTTGGAATAGCAAATCACGAATTTTACCTCCCTGACCAAAAAAAATGCATTTCAAATTGAACATCAGATTCAAAAGTATCTTAACACATCCAAACCAGAACCATAATTGTGAGCCAAGATCACTACTTTAAATAATTCAAAGCCAAAATATGAAATCTTACACTTCAAAGATAATAAAATTAAATCTTTTCACAACAGTAACAGCAATCAGAGAAGTAACTTACATCTTTCCGATAACGATTTCCCATGAAAAACAACAATGTATTTCGATCCCTAACACCAATATCACCATTATAAACATTAATTCTATGAGAATAAGGCACTATAATATCTTTCACTAGCGACCCTTGGTCGGGTCTAACCCGTCCAAAATCCGACAGCAGTAAAATAGCATTCTTGACCCGATCCAACACCCGGTAAAGCGCATTCGGATCACCAGCTATAATCACATGGTCTCTCCCATTATTCCTTTTCCAATACTCCTGTTGCTCTAACCACTCCACCAACTGCTCCTGCATCTCCTCATCACTATAATGTTGAACCAAACCTGGCTCGGTTCCCGCCGGTCGAACAGGGTTCACTATTAAACTTAAAGAAGAAAACACAGGAACATAAAACAAGTCAGCCTCATCTGGGTCATCCACTTTAACTACGGGTGACCCGATTCTCCCGTGTTCGGGTCGGTTCAGATCCGAAAACAAGTACCACTCACCCATGTGCTGGTGGCCTGGGTACTTCACATTCGACGTGTCTTTAGACCCACGCGCCAGCGCGTGTTGCTGGATTATACCAGTGGTGAACTTTTTAGGTAGATCATACATGAAAATCTTTACCTTGTTTATGTTGTTGTTGTCGTTGTTTTCTGTCACTTTCCCGGGAAAACCGGACAGACTGTTATCCTCTGGAGAAGGGTATAGTAAAGAAGAGGTAGTTGGATTGAAGAAAGTGTTGAAGACAGCGTAGAGAGCGAGGATCAAGCAAATTGAGAAAATTAGGGTCTGTTTGAGAAGAGAGGATTTTCGCGCCATTGCAGATAGTGATTTGGTTTCTGGTGATTTTGGTTTTCTAGTTTTGGAGAATTGCTCGCTCATTGCTGTGTCTGTTGAGGATGATGAATCGGCGCACGGTTTTTAACGTGCGCGCTGATGGTAGAGGGTGCCACGGGCTTATAATCTCAATTTCGTTTTAGACAAAGGTTCAAATAGCCGCTAAACTTATGTTATTGGATCGAATTAGTCTAATTTCATATTTTTTCCAACAATTCAACCTACAACTTTAAAAACCAAATCAATCTAAATTTTAGGTCGCGTCTTACTTGTCATTTGACACATTAGAAATTATAATACAATATTTATTTTTTTATTTTTTTTTATTTTTTTATTTTTTATTTATTTTCTCTTTAATCAATTATATTTTTTTTACAATAGTGGCACCACCGTCACTTTACTTCCATTATTATCGCATTTCTATATTCATCACCGTCACTCCACCATCTTCATCTAACATATCAATATACTAATTAACATTAAAAAATTAATTTTATTAATAAAAATATTCAATTTATACACTTTAACAAACGTGTGTAATGTAAGCATTCAAAATAAGAATTGTAAGTCCAATTGTGGAAAGATATAAAATTAGGTCTATTTGATTCCTTGACACAAGTTCAAGGGGCAGTTGACAATTTATCTATTTTGTTTTTAACCAAATTACTATTCCCCTCAAGTTCTTTTGCTTTAATTACGCTTTCATCCTCTTAGTTAATGTTCACTGATGTGAGAAATTAGTATTGGATTATGAGTGAATTAAGTTGTTGCTCGGAACTCGAACCACTAAAAATTTATTTCATAAACTTAATAATTTGAGGGTGAATATATTAGCTCTTGTAAATTGACTTATTTTATGAGCTAGCATACTATTTTATTTGTAAACTAAATAATAGTTTGTGAATTAGCTCGTTTATAAGTTCAAAATCTAATTTTTTTTATAGACTTGTATAAAAGTATATGACCTCATTCATAAGTTTAATTTAGTAATTTTATTTTATTTCTTTTATTTAGAAATTAATTGTAAAGTATAACTTTTAAATTAAATAGAAAATATAGTTTATTTAGCCAATCATTACAGCTTTATTTTTATAAATAAACATGAATATAACTGATATTTAAAATTTTTAATGTTTGATGAAATAATGAATATTAACCAACTTTAAACCATTATAAAATATTTTTGAAAAAGCAACTTAAATTTAAATATAATTTTAGATGATAATAATGTTAGAATATTATTGCAAAGATTAGTTTACACGTATAAAACTTATTATTAAGCTCCTGAATTTTTCTGTTTATTTTATTATGTTTTTGAAATTTTAATTTATTCTATTGAGCCCTTGCACTTTTATTTTTTATTTATTAAAATCTTTTTATATACATAAATTTTATTTATTTTATTGAGTTCTTATATTTTTGTTTTTACTTTGATCAAGGACTTAATGAAATAAAAATAAAATTAAAGAATTCAATAAAATAAAAGTAAAAAGAAAAATTAATAGCTTAGAATGCATTTTGCCTAAAAAGTTAATGTATGTATGAGATTTCTATCCAAATTGTCCAAAAGCAAAGACAAGAGATCTTTCTTTTGAAAATATGGCATTGTTGTTGTATCAAGTTTTATTATTGCTTAATAAAATCAACTGATTAATCGTCCTAATATTTTTTGGTTCAATAGCCACAACTTACGAATTTGATAACTAATTTGCAATTTTACCCTTAATTAACAAATCAAGTTTGAAGTTTTCAATAGACAAACCAATCCGAAAATAAGATTTGGGTTTAGTTAGTTCATTACAGAAAATAAATATAAGCAAAGTTTAATAAACAAAAGAAAGTTGTCTCCAGTGAATTTACTTTATCAAATCAAAGGGTTAAGTTAATTAATTCAATTTGATTAAGTTAATTATCAGGATTATATTAATTCAATTTATTTAGAGGATGATTAGTTATGTTAGTTATGCAATCAATCGAAACAATAATTCATCAATATGTCAAATAGAAAAAATTTGGTGATATCTCTAATTATTACAAAGAGAATCCAGCGCTGTTTAATTAACTGATGATTAACAAGGAATTAGTTTTATATACAAACTAGAACCTGCTCCTAACTAATGAGACAGCTCAGCAAAAGAAAGAATTCTTATTGGTTACTTAAATATCAAACTTTGACTTTACTACTAATTAACTAAAGCTAGCTGGGATCCTGTACATTACTATTTACATGAGCTTCATTTACACATCCTTCTTCTGATACTAATAACTAAGAAGAAGAAAAGAAATCACCAAATAATTTTAATAGTAACATACATAAATATAATATTTGGAAATGTTGTTGGGTGTTGAAAAAAATAAATTTAAATTTTTTTATTTAATAATATTATTTTTTTAATTTTTTTTTATAAATTGTTTTTCCAATGCGAGAATTATTAATTTAACTAATTTTATCAAAAATAATTTTTAAAAGTAAAAATAAAATAAAATAAAAATCAAATTTGGAATATAATAAACATATTAATGGAGAATCTAAGTATGCAATTAGGAGATAATGATGAAGTTTTAGGTGATGATCTAGGTTTCATTTTTATTTTCTTTTAAGAGAATATGTTTCTCAAGATCACAAATGATACAATTTGTAGGATATAGGGTTTACTTTTTTAGAGTTAAAATTAATTTTGATATATTAGAAAGTTAAGAGGGATAATTTTAAAATTAAAAAAAAATACTTTAAATGTCCATCACTTATTAAAGACTATAGATTCCAAAATGCCACATCTTTAATGGAACTTAGAAGAATGAGAGGTTTTAGAAGATAGGAATTTTTAAAAATCTATGGATTATGATTTCTTTTTTCTTGCCAAATAGCAGATTTAACTTAAATTTATGAATTTTACAAAATCTCTCAGTCTAAACAATGGGTTACTTTTATTTTTGTAAAATAAAAAATTACTAAATATAATATTTTTTTTAAAATATAAAGAGTTTTTCACTAATAATGATTGATAAATATAACTTGTAAGAGATAAATAAAATTGATTGCGTTCAAAAAATACATATAATTTTTATTAAAAAAATAAATTTCTTTTTTAAGTTTTACTCATCATATACCGTAAAGAAAACTATAAATAAATAACAAGGTAAATAGGTCATAACAAACCTCGTAACTACTTGTATTAAAAAACAAATATGCATAATTCCTCCTAAACAGTCAAATATGTTGACATGGGGAGGGATATATTTACTAGTTATATCATCTGCAATCGCTTGAATCTTGAGACGTTTTTCGAACCAATCATAAACTTTATTGAGATAGGTGATAGGTAAACCCGCAAAGAGTTTAAATTAGCAGCTGTCAACGGTAAAAAGAAAAAATACAACGGATGGAGAAAGAATCAAAAGAAATTCTCTATAGGCAGCTGCTGGAATTTTTTTTCTTAATAGAAATAAGTTCACTAAATATAAATAGTTAGTTC
Source organism: Ricinus communis (assembly GCF_019578655.1). Lineage (NCBI taxonomy): Eukaryota > Viridiplantae > Streptophyta > Magnoliopsida > Malpighiales > Euphorbiaceae > Ricinus > Ricinus communis. Next base: position 15,411,346 of record NC_063259.1, on the reverse strand, counting down.
AAAAGTTTAATTAAATTAATGGGTTAATAATTTAACATCTCGGAGCTATATCAAATTATACTAGTAAATTACATTATTAATTATTATTTTAATACCTCTACCTTTTAACTTTGTTGAACTTTTTTTTTAAGAAAAAGACTTCATTAAATTATTACGCTCTTAAATTAAAAATATATATTAAATGTGAATAAATTTTCTAATATATTCCTAATGGATTAAATATTTTAATCTTCCTAAACTTTGTTAAATTATAGTAATAGATTTCTCTATTTTCATAACTAATTTTAATATCTCTTTTGTTTTATTACGTAAACTATTACATCCTTTAGTTTAAAATAAATATTAAATAAAATTAAAATTAATTTACCTTCACTAATATTATTGTATTAATATCGCCTATGATAGTCAACTCTAAGCTTTATATCTATAATTTTTGTAGAATTTAATTATATTTTAAAAGAATATGATTAATTTATACTATCTTTTTACTTAACTTAATATGATTAAATATAAATATTGTTTATCCTCTGAGGTTTAGTCTAATATATAATTCGGTTCTTGCATCTTCTTTTATTACATTAAAAACTTCATAAGTTTTAATAAAACTAACTATTGCCCTCTTCCATATTAGTCGAAAGACTAAATTGGTAATTTAATTTTACAATTTGATACTTGAACTTATTATCAAGAATCAAACTCGTTCAAAATTAATTTTAATATCTAACTAGAGTAAAATTTTATTTTTAGTGCAAGTTAATTTTAGTGTCTAATTAAAATGATAAATTTAATATTCTTTTATTTATTTATATATTTTATTTTTTAGTATAATTTATTTTTAAAAATTTAAAAACTTAATAAAATAAAACTAAACAATTCAAGAGATAGTTTTTTAATTTTATTTTTAGTGCAAGTTAATTTTAGTGTCTAATTAAAATAATAAATTTAATATTCTTTTATTTATTTATATATTTTATTTTTTTTTAGTATAATTTAATTTTAAAAAATTTAAAAACTTAATAAAATAAAACCGAACAATTCAAGAGATCAAAAACGTATTTTGCCCTTTTATAAAGTACAGCAAACCCAATAGCAATAAGATGTCCGACCCATTGTTCTTCCTCACTCGAAATAGTAGTGGAAAATTTAGCTAACATGTGTGCTAATTTATTTGCATTTCTAGTAACACAAGTGAAAAAAAAAAAAAAACTAGTAAAAGGAGCCTTTCTATAGTGCATCTAGGTATAATATGCACCAAAAGAATTTATATTATTAGATTGGAATCTCTTAACTTTAGCCATTAGATTAATAACTTATTAATTTATTTAGCGGGTAATATTTTCTACTTCATCAAATTTGCGACTTATTAAATATTTTTTCACCATAATTTATTAACTATTTGAATTTTATACTATTATTTTCACATTTCTTAACTAAAAATTATTTAATTATTAAACTCACCAAAATTTAAAAAACAATTAAAAAAACTTTAATTCCCTCCTTAATTTTCTGGTAATTTTTATTAAATCCGTTGATTTGGTCAATCCATTTTATTTATAAAATTACTCACATATTATAATACAAATGAGATTACCGCAGCTTAAATAATCTACTGTACTAAGTTAAAGTTTATATGATATTAACCTCTAAGAGCAAGCGAATTTCTAGATGCATACTACACCTAATTGCACTACGGAAAAAGCCATAAAAAGAAATACTAATATGTTTGAAGTCTTGAATCAGTATTCCCTAAAGAGCAAAATTACGTGTGTTACTGAGAAAGTTATTGACCGCCCTGAGATTGCCACACTCCAGGACAATGTTTGTTAACTCCCAACTCTTATGCCAGCTCTACACCATGTTTACATGAAACCCTAGAATTAAACTTAGCACTTACCGGCGCAACACGACATAACACGGAATATAATATTTTTTTTTTAAATGGAGTAAAATGTGAAACATTAACAAAAATGTTAATAATATCAATATATATATATATTATACTTACATAGATATCAAGTTATAGTATAAGTATTAATCTTCTAGATATTTTATTAATAACATGACGTAATTGATAAATTAATCGTTAAAAGTTAATGATGATATCTTTTGATGGAAATGAAAAATAAACAAATAAATCATTCATTATAAATTAAATTACTAAATTAAATTTTTTACTTATATATATATATATATATATATAAAGTAAAACAAATATAAAGATTATAAAATACTATGTGTATATATTTTATTCTTTCGAGTATATAATTTTTTAAATTCCAATCACACTTCATTTCAATATTCTATTTCTATATATTTTGCCATTCTCCAAGATTTTAATAAATAAATAATTTTCTTAAAATTTTTAATAATTTTTTTAAAAAATATTAATATCTAACGCACAAAAAACGTTATTTTTTTAGAAATTTCCGTGCAATCCAATTCTTTTAATTTTTCCCTCTAAAGGCAATTGTTTATTATTGTTTGGCATGCATTACCCCTAAAGGCAATTTATCCTTCTTGATTGTTTTAGGATCAACGCAACATGAAAGTATGATTTAGGGACTTGGGCTGATTTTATTATTGAGAATACTTAAAATTAGATCTAATAAATGCCAAGATTTAAAAAAAAAAAAAAAAGAAAGAAAAAGATAGCAGACGCACTGTCTGAACCAAGTGCTGTGGTTGGATGCATCTGAGACAGGGCCTTCACATCTCTATATCATCTTCATCCTCTATCCAATCTCCATTGTCATGTATCTTCTGATGTGGGCTTAGCACCAAGATTCATAACAATTTATATACTGAACGAAAATGGTACAACATCAAAAGCTAATATATATATATATATTGACATTTCACTTTTTTAGATGAATCCATGAGTTTTTTGTGGGAGGATTCAGGATTAACTATGAGTATTTTTTTCAATTGTTTGAGATCTTGGTTGGCAAATTGCTTTCAGGGTATTTGAAATCAATGTTGCTTTCTGGGTCTTAATTAGATGTTTAGTTTAGATGAAACTACTTCATCATCAGTTACTCTAAATTACTCCATAAATTACAGATCTAATCAAGCAGTCTGTATTTTTGTGCTTGTATAAACGAGGCAATTTTTAGCACCAATTTCTTGTGCAAATGCCAATGTCAAACTGTCAATGATTCTTTTCTGAAGTTCAGGAATGATACATTTTCCCAGGACACAATAATATTAGACAAAGAGCGAAACACTATCCTAAACACTAGCAAGAAAACAAGCAACTTGGTTCCCTGAGGTACCTACAAAGCTAAAAGAAAATACCAGCAGTAAAGCAACACCTGAAATACAAGTGTTCAATAGATTCAGCTTCCACATTTCACTACTTTAGCTTTAGGCTTAATATATTTGTGGCCCTGAACTTGGCATGGTCGGTTTCTATTATTCTATAGAAACCATTTAGCCACTTCAACTTACCTAAACTATAACTTATAAACCACATCTTTTACTTTGTTGGCAAGACCGGGGAAAAATAAATTTTCCATTAATCTATGGGATAAATTTAAACTATTTTATAACTTAGTTACATTTAATTTAAATAAATAAAAATAAAACTAGCTTAAAGTTAAAATTGTAGATTTTTAATATTGAAAAATAATAACTTTTATTTATTTAATTCATTTAATTAGGATCTAAATATAATTTTATTATTTTAAATTTGAATTGTTCAATTTATTTTATTATTTTTAAATTTAAAAAGATGTAATTAAAAAAAGAAAAGAAAACGATGAGTCACCTGTATACATAAGCAAGAATAAGTAGGTTATTTGTCCCATACCACTGGACTCTAAGTAACTGGAATAAGATTCTTCTCATCCTATAGATATGTATATAAAAAATTTAGAATTCTATTAAAGTATTTTATAAATTTATTTTATATTATTATTTAAGATCAAAATAATAATTACATATACTATATGATGCATGAATAAACAATTAGATAATTTCACCAGCCCATTGGGAGTATTATGCTTGTTTTAATGCGGTATTTTAGAAAAAAAAATTAGAGAAATTAGGATTAAGAATTTCATAAAAACCTTATTTTAACTTTATTTAAAAAACAAACTGGGCTGAAGGCATGCGGCAGGACACTAGGCCAGATCCAGTAGCCAGGCGAATTGAACCGGCCCACATTCAATTTTGAACCGATTGTAAGTAATAATGTTTTTTTTTTTTTTTAATTTGTTTTTACATCAATCTCTCTTTTCTTTTTCCATTGAGTTTGGCAACAGGTTTCTTTGATTTTATTAACAGATTCATTTTTCTTGAGATCAGTTGGCTAACGACGCTGCATGAAAGATTTTCTTAACCCTTTGATGAGAATCCATGTAGCATAAGGAATCCTACTTCAACAAAGAATCCTAATTCCAGTAAAGATCTTAATCCAGCAAGGAGTCCTGATGACATCTATTTAGGAGTTATTTGTTTCCTTGTTTATTTAGGAATCTTGACCATATCTTATTCCCTCTTTTTAAGGAGTTATTTGTTTCCTTGTTTATTTAGGAATCTTGACCGCATATCCTAATTATTCTAGGATTAGGATTATTTTATTTTAAACTCTATAAATAGAGCTATTTAATTCGGCAAAAGCAATCCTTTGATTGAATAAAAATCTTGTTTTTGCTTAAAAAGTTTCTTTGAGTGTTCTTGAGATTAAAACTTATTGTTTAGATTTTGATTTCACTTTTACCTTAATTTAATTCTATTAACTTGTTAGTTTCTAGGATTAATTAAATTTATCTCATTATAGATATTGATCTTATTTCTTTATAAATAAGGGTGATAGTTCCACAAATAACTTTTGGCAAACCTTATAAGTATTGATATTGGCGTGTAATCTTCTCTTCTATAAAAGGTTTACATCATTTGGTATCAGAGCTAGCTTACAAGGTTTGGTTACGTATCTTATTTGTTATCTTCATTGTTCTTCTACTCACCTACTCTTTTGTTTTCACATTTCTCTTCATCTTATTCTCTTCGTCAATTTGTTTGGTTAAAGTCTTCGAGACGTTTCAATCAAATTAAGCTCTATGTGTTTTGTTCTTGTTTTGTTAAAAAAATATATATCAATCCATTAGTTTCTTCTTCTTTGTGATTCATTTTCTTGTCTAGAGTAGTTTCTTTTATTCAATTAGTCTTCTTTGCTATTCTTAGAGTCCAATTCATTCGTTCCTTTTATTTTTTAAGTGTTAAATACATTCTTTATTCTACGTAAATCAAATCTATCATTTTTGTTTATTTGTTTATCAAAATTAGTTCGTCATTAATTCATCTTAATCTTGTATGTTTTATTGTGTTTAGAGTTAATCTTGGTTATTAAGTCTAGTTTCGTTTATCTAGTTTGTGTTCTTGTATGTTCTAAATCTGATTTGCTGGTTATTGAGTTGTTACAACTTTGGTTGTTAGGTATTTGATTATTTTAGTCTCTATAAGTGCCAAAGAGTAGAGGTTGAGTGGTACAAGGCAAATGGTGAGCTCATTAGAGGATAAAAGCCTAATTGAGTGAAACACGAGAGTAAATGTCTTTACTTTGAGTGTTAAACACGTGCGATTGTGTGTAAGATATGTTTTATCAGGAGGAGTTTGCTAGAGGACGTCGAGATCTTCTTTATCAATCTTATGATAGATTGTGGGGACGAAAGAATGATGATTATTATGAAAAGTGTTTGCAAAATTTTTATAATCCTAAACCTAAGCCAAAGAAGATAGAAAGACAATAACGTCAAGATTTCATTGATGAACTTTCAAAGGATATAAAATCTTTAAGGAGTAGCCTTAAAAATAGTTTTGAAGATTTAAAGGGATTAGAGCATCTTGAAGATAAAGCTGAATCTAAGCCATCTTTGGAAACTAATATTGATGATATAGAAAAAGTAAATTGCTCAGTCAATGAAGATAAAAAAAAGCATAATGAATGAATAATTTGCAACTTTTGAGCGAAATCCAAGATGAAGAGATCATTATTGAAGATGAAGCAAAAGTTGAGCTGGTGAAGGATAAAAATGTTTTACTTCATGCCATTGAGCCAATTGAACATGTTGATTTTATTGGCATTGAAAATATTATTTGTTCTAAAGTTCCTCTAACAACTTTTGTGAAAGATCTGCAGATTGATAATGAGTTAGTATTGTTCTTTGAGATTATATGTTTGCTTCTTTCACAATATTCGAGCAAGATTCGATGATGAATCTTTTCAAAGAAAGGAGGAATGATGAGAACCCATGTAGCACAAGAAATCCTACTTCAACAAAGAATCTTAATTCCACTAAAGATCCTAATCCAGCAATGAGTCCTGATGATGAGAACCCATGTAGCACAAAGAATCCTACTTCAATAAAGAATCCTAATTCCACTAAAGATCCTAATCCAGCAAAGAGTCCTGATGACATCTATTTAGGAGTTATTTGTTTCCTTGTTTATTTAGGAATCTTGACCATATCTTATTCACTCTTTTTAAGGAGTTATTTGTTTCCTTGTTGATTTAGGAATCTTGGCCGCATATCCTAGTCATTTTAGGATTAAGATTATTTTATTTTAAACTCTATAAATAGAGCTATTTAATTTGGTAAAAGCAATCCTTTAATTGAATAAAAACTTTGTTTTTGTTTAAAGAGTTTCTTTGAATATTCTTGAGATTAAAGCTTATTGTTTAGGTTTTGATTTCACTTCTACCTTAATTTAATTCTATTAACTTATTAGTTTCTAGAATTAGTTAAGTTTATCTCATTATAGCTATTGATCTTATTTCTTTATAAATAAAGGTGATAATTCCGCAAATAACTTTTAGCAAACCTTATAAATATTGATCTTGGCGTGTAATCATCTTTTTTATAGAAGGTTTAGATCACCATTTATTTCTATGTTTTGATGTTTTTTTTAGGGTGGTATGATTACTGATACATTCAAATGAATTTTGGGTTCAAGAAGCTGAATTGTTTGAGTTGTGCTGTGCCCTCGGTCTAAATTTGGATTCTTTTTCCTTTTTCAGTCAATACACTTCGATGTTCTCTTTCTTTCTAGGAAAAAAATGTTAAGTCTTTTTCAGTTGATGAAACTGTCGTTTTCCTGTTTGATAAAATGCTTGTTTAAAGAGTTTTGGACTTTTGGTTTCTGTCTGTTTAAACTGCTTGAAAATCACTACACAACATCAACAGGCTCCTCCAACTCCAACTTACATCCCCAGGTTCAGTGACCCCAGAAACTAAGTTTAGATAACCTAGTTTTGTGAATCCAAGTAGCCCACAAAAAATGGTTTGCTGTGACTGTGAGTAGGTCCCAAACTTGTCTAGAAATTAAGAAACCATTATTTAATTTTGAGCCGATGATTTAATTTAAAGCATTTTCACTTTATACAATTTTAAGAATCTTCTATAAATTTACATATATATGGATCTTTCACATAGATATTGTTATAGCTTTTACAAGTTATTACAAATTTAAATAGTTTGTTATTTATTAATTTTTAGTTGAATCTATTAGTTTTTTTCAAATAAAAATTAAATAAATAAAAAATTTCAGATACATTACCGATAGTTGGATTTTAATAATATTATATTCTATGTTAAATTTACATTTTATGTAAATTAATTTAAGAAAATTTTATTAATACTTCAATTATAATTTCTTTATAGTCTGAATATTAAAGGTATCATTAGCGTTTTTCGATACTTGAAAATATTAAATTTATATAATATTTTAATTTAATATCTTTAAATAATTAATGATATAAATATAAAATTATAAAAAAAATAAATAGTAAGAAAAAATTATTGTTTTTAAACATATTTAAGTAAAAAAATATTAATTTTATCTGTTTTTCTTTCTAAAAGCAGTTTTCAAAATTTAAAAATATATAAAGTCAAAAGATCTTTGCGTACCACAACTTAATTATTTTACTAACTATATATTATAGTTCAATAAAATCTATTAATTTTCTAAATTTTTTAGTCCGCCATATTAATCCTGTTACTAACTTTGTACATAATGTATATTTATTTTTATTTTTTCTGTAAATATCATTTCCTTTTTTCTTTTTTATTTCCAGTATTTTGTAAAAGAGTTGGAGAACAAAAACATCCCGCGCATTCAGAAACCCTGGTGTCTAAAACCTCACTCAACTCGACCCACACTCTCCATGTCTCTCTCTTTCTCTATTCCTCGGCGTTTCACTGGGTCGAAAGCTTTATATCAATTAGAAAGGGGACTAAACAGGACTCGCTACGAGCGTTGTTTCTGTCTACCCCTCACGTGCTTTTTGACCTCCTCTTTTCTTTAATCCACGGAAAACAGCCTGGTAAGGGCTGTACAAGGGAACGAGAAAGGGGTTTGATAAGAAAGAGTTTTGGAATGTCCCGCTTAGTTAACAAACATTGAGTTTAGAGTCGGGGCAGCATGGATACGAGACCATTGAAGTGAAGTTTGGAATCATTGTGGTTTTCTATCTTCAGATTACCAAATCACCAAGCCTTTCAGCGATTCGACGCGCGGCCTCATGCCGGATCCAGATAGCCTTTTCTCGGTACTCAACCGCTGGGTTTTTTTGGTTGGTTGATGCCTTTAGCTGCGAACCACACTGTCTTCCTTTTTTGATGTCAGATCAAGATAGCTTTCGAGTTGTTCATTGCATTGCCTCAGTAAGCCTTCGAGTTCTCCAAGAAAACAAGAATGCGGGGAACTTCTTTTTTGAAATATCTTTGATTATTTACTCCCCTGGAAACTCGGTAACTACTCTTCCAGTTTATGAACAACGGTAGTTTGCGTTTTCTCTTTTTTAGCTTTTGAAAGCACAATCCTTTTTTTTTTTTTTCTATATTAGAAGGCTTTCTTTTCCTGGTCTTACTGGTAAAGAAAAGACTGCCAAAAGGCTCATTCAAGAGTGTATGCCATCTGCTTTCAGAAACTGAAACATATTATTACACTTAGTGACATTCTCTTTAGGTCTCAGGCTTTTTTCCCTTAATTTCATTCAAGAGGTCAAATTCAGATTGCTCTTCTATTTTTTCTGTATAAAATTTGATCTAACAAAACAAGAACAGAATCACGAGTTGATATAGTTGAGGCACAATCAAAATCGGGTTTTTTGGGTGGAATTTGTGGCGTCAACCTATAGGATTTATCATTTTTTTATTTCTTCTCTAGCAGAATGTGTGGAAGTCGAATGAGGAATAGTCTCACGTTTCCGTTCAGTGGTTCAGCACATCGGATCTTTCAGTGGATGTATCGGGTTTGAAAGTCTCTCTTTCTCCTGCTGCCATTGGAATTGTGTGTTCGTCTCTCCTCAGGGAATATAAGGTTTTCATGAGGCTGATCGTGAGCCGCCATCCAAGCCCGAATACCTTCGTTTAAGAGAATATTTTGTGTAGAAAGTCTCAAATTCAGGATCTTCCGCCGCACGGATTTCCTGAGAAACGAAGTCATAGGATTTTTTTTTTTCAACACTAAACAGCAAAATCAAGAGAAGCAAAGCCAAACGACAAATCAAGACGTTTTCTGGTAAGTTCTCTCTTTTAATTTTTCATTTTCGTTTTAACCCAAAGAACAAAATGGGAAACAAAAGTGATTTAGTTTTGAAAGTTGGGGTTTAGATTTTATTTTCTTTGCCTTGTGAATTTACAACCTATTGTTTTTAGCTGTTTGATTTTGATTCATGAAATTATGATTCGTTTGGTTGTTAGTGATTGAATTGAGGTTATAGTTTAAGTGACTAGTAAATCAAAGTTGTCGGACAGTTGATTGTTGATAATTAGGGTTACAGATTTTGAAATGTAGATGTCATTGTTGTTGTTGTGTAGTTTATACTTTGTAATTAAGGCATTTGGTGTGTGTTTTGGGCCTAAAACTTGATATGTTTTATACTGTTACAGATTTTATTTTTGCTGCTGCATTTCTTCTGTTCCACAATTGTAAAATTCAGCCTTATAGTGCCCGATTATCAGAGCCCATTTCTTAAATCAAATCAATTTAAATAATAAAATGGTACTAGAGGAGGTCTGCTCCGCTGTTTAATTTTTCGACTTTCCGTCTGGATGTCCAGTCCCAGCGACTTGATTCAGTGTTACCGCTGCAAAATTCCAGTTGTATTTGAGGGAGAGTGTTAGAGATCCCACATCACTAAGGAATAAGAAATATAAACAATTTATAATAGTAAAAGTCCAACCAATCAAGTGGCTAGTTCTAGTCATTTGGATCTAATAATTTAACTTGTAAATGGGAACATGCTGTAATTATATCTAATTGGAGTTGGCCTTCAGTGGTTTTTTAGTGGGACTTCTAACTTTAGAATGCTGTTTCCTTGCCAGTTTTAATCTCAGATTTTAGTGTGCTGGGCATATTCCTTTACCTGTACATGTCTACTTTTTGTGCATTTTTAATGATTTTCTGTTCTGATTATTTCAATCGGCCATTTTTTGGAAATCTTTTGGGCAATAGCCAAAAGGTTAATTTTGGGTGATTGTACATTGCCCAAAGTTCAGAGAGCAATTGCTACCTAAGCCTCCCTTAACTTCCAAAATCCAAAAGATGAGAGAAGAGCAGATAGAAAAGCTTCGAGGAGTAGTGCGTGATTGTGTGAGCAAGCACTTATACTCATCAGCCATCTTCTTCGCAGACAAAGTAGCCACTTTCACCAACGATCCTGCTGACATTTACATGCAGGCTCAAGCCCTCTTTCTCGGTCGTCATTATCGCCGTGCCTTTCACCTCCTTAACGCTTCCAAGATCGTTCTCCGCGACCTGCGCTTTCGCTACCTCGCTGCCAAATGCCTTGTACTCTCTCCTCAGTCACTTTTTTTTAAAAGAAAATTAAATGCGGGGTATAAGGTTTTATAATTTTGATATCTTTTTGTTCTTAATTTTAATTAGTTTGCATATGCGTATACGTTTCCTTTTTTAATTTACTATTAGGAGGAACTGAAGGAATGGGATCAGTGTCTACTAATGCTTGGTGATGCTAAGGTTGATGAACATGGAAATGTATTTGACACTAAAGAGTGCAATGTCATGTACTTGGATAAAGATGGAGAAGATCGTGAGATCAACGTGAGTCTTTTATTTATTTTTTTAATTTCTTTTAGCACCATTGAGGCTGTGTTAATGGTTCAGTGAAACATTTCATATTTCATTGTTCAACCTGTTGTTAGCATGTAAAAAGCATACATGAGCATATGTAGATTAAAGGATGCAATTATTCTACAGGTTATGTTAAATGGTTTATAGTTTAAATTTTGACAGATATCTTCAGCAATATGCTTTTTAAGAGGTCGGGCTTATGAAGCTCTAGAAAATCGTTCCCAAGCTCGTCAGTGGTTTGTTTCCTTAACCATCTTATTTATCAAAGTCTTTTTCTTTCTTTTCCTTAATTTTTCTCCCTTTTGCATAATCATGGAATGCTTTACGCATCTTTTCTTGTAGGAAAAAAAAGCATACTTGTCATTTCACTTGTTACTATATATCCTTATGAGGTTTATTATGGATTTTCAGAACTAAAGCAAGGTTATAATTTGTCACACAAAAGAAAGTGGCTAAAGCCTCGTCTATTTTTCTGGTCGGTAACATGAAGTCTTAGAGAGCAGTTCAAAGACTTGAGAGTTTAGATTCTCTGTAAATTTTAAATAGGGCGTATTTGAGATATCATTGAACATCTTAGTCCTTACAGTAAATTGTATGTATATTCCAGTAAATCATACTCCAGGAGTCATTTAACGTTACAAACTTAAGGGTATTATAAGACTTTTATCACCTTTGCTGGAATGTGGTTAGTTGTAATTTCTCGAGTCTCTTAATTAGGTTTACTTATGATTTTGAATTGAGTTGTAAGTTGTAACAAAGTCCTCACTAGTTAAAGGGGTTTTATTCTTTTTTAGAAGTCCAAGTGCATTAAATTTTACTAATTCAAGTGGCTTGAGTCTATTTGGCTGCTTGTATTGATTTATTAAAAAATAGTTATAAAATTGGAAGGAATAGTTATTCGTAAGCTTTCAGGAAGCTCATCCAATTCTGAGAACAGGAACAGCACTGACTAAATACATGGCTATTTCAACAAACTTTGTTAAGATTAGGCAATTGCTGTCTAAGATTTAGAAACCAATAACTGAAAGGTTCAATTTTCAATATTGGAGTTCCATGGTTTGTTTTTCTCTACCTTCTAATATTGTTTCACTCCACGTTTTGAGTAGATAGAATACATCTTTTTTCTGTCACTTGTATACTCTGTTTGCTTTCTTTCTGCAATTACAGCAGTCTTTTTGATCAATCCTCAAGTTCGTAACCAACAGGGAAAATAATATGGTCTTGTATGAGAACTTAATTAGTCTCTTCTGTTGTGGTTATTAAAGGTACAAAGCTGCTATCAAGGCTGATCCTTTAGGTTATGAGGTATGTTATTTATTATCATAATTCGCATTTGGAGTCTAAAAAGTTTTTGCACCAGACTCCTTTTGCTTCATAGCATTTGTGGCTATACAAGCACGGGGCTTGGCTTTCCTCACAAAACTTAGATATCCATATTACTTGGCAAAGAGTTTTTTATGATTAAATCAGTCTGAATCTTTCTTTTTTATTTTCTGACAAAGTATTCCGTCTCATCAGAGGTAGGAGGCATTGTTTTTTTAATTTGGAAGGATGACAATTTTTTTTATGTTTATCTCTTGCCAGGCTTTGGAATGCCTTGTTGAAAATCACATGCTTACATGTGAAGAAGGTAAAAAGTTCTCCAACTAAGATTTTTGATTTGCTTCGTTTGGTACTTTCTAGGTTTATATACATATATATACACATTTAATTCTTTTATTCAAAGACAAATTCTGTAAGCTCTGGTTTGGCACTTGACTTGTTAACTGAATGCATATGAATTTCACTATACATTGCCCTAAAAATTATATGGTTTGGTTCAAATGATCCAGTGCTCTAATTTATTAGATTTTCTACTGAATTACAGAAACAAGTCTGCTTTCAACATTGCAATTTGGTCCTGAAGATGAGTGGCTCTCTTTGTTCTATTCCTGCTTGGTTAAAAAGGTAAGTGCACAGAACTTCAATTATGTAAGGATCAAATTGCAAACACAGAATTTTTTTTTTCCGAATGTACTGACGTTATGATATATGTTTGACTCAGTTATTTTATGTGCTTTTGTGTACTAATTTTTAATTCTCTGCCCTATGGATGTGATGGTTGTCCAGTATGATAAAGAAAGTATTATAGAAGCCAAATTTAAAGAGCTTGAAAAAGAAAGCGAGAATGGCAACCCTTCCAGCGCGAGTTTCATGCATACTTTAAAGAAAGATACTGATCTGCTTGCCTGTAAAGCTGAATACTACCATCAATGTGGCGAATATAACAAATGCTTTGAACTAACGTCTATGTAAGTTTACGAGTGGTTTTTAAGCATAAGTGTAGTATTTGTACTTTAGATGTCACAACTTATTTAAATTTTATGTTCTGTTTCAAAAGACTACTCGAGAAGGACCCTTTCCATTTGAAATGTACATTGGTGCATTTAGCTGCTGCTATGGAGCTTGGGAATTCAAATGAGCTTTATCTTATGGCATGTAATTTGGTGAAGGATTATCCTCAAAAGTGAGTTTTTTCTCCTTTTTCTTTTCTTGACTTGCTTTCTGTCATTTTCTTTTGTTTTCTTTCTCGTGATTGCTTGTTTAGCAAGGTGAGAGAAAAAGGTAAATAGGAAGAGAATGAATCTTAAGAGTTCAGAGAAAAGTATAATAAATTCCCAACAAGCCAAGTTTTTCAAAGAATAAATCTTATAATGAAGAGAATTCTTGAGTTTGAGAAACAAATTTGCAATAATCAAGCTTTAATTTGGTTGTTCTAACCTAATAAATGATGCCCAAGGCTTATGAATATAGTGAAAAAGATGTTAGATGACCATTGGAGCTTCATTAAATGCTAAACTAGCTAGTATTGCCACTTGGAGAAAGATCATTCAATGCGTTTTTAAAGTGCACCAACAACGTGCATTTGAAGTGCACGGCATGCATCTTATTTGCACGGCCATGCATTAGGCCATGCCATTTCGTCCTTATCTTGCTTGAAAATTTTAATTTTTATTTGGCTCTAGTGATTGTGAGAATATATGTTCGGGATGCATGGCCATGCTCTAACCATGCTACTTTTTGAAGTTCTTGTTTTTTGTGCTTCAAAGTGCACAACCATGCATTCTGGATGCATGCTATGCATTTTTCCCTGTCTAGGAAAACTGCCTCTAGACTTTCTTATTTTTGATGCTTGTGCATGGTTTGAATACTTGAAAAATTACTTATTTCTATGCTTAAACGTTTGACATATTATTAACTAGGATAAACTACCAAGTGTTTGCTATCATTAGAATTTTGGAGTTTCAAACCTCAAAGTTCAACAGTTATGTTTTTTTTTTTCTCTATTGAAACATATTTTTAATCCTCCTAAGTTATAGGTACCCTTAAAAATGAGTTTTCTTTGACATTTTTATGTGTATGTTTTGCTTTCTAAATATATCCATCAAGCATAGCTTGTGTCAAGAATTATTTGTTTATCACCTTGATAATAATGAATGGTTCAATGAAAATATAATAAAGTGACAATCTTCACATAAATATGTTTATGTAATTGTGCTTGGAGGATATAAGTCATAAACCATTAACTCAAATTGATGAATGATATAGCTATAGACATATTATGATATGACCTTCTAAATTGTATGTGTTTCCTCCAATGAACATTGTATGTGGATTTTTGGCTAGTGCACCACTCTCCAAAGAGTTGGATTATGAGAGGACACGAGATTTAAACTAGTTTTGCAAAGATGGTGTTTGTTAAAATCAATAAATCAATAAAGAAAAGTAAAGGGAAATTTATTTTGCCAGTTTTCATGTTCTGCCTAAAGATGGCACTTGATTGATATCTAATGGATACTTGTCTCAGTTAGAATTTTGTTTTTGAAATCAAGAACACACACACATGCACGCACACACGCATAGAGGGACAAAGGAGATTGTGTTCCTCTGGATCTTGTTATGATATCCTGCTTGAAGATCATTGATTATTTAGTTTTGTACTCAAGCACTTGTTATATTGTGCGCAAAATCATTTTCGCATTTGAATTCTTTTCTTCTAGGGCTCTTTCATGGTTTGCTGTTGGTTGTTACTACTGTTGTATCAAGAAGTACGACCAAGCACGGCGCTACTTCAGGTAAACATCATAGAAACATAGCAAACTCACCTCTGTTATGGAAAAATATGAGGTATCTGTAATTTCAGTTTCTTTTGTACCTTTTTAGTTGGAGGTTATAATTTTTGTTATTTCTTTTTCCAGTGCCTTATTTTGATAGAAGATGGATAACTTAGGACTCAAAGTTTCCTACTATACTTTTGTTCTTAGAGTTTACTAGGACATTTTATGGTGTGGCAATTGTGCCAAACACAAGAAAGACCCCATGATTTTCTATGTTGGACTAATTTTGCTTTTTATAAATGCTTTTGAATCACACCACTCTTCTTCTTTTGGCATCATGAGACATTATTTCTTACATTTTTGTTTAAGTTGGAATTGTGAGGATTTTCTTGAATGGCATAGGACTGCTTGCAGATTAAATATTTAGGCTAATTTTGGAGTTTATATGAAAGCTAGGTTGAGTTGAATATTAGTTAAACACTAGAATTTAGTAGGTATTACTTCTTTTCTTAGTTTAGTTGTTATTTTATTCTTTTTCATAAGCCAAAATAAATTATCTTTTTCGATATTAAATGGGTTTAGTAATTTTACATAATTTCTAAGATGTACTCCAAAATCGTGCAAAATGGAGAAAAAGAATCCATATAGCCACCCTGAAGTAGCTTGGGAAGGTATAGTTGAGTTGAGTTAATTTAAACTGGATTTAACTGGCAAAGCCTTTGATAATGGTAATGTTTTAGCATGACATCAATTATTTCCCACTAGTATAAAAACATTTAAGATATAACTTACGGGCATATTCATTTCAATTATGTTGTTATTTTATGAATTTATTTGTATAGCAAATTGAAATGTTTAAGATTCAAATTTGCGAGTATTATTGAGATAGTATAAGAATAGTCATTTCTTATTTATGAATATGCATGCACTTTGGTTTGCTTTGGTTAATCATCGGTTTTGTAATATGTAAACAATAATTGGACCGATTGATTTGGTTAATCAATACTTTAGATTGGGTTTCTGGCTTCAAATTGGTTTTCCATTTTATGTTGGCACCCCTACTGACTATTAGGCATTTCTCTTGTTCTTAATGACTTGATTCTTTCCTCTTCATAACAAATCAACCTCATATGTTTCAGAAATTATAAAGAATAATAAGAAAAGAAAAGATATAATTGTATGGCTCCACAATAACTTGATTGGGCTTTAGCAGTTTTGGGCTGAATCAGGGTAACTGTTTTGTTGTTAGTGATACTTTGTCAAATTTTACAATCGCATGTTTTATCTATGTGCTTTTCATGTAATATTTGTTATTCCATGAAGTTGATCTGATTTAATTTTGTCTGTTCTGTGCTGCAGCAAGGCTACAAGTTTAGATAGAACCTTTGCACCTGCTTGGATAGGCTATGGGAATGCTTATGCTGCTCAAGAAGAGGGTGATCAAGCAATGTCGGCATACCGCACTGCTGCTCGTTTATTTCCTGGGTAATTAATGCTATTACTTTCAAAAACCTTCCATGAGTTCTAAAACTATTTGATATATATTGGTATACTGAGAAATGCAATGAAAACTGACAAGGCATTTGCCTACATAGAAATTATTTGATTCTCTAGTATTGCTTTGCTCTGAGTTTGTTTCTAGCATTCCTTCTTTCCCATTTTTTATGTTGTCTCTTTCTAGCTTCTCCCTCCATCCCTCAATCCCCTTCCCTCACTTTCTCTCCCCTTCTTTCTGAAAGAATGTTAAATATGCTTGTTTGTAGCATGTTATTCCTATTGATTGGATGGCATTATGCTGTGTTTCTGTGTGCACGAACTCCCTTTCATGATGTTAACCCTTGGTTAAAATGACCTATTTTACTAATGGAGTTCAACATGCTCACCTAGAAAGCAACAAGTGGGAAGGACTAAGTTTCAAATAAGATTACTGGATTTTAGTACTATTTTCTACTTGCAAGACACTTTACTTCTTATTACTCAAAGCTGTCAAATTTTTGGCTTTCTGTTTAGTTTTTGTATCAAAGTCCTATGAGGGTGAGGTGATGCAAAGTAAGGTCCTTCTACTGTGGCTTAGAGATCTTGAGTTAAAATCACTGCACCCGACTCCATGCTATGCAAGTGTAGGTTCTATAATTTAACTGTTTGGCAGGCCCTCAATGTAGGAATTCTTGAGCACTGGAACACCCTTTCTATTGTAAGTCTTAGACCTTATTCTGTTGGGTTGGTTATTTCTGGATATGAGTCTGACTAGTTGTAGTGGGCTTGACAAAAGGAGAACGTTCTGCATTCAAAATCCTAAAGTTCATTAAAAGTTCAATCAGTATCCTTTTCTGTTATATATCAAAAAGAAAGTAACATTTTCTGTTATTATTTACTTATCTGAAGGTAGCAGACATGTTACTTTTGTCGGAGTAAGTGGGGAGAAAGTGGATAGAGGAAGGCCTTTTTTGCGTAATAGGTAGTATCTTTGGGCATAATCGTTTTCTTTGTTGGGTCTTTATTAGGTATTGTTTAGTTGGGGGTCAACTTACATTTGAGATCTCTAATTATGCAGAACAGAAAAATAAAACCTGCCTCCCCATGCAAGGGGAAACAAAAGCACGCCAGAAATGTCCTATAAACTCTAAATAAGAAAGGTAGTTCTAGAGAAGAAAAAAGATCGAAATTCTTTGACCGACAAAGTAGTTTACACTATTTATTCTTCTTAGGTTTGCAAATAGTGATAACCCCGTTTTGTTATATTGGTTCTATGGTTGTGGACTTGGAAGTCTTGTTATTTATAAATTCTATTTTCACAGGTTAAATCTTGATATTCTGTTATTCCAGGTGCCATTTACCAACGATGTACATTGGGATGGAGTACATGCGAACCCACAGCTTTAAGCTTGCTGAGCAGGTAATTTGTTCTCTTCTTACCACTGACAGATTTCGAGTTTTGATTTTTATTTTGGAGAAGTGTGAACCTATTGGTTAAATTTTTAATTTTGATAACAATTCTTTTGCGTTTCACATGAATTTTTGTCGACTTCTTTGTTTAGCATTAGCATTATGGTAGAAATGCCACATTGATATGGCATTGTCAATTAGGAAATCGCGCTCAACTGATATCGTGAACTGATTATTTGTTGTTGTTGAACTTCAAAATAAGAATCACTTAATATATTTAAGGGATAGCATGTATATATGTGTATTAAAATTATATAACTTTTGGCGTATGCATTAAGTATCAAGACGTCCTTTCATTTAATAGAGCTAATTTTGATGTCTAGAGTAGAGGTGAATGCCAGAAAAATTTGGTACAAAATTTTGGTGCAGGGTAGCAGATAATCCTCAGATTAATGCCTACATCATTCTATTGGGGCCCCGTCTAAGTAAAGCTTTTGAATCTGCAGCTGTAAGATATATATGTAATTAGCATTTTCTTAAATTGCTTATCTTCCAAAAATTAGATTGAACGAGAGTTAAGAGGGATGATGTCTGTGTACAATTTGAAGATTAAGGGAGGTTTACAATTATGAGGTCAGGAAAAGATGAAGAGCAATGTTTTGCTATATTATACTGCAGGATTCATCCCACCAGTTTGACCTCCTCCAATTTAGTTTCTTCAGGATTGGTTGCTGCAGGGATCTATAATCAGCTTTTGATATATTAGATGATGCCATATTTGGTGAGGGAAGATGTGAATACTCTGGAATTTTTAACTTGTAATGAGATAGTGGAGAAATCTGCTATTAAAAGTGGAAGATTCAGAAGGTTTCTTTCATTACCACAGTTATTAACCTTAACGCAGTTACTGAAGTGAGTAAATTTATTTCATAGGAAATCTGACTACTCTCCTAGATTTGAATAGACAATAGAGACAGCTTATGTGGTAAATTACTCTGGCAAAAGGACAGCTAATTCTGCTCTGCTATACACGGGTTGCTATGCTATTAACTTCAGATTAGAAGTTTCAGAAGAACTAAACGCTTTTTGTATAAATCTGCAGAAATTTTTTTAATATGGCAACAAATAACAATTGACTGAAAAACATTCTTATGTTTATTCCATATATCTCAAGGCATTTATACAAGATACCTAGACCTATTTAAGGTAGTCAACTATATAGGAATAATTACAGGAAAGGTAAGTCAACTATATAGGAATAATTACAGGAAATAAATAGATAAATATTACAACTATAATTCCTAAATAGGTATACAGCTATATATGCTAAGTCTCCCCCTCAAGTTGGTGCATAGATATCACACATGCCCAACTTGGATAATGATGCATAAAATGAGCCACTAGTAACAGCGTGAGTCATCATGTCGGCCAGCTGATCTGCACTCTTAATGTAAGGAACCTCTATCATACCAGAATTTAGGTTATCCTTGATATAATTCCTGTCAACTTCAATGTGCTTAGTTCGATCATGTTGAACCGGATTGTTAGCTATCTCAATAGCTGCAGTGTTATCACAATAAAGTACCATAGGTTTCTTTGGACCAAACCCGAGTTCTTTTAAGAGAATTTTTAACCAAGCAAGCTCTGTGGTTGCATGATGAAGAGCCCGATTCAACACGCACTAGACAGTGACACTACATTCTGTTTCTTACTCCTCCAAGTCACCAGATTACCTCCAACGAATGACACATAGCCTGAAGTAGACTTTCTATCCAATTTAGAGCCAGCAAAGTCAGAGTCTGTATAACCCATAATATCCAAGTGCCTATGTTTGGAGAACATAATACCTTTACCTGGAGAGGACTTCAGATAAGACAAAATACGATTCACTGCATTCATGTGTCGATCACTTGGATTGTGCATAAACTGACCGACAACACTAACTGCATATGATAAATTAGGCCTAGTGTGAGTTAGATAAATCAACTTTCCCACTAGTCTCTGATATCTCTCCTTATTAGTCGGAATCTGATCAGGATAGATAGATAGACCATGATTCACCTCAATAGGAGTATTTACAGGTTCATAGGCAGAATTACCAGTTTCAGCTAAGAGATCTAAAATATACTTCCGTTGGGAAAGAAAAAGTCCTTGCTTGGACCGAGATACTTCAACACCTAAGAAGTATTTTAGAACCCCCAAGTCCTTCATCTCAAACTCCTTGGCCAAGTAGCTTTGAAGTTTCTCTATCTCACTAGCATTACTACCTGTAACAATCATGTCATCAACATAAACAATAAGCAAGGTTATATCATCATGCTCCCTCTTATAAAACAGAGTATGATCTGCCAAAGCTTGCTTAAAACCATACTCCTTCATTGAGTAGCTCAACTTGCCAAACCATGCCCTTGGCGATTGTTTCAACCCATACAATGCTTTTTTCAGCTTGCACACCTTACCTCCTCCTAGTGTAAATCCTGGAGGAGGATCCATGTACACCTCCTCTATCAAATCACCATGGAGAAAAGCATTTTTTACATCAAACTGGCGTAAAGGCCAGTCTAGATTGGCTGCAAGAGATAGAATGACTCGAACGGTGTTCATCTTAGCCACAAGAGCAAAAGTCTCTTGATAGTCAATCCCATAGGTTTGAGTGTAACCTTTGGCCACTAGTCTAGCCTTGTACCTTTCAACTGTCCCATCCGACCAGATTTCAACAAACACCCACTTGCATCCCATCGCCTTCTTTTCCTGTGGCAACTCAACCATCTCCCAAGTAGAATTTTTTTGGAGAGCCTTCATTTCCTCTTCCATAGCAACCTTCCACGTAGGATCTCCAAGGGCTTCCTGAAAATGACTAGGAATAGACACAGAAGACAACTGAAGAGCAAAAGCTAGATGAGCCTTAGACAGACGATGATAAGAGATAAAATCAGAAATAGGATAAGTGACATTAAAAGATGACTTGGAAAAACCTAACCTATCAGGTTCTCTATGTTCACGAGGGGGATATCTCCTATCATGATCGTGATCCATAACTTGTGGATTCAAAATAGCATTTTCTAATGTTACAGGACTAGAATCTTTCTCTAAAGTTGAAGTTGTAGGAGAGGGAACACATACCTCAGGATTAATAGTAGAAGAGTCATCCGATGGCATGGTAGTATCATCAAGAGGGGCAATAGAGTCAGGAGAAGGCATAACAGTGGCATTCTGCTTTCTTCTTGTATAACCGTTTGGTATAACCTAGCTGGTCTTTCATCCTTTTTCTCCTTAAATTCAGACTCAAACTCAACAGAACAAGTATTATCTAAAGATTCATTATTCTCCATAATAGCTGAATTCTCCCCCTTACTTGACATCCACAACTTCTCTTCTAACCATAACCGAACTTCCTTACTACTTATCTCCCCCTGAAGAGGAATCATAGATACATCCCCAAAAAAATAAGATACTTGTTCACAAAACTGAACATCCATGGAAACATAATATTTACCTGTAGGAGGATGAAAACATTTATAGCCTTTTTGAGAATTAGAGTAACCAAGAAAAACACATTTAAGAGCACGTGGATCAAGCTTATCCCTATATATAGAGTGTACATGAACATAACATACACAACCAAAAACCTTAGGACAAATATTTAGAGCGGAAGGAATAGAGTGAAATTGTGATAACATCCTTAAAGGGGTTTGAAAATTAATGATACGAGCAGGCATTCGATTAATAAGAAAGACAGCAGTCATGATAGTCTCAGCCCAAAAACGTTTAGGAACATGCATAGTAAAGCTTAAAGCCCGACCAACCTCAAGGATATGACGATTCTTACGCTCTGCTACACCATTTTGTTGTGGTGTGTAGGCACAAGTTTGGTGTAGGATGCCATGTTCTAGGAAGAAATTGGTAAGTGACTGATTTACAAACTCACGACCATTATCAGAATGAAAAACTTGGACCTGAGTATGAAACTGTGTGACAATCATTTTGTAAAATTGAGGAATCACTTGTATAACATCATTTTTAGATTTCATCAAATATACCCAGCTCACTCTAGTGCAGTCATCAATAAAAGACACAAAGTATTTATGGCTTGAGGCAGATGGAGTAGAAAAAGGACCCCACACATCAGTATAAACACATGAAAAAGGAATATAACTCTTATTGAAACTGGTTTTGAAAGGAACACGATGGTTTTTAGCATAAATGCATTGTTCACATCTTAGACTAGAGATAGCAACATTGTGAAACAATTTAGGAAATAAACGCTCTAAATAAGGAAAAGATGGATGCCCCAAACGACAATGCCATAAAAGAATCTTCTCTCTATCAAACGACTCTCTTTCTACCTGAAAACCATGGCTAGGTTCAGATTTAAATTCCGTAGGCCCCTCTAAGTAATAAAGACCTCCTCCTTCCTTACCAATGCCAATCGTCATCTTCGTACGTTTGTCCTGAAAGACACAATGAGTAGAATCAAATATTGCAGAACAATTAAGACTTTTGGTAATCTTACTAATGGAAAAAAGATTATTAGAAAGATCAGGGGCAAGTAAGACAGATGACATTGATAATGTAGGAGAAATTGAGACATTCTCAACTCCTGTAATTGACATAGAAGTCCCATTAGCAACCTGTACAGACTTAACAGTTGAAGACATTAGAGAGGAAAGTATAAAAGAATTACTAGTCATATGGTCAATAGCCCCTGAATCAATAACCCAAGTGTTAGAAGCAGTAGAAACATATGTCAGACTAGAATTACCTTGTTGAGGAGACACTTGAGAGACATGAGAAGCAGAAGGTGGAGAAGTGTCAGGAACAACAATCTGAGTATATTTCTTATTTTTCTTCTCAGCTTGTTTAAGTTTATACCACTCCGGATAGCCATGCTTCTTCCAACAAACATCTACTGTATGCCTGGTACTATTGCAATGAGTGCAGAAGCGAGAATTGGAAGCAGTAGAATTCACAGGAATAGAAGGAGTCACCTGAGAGGTGCTCTTTTGGATCATTAGAGCTGAAGCCTCAGAATGATTTTCTGTTCCTATGGTGACTTGTCTTTGCACTTCACGATGAACTAAAGAGTAGACTTCTTCCAAGCTTGGTAAAGGGGAGGTAGACAAAACACGACTGCTAACTTGATCCAAATTGTGATCAAGACCTGCAAGAAACATATAGATGCGATCCTCTGCAATACGCTTCCTTTGTTTTTCAATATCAGCAGCACATGTCATGTCATTGGGCCTACGATAATCAAGCTCCATGAAAATTGAATTTAACTCATTGAGATATTCTGGGAGAGGTCGACCACCCTGACGCAATTGAAATGACCTCTTCATCAGTTCATATACTTGGGAAGAGTCAGAAACATCAAGATAGCTCCTCTTAGCCGCATCCCAAACTTCTTTAGATGTCCCACACTGAACAAAGTGCGACATCAGATTATCAGTCATGGAATTAATAAGCCAAGACTTGGCAAGGGCATCTTCAGCTTCCCATTCATCATAGCCCGTATCATCTTCTGTAGGTGCAACCTTTCTTCCAGTAATATAACCCTTCTTCTTCCTGCCAGCAATATGCATCTCTAAAATCTTTGACTAAACACGATAATTAGAACCATCCAATTTAATATGGATTGGAGAAGAGGTCTCATGAATGGTCACCGTCGAGAGTTTCTTACTATCAGGAATCTCTTTGTTGTTAGTTTTAGTAGACATTGCAGCTAGATGACGGCTAGGGTTTGAACAAAAGAAGGCAGCGGAAAAAAGACTGCAGTTAGATGACGGCTAGGGTTTGAACAAAAGAAGGCAGCGGAAAAATTTTTCTTTTGCTCTGATACCAAAATAACAATTGACTGAAAAACACTCTTATGTTTATTCCATATATCTCAAGGTATTTATACAAGATACCTAGACCTATTTAAGGTAGTCAACTATATAGGAATAGTTACAGGAAAGGTAAGTCAACTATATAGGAATAATTACAAGAAACAAATAGAGAAATATTACAACTATAATTCCTAAATAGGTATACAGCTATATATGCTAAGTCAACAGAAAAACAAGCATTCTAAATATTGAAGGTAAGCATAGCACCTGGAATAACAGAATATCAAAACCTACTTTAGAATGATCATTGTACTTCATGTTGTACTTTGTGTTCTAACTTGTAAGATTATTTTAAATAAAATGAATATGAATGTACCATTTCAACAGAAAAGTCCTGGATCTTTTAATGTACTTGTGCACTTGAAGCTGATGTGACTTAGTTCCTAGGCTGTGTAGAAAAATAACGATTGCTGTTTTGTTGCACTGATATTGTATATCGGCCTTGTATATCCATTGACAGCTTTGTTGCTAAGTATACAAGAAACAATGCTAAGCTTTATTCTTCTTTATTTGGATTGTAAAGTATTAGTTTTTTGTTTTGTTTCTGTCCATTTTTAGGGATAGATAATTATGGCTATGTTCTGTGTTCTTCACCAGTTTTTGTATTTGTTTAAAAGTTCCGAGTTTCTTTTTTCCTTCCAGTTTTTCATGCAGGCCAAGACCATTTGTCCTTCAGATCCTTTGGTGTATAATGAATTGGGTGTTGTTGCTTATAACATGAAAGAGTAAGGATTGTTCTGCTTATGTGATTATGATATAGTTGCACTCACCAGCAGCACCACCACTATCACCATTTATCATTTCCTGGAGACCTGGAAATTCCTCTGTTATTTGTTTACAATGACATAATGCATGTATGAATAATTTGTTATTTATTTAATGCTTTCCAACTTCAATTGCAGATACATGCTTATAATTTTTTTCTTTAGCTAAGGCCATGAATATTTAAAGGTCTTTCTAGTTAGCATAATTTTTTCTTGTGAAACATTTCCAGGTATAATAAGGCTGTGCTATGGTTTGACAAGACGCTGGCACACGTTCCATCTTTAAGTTCATTGTGGGAACCAACTATGCTGAATCTTGCTCATGCATACAGAAAGTTGAAGTATGTTATACTGTTATAATTGGCTCTCTATTCTTAGTTGTTTCTTGCCTTCTAGATTTTTCAAGAGTCAGGATGTATAACACGGTTGCTTTGTTTCTTTATCTTTCTCCAACTAAAGGGCCAAAAGACTGTCTTCAAACTCAAGTGGGAAAATAGCTTTTCTATTTCTTATGTTTTCAAACAATCATTCTTTTTTAGGATGATATCCTTGTTCACGCCAAAAGCAACCTGATTATGAAGTAAACACAATTTTCCTTTTTTTTCTTAAATATATTTAATTTACTTCCACTTGGGATTATAGTGAATTTATGTGTTTGCATTGAATAAAATTGTTTTGGGAGGTAGCATAAAAGAACATGTTCCAGTATGAAGAGTTCAAGTCTATCAAAACTCCGTTTAAAGATTTTTAACAAACAGTTTGAAATTCATGTTCAACTTTGAAAGTGATTTTACAGGGTGGTGCAATCGCATTACCATATGGACACATGTAGGTGTAGAATGAAGATGAATTAGATTTGCTCTAGGTCTGACATAATAACGGTTGGGATTTGGAAGTTGTGTAGATACTTCACAACATTCTACGGCAATCTGCATTATGCTAGACCTAAAACATTCTATTTTATTTGTTGACACAATAAAAAAGGAGCAACATAAACTAGCTTTGCATGTTTCTTAATCTTTTCATCTTCAGCTTTGCCTTTGTGAAGTTTTGGATTTTAGGCAACAAAGTACCTTTCCAGATAGAACAAAGTGTAAAATTTCCTCTAATACAACATCACAACGTATTGCTGTTTGTCTGTTGAAATATACTATTAATTTAGAGATTTATGTTATTATCATTCTTCCATTCACGTTTTTATTCTTTTATCCTCTTATCTGTGAATTAGATTTCTTAGTTGAATAAAGGTGCTATCATTTTAACTGTAGATGCCCTTAGTCTCCCTCATCCTGGGGATAGATTCTTTTGATACTTATTTGCAGAACGTGAATGATGAACTTGTATATTTTCCAACTAATTATATGAACTTGCAATGTGTCAGGATGTACCATGAAGCAATTTCGTGCTATGAGCGAGCACTTGCATTTTCAACTAGAAGCTTAAGTACTTATGCAGGCCTTGCATACACTTATCACTTGCAGGTATCTTGAAAGTTATGAATTACTTGTATTCTTTTTATTGCTTAACATGTCTATTATCCATTACCTGTTTCAAGCCTTAATTAATTTTAATAAATAAACTAATAGGAGTATATGTGATAGCAATCTTAGAATTAATCTTGATGTTGAGGGTGGTGACAGAAAATTTCTATCATAAGTAGTGCTTCTCAGGATAATGAATTCATAAGTAGTGCTTCTCACAATGAGACCTCTAATGGTCTACTTTATTTGAGATATGGAAGAATTATGGGAAGAACGGCCGTAGTAAATTGACCTCTATAAAACATGTCGGAAATTAATTGCCAGTCTTTTATTCCTTTACATATACAGAAACGAACTATTATAAACTTTTACAGAAGAAGAAAAGGTCCCTCCAATCTAAAGAATCTTTAGGATATGGTATCAGGGATTAGAACATAAATCAAGTCTTCATTTATTTCATTCAGTGTTGGTGTGAGCACTTGGCAACCCCAAATAAAAGGAATGAGAATGAGAAATGGGGTATGAAAAGGATCTCTTATTGTCTTTTCCCATATGGAGGCTAGATATCAGAAATTATAAAATAAAATTAGAACATTCTCATTTTTATACTGTTTCTCCTGGTATTTCTAAGAGATCATCGGATTCACAGGTACATGAACAAATATTCCCGACTATAGATTATTTGGTGGAAAAGGCCTTAGAATTTCTAATATGCCTATTTTAGAGCCCTCAATCCCTTACTTACTTTCAGTCATCATCATCTATAATGTAGGTTAAGAGGATCATCATTGAACTCCACCATAACTATTACTCTGTTGTATGGGTCATCATATACAAATTGAGCAACATGAGATTTTGAAACTTCAATAACTTGATCTAGGTTCATGGAATTTTTGTTTTTTTTTTTTTAAATATTTTTATATACTGTAAATTAAAAGTTAATATTTTTAATTATGTATGTCCAAACTATTTTTAAGAGGGAGTTTTTGACAATACTCATTAAAATATTAACTTCAGTTGATTTTCACTTGCGGGTGTAATACAAACACATTAAAGTGTAGTTTTAGATGATCCTAAAACGCAAAGTTGTGGGTCTCTTTTTGTGCCAAAAGCACATTTTATCCTTTTCTCATATTTTCAAAAAGGTCTTGAGGAGAAAGATGACCCTTAATCTTCCTTTTTATCATACATCTTGTGAAAATTTTTCTCATAGCATGGTTCAGCTAAACATCTTTATAGACAGCTTTCACCGGTTGAGATACAATATCTATGTTGAGTTATTATATGCTTATTATGATAGTTTCAATGCATTAGTAGAGATATATTTACATGACTCCTACCAGGATTTAGATGAAAATTAAGTTTTGATACTTGGTACATTATAAATCCATTTTATCAGATCAAGGCTATTTTGAAAATCTTTAATCTTATTTATAAATTCCTGTATATAGTCAAGTCAATTTCAAAGGTGCTCTTACTTGATTGTATAAAAGGGTTTCCTTTTAGGGAGGACGTGTACCATGATAGAAGTAAATCACTTTCTTCTAATTATTATAATGTTACTAATGCTGCTAATGAGCATAGAGGTTCATTGTCTTGTGGCTTTGATTAGAGGGGTATTGCTGATTTGTCTTTTGAGTTCTTTCTTTATTATATTATATTTTGCTTTCAGAGTTCAACCAATTATCTTGATCCTGGGCCTAAACCGTGAAAACGGCGTTATGCAAATGCATGAGTTAGCAGGAGCAACTTTTAATTTACTATGAGCAATCCCTAAGGCAAAAAGCCGAGAAAATTTGATCACAGAAAGACCTTTCCTGCATTGGATATTATTATTTTTTTTTTAACAAGTGCAAGGCAGGTACATGTTATAAAGTACTGATGCGAACTAATAATTATTCTTAACTTGTTATATTGGGAAATATTAGAAATGAAATTGATGGTGCTAAAAAGTAAACTGCTGGTGTCTTCAAAGGAAATATTCACAGCCCAATAATGACTAGCATTCTTTGCTATGCAGCAATTTATAAGCATAGTGGAAGAGCTCTATGGAGCTCAGGTGGCGGCTCGGATTTGAGCTTCCACTTCCCCTTCCCCCTGATAAAGAGAATCCATGTATAGGAAGTTACAATCTTTTATTGTAAAAATGAAGGGTTGTCTAAACATAAAAAAAAAAGGAGGTTTCAGGGGATTTTTGGTAATAGGAAAGTTAGTAAGAGATCCCCTTTGACTTGTCTGAATCACAATTCATGGCTTAAGACACAAAAAGTAAATAAGTAGAAGTTAAGAGGGATAATGATACAAATGGTCCTTAAACTTTGCGTTTGGTTTGGATTTGGTCACAATTCTGATTTGTTTCATTATTCAACTTTAGTTTTAATTATAATTTAGTCACCATTCCAATGAGGGATTGACATATTACATGTCTTTCTCTTAATTACTCTTTCTCCATGGACTAATTTTTCAGCTTGTCAATCTCTGTGAAGATGACTAAATTGAGACATTATGAAAATAGAATGATTAATTAAAGTTGTGACAAAAAAGAAACTATTTTCAACTTTAGTAACCATTTATATCATTATTCTATTAAGATAATATAAAAAGATACAATTAAAGATCTTGTCAGTAAGTCCTTTAGATGCTAGAAACCAACTATTAGTTGTTCATATAGAAAACACTTGGTCAATTTTAAATCATGGATTCTATAAATATTGGCTATCAAATTTAAGTGTATCTTAAACTATAAATATTTCCTTCTTACTCTACAGTAAAATTTTCCACCACTTACAGGGCCTTGTATATTCAAATGTAGTTGGCTATCAAATTTAAGTCTCTTATTTTATCTTTTTCATCATTGTGCAGGATAATTTTACTGCTGCAATTACACATTATCATAAGGTTTGTAGTACCGAATATGCTTTGCTTCTGTTCCATTAAATGCATGAATTTGTGCATCGTGGGTCCTTGCCATGACATAGGGCACATTCCTGCAATCTCTGCGTAGCTGAATAAAAGGGGTTCACTTTATTTGCATTTGATGATGTTCTACGGTGAAAAGAAAGCTAGGATTTTGATGCATTATTCACTTAATTTTAATTCCCTTATCTGATTTTTTTTTTTTCTCAATCAGGCTTTATGGCTTAAACCAGACGATCAATTTTGCACTGAAATGTTGAGTTTGGCCCTTGTAGATGAAGGTCGCTGTGGCATAGACCCAAAAATTGAATTTCACTGAAAAGGGAGCTTAATTGTGATGATGCTGTATTATTCATTCATTTCATGTTGTAATGTATATGAATTTATTTTGCTATGATTCCTCAATAAGTCTTATCTAATTGATAGTTGTTTTATGTATTATTATTAGAAGAAGAAATTCTCAAATTTTATCATTTGCATGGGTCTATCCCTGACGGAATTATGCAAGCTGTAAGCCTCAACTTTAGCGGCAGTGATAACGTTTGCAATGAATTCAGGAACCACGATGGTGATTGGCTTGGTGGCTTCACGGCTAACCTGGGTGTTTGCACTGTTATGATGGTGGAGCTTTGTTGTGTAGTCTATAACTTGAGATTGGCTTGGTTTGACAAAGGGGCAAGGAAGGCTGCGCTTGAGCCTGATAACTCGAGTCTTCTGCAGGGGGATGGCTGCTTACAGAATATTTCTCTAGTTAGAGACATTTGGAAGATGCTCAAATGGGACTGGGAAGTAAAATTAGGTTTGGGGCAAGTCAAGTAAAATAGGGTGGTGGTGGCGGCAATACATGGTCTTAGGGGTCTAACGGTACCGTTTAACTAAAAAAAAGGTGATATGTTAACATGTCTCACGTGTAGATCTTTTACTATAAACTTAAATGTTGTGTCTTATCTTTTCCGGTTTGGTGTTTTTATCACAATACTTTAGGAGTTGAAACTTCTCAGTAATACAAATTCAAAAATCTTTAATCTTTTAGTTTGTATTAAGAGATTATACAGGCGGCACTTTTTCTTCTTTAATCTTTAAATTTTACTTGTGGGGCTTTTGTTTTTGCTTTTTTAATTTTTTTAATTATGATAAAATAAATTTATAAAAATTAATATTATATTAAAAACTACATATTGAATAAAATTTATATATATTTATAAAAACTAATAATTAAGTTACGGTAATGATATGAGAGTTTCAAAGCGCTGGTATTATTATTTTTCTCCTCTTTCTTCATTTTTTTTTTATATTTTCTTATTATCTTTGTTATTAAGAACATGTTAGGAATAATGTGTTTGTCTTTCTATGATAGTTTTTTTTTAAATATCATATATGCTTATAATTATGTTATAGCATGAATTTATGTGTTTTTACCCCATGCATGTTTCTTGGATTTTGAATCTAATAACTTATGGTTATTGGGTTTAGAATATTGATAATTCTATGCTATAAATGAATAGATCAACATATTAGATTTTTTTTTATAATAATTCACACGTGTTTATATGACTAGACTTAAGTTTTGTTAATTTCATATGATTAGTTTAATTTTTATACTTTTAGAAAATTGCCATATATATTTACTGTAAGTTTTCTTTTTCATCAATTCAATCTTCTTTGTCTTAAAAATAGATCTATTTATGTATTATTTGATGTTATGTATGTGTTTTAACTACGTGTTGGATAAATAGATGTTAGAGGCATAAAACTGTCAAATTGGCCTAGGTAGAAATCTTAGAGCTGATTGGCTTTTTGGATAATCGATCAGCTTTATAATGCAACCAACCGGCTGTTCGTTTGATTAGTCGCTCATTTTCAGTAATTTTAAGAATTTTTGCTATTTTAGCATTTTTTAATTATTTTTAAGTTAATTAGTTATAAAAGGATTGTAATAATTTAGTTTTTATCGTTTCTTTATTTTACTTTATTCTTTCCATGATTTTATGATTAAATGCCTGCATATGTGATGGCTTTATTTTACTTAAATGTGCTGAATAAAAAAAAATTCTCTATATAGACTAGTGAAAGAGATATTTCCTTCAATATGCTATTTTGTGCTACATGAGGGAGGTAAGAAAGTCAATGGCTCAGACAGTTCAAGCGACGATGTTAAATATGGCACATGGTCGAACCTTACATTATTGACCCTCCAGTATCTACCATATGTATGGCTCATATGCTTATTGTGATGAGCCAAACATATGGTCGACACTCTAAGTGTAGACCATATGTATTTTTAGATATTAAAATGGTTGTGAGAGAATTTTTAATAAAAATCAGTTATTACTTTTGAATATTATTACTTTAATTATAATTTTTCTATTTGAAAAATTAGAACTGTGTATTTTAAAAATTTATATGCATATAATTTGATTTATAATAAAATAAATACATATAATAAAAATATAAATACATCAATCAACTTATAGCATTATTATTTTATGATTAAAAAGGAATAAAAGTGTTACAAGAAAGAAGCCATGAGGTATAAAAATATAAAAATATGAAACAAATATTAGAGTCAATAAAGAATGTTAGTATATTTGACAATCATTTTTTTAACTATATAAAATTGATCATGAGACATAAAATATTATGTTCATGTGCCAAAATTATTGATATTTCTCTAAAAAATTTTAAAACTCACATAAATTTAAGATTCTAAATGTAACTAAGAATTCTATTAAATCTTAATTAAAGTTAATCACATATACTAAAACCGACTTTGTTAAACATAAGAAAATAAAAAGAAAAAGGTAAAAAAGAAAAATACATGTGGTGGATACTTTTACCCATATCAGCCAAAAAGACAGTCGTCATAACATCAATATTGTTATTAGCGTTCTTGAACCACTGTATTTTCGCACTGCAATGCGTGGTACAAAAAAAGCATATGTAAGGAAATATTATCTTAACTAACCTATATAGAAAATTAATTTTTTTATTTGACATAATTAAGTAAAAAGCTCCATATGTGATTGAAAATTGAAAGATGACCATTTAAATTTAGAGTTCGTAATTGTACTTTGGCATATAACTTCTAGCCTATTAGGTTTAAAAAGATGGTAAACTGAGCCTAACTCATAAAACCTATTTAAACTTAGGTGTGCCATGTTTAATCAATGAATTAACCCATTTAAATAAAAAAAACCTATATTGGGCCTTAGCATGTAAAATGTAGCCCAACTAGGATAAATACTTGGTAACTAAGTATAATTGGTAATTAGACTAGACTAGATGAACTTCTTTGTACATAATTGAATAGTTAATTTAGGCTAACCATATAAATAGAGAATTGGGCTAGACTTAGATGGACCTCATATGCTGTAATGCTTGGTGTATAAAAATTATTATGCTGCATTTATAAGGAATGTACTATTAACTAATAAAATTGAAAGAATACACAAATAAGGAAGTTGGCTTCTAGACCTATCTCTATATGTGGTGAAACTTCCTTATGTAATCTAGTATGTCACTCAATTAGTAAAAATATTTCGGAGAAGGTGGTACTCCCTTTTTTCTATACTACTCTCTATGACTAGTTATCATGTTCCTAATTAGATTAACAAGCCTTGTAGTGTTGTAGTCGCTAGAGACACTTGGTGTGTGCCTGAAGCCGCTGCCCATAGTGACGACTACATTAGGGATAAGAGAAGCTAATTCCAACATATCCTTATTTTCAATTTTATCATTTAATAGTCTATTCTTGCATCATTACACCATTTTCACACATTGTGCACTTTGGTCCTTATAGCCTCGATAACATCGATTAGTAGTTCTTTTGGCTCCATTCAAATCTTGAAATTATGATACTGGCTAACCATCACTCACAAGTAATAATTAAATTTTCTTTGTTGTATGGACTATTGAATGGGGGGATGAGCAAAAGAAGGACATCTTTTACTTGTGGGAGCCTTTATCCTTGCCCAAGACTCAGCCCATGGTAATGATAGTAGAAATTTCCCTAGGTATCCAATTGCTTACTATTTGAGATACTTTTCCTTATAAATGTTTAAGCCCACATCTTGTAGAGCGTTGGCTCAAGACATATGATGTCAGGCTTTCAGCTCAAAGATATGTAGGCTTTACTCTTGTATTGAAAAATATCACATTTTCTAAATTATTTTGAGAGCTATTGGCATGTATGCCGGAACTATTACCCATGTTGATAATAAGCCCAAATCTAAAATCCTAAAAAATAGAGACTCACTTCGAAACGTATGGGAGAAATAAGGTCGGAAGGATAGTTGTACTATACCTTGTATATTCTTTGTATTTGATGTGATTGCTAATCTTTGTGCATCTCACGTGCATCATACATACAATGCATCTCATGCATCATTCTAACTCTCTGTTTTGAAGCTATATGTTCTCCTTAGGTTTGGAAGAGACAATTAGAGAACCATCCTTGATAAGCAACTTATTAGCTAAAATAAAATACTGTAAATAAAACAGAATCATAAAGTTATTATTACAAAATTAGATGCATAAAAGAAATCATAATTGGCTATAAAATATGAAAATCCTAAGCTAGCTAAAAATAAAAAGAAATGACCTACGATAACTAGATAGCTAAGTCCTAAAAACAAGCCAAAAATAAAAACCTATTACAAAAAAACTAAAATCAATGATGAGGCAGGGATGATGATGGTGATGGAGCATCAAAATCGCATCAAAATCGACCGATTCGAAGTAGCAATCGAGCTTATATGCTTGTCGGTGTTGACTCCTATCCACATGAGCCAAACGAGAATCAAAGGCATCGAGCCATTGGTTAAGGTTGGTGTTCATGGTGTGTAGTTGATTTAAAACTTGTTACCAACCTTGACTACCCCATTTGTGCCCTCTACTTTCCTTATTATCTGAATTATCCTCTCTATCATTTTTCGATGGTTCATCTCGAGCCACACTACTACTACCTCCACTTGATCCGTGCTTAAAAGTAACAGAACCACCATGATAATTAATTAAATTAGCTCTATTCAATACATTAATATCTAAATTGCCTGTGGAGGGTAATGCATCATATGGAGAAGATTTCAGATCAAAACTACAAATATACATAGTCAAACCCGTAACAATATGTCCTAATCCAATAAAACTCTTAGGTTTAGCCAGTGTCTTTAATAAACTTTGCATAATAAAATATGCTGAAAAAATAGATTTATGGATATTTAAATACCATAGAATATTGAGCTCTTGCTTCATCACCTAATTTTGTCTCTTTCCTATTAAATATGACTCCACACATAAATTTTGATATAAGAAAATAACAATGATAACTGAAGATATTATTTGACATGTTATTAACATTATATTTGTCCTGACCTATGAGTTTTTTTCAAAATTCTCCTATATCAAACTTATAATGTTGCTCACAAATACCGTCTTTCTTTAACCCAAAAGCTTGGATAATGGTATCATAAGTAATAGTATAATTATATCCAAATAACCTTACCTTAATCTCCTTATCATTGAAAGGATCATAATATAGAGTTGTGAGAAACTCTAAAATTAATTCATTATATGATGGTAGTGTTTTGAAGGTAAAATCCTTCAATCCTAGTCTATCCAAAAAGATCATCATTCTCTCAAAAATATTCAACTTAACTAGAGAGGAAGTATCTAAAAACTTACATGAGACTTGCTCTCTTGAACAAGGCTAAGGAATCGATTGCCCTCTTCATGGGAGTAGATATCAAAAGGAGCTCCATAAGTTGCCATTAAGCTTGGTTCCTTTTCATGACAGCTTGAGACTATTTCCTTCCCTTTTTCTTTTCTTGTTCTTTTCTTTAGAGCCATTGTTAACCTTTGGAATAGGTACAGTAAAGATTAGAAGGTATAGATCTTGAAGTTTTGGAATAAAAGTTAAGGTTTCTTTTGTAGAGAAAGAAAGAAAAATGAAGAGAGAGGAAATGAAAGATGATGTAAATAGGGTGATGTGAGAGAGAAAAGAATATATTTATATGTGAGGATTAGGGTTTGGGAGTAGTGTATTTGAATTATAATTAATATGACCTTTAAGTTGTTATTTTTGGTGTAAAATTAATAAAATTTGAGGTCCAAAATAAATGTTCGACGGCAAGTAATCCAAATTAATTTCTTGTTTATTTTTCAAGAAATTAAAATAATTGCAAGATTTGGAATTGGCAGCGCCTCTTGCGCCTGGCAGCTCTTCCGCGAGCTCGCAACGTTCGTGTTGGTGCCGCTGTTGTGCACCTCGCGGCCTTATCCGTGCCTCGCGGTTTGCTTCTATTACGTGTCGTCTACGACTAGCGGCTGGGATTGTTGGTTTGTCTTGGCTCACATCTTCTATCCTCGCTGAAGTCTTCGCTCCTTGCGTTGCTCGCCTTGAGTGGCCCGTGCCTTACGGCTGCTTCTTGACCTCGCGAAGGACGCTATCCCTCCTTGCTTTCGCGTCTGCCACGCTCGTGAATACTTCTGCCACTTGCAAATGCTTCTGTGCTGGCTGTAGCTGACTAACTGCTAGGGGCTCGTGACTTCCTGTCGTGCCTCTACTGTGGGCCCATGTGAAAAATTTCGCTGTCCTAACGTGGCTTGTTCGAAAATTGATTTTTACAAGGTAGTTTTATTTGCTTGAAAACATGTCTTAGGGGTTATTAATTAGTCACAAACATATAACTTAGTGGTTAGTAACATTTCATATTTAAAATATACTTAATTAAATAAAAACGAAGAATTTAAGCAAATCTGGAACTAAATTCTTAAATTTTATTAACAAATGAACAAAATAAAAATTTAACTAAAGAAAACGTAAAAAATCTAAAGCTAACTAATATGACTTAACAAAACTAAATTTCTAACTAAAGACAAGCAAACATAAGGAATGTCTAAGTCTTAAACTAATTGTATTTCCTTGGGCATTCTCTTCCTCTTTTGTTGTTAATGGCGTGCCATCTTTTTTGGGCGTCCTCGACCTCTTTTAGACTTTTCTGGTTCGTGTACGCCATACTCATACCTTTTTAGACGTCCTCTTTCTCTTTTAGAGTAGGTAGTTGTGTCACACTCACTTTCATGCTCACCCTTACTATGATCCTCTAAATCTTCTCCTTGTGAAGAGATTTCATTAAATAAGTATGTCACGATCCAATCTGTGGGCCCGTGACTGGCATTAGAGAATGAGTAGGCTTAAGGCCACCAAGACCCGTAGTAAGCTTTACTAATCGACATTTCAAATGTGCATTTAAGAACACAATATTAAACCAATCTGACATGTCATACACAAGTCTCTAACTGGAGATTAACAACATTCCACAATTTACTACAAACTAGATCAAACATAATATAAAAATATAAAAGTGTAAATTAATTATAATTGGCCCGATAGAGAAGGAGGTCGGGCTGTCAGTGCAGGACAACAGAGAAACTAACTGTCATTGGAAAAATTAAAATTAAAACTGTCAGCCTCGAGAGTGAATTAAAATCATATAATCCTAAAACAATTTTAGTCTTTCCAATATAACAATTATTAAATCAAGATATCATGTCATATTATACTAAAATACATGTCAATGCCATAATTCAGAAAGAAAATACAATTGAAATACTTATGGTACGAGTGCCTCAGCAGAACCCTAACCCGCAATACTAGTAGCCTTCTGGCTCTCTTACTCCAATAGGTCTGGCGCCGAGAGAGCGAAGCTCAACCAGGGTCCTTAAATCAATCTGGACACTTGATTCCCAAATAAGCCAGCGCCGAGAGAGCAACACTCGACCAGGAGCCTCCTTCTAGTAGTCAAACTTCCACAGTCTAGAGAGTTATACTCAACGAGGGCAAAATCCAAAAGTAACCTTTACTACCTGTCTCTGATTAATACCGGTGTGCACACGGTCCTGATGCAACCCATCAGATGGCATGTTCTACTGTCGCCTCATCCAAATGTCAAAATCATAACATATATAATAATTATAAATAATATAAATATAGGCAAACAATTTATTCAATAACATATTGAGAATTAGAATTTAGTAGTCTCGAGTGAAGCAAACAAGCAAATTATGTGTAATAATAACAATAATATTAAAATAACATTAAATATGATATTGATAATAATAAAATTGAATTTACTAATAATAATACTAATAATATTTGTGATAATTATCGATCAAATGAAATTACTCATAATAACGATAATAATAATTATAATATTTATTAATCAATTAGCATCACATTTAATTTAGACATGACAAAGGTACAATTGATTATATGACTTTCACTCACAGTCCTGGCTGGATGGATGGATTATCTATTCACAAAAATAATTAATTAATAAGACATTTTTAATTTTTTCTAGGCCTAAACTCTTAGATAAGCCTGCTTAAGAAAATTCAGACTCAAAAATTCTACCGAAATTCGGCAAAACCTCATATAAAATATGGACGTTTACCCCTGTATAACGGATCTAGAATCTGCTAGAAATACTTCAAATATTCTACAACACACCACAGATCACAAAATAATACAATAATTAATTATACCCATTAATTGTAGCATTTATATTTAAGTCACAAATAACTAAATCTAATTAAATTAGATTATCCAAAAATTGATAATTAATAGCAACAATATTTTTTAAAATTATAAAATATATTTTAAGGTCTAAATAAAATTATATCGAACCGAAAATCTAAACTTTTGTGCATCTAGAAAATATAAGGGTCCGAAAGTCGGTACTACCAACAGTGTCGGAATTCGAATATGGAAGCGTCCACGCGAAGCTTGAGTTGCGGAGAGTCCGAAAATATAAGAGCTTTGCCGGAAACTTGCCGGAAGGCACCGGATCGTGGCCGGAAATGCGTTGCTCCGGTGAGGCTCCACTGAGGCTGTCAACAATGGAAAACGACGGGGAAAGCTTGGCTTGGGGTTTTCAACGGTGAGGAGCTTGATTCCGGAGTCGAACGAGCGATTGGTGGAGGACAGGAGCTAGTTCGGCAGCGGGAGAGACTTTTTTCCTTTGGTCGACGTCTGCAGCGGGGGAAAGGAGAAGAGGAAGCAGTGTGATGGCGGGGAGGGGAAGGAAGAACGTCGGCGGTGGCGACAACTTGTTCGGTGCAGGCGGAGGAAAGAGAAGGGCTGTCGGTGACAGGGGAGAAAAGGGAGGAAGAAGGAAGAAAAGTAAAGTAGGGGAAAGGAAAAGGGAAGAAAAAGGGAAGGAGAATGTTTTTTTTTGTCTAAATAATATTATTTATTTATTTATTTACTATTTTTTCGGTATTACAAAGAATTTTTTTTGATATTTCTTTTCAGAATTTTTAATTTTTATTATTTTTCAAGAGTGAGTGGCCTCTCCATTGGTCTTGGATAAACTCTATGATAAGCATAAAAGATAGTGATTTCTTCGGGCCTAAGGTCGTACTCCATCTTAAGCCTTTTTCTTGGTAGCCAATTTTTGAAAAATATGGAAGGAGAGAATGGTGTAGGTGTGGGCCTTTTAGCTCTTTCATCTTTACTTGAAGTTAGTTTTGAACTAGATGGGATTGATGGTGAATGAAATGGTGTAGGTGCTCTTCTTATATTTTTTTTAGATTTTCTAGAGGCAAGTCTTGAGCTGAGTGGCTTGGAGTTGGGTGTAAAGTGATTTAATGGTGATAAATGTGGTAGAGAGTTTTCCTCATTCTTGACGCTTCCTTGCCTGCATGATTATTAAAAGCTCTTGAGAAGAAATGGGATTGTTTAGAGTAGCTCTTAATGAAGGGCAAGAATGGTCTATATATAGTGTTTTATTTAATCCAATTTTGTCTAGGATTTGGTTATGTCTAGTCATTAGAAAATAAAATTCTTATTTAATTCTTAATTACTTGTCCTAATCCTGCAAGGATATAAATCCTAGTTCTACATACTTTTCTACATTTATATGCTCAATGATTAAAATAAAATTACCTTCATGTAATACATATAATCTCATAAATATTTGAAGCACAATATTGACTAGTAAATTAAGCGTTACCATATAAAGTTTCTCTTTTATACTCGATGATCATGGAGGTGCTAGAATGCTTGAATCTTTTTCCAGTTCCTAAAAAAAATAAAAAAAAATACTTAAAATTAAAACTTAAATGATAAAATATAAAAGATATAATATATAGGTGGTAAATTTATTGTCTATGGCTAGACATTGATGAAATTGTTTCAAATTAGTGGTGTCTCAATGCACTCCACTTCATGTCCATAGGCCATTCCTTCATAGTATGGCTTTAAATGATGACCATTAACTTTGAATCATTCTTGAGTCTTTATATTATATAATTCCATCGCACCATGAGAAAAAATCGTTATTACTTCAAATGGGCGTTCCATATTGATCTAAGTTTTTTTGAAAAAATTTAAAACATAAGTTAAATAATAAAACTTTCATTTTAGGGACAAAAGATTTACGAAGTAAATTCTTACCATGTTACCTCTTGGTCCTTTCTTTGTATAGTTTGACATTCTCATCTCACTATGCATTTCTTCTAGCTCCTTTAGTGCAATAGGCGCTCTTCACCCGCTTAGGTTAAGTCCATATTAAGCTCCTTAATAGCCCATTATGCTTTATGTTCTAATTCGACCGGTAAATGGCAAGCTTTACTATACACTGATCTATAAGGACTCATTCCAAGTGGTGTTCTATAGCTGTGCAATATGCCCAAAGGGCCATTGTTCAAGTGTAGCCCAATCTTTTCTAGATAGGCTCACTGATTTCTCAAATATTGACTTAATTTGCCTATTGCTAACTTCCACCTATCTTGACGTTTGTGGGTGATAAGGAGTTGCAACTCTGTGAGTTTCTTCATATTTCTTAAGTAAGGTGCTAAATGCCTTGTTACAAAAAATGTATTCCTCCATCACTAATGATTGCTCTAAGCGTTCCAAACTTGCTAAAAATATTATCCTTTATGAATTTGCATATAATATTAGCATCATTATTTCGAGTAGCTATTGCTTCTACCCATTTAGATACATAATCAACAACAACAAGTATATATTCATAACTATGAGAAGGTGAAAATGGTCCCCATAAAATCAATGGCCTACATATCAAACAGTTCAACCACAAGATTAAAAGTTTGAAGTATTTTAGTTCATTTACTAATATTCTCACTTCTTTGGCATCTATCACATTTAGCACAAAAAACATGAGCATCCTTAAATAACAAAGGCTAGAAGAAACCTGATTGTAGAACCTTGTAGGTTGTTTTCTTACCACCAAAATGACTTCCATAATGAATTCCATGGCAAAAGGCCATAATGCTTTGTTGCCCATCTTCAGCAACACATCTTCTAATCATTTAATCAGAATAATGTTTAAACAAATACGGTTCATCCCAATAATAATGCCTACACACAGATAAAAATCTTTTCTTTTCTTGTCATGTTAAGTTAACTCTCATAATACCACATGCCAAATAGTTTACAATGTCAGCATATCATGGCTCATGATTCACCACAAATAATTGTTCATCAAAGAAAGTCTTATTAATTACCTTTTTAGGACCAAATTTATCAAAATCAAAAAATCAACCTCGAAAGGTGATCAACAACTATATTTTCACTTTCTTTTTTTTATCTTTTATCCCTATATCAAATTCTTGCAATAAGAGCACCTACCTAATAAGCCGTAGTTTAGCATTAGGCTTAGTTAAAAGATATCTCAAAGCTGCATGATCTGAATGCACAATAGCTTTAGATCCCACCATTTGTCTAATGAAAAAACAACAACTAGAAATTCTTTTTCAGTTGTTAAATAGCTCATTTGGGCATCATCAAGAGTTTTGCTAGCATAATATATTACATGTAAAGCTTTATCAACTCTTTAGCCTAGAATTACTCATATAGCATAATCAGATGCATCACACATCATCTCAAAGAGAAGAGACCAATCAAGTGCCATAATAACAGGTGAACTAGTTAATCTTTCTTTCAAAGTGTTAAAAGCAGAAACGCATGCATCATCAAAGATAAAGTTAACATCTTTAGCCATAAATTTAGTTAAAGGACGAGCAATTTTAGAAAAGTCTTTATTAAAACGCCTATAAAATCCTGCACGGTCAAGAAAATTTCTAATGCCTTTTATTGAAGTAGCAGGGAGCAATGTGGCAATTAAATCGATTTTTGCCTTGTCGACTTTAATACCTTTACTAGAAACCACATGTCCTAGCACAATACCATATTTAACCATGAAATGACTCTTTTTCTAACTCAAAGTTAAGTTACATTCAATGCATCTCTCAAGAACACGAGTCAGATTACTTAGACATGCATTAAATGAGGAGCCAAAAATTGAAAAATTATCTATAAATACTTCGATGCAGTCTTCTATCATGTTAGGAAAAAATAGAAAGCATACATCTTTGGAATGTTGTAGGAGCATTACAAAGTCCAAAAGGCATCCTCCAAAACGCAAAAGTTTCAAAGATCATTCTTTTGTCTTTTCTTGATCTTAAGGTGTAATGAGTATTTGATAATATCCTGAAAGTCCATCAAAAAAATAGTAAAATTCTTGTCCTGCTAAGCGCTATACTATTTGATCAATAAAAGGAAGATGAAAATTATCATTCTTTGTTGTAGTGTTTAATTTCCTATAATCAATACACATTCTCCACCCTGTAGTTATTCTTGTGGGAACTAACTCCTCCTTTTCATTCTTAACAACTGTTATACCCAATTTTTTAGGCACTACATGAACAGGGCTTACCCAATTATTATCAGGTATAGGGTATATAATACCCTCATCCCATAAATTTTGGACTTTCTTTTTTATCACCTCTTTCATATTAGGATTAAGTCTTCTTTCAGTATCTCTAACAGCTTTGAAATTTTTCTTTAAAATAATT
This sequence comes from Ricinus communis, assembly GCF_019578655.1. NCBI lineage: Eukaryota > Viridiplantae > Streptophyta > Magnoliopsida > Malpighiales > Euphorbiaceae > Ricinus > Ricinus communis. The sequence continues at coordinate 15,369,338 of NC_063259.1, read as the reverse complement.
ATGTGCATACACATTATTATATTTATACCCTTAATATCAGAAATTTCCTACCCAATAGCTTTTTAAGCCTTCTTAATTCTCTAATAGTTGCCTTTTCCTCTAAAGAAGAAAGATCAGAAGCTACAATTACTGGGTATGTATTCCCTTCTCCCAAGAAGACATATTTGAATGTGTTAGGCAATTTCTTAAGCTCAACTTTAGATAGTTCATTAATAATTTCTAATTCTATTTCAATGGGGGAATCTAAAGGTTCAATAGCGCTTTCATTAAGTGACACTAAAATAGCTTCATCTAACTTATCATATAAGTCTAAGACTTCTTCATCTAAATTTTCTTCAAATTTTTCCAATGTTAATGCAACTTCTAACTTATAATCCTTATCCTGTAAATATGTTTCATAAATAAAATAATCCATAGAATCAATATATGAATATTCATCAATTGATGTGCTAAAAGATATAGTTAGAGAATCAATGAACTTTCATTAATTGAAGTGCTAGGAGATAGAATTAGAGTATCAAACACTTTAAATTCTATAGTCTCTCACAAGACTGTCAAAGTCAGCTTCCCATTATGCGCGTTAATAATTGTCTTAGTAGTTGCCATGAAAGGTCTACCAAGGAGTATTGTTTGCTCATTATCCCTTCTTGATGTATTTTCCATGTCAAGAACTACAAAGTCAACAAGGATTATCAGTTTTCCTACCTGAATCAACAAATCTTCCACTATGCCTCTTGGATACTTAATCAACCTATCAGCCAGTTGTAGAGACATGGTAGTTGGCTTCAATTGTCCTAAGTCAAGTTGTGCATATATTTAATACAGCATTAAGTTGATGTTTGCTCCCAAATCTAATATAGCTTTAGCAACTTTCTTATATCTCATTGTAATATCGATTGTAAAACTCCCAGGGTCTTCTGTCTTAGGTGGTAATTATTGTTGGAGAACTATTTTTGCTATTTTAGATACCATAATTTTTTCATTATTCCCATATATCCTCTTGTTAGAATTAAGTTCCTTGAATAATTTAGCATAAGCTGGCATATTCCTAATAACATCCAACAAAGACAAATTAATGTTAACTTTAGAAAATATATCAAAAATTTCAGAAATTTACTTATCTTGTTTGCTTTCTTTCAATCTATTCAGGAATAGAATAGAAGGTATATAAGGCTCAACTACCTTATAAAACTCAGGTCCTGAAAATGCCTCATTGTCTTTCTTTTTCTGCCCAAGATTGGGCTCTACTCTTCATTCTTTCTGTAAACCTCCTTCAATTATTTCCACATTAATCAGTCCATCTTCTTTTGATGTACCTGCGTAAGAAGAATCTTTCTCCATTAAATTTTCAACATTATTATCAAATAACTCACCATCCTTAAGAATAATGACTGCTTTAGCTTGCTCAAGTCGGCTTAGTAATTTTTCTTTTTTATTTTTAGTACAGCTTCAGCAATCTGCCCAATTTGAGTTTCTAATCGTTCATTGAAGCTTCTATGGAATCAGTTTTCTTTTCATTCCTCTCCATTCTATTATGGGTAGCTGTCATAAAAGATTGGAGTGTTTCCTAAAAACTTGATTCTCTTTGAGGGGCTTGTCCTTGATTAAAGAATGGAGGGTTTTGATTCCTTGGGCATTGAGGCTCTTGATTTTGATATTAGAGTTGATTTTAGTTCCTCAGTATTTATGATGGATTTTAATCATTATTTCTTTAAGAGAAATTTGGATGGTTTCTCCATCCTAGATTGTAAGTGTTGGAGTATAGGTTATTTCTAGGTGGCCTTAAAATACCATCAAATTAACCAATTTATAATCATTTTCTACATAATTCTTATAAGATGAGCAAACATTAGCACACCACATATACCACATACCTCATTGCCTTGTACATTCTTAGTTGCAGCAAGTATCCTAACTTGTTTAGTTAATTCAACTATTTGCATAGCCATCTCATTATTAGATATAACTTCATTCACTCCTACTCTTTTTATTCTCATACTCTTTCGTTATGAATTTATTCAAAACATCTCAAATATATCATAAACCTCATCAGCAGTTTTTTCTAACATAACATCCCCAGTTGCATTGTCAACCACACATTGATATTGTTGTGTTGGACCATCATAAAATGAATGGTTGATCACAAGAAGTGTGTATCTATAGTGTGGGCATTGTAGTAAAAGTGATTTGAAGCGTCTCATGCTTCATTTTAATAAAAGTTGGAAATTTCACCCCTTAATTCTTTGGTCTTTTGATGTGAGTAAAGTCTACTCATAAATTTTTGATAAACTTCATCCCAAGTTCCCAATGAATTAGGAGGCAAGGTCATCAAGCAAGCCTTTACTTTCTCTTTTAATGAGTAAGGAAAACATCTCATCTTTAATTGGTTTTCATTTAGTCCAGATAATGGGAATGTATGAACTATGGCATAAAATTCCTTAATAAATGTTAATGCATCTTTACTAGGCATACCATAAAATTAATATTAATAATAATAATAATAATAATAATAATAATAATAATAATAATAATAAAAATAATAACAATAATAGTAATCATAACAATAATAATAATAATAACAATAATAATAGTAATAATAACAATAATAAAAATAACAATAACAATAATAACAACAACAATAATAGCAATAATAATAATAATAATAATAATAATAATAATAATAATAATAATAATAATAATAATTAGAATAATAACAATAACAATAATAATAATAATAATAATAATAATAATAACAATAATAATAATAATAATAATAATAATAATAATAATAATAATAATCCCCCTTCTTGCTTAGGAAAACAAATAGATTTTCAAGCAACATATCTGCATTTCCTTTGAGTTTGCTCTAACCATAAGTAATTTTGCATTTTGCATCAATACTCTTAATAATCGACTTGGGAAGGATAAAAATAAACCCTTAATATACCTAGAAATGCCTTTATAAAAATAGACCCTTAAATTTTTAATCTAATGCAGTCTATAGTTTGTAAGTTTTACTGGAATTGCCTTTCTCAATCAGAATTAGAAACATTAATCTGAGAGAATTTATCTATAATAGTTTTTCCATCTAACCAAGGGTTAAACTAAAATTAATAATTAATCCCATTTTGGCCAATTGACTAGGCGGATTGCATTTTTAGACAAATTTGCCAAAATTAGAAGATTTGGACATAATGGTCACGATGTGATAAAATTTGAATTTTTAATACCAATGGGCCACTCAAACAAATAGTTGGAGAATAAATTTGTTCCTCGCCCAGAACATTAAGAGAAAAAATGGCCATTTTTCCTTTTGGATTTGGTATAGGTGTTAATCATGGTTGGTTTCTACGTTATTCTTTAGGACTGAAATTGATAGAGGTTTGTTCTTTTTAACAAATAGGCAGCACACTACGGGCATACCACTAATACATATCGTTTGTAATATGACGCAGTACCTGAAATAAAATACTCTCGCACATTATTTTCAATAACGACTAAGTTGTATGCTAGTGATTCTTTCTTTTAAGTTAAAATAGATTAATCATCTCTCCTTCAATCAGTCTCCAATAAAGTTTTGGAGTTTATTTCTTAAGGTAACTTCTCTAATAATTTCTCTTTTAGTAATTCTTTTATTTATCTTGTATCTTTTGGATTTTGCATTTCCCATTTTGATTTGATTGATTATCAAATTATTCAGTTGGATAGAATTGGGCTTTTGGATTTGCCTATTAACATTTTGATAATCTAGGGTACACTCTCTCAGTCATTTCATTAAACATTTAGAAAGCGGTACCAACTTGCTACATAATTCAATCTTTCTGCCCTTTTATTTGGGAAAGAGGAATTAGTTTATATGGATATCACTAATCACAAGTTTTGCTAGTTTCATATATGAGTTAGGAGTTGGATCTCATTTATGTTAACCCGTATTTTGCAGTGTTTTGATCATTTAAGGAATTTGGATTGTAGAATTCATATTTTTCTGCCAAGTTTTAGAAATTCTACGATATCCATGCAAATAAAGTTTGATTTGAAATGAGAGCTTGAGTCATTGACAATTGTGCCAAGTGGGGACCCATTAAAAGATTAATATGTAGGGCTTGTGTGAATAATATTATTATTTTTGGAGTTTTAATTAGAAGGTTGCTGTTTGAACTGGTTTTGCATTACATTTATAGAGAAATAAAATATCTTATTTTGGAATAGTTAGCATGTTTTAAAATGTTTTTGTTCGAAAATAAGTAGGTTATGACTATTAACCTTTCATATTCTTGTTTAGAGAAGTAAGCTTAGCAAATATTTCTTTAACCCTTCATTTGAACTGAGATGGTAAATGGTTTATGATCTTTTTGGTGAAAGCTAGTATCTTTAATATTGTGGACCACCAATAGCAAATGGGAAATTCAAACTCTTAAAACCTTGTAGAATCTAGGAAGATGTGTTTCAGTGGTGTTGTCTTTACATGATTAAACTGATATTATTTCTCATTTCTGACTTTACAACGCTTATTTTTTTTAAAAGCACACTTTTTGATTAAGCGATGCACTTCATTGATAATTAAAACTAGCATTATTAAGACTAAAGAGTGGGCAGAAAGGGTCCATTTCTTGTTTTCCTGTAGCTGGATCCTTAGGAACCCTCCTTAGTTAGAATGAGATTCTAACTCAACACCTTTTAAGATTTTGATAGGAGTAGCTTTTTAGAAAGCCCAGTACGATGAAAGTTGGGAGCCATTTTTTGGAAGAGTTATTGCCTTACCCATATTAAAAAGAGAATTGAAGCCTTTGGCATTCATAAGTAGCATAGTTTATTAGATTATTAGTTTTCATCAATGCTTCAGTATCAACAAAACCTACATTATTGTTTCTTTGTGCAGAGAACTAAAGCCTTACCGAGAAAAGATACATGACAGTAACTCATTGAGTGGTGAGCAGAAGCTTCAAGTCCGGAGGTTGGAGATATCCGAAAAAAGTAAAGGTTTTTTAGAGTTACTGCAATAATTAACTGCTTGTGATTCAGTATTAGACAAGGAATTCAAAGAGCGGTTTTAAGAGATTAGCTCTTACGGTGATGATCATCTTATTTGTGTAATTGAAGATGACCAATCTGGGAAGCTTATTGCAACTGGGAGTGTGTTTACTGAAAAGAAGTTCATAAGGAATTGTGGAAAAGTTGGCCAATATTGAGAAAAATAACGCTAAAAATCACAGGAATATGAACAAACAAGCAAAAAAATTAAGAACACAAGGATTTAACGAGGTACGGCAATGTGCCTACATTCTCGGGAGCGATGAGCAGTTGTGACTATTATTATTATTAGTTAAAACCCTCGGGAGCCTCGTTGCGCTGCGCTCCACTCGCTCACTCCGCTCCGCTCCAGTATCTGTCCATTAAACTAGTATATGAGCCATACCTCACAAATCTCCACCTTGATGAATATCAAGCCTCTAAGTTTCTCACACACCAAAGTGGGTTGAGCTACCATGCTTATCTAGCAATTATAAACATTCAACAAGTCCAAGCAACGCATGAACTTATTGGTAGTAACCGGCTTAGTCAACATATCAACTGCATTTTCACTAGTATGAACCTTCTGCAATAGTATCTCACCAGATGCAATCAACTCTTTAATCTTGTAATACCTTACGTCAATATGCTTAGTTCTAGCATGGTACGCCTAGTTCTTAGCCAAATGAATAGCACTTTGACTATCACAATGCAACTGAAATCCACCTTGCTGAACACCCAGTTCCTTTACTAGCCCAATAAGCCATAAAGCTTCTTTAACAACTTTAGCTACTGCCATGTACTCAGCTTCAGTTGTAGATAATGCCACAATGGACTAAACTGTTGATTTCCAACATATAGGCCCTCCACCAAGAGTAAAAACATACCCAGTTGTAGACCTTCTATCATATAAATCACCAACATAGTCTGAATAAACATACCCTACAACTAAAGGATCATCTTGTTACTACCGAAAACAATTCCATGCCCTATAGTACCTTTCAGATACCTAAAAATCCACTTGACTGCTTCCCAATGTCGCCTACCTGGTTTAGACATGTATTTACAAACTTGACTAACAGCATGAGCCAAGTCAGGATGAGTACATACCATTACATACATTAAGCAGCCAACTGCACTAGCGTATGGAACCTTTGCCATGTCTTCAATTTCCCTATCTGTCTTAGGACACTGTTCTGAAGAAAGCTTAAAATGATTTGCTAATGGAGTGCTCATTGGCTTTGCTTTGCTTATCCCAAACCTGTCTAACACTTTCTCAACATAGCCTTGCTGAGATAACCACAGTTTTCTTGAGCCTCTATATCTATAAATCTCCATTCCAAGAATTTTCTTTGCAGCACCTAAGTCTTTCATATCAAATTCCTGGCTCAATAAAGCTTTCAGACCAAGGACATCATGCATATTCTTTGCAGCAATCAACATATCATCAACATACAGTAACAGAAAAATAAAAAAGACCATCATCAAAGCTCTTAACATAAACACAACAATCATACTCACATCGCCTGTAGCCAATCTGAATCATGTAGGAGTCGAGCTGCTTGTACCATTGTCTTGGAGACTGTTTCAACCTATACAACGATTTATGTAACTTGTAAACCATTTGCTCATGTCCATGTTGAGTGAACCCTTCTGGCTGCCGCATGTAAATCTGTTCCTCTAGATCACCATGCTAAAAAGTAGTTTTAACATTCATCTGCTCCAAATGCAAATCCCAACTAGCTACTAATTCAAGTATTACCTGATTGAAGTATGCCTAGCTACAGGAGAAAAAATTTCATCATAATCTATCCCCTTCTGCTGTGAAAAACCCTTTGCTACCAATCGAGCCTTGAACTTTTTCCCTTCTTTTTTTGATACTGCTGATTTCTATTTGTACACCCACTTGCACCCAATAGCCTTCTTTCCCTCAAGAAGCCGAACTGGCTTCCATGTATGATTTTTCTGCAAAGACTCCTTCTCCTCAACCATTGCACCCATCCATTTCTCTTTCTTCTGGCTAGTGATAGCTCCTTGGAAGGTAGCTGGATCATGACTACTAATGAGAAGTGCAAAAGTGACCATGTCTGTAAAACCCAATCTGCTTGGAGGCTTTACATTGGTGCTTCTCTCTCTATCTCTGGCTAGATTATAATTTAGCAGATCAGTTGTATTAGAACCACCAGATGTTGGATTTGAACTTTCAACTCTCCCAGCTGCTATTGGATGTTGTTCTAAATCCATCTGCAATGTATCTGAATGGAACTATTTTCTGGCACCTTGTCTTAGTGTTGCTGCAACATGAACTGTTCATCAAAGACTGTATCTCTACTGATCACCACTTTCTTTGCATTCGGATCTCAAAAGATAAGCAAAAATCCAACATCTGGTGCGTCTCTCTCTATCTTTCACTTACGGATTTTTGGTTGTCCTGCTTATCTGCATGTACCTGGTAATGAAAGATCAAAACTTGACCCAAAGTCCAAGAAATGCATCTTTCTAGGCTACAAGAGAGGTGTCAAAGGATACAAGTTTTGAGATTCGAATGCAAAGAAAGTGGTGATCAGTAGAGATGCAGTCTTTGATGAACAGTTCATGTTGCAGCAACACTAAGACAAGGTGCCAGAAAATAGTTCCATTCAGATACATTGCAGATGGATTTAGAACAACATCCAATAGCAGCTGGGAGAGTTGAAAGTTCAAATCCAACATCTGGTGGTTCTAATACAACTGATCTGCTAAATTATAATCTAGCTAGATATAGAGAGAGACGCACCAATGTAAAGCCTCCAAGCAGATTAGGTTTTACAGACATGGTCACTTTTGCACTTCTCATTAGTAGTCATGATCCAGCTACCTTCCAAGGAGCTATCACTAGCCAGAAGAAAGAGAAATGGATGGGTGCAATGGTTGAGGAGAAGGAGTCTTTGCAGAAAAATCATACATGGAAGCCAGTTCAGCTTCTTGAGGGAAAGAAGGCTATTGGGTGCAAGTGGGTGTACAAATAGAAATCAGCAGTATCAAAAAAAGAAGGAAAAAATTTCAAGGCTCGATTGGTAGCAAAGGGTTTTTCACAACAGAAGGGGATAGATTATGATGAAATTTTTCTCTCAGAGCTAAGCATACTCAATCGTGCGACTTGAATTAGTAGCTAGTTGGGATTTGCATTTGGAGCGTATGAATGTTAAAACTACTTTTAGCATGGTGATCTAGAGGAATGATTTACATGCCATACCAAGGGTTCACTCAACCGGACATGAGCAAATGGTTTACAGTTACATAAATCGTTGTATAGGTTGAAATACCTCCAAGACAATGGTACAAGCACCACCCTACATGATTCAGATTGGCTACAAAGCATGTGATTATGATTGTTGTGTTTATGTTAAGAGCTTTGATGATGGTTTTTTTTATTTTTCTGTTACTGTATGTTGATGATATGTTGATTGCTGCAAAGAATATGCATGATGTCCTTGGTCTGAAAGCTTTATTGAGCCAGGAATTTGATATGAAAGACTTAGGTGCTGCAAAGAAAATTCTTGGAATGGAGATTTATAGATATAGAGGCTCAAGGAAACTGTGGTTATCTCAGCAAGGCTAAGTTGAGAAAGTGTTAGACAGGTTTGGGATAAGCAAAGCAAAGCCAATGAGCACTCCATTAGCAAATCATTTTAAGCTTTCTTCGAATGTTGTCCTAAGATGATAGGGAAATTGAAGACATGGCAAAGGTTCCATACGCTTGGTCGCTTAATGTATGCAATGGTATGTACTCATCCCGACTTGGCTCATGTCATAGTCAAGTTTGTAAATACATGTCTAAACCAGGTAGGCGACATTGGGAAGCAGTCAAGTAGATTTTTAGGTATCTGAAAGGTACTATAGGGCATGGAATTGTTTTCGGTAGTAACAAGATGATCCTTTAGTTGTAGGGTATGTTTATTCAGACTATGCTGGTGATTTATATGATAGAAAGTCTACAACTAGGTATGTTTTTACTCTTGGTGGAGGGCTTATATGTTGGAAATCAACAGTTTAGTCCATTGTGGCATTATCTACAACTGAAGATGAGTACATGGAAGTAGCTAAAGTTGTTAAAGAAGCTTTATGGCTTATTGGGCTAGTAAAGGAACTGGGTGTTCAACAAGGTGGATTTCAGTTGCATTGTGATAGTCAAAGTGCTATTCATTTGACTAAGAACTAGGCGTCCATACTTCTTCTGCAACCTTGCCACCTAATGATGCCCGTGGTGATTTGTTGATAAGGTAGCACGCCAAACTCACAGCCTCTGCCCATAAGTTTTTATGAAGCCCTGCATTCAGTCTCAAGCATCTTGCCCTTTCAGTTAAGGACCTGTTCGTCCTTTCTGCAACACCATTCTGCTGTGGTGTCTTGCGCACTAATAAATGCCTCTGAATCCCATACTCCTCACAAAATTTATGAAACTGTGAATCTGTGTACTCAATGCCATTATCAGACCTCAAATACTTGATTTTTCTACCAGTTTGGTTCTCCACCTCAGCTTTCCAAAGCTTGAATTTGACCAAAACTTCAGATTTCTGTATCAAGAAATACACCCAAACTTTCCAAGAAAAATTGTCAGTAAAAGTAACATAATATAGAGATCCACCCAATGACAATTCCCTAGTAGGGCCTCACACATCAGAATGCACATAATCAAGAATCCCTTCAGTTTTGTGCTTTCCAGTCGTGAAATTAACTCTAGTATGTTTTCCAAGAACACAAAACTTATAAAAATCAAGCTTGCAGCTTTTAACACCACGCAGCAAATTTCTTTTATGCAATTTAGTCATTCCACGTTCACTAAGATGACCAAGACGCGTGTGCCATAGTTTTGTATTATCATCTTATGACTCAACAGAATGAACTCCACTCGCTCACTCTGCTCCGCTCCAGCATCTGTCCCTTAAACTGGTATATGAGCCATACCTAACAAGCACATTGAAGATGTTGTGGTTGATTCCACTGCTCGAGGGAAACAGCTGAGAAAGAAAATTATCGCCTTCCTGACAAACCATGCTCGATCAATGGGATGCTATAAGGTTATTCTAGATTGCAGTATTGAGAACAAATCATTTTATGAGAAGTGTAGATACAAGCAGAAAGAAATTCAGATGGCGAAGTATTTCAGTTAAGAACTATTATCTTATCCTTCAAAAATTAACATTATGTATTTGATATCAGTTGCTTTTGTTGCTAGAAAGATAGGCAAAATTACTGTCTAGAGAAGATAAAAGGAAGTGAAGCAAAGATCCCTTTTTTTTTTTCTTTTTGAAAAACAAAAGTTTATAATTATTAGATGTCCAAATATCTATATCTGTAATACATGAAGATGGTGAAAGACAAAATTATTAAAAGGGCATTATAATTAATATTATTAAGATTAATTAATTTAATTTTTTTTACTAATTTAATATAGTTAATGAAAAAATATAATAGTAATATAAGAATGAAATTCGTATACAATTAGGACACTAAAAAATTATAAATAAAAAGATAAAGAAAAGTTATATTAATTAATAAAAAAGAAAATACATGGTAATAATATAGGTATAAAATTTATATACAACTAGGATCCTAAAAGATTATAAATAAAGAAATACAATTTCAACATGAAAAAAAAAAAAAAAAAAACTAAGTTTTGAATCGCAATGTGAAAGTGGCTAGCATCACCAACAAAACTTTACATTCTATTTAGTTGCATAAGGCCACGCATGGTCGCCACTTTGGGAAGTGAAAATGTATGACACATTCTTTTTAATGATTTGTATTGGTATTAATTATTTTTTAAAAAACTAAATTCAATTACTTGACAAATTAAGTAACTAAAAGCAATATGTGGATACTTTTGAATCTTGGGCTCTATAGATTTTAAACTAAAAATTAATTACTAGTTAATGCACAAGATGTTTTGTATATCTTCCATCAATAAATTATTTGGTTACATATATTATAATGTTGTTGAAGAATTAATATACGATGGTAAAAATAGAAGACTATAAGATTGTTGATAGAAAATTTAATTTTTTTTTTTTTATAAAAAATGAAATTTTTTTTACAATTTGAATACATTTTGTTAATATATTAACTTATTGAGTCGTTATACATATAATTTATAGGCTTTAATATAATCAATTTAGAATTTTTCACTTACAATTAAGAAGTTGAAAATTCTTTTTTGAGTCTATTTGGAATGACTCTCTTGACTTAAATAGCTATTTTTAATTGTAATTATTGTTAATTGATAAAAATTTGATTATCAAAACTAAAAAGAAGTTGGATTTAATAATAATAAATAAATAATTTGATATTTTATTTGTTAGAATAATTCATTAATTATTAAATTTTTTATTAGTACTAAAATTTGAATTTATTAACTGATTAATCGCATACATGTTTATAACTGACATGAGAAATTTGAAATAAATCACCAACTTTACATATTAACATTCTTTGTAGAAAAATTAAAATTTCTTTAAATGTTTAGTGAAAATGTAAAATAAAAATAAATTAGGATAAAACTGAAAAAAAAAATTAAAATAGATTAATACTTATGTAATATCATTATCTAAAATTAATTTAATTGATAATTAATATATTATGTTATAACTTTATATTGTGGTCAATAATATATGAATTTTTAACGATGGAGATAACTAATTTTATAAAAAAATATATCAAATAAAAAACATGACAAAAAAATTAAAAAAAATGATAAGTCAAGGTTTAATATACATTAGTGCTAGATTAAAGCTTTAATAAAAAAGAAAATGCTTGATGAAAGAAAAACTCAAATAGAAAGTCCTATTATATTATTCTTATATGAATATTAATTCTCAATACTATCATATTACTTCATTAAAACTAATATATTTTTATAATATATGTGAATCTTTAGTTTTCTTAAAAATACATTAAATTTATTTATTTCTAGCTATAAAAATATTTGGTATAAATTTTATAAGTTATAAATTGATTTTTTTTGTAGATAAATTTACTATAATAAAAGGATTTTATCATTATCTTAGCACTATAAATGTTTATAATGCTATATATATATATATATATATATATATATATGGATTTTCTGATAGGAGATTAGAGTAGTTTTCCTTAGAGATAGAAAATTTACCCGCCGGGTTTTATCAATTTGCAAATTCTATCCGAATTAGTTAAAAGAATGAAATTGGCCGATATTATGATAATACTAGGTAGTATATATATCATTATGGGAGAAGTTGATAATTGAAATGATAATTGATACAACAGAAGGACACGCTATCAATTCTTATATATATCTATATAGTGGTAACGAGTCAAATAGTTAATATTCACATGCAATGCACGTGAGTTAAAAAACTAGTAATTATAAAAGCATAAAAGAAAAAAAGAATTTTTAAACTGACTAAAATACTCTTGCTAATTTTATCCTAATTCTATATGTCATAGAATTAATCACTAATTAATCTTAATAAAATTAATTAGTGATTAATCTCTTGATTTTATAATAATAATAATAATAATAATAATAATAATTATTATTATTATTATTATTATTATCAATTTTAATTTAAATTAATTATCAATCAATTTTTTATTAACTTCTAATTAATTTTTAATAATAACAATAATAATAATATGAAAAAGGAAGAAAGAAAAAAAGAAAAGGAAATACATTAAGAGTTATTAATAAAAAAATAGAGAAAAACAATAAAGAGAAAAATGGTAAAATAAAAAGAATAAAAAATAAAAGAAAAAGAAAAAGACTAAAAAAGATACATGAGGAAGAAAAAAAAAGATATAGAAAAACAAAAGAAAATAGAAACAAAAAAAATAGAAAAGAATTAATGAGTAACAATAAAAGAAAGAAAAAAAATAAAAAAGGAAAAGTTGATAAAAGTAAGGAGGGGTAGAACAAAATATGATAGAGAAAAGAAATGAAAAAAAGGAGAGAGAAGTCATTTATAATAGGTTAAAATTAGCTTTGGATAAAGTTAATTATTTTTTTTGTATAAATTAAAATAAAATAAGCAAAAAAATTAAAAAGTGTGAGAATTGAAAAAGTTTAAAATTCATCACTAAATTTAAAAAAAGCGAGAAGAAAGTAAAAAAAAGTTCCAGGAAGAAGAGAAAGTTCGAAAACCCATCGCTCAATCTCTTTTGTCAACAGATTTGAACCATTTTGCTAAATTTGGCTAAAGAAAATTAAGTAGCCATATTTTAATTGATAAGAGTCAATTTGCCTCTTCAACTTGTGTCAAAGAGTTAAATAGATCACATTTTAATTTTTTTCAATAAATAGGCTATAAACTTTCTAATTTCAGACCATATTGATCAAAAAATTGAATGCTGACAATGCGTGTATCATAAATTTCCTTTAACGCCTTCATGGATCCTTCATCCTCTAAGTATATTCTAATGATCCAACTATGTATTGTTTAGACATGCAAAATAAAGTGAAATAGTTCTTTTTAATTGTCATTCCAAAGTTAGATTATAATTTTTCGCAATACAACTTCTCTAAGATGCTGGTAAATGATATTACTTTCAATTCTTTCTTGTTGGAAGATACTAATATTCCTTGCCCTCCAAATGCAGTTGATAGTAGCAGTGAATGCAATCCTTCAAACCCAACTTAGCAGAGATTTTTCAGAACACTTCCTGCAGAACCATGAAACTTCTCTGCTCCAAAGTCAAACATGATCTATTGATCTAACAAGCTTTCAAATGAGTTTGAATGAAACACTATGTTTAAGTCATTTCCGTGATTGATGTAGTCTGATAATGTTTCAAGAAGTCTGGAGTTCAGAGATTATTACATCTGATTTTAGCATTTTAACTAGCTGTGTAAAATAAAAGTAAATAAAATTAAAGAATTAGTTTTTCTATTAAATGAAGGGTCTGAATTATAGATTTTGAAAACTTTAATAGTTTATTTGTCCTTAAAAATAGTTTACAATCAAATGTGCCCTTAGCTATAAACATTAGGGGTAAAAATGCACCTTTTTCCTAACTTTATAGATAAATGGTGTGCCCCTAGCGCTGTCTCAAGTGGTTGGTATTAGGTAAGTCGTGGTAGGTACGATGGGCTTAGCTTTCCATGTCCTTCCCAAATCATAGTTTTCTCATAGCAGAGCAGAGTAGCCTTATGAACACAAACTCTCTATTTTCTTTTTAATTTCCTGAAAGAAACTTGAATTATAATTATACAGAAATCAATGGCAACTTACTCAATAGTGATGGATAGCATAGAGGGGTATACGGGCCTATCACCAGCAGCCTTCTTCACAATAGCAGCTCTAATGGTGGTGGTTTACAAAATGGTGTGCAGCATGTTTGTAGACCCAGAAGAGTTACATAATCATAAGCTAAGCAACAATCATATTAATGATCAAACAACACCTAGAATCTTAGAACCAGTTCAGTTAGGAGATTATGTTACAGAGCAAGAATTAAGAGCTTATGATGGTTCTGATCCTAGTAAGCCACTTTTAATGGCTATTAAAGGTCAGATCTATGATGTCTCTTCCTCCAGGTATTTGTTTCTTCTTGTTCTTGTTGTTTTTCTTTAATTCTTGTACAAACAAAATCAGTTATACTTTGTGTTGTTGGTCTGATGAAAAAGAACAAAAAAGAATGCAATTTTAGTAAATTAATATGAGATTGGGTAGCTAATAAATTTGGGAGAGTGAGTTACTCTAAGTGTATACACCTGAACGAACAACAATAGTATGGTGTTTTACGACTTGAACTTTGAATGATCGATACATGACATATAATGTGACATCTATAGGATTCGTGTATAGGCAAGAACATGTACTCTAGATACGTTAAGTATTTGCCAATGGCATGTAAGAATGTGGATGTATGCGCGCAGGATGTTTTATGGTCCCGGTGGACCGTACGCGAAGTTTGCTGGAAGGGATGCAAGCAGGGCTTTAGCTCTTCTGTCTTTTGACCCTAAAGACCTAACAGGGAATCTTGAGGGTCTGAGTGAATCTGAGCTTGAAGTTTTACAGGATTGGGAATATAAATTCATGGAGAAGTATGTCAAGGTTGGGCAGCTTGTTTCTGAACATACGAGGACTGAGGAAACAGATGCTGGAGAAAAAGTTGAAGAAAACCAGAAACATGAAACAAATGGAGAAGAATAAAAGCAGACATTTCTAAGCATACCTTTCTCCAGTGGAAACAAATGCAGTACGTATACATGTATTATAATCGAATCTAGTTCTTGTATGCATATTTTAAGATACAATGGTTAGTGACAGTCTTTTGTTTTAAGATAAGGCTCTTCTATTTGTTGAGGTTGATATTATCTCTTGTAAGGCTATAGAATACGGGAATACGCTTCTGCTTTTCTCCATGAATAATTTGAAGAATATGAAGCAAATTTGCTCTTGTTTAGAATAGATAGGTAACATTTTCTTTGACATGAATCCATAAGGTGCTAATCTATTGTAACAGCAGCAATCTCAATGAATAATCGAGAGACTATTGGAGTCAGATTAGTACAAGTGCCGTGGCTTTTGAAACTTCTGCTGGGTTATTAGTTAGGCCTTGGATAAGTGGTGTGAAAACCTTGGCTATCTTATCAATCTAAGAATTCTTTGCTTATTTTACAGTTACAGTGACTTGTGTGAATAATCTGGGCACCAACTGTTTTGTTTTTTTACCCCCACTAATTCTGTTCAATTGATCCATAAATTTATATTAAATTTTGAGACATGGATGGAGAATAAAGCTCTAATTTGAAATCTGATCTCTGATCTCCATTCATTTAATCTTCTTATTGAGCAAGAAGATGAAATTTGCATTCACATGAAACTCTAAATAACATTATCTGGGGATCTACAAAATTGCTGCATATTATCTGCTTAAAAATATATATGAACTATGTACAAATTTTTTTTACAAATGGGTATTAACTAATTCATTCTAGGATTATGCCAGGAGATTAGAACTTGGTTCCTCATCCAATGTAGTCTTGATTACCATTGAACTGGATGTTTAGATTCAATCCTGTTTCTGTTGCTGCTTGGATAAAAATTCTACCATCATTTAGCTAAGCTTCTCAGATGAACATTTTACTGTTAGTTAGCTCAGCAAATGATTTTTCAAACGAAAGCAAGTATATGTATGACTGACTATGTCAACAACTAGAGGGAATTGTAGGGAAGCAAACAATGAGACTGGAATGCAAGCAACAATAATAATTGGAAGAGTAGTCCATTCCAATCCATGGCGAAGAACAAGAAACAGTGTTGCCGTGAAAGCTACCATCATAGTAGTTATAGAGATGAAAAGGGTTGCAAGTCCCATGATTAGCTTGTTTGGTAAAGAATGAAGGAAATCTTCTTCCGCGTAGCGTGAAGTCAAAATGGAAAGAAATATCAGAATCGATGTGGCTGAGGAGAATAAAGCAAGTGCATCTGATATGACGAAAGCCATAAATGACCTTGTGTGAAGAAAAATAGGCCTTCCTGAATTCTCGTTGGTTCCTCCCGGTACAGTGAAGGCAGCAGCAAACATCACAGTGGCAATAAGTGTTGCAACAAGCATGCATGAAGAAGCAGT
Source organism: Ricinus communis (assembly GCF_019578655.1). Taxonomy (NCBI): domain Eukaryota; kingdom Viridiplantae; phylum Streptophyta; class Magnoliopsida; order Malpighiales; family Euphorbiaceae; genus Ricinus; species Ricinus communis. The sequence continues at coordinate 15,352,733 of NC_063259.1, read as the reverse complement.
TTCTTTCATCCATTTCTCTCCTTCTCGCTTCAGTTTTTTATGTTCGATTGAAAATAGACACTCTGGAGTTTGCCCGTCAAAGTTTTTCATTTCAGTATATAGGGGCTGGACGATTTTCTCCACTTCCTGCAGCCAATACTCATAAATTACCTATATAAGTTAGGGAATAGTGGGAAACAAAATCGAACAAAACCTTAAGAGCTGTAGGAAAGGCATATCAAACCTTGAACCATAGCAATTCTCGTCGCAATTGCAAAGCTGCACCAGAGTCAGTATTGAGTCGACTTGGATGAGGTAGCTTTCCAGCCAAGTGCAACATGTTATTGTTGCTCTCATCTTTATAAATAGCTATGAAATCTTTTAGTGCCCCTAGCTCATTTATGAGATTAAAGACCTTTTCCTGTCTGTGTACAACTGCTGTATGAAATATACTTCTACTCTGCTCATCAACCTTCCATATAAGATCAGGATGCGAGCGGATAAGTATAGTGATAAATTCCACAATTCCGAATTCTGCAGCTGTAAATAGTAATCGTCTAGGCATTCGGATTAATTTCTTAACATCTGCATCATCTAGGCTTAAAGTCTGTTGCCAAAGCTGCCTTACTAGCTCAAGGGCTTGAATATGCCTCAACTTGATATTGTAAATCAAGTTAATTTCTGGTACTGCAATAAGTAACCAAATTATATGATCAACATAAGCTGATCAAACCTTGCAAGATGTAAAGAAGATCATAGCTGAAACTTACAAAGATAGGCAAGGCTTTTCCAGAGTAGAAATTTCACTGAAGATAAAGCTGCAAGAAGAAAGCAATTTGGAAAAATAATAAGTATTATTAATAAAGCCAACAATATTAACAAATTATAAAAACTTCAAAACAGTTACAATGTAGTTTCAAATTGCCTTCTAAAGAGATTTTTAACCTCAATGTCAAACAAATTAGTGTTTTCGAGAGAAAGCAAACCTTGAACTATCCAATGGGGAAAGTGATCATTGTTCATTAGAGGAGTTGAATCACATTGTAGTTCCACCTGGAGACCTTCAGAAATACATAACCTATTAACTAAACATCACAATAATTTCCAACCTAATACATGAATCATTAAATACAAGCAAAAATAATCAGACACACACATGCAGCATCGATATGAAGTAGTAATTCAAGTGAATGAAATTGAAAGAGAAGGAGATGCAAGGGAGCAACTAACATGAATATATACATCTCTGCCCAAGTCTTAGTTGAGTTCCGCTATAAAATGCACTTGGTTTTCTGGACAATACATGTAGAGCTGTCTCGTCATTCCCATCTCGAGCTATTGCTAGTTCAGGATGGTTTCGAATTAATTCCAATGCTACATCTGCTCAACAAAAACACAAATCTTTAACTTTGATATCCTTCATTTGCTGTGAAAAACTAGTTTCAGTGCATTTTTGAAGATGGAAATCGACTCTTAATGCCAAACAGAAGGAACTGGAGATAGACAGAAAAAATTGTACCAAATAGATTGGAAGTGATAGCAGCAATAAGAAGGCCAATACGATCCTCTCCAGAAAGATCTTTATCATCTGTTACAGAATAAAGATACCATACCATATCCCGTCTTCCCAAAAGAACAGCCATATAGAGAGGTGTAGCTCCTTGGCTACCTCTTACTAGTGGCAAAGTTTTGTTCTTATTCACCAACACTTTTGCTATTTCTGTAATTCCAGAAACAGCAGCAAAGCACAAGGCTGTGTTACCAACCTTGTTTTGTAGAGCCAAGTCATCTGGTGTCATTCTTTTCACTAGTTTCTTCACAAACAGTGTATGCCTTGCCCCAGCTGCAATGTGAAGAACAGTTTCTGAACCCCTTGTAATTGTTGCACGAACTGCGTGTGGATTCCATCGCAGATATGTTTTTGCAGTTTTCCAATCACCTTTGAGCGCAGCTACATACAAAACAATATGCCTAGTCTGGTTACTGCATTTTATCTCCCCTGCCATGAGTAAATCATTATCAGTATATATTATGCAGTGAAAACTTTTACTCTTTTCTTCCTTTGAAAGATCATATTAATAAAATCAGTAGCAATTGGTAAATTTACTCCAACAGCACTGTACCTGGATTTTCTGCAACTTGTGCTAGTGTAGGGGTCATAAAACCAGTTGGTGGTCGCGAAGGTTGATCTGCAGTAGCATTTGAGACTTGCCTTAGCAAAGGACTGAATGACTGAGACTGTTGATTTGGAAGCTTTTCAACATTAACTGTACCTTTCCATCCAGGCAGACTAGAGAGGTTTCGGCCAGCGAAAACCGACTGAAGATTGAGGTTTTGAATTTCGGAAAGTGGGATAATTGGATGCTGCAGTTTAGGTGGTAAACTGTTGAATAAAACATTGTTGTATAATACAACTGAAGAAGAAGAAGAAGAAGATTCAACATTGATTGTAGAAAAAGGGTTAATGTTAGAGTCATCTAAAGAAATATCTTTCATAGATATAGCTGCTGCATTGAACCTGCCATTAACATCACAAGTATGTGCCCTGAAATGCTGTGGAAATTTGTTATCACACTTATTCTCAGATCCTTCAACAGATCTTGTTTCTGGAAAGCATGACTTGATGGAGGGATTCTTTCTGAATTGAAATGAATTGGATTTTCTTGAAACCATCCTTTTCTTAATTTGAATCCTAAGAACAAGTCATATATCACGTGAAAATTAGTCATGAGTTTAGAATGAGAAATCTCTAATAATCTGCGAAGTCACTTTGTCTTTTCTCTTCATTAAATTGCATTACTTAGAGAATATATGATATGATAGGCGAACTCATAGACTGAGTTATGACCTGCCTTCGAAATATTATTTGTTTCGTCGGCTTATGGCCTCAATTCTATATCTTTTATAAGAGAAAAAAAAAAGGTCTTAAAGAGAAAAAAAATGATATTGGATTTTATAAAATTCAAGTCTTATCGATTCTTAATCAATTTGGAATATGGTATCATCATATGATATTTTCTTGTTTTATTTTCCTACACCGCTATTTCCTTCTACTATCAAAAAACTATTGATAATAAGTTTCAATGCATCATTAATATCATTAATCGCATTAGGATTTTAAAGTGATACTTAAATTTTTATTTTCATTTTCATGTACTTATTACATAAATTTTGATTTGTTCAGAGCCATTATTAATGTATATATATTAGATAAAAGAATAATATAGAAATTGGCAATTTTCCTATTAAGGTCTACAAATGGTGACCTTCTAAGTAACATTTTCTTGCCCAATGAATGATTCAAATAAAGTTACCAAGAAACTAATGGATTTCTTTTGAAAAAAACAAACAAACAAACAAACAGGAAAGAACCAAATAAATTGAAAGGAAATTAATGTATTTCAGAATTTGAGAAAGAATGATAAAAAAGAAAGAAAAAAATGCAAATATTTAATTTCTGTACCTTTCATCAGCATTTTCCAGGCGCTCCCTGCCTTTCAACCCATTCAGGCAATCATTTCTGTAAATTTTCTGTAACAATTTTCCATGGGATATTGCAATAAAATGGAAAGATGCAAGAAATTATAGAATTACACCCGTGAAAATAGAGGTATCAAAAATTCCAGTCCAAAATAGAGGTATTCAATTGTGTCCCATGAGAGACATATTTAAAAAATAAAAAATGTTAAAAAGAAATATTAGATATTTTTATTTCTTTTTTAAGATTAAAATATTAAAAGCAAAACCACATATAAATGCATAAATTCAGTAAACTATTACATAAAATATTGAATTCTAAGAAAATGAGTTTTTACTTAACCTTTAATTTAACAAGATATCCAACATTTTTTTAAATTTTTTTTTAAGCATCTAAGGTGGTAGTATGATGAGGACGGTTTTCACCTTGTTAAGAATGATTTATATATATTTAGAAACTTTATTATTTCAATTTAAATGTGCAAATGTTAATCTTTTTATCATTCAAAGATTTTTTTTAGATATAAGCATTAAGTTGAATATGTTCATAATAAACTATAATAATACACTTTGTATACTCAAAATATACTTCAACGATACTTTTTGTATAATCAAAATAAACTTAATGTAAATTCTATATTCATAGTATATTATGTATTCTTAACAATGAGGTTTGGAAAGTTGTTATCTTTCAACATGAAAATGCATGTTATATCAAAAAATTTATATACCTTATGTTTTCTTTTTAATGTCCATTCTGATGAAAAAATAAAAATAGATATTATATCCATATATATATATATATATATATATATATATAAGATGATTTAAAATTTAAATAAATAAAATTTAGTAAGAATCAGGATAATTATATACCTGAAATAAACTTGTTATATACTTAATATATATATATTGTTTACTGTATATTTTGAAAGTTGTTTTATAATTTTTAGCTATATATAGTATAAATTATATATTTTTTTAGTTACATACTGAAATTTAATGTATATATAATTGAAATTAAAATTGTTGGTTTGACTAATTTATATTTTTGTTTACTTTTTTTATATTTTTGAATCAGTATTTTAGCTTTTTTCGCTTTTTTTTGTCACTCTTATTAAGATAGTTTTTTTCTATTTTACTTTTTGTGTTAAATGCTATGAAACAATTAATGAATAATAATATATATCATAAATAAATTCTATATATTCTAACAAAACATAATTTAATATAATTTAGATGGATATTTGACCTGTCATTTGAAAAGTTAAAGTTTGATATTAATTATATAATTTCTAAATTAACTAGTAAAAAATTACTATAACTCTTTGTAAATAAAATAGATTTTTCTAAAACTAGATTGAATGGTTGGATGAGATGAAATCTAGAATTTAAATTTATTTAGTTTTTATCTAATATTATTTTTTGTATAATTAAAACTTTTGAAGAGAATGCACTCTATACATTAGAGCAAGCTTTTCTTTCATTATATTTTATCTTTTTTAATGGATTTTGATGGAGAAACATGTCTAAAGAGGATTAAATATAAATTTTTATTGAATGTGACAACTAGTGAGACTTGATGCAGCCTATTTGTAATGAGTCCCATACGAAAAGAAAAAGTACATGCAGCCTATTTGTGCTGAGTCACGCGTGTATTTGTTGGTTGGTACAATAATTAGAATTTTATATTTTGAAGGTATTTTTATTAACTTTTTAAGAGTATAACTAACTGAGTTAGCCTTTTATGCATTTTCGTAGAACCCAAATATATACCCCTAATGTTTATTTAGGAGGCCCAACATCCAATTTTTAGTATCTAATGTTTATTTCATGAGACCAATAAAATAGTTAAACAACTTAATTGCACTGTTTCAAATATAAGGGCCTGCATCCAAAAAGAATTACAAATTTAATAGCCCAATTATAATATTTACATTATATATATATATTTTCTAAACAATGCTCCAATATAAATCTTTATTTTAGCCTTCATTCTTATTTTTTTTAAAACTTTTTAACTATTAGCATGAATTATCTGTGTTGTAAGCTAATCGAAAATTGTACTTAATAATCGAGTATCATAAGCCAGCCTGTCTCATCCTAGAAAGACGAGGTTGACCAAAAATTGATATCCACTATGATTGAGATTCCAAGAAAATGTATCTTAAGAGGATTCTAGTCATAGAGTCCGACCCAATATAGAACTCTGAAGGTGAATAAGAGTACAAATTCTAATATAATTAGGACAATATAAAAATGTGAAGTTTTCTCCTAAATAGACTAGAAGACCTTCAACGTCTATATAAGAAATGGAGGCACCATATTTATAAGTACATGCAATTTTACACACTTGTACACTTTAGCCATCTTTACACAAATTACTGACTTTATCATCGGAGTGAGTGGTCGGACAACCCTGTCCGACGCTTTCTAACATTTCCTTGTAGGTACTCTAGAAGATCCATGTTGATAACTCGTCCTAGCCAACAAAGTTATCAATTGGCGCCGGCTGTGGAAAATTTCATACAAAAGCTTTGTTTTCCTACCTAACCAAGTTAAATAGCAATCGATCAAGGTCAGAGTGGAGATATTTGTCCATCAGGAACTGCAGATGTAGCCAGCAATTTCTCGGCTGGACCTCAACTTCCTTCGCAGATCAGTCAATCATCTTTAGGTTCGTTGGACCTGTCATCCCAACCTCCCAGCCTTGGAGGAGAAATTTTTTCAACGACTTCACACCGGAGTAAATTTTTAGTGGAAATTACACTTGGAGAGGTCCATAGAAAAAAGAGACGAGGAAAGAGGAGATGTGAATGTGATCTTTGATAGAGCTATATTCGTTACTAAAAGCTCTAAAAGAAAGAGGCGAGCATGAGAAGCTCCCGCATATAGTTTTCTTAGAAAAAGATGGAGAAGGGATTGAGATGCCTCACCAAGACGCCTTGGTCATCTCAGGATTCATTGAGAACTACTGAATAAGGAGGCTATTTATTGATCACGAAAGTGTAGTCAACATCATGAATCTAGAGTGTTATAAGGCCATTGGTGGAAGAGTAATGAATCTGAAACCTTTTACAACACCATTTCTAGGTCTAGGTAGCCAACTAGTGCAACCTTTAGGAATTGCAGAGTTGATTGTGGAGCTCAGGCAGGAAATTGGAAAAGCGGACAGGATAAAAGGGCTAACTAAAAAGTTGCGAACTTCATTCATGATAAGCGACATTCCATTCACGTACAATATAGTTTTTGGATGATCTATGCTGATGGAAACTAAAGTAGCCATAAGCATTCATTATTTAAAGCTAAAAATACCAACTTCTAAAGGGGTTATAACCGTGCTTAGCAATCAGAAGATGACAAGAGAATGTTACCTTACTAACTTAAAGGGATCATGTTAAGCACTCCCTGTAGAAGCTTCATTACATCTAACCGATGAAGCTCTAGCAAAGGCAGAGCCATTGGGAGAATTAAGAAAATTGAGCTTGGGTGGGGAGCCAGAGAAGTCGGTCCACAATAAGTAACTCGGGGTATAGAGCAAGTGCTTATAGAGAAAAAATATATGTTCACCGGCTCACCCTCCGAGATAGTTGGTGTAGATCTTAGCATCATCTCCCATCAGCTGAATAACTTGTCAAGCAGAAGAAGAGAAGTTTTGCTCCTAAAAGGCATATCGCCATAGCGGAGGAAGTTAATAAACTGATAAAGGCGAGATTCATCAGGCCAGTAATGTATCCAAATGTGGTAAAGACTGGGTAGCAAATATGGTATTAGTAAAGAAGCCAAATGGAAGAGGGTGAATATGTGTAGACTTCATAGATCTAAACAAGGCTTGTCCAAAAGATAGCTATCTTCTGCCCAATATTAATTAGTTGGTGGACTCCACCAGCAGCTGTGAGGTTTACAGTTTCATTGACGCTGCTCAAATGTATCATCAGATTAAAATATTCAAGTCGGATGAGGAGAAGACTTCTTTTGTAATAGATATCAATATCTTTTGCTACACGGTTATGCCTTTTGGTTTAAAGAACGCTGGAGTGATATATCAAAGGCTGGTAAATAATATGTTCAAAGACCAGATTGGTAAAATTATGGAGGTGTATATAAAAGACATGATTATCAAGTCAGGTCCGAGGATCATGCCAGAGATTTAAAAGGAGCATTCAACATCCTAGAGAGTTACAAGCTTAAATCAAATCTGAGAAATGTGCTTTTGGTATCAAAGTTGGAAAATTCTTAGGATTTATGATCTCGAAAAGGGGTATAGAAGCTAATTCCGAGAAAATAAAGGCGACCATAGAAATGAGGCTACCAAGCAATATCAAAGAGGTGCAGAAGTTAAATGGCAGGATAATCGCTCTTGGTCGATTCATCTCTTGTTTAACACGAAGATGTTTGCCGTTCAAAACCTTAAAGAATGTTAAGAATTTTGAATGGACAGAAGAATGCTAGAAGGCTTTTGAAGAAATGAAAAAGTTCTTAAGCTCGCTACCCCTACTCAATAGATCGCTGAAGGGGGAGACTCTGTATTTATATCTAGCAGCAACAAAAGAAATGATAGCCTTTGTCTTTGTCAGAGAAGACAATGGCGAGCAAAAGCCGATATATTACACGAGTAAGGTTTTGAAAGGGGCAGAGACTAGATACCCTATGATTGAGAAGCTTGCTCTAGTGATCATCATAACTATCATTAAGCTTAGACAATACTTTCAAGCACATACAGTAGTAGTCAGAACGAATCAACCACTAAGAAAGGCATTATAGAGGCCAAAGACTTCTGGACGACTAGTCTATTGCTCAGTCCAAGTGGGGGCTTTTAATGTTCGGTATGAGCCCAGGCAGGCTATGAAAGCACGGGTTTTAGCCAATTTCGTGGCTTAGATAAGCATGCCCGAAAGTATGAAAAGTGTGGATGAAGCCCTTGTGAAGTGGACATTACATGTCGATGGAGCCTTTAATATCGATAGGGCAGGAGCAGGGATACTCCTTAAAGGTCTGAATGATATCCAACTCAAAAGCTCGGTACAGATAAAGTTCAAAGCTTTTAACAATATTGTCAAATATGAAGCATTGCTTACTGGTTTAAAAATGGCCCTAACAGTTCGAACAGAGCATCATCAACGACTCATAGCTAATAGTAAATCAAGTAATGGGGATCTTTGAAGTAAAAGACCTCAATCTAGCCAAGTATGTAAGCAAGAAAAGCTATACTCAAGAGAATTGAAGAGAATAACGGTCAATGGAGTATCATCCAAGTCCCCCAAGATGAAAATAAGGAAGTAGACTTCCTAGCTAAGCTCGCCTCGCAAGGAGAGGCTAGCAGTAATGTCCCGTTCTATATACTTGAGGAACTTAGCATTACGAAGGAGGAAGTAATGGTTATTGAGGAATATGATTAATGGATGATGGAGATTATATAATACCTTGAAGAAGGAAAGCTACCAAAGGATAAGAATGTTGCAATAAAGATAGTGAAGACCTCGGCTATGTACTCTTTTCAAGAGGGCATACTATATAGAAATTCTATATCTCATCCTTAGTCTAGATGCATCACAAAAGAAAAAGCAGATTATGTCCTTAGAGAAATTCATGAAGGGATCTGTAGTGCTCATGAGGCAGCTAGCACCATAGCTAGAAAAGCTATTCTCTAAGGGTATTTTTGGCCGACCATGTAAAAAGACGCAAAGAAACTCGTACAAGTTTGCAAGAAGTGCTAAGAGCATCAAAATTTGTCTCACCTACCTGCTGCACTGCATTGTCCAATCACTAGTCCTTGGCCCTTTACATCATGGGGCATGGATATCCTCAGACCTTTCCTTCCTACAGTGGGACAAAAAGAAATATCTACTTGTAGCAATCGACCACTTCACAAAGTGGGTAGAAGCTGAAGCTGTAGCCACCATCACAGAAAAAAGGACAACAAATTTCTTCTAGAGAGAGATCATGTGCAAATATAGCATCCCCCATACGGTGGTGACCAACAATGGAAAACAATTTGATAATAAATAATTCAAAGGGTTCTGTACTCGCATGAAGATCAACCTCAGGTTTACCTCGATGGCCAATCCCCAGAACAATGGACTAACCGAGGTCATAAATTGAACAATTATCTAAGGTTGAAAAAAGATTAGATGAAAGAAAAGGTAGGTAGGTTGACAAGCTTTACAATATTCTGTGGTTATACAGAACAATACCTAGAATGGCAATTGGTGAAACGCCTTTTAATTTAGCCTATGGAGCAGAGGCTGTGATACTAGTAGAGATGGGAGTGCCGATCTTAAGAGTGTAGTATTATAATGAAAAGAAGAATGAATAATATATGAGATTATGCCTAGATTTGCTGGAAAAGCAAAGAGTAGAAGCCAACATGCGAAATGAAGCTTATAAGCACAGAATGACTAAGTATCATGATTAAAAAGTCCAACATAGGTCATTCTGCCTAAGCAAACTAGTAATGAGAAGAGTTGACATTAGCAAAGGAGGAGCAGGTGTTGGCAAACTAAAACCTAATTCGGAAGGCCCCTATAAGGTCATAAAGTTCTTAAAGAAGATGCATACAAAATAGCTGACATGGTAGGTAGAGAGCTTCCTTAGTCGTGGAATGTACAAATACTCAAGAAGTATTATTAATAAACATCAGAGGATAGCACAAGGCATATTTTAAGTTTTTAGCAATATCATTTCCTGTCTTGATTTCATATATATTTTTGCTCATTAATAAAGTACAATATTTTTTAGCACATAATCAGTGCACTATCCTAAAGACGCCACTTTAGGCGCACCAAGCTTATCTCAGAGCACTTAGTATAAAACAGTGCACTATCTTAAAGATATCACTTTAGGCACACCAAGCTCCTCTCAAGAGCACTTAGCATAAATCAAGTACATTAACTTAAAGACACTGACTTAGGCGTATCGAGCCCATTTCAAGAAGTTCGTCTCATAACTATTAATGAAGACACAACCGAATTTTCATACTTAGAAAAATATCCAGATTCAGGTATGAAGGTTTATCCCATTTTTAAAATTTTTTATTATGTATGTACGAAGGTCTATTACATTACCGAGCTATTGTACTTAGCAAAATATTAAAAGTCAGAGCAAGTGAGAAAAATAAATCAGGACAAAAAAGTAAAATTCCATTAAAGGATAAAATGGTTACATAGTTATGAAGCTCAGGACTCATTTACAATGTCTTGAGCTTTGTTGAAGTCATTCTCTACAATAAGATCATCTCCCGATGGAGGAACTACATTGGCAACCTCAGATCCATCATGGTCTCCATCCTCAGCTCCTTCAGCAGCCCTCTCCCCCGCTTTGTTTCCAATCTCTTCAATGTCCAACTCCTCTGGGAAGGTCAGGTCAGCATATGGGAACTTAGACTTCACAGCCTCCTTAACAGCCTCTTCACAGCTAGACAGAAGAAACGATATCTCAGAATAGGAGCCGTCTTTCTTAGTCTTCAATTTCTCGCTAACCAAGGTCTGATCAGCAAGTCTTGAAGTGATTGTGGCACACTCTAGCCGAAGCTCGGCAATGCAAAGATCGACATTCTTCTTCTCAGTTGCGATGGAGCTAAGCTGGGTAGTGGCGTTTTCTGCTTGAGCATTGCCTGCCTGAATCTCGTCTTCCCATTTGCGCTCCTTAGCAGCAAACTCTTCAGCTTTCTTTTAGAGGATATGTTCAGCATTCTCAACTCTCACCTAATCATGAGAAGCTTGCTCGCTCAACTACCTCTCATAATATTTTCGAGCATTTCCTCAGCCTACGCCAAAAGAATCAGTATTCCCACCCGAAAAAAAGAAGAGAAGAAAAGATCGGTGAAAAATTATGTTACTTGAAGGATAAGGGACATCTACTAAGCATGAATTTCGGAGGATGCATATTGTCAAGTTCTCGAACATCAACCTTAAAAGATAGGAGATTGGTGAGCTCCTCCGCCAAGGAAGGGGTTTGAACCGTTGTGCTTGCTCTATACTTCTTTGTCAAATAAGGTCGAGGATCAGGACAACGGCCTGGTGCAGGAGTATCGACTTCCACACAATCATCCTCGTTGACGCTTCCTTAGATTTTGAGCAAGGGAAGGAGAGCGCAGCACTAGGGGCTAATCCGCAAAAGTAGGGTCCATAATCAGATTAGCAAAAGCTATGTTGGCCTCGGGTATATCATAGGAAATAAAAGTCGGAGCAGGAGTTGAAGGAGTAGAAGAGGAGCCGACATGTCTCCTGCTTTTGTTCAACTTGATCTTCTTCGATTTCTTCAAACTGATCACTACAAAAAAGCAAGTCATAAGAAAATAAAATCAGAAGCTTATAACACAACAAAGACAAAGTAAAAATACTGAATAAGAAATACCGAGTAGGTATACCTGAAGTGTTGACACCTAGCTCGGATCATGGTTCAGTGAAGTTGAGCTTAGAAAGGTATTGCTTGATTAGGGGAGTAATAGGTAATGCAGTCCCTTTCTTCCAAATATTCATTAAAGTTTTCCTATTAATAAGGTGTGACTGCAAGGTAAGCTTAATTAGTTTTTTAAGAGGAGGCACAGGCCATCTCCTCGATAAGTTGGTAAAATTTGTTTTGTGGGTGACCAAGGTCACGCCAGTTATGGAATAAGGAAACAAGACCATTTAAAAACTTGGATCCAGCTCAGGCCCTCAAATATATGAAAGAATACTCGGAAGCCCGAGCAACCAGATAAAAACTGAAGAAGAAATAAGAAGTCAGGACTATATTAGAATTTTACAGAGTTGTTTAAAGGCAACAAGAAGGCGGACATAGTTTGGGTGTAGATAGGCTTCAGATACGTTCATATCAAGAATAACCGACTTAATGAAAGGATCTAAAGGAAGCCTCAAACCGGCCTTAAGGTGCTATTCTTTTAAAACTATATGACTAGCCTTAGGAATGCTATTTTTTAGAAAACATTTTAGGACCTCATTCAAAGTAAAAAAGGTCGAGACGTTGTACCGACCTTGGATATATTCAAGTCGGGTTAGATCTATTTTGGAAGAGTAAAGATTGTGATAATTTCACCATCCTCAGAGGAAGATTCAGGACCCTCTACCTCTTCTTGAGAGGTAGGTCAGTGGTCAGGCATATCCTCATCTTTATCAACATACATAGATTATGGGCAGAGAGAAAAAAAGGGGGATGGATCCATGGCAATAAAAATGCACAAAAATCGTCTAAAGAAGAAAGAAGAAAAATCAGAAGGGATTAAATAAACTTACTAGTGACAACTGAGACTTGCAAGGCAGAAAACTTGTTCAAAGGGATGTCTGAGGAAGAAAATAAAAAAGAGACAGAAAGAAACTCAAAAATGGTAGAAGGTATTTCATAAAGGGAAAACGCCAAATTTATAGTGATTTTAGATGATGAAAATACCCCTTGGGATCATGAAGGAACATTCCAGAAACCAGGGATATAACCATCCTTGGTCAAAAGCAAAATAAAAATGATTATCATTAAAGGCGCGACAAATGAAGCGTCCGAGGGTATTGTCAGATGTCACGAATGTTTGAATTTCAAAACTGTATAGCCGAGCTTACCTTTTGATTGAGTAATACATAGGTAAAATACTTTAAAAGCACAAGAACTTGCCACTGTGTAGGAATTACCAAACACAAGAGAATGAGGAATACCGAGTATAAATACTCTCAGACAAAGAGAGGGGGACTAATGATAACTGAGTATCATAAGCCAGCCTGTCCCACTATAGAAAGGTGAGGTTGACCAGAGATTGATATCCACTAAGACTGGGACTCTAAGAGAATGTGTCTTAAAAGGACTCCAGTCATAGAGTCTGACCTAATCTAGAACTCTAAAGATGAACAAGAGTACAAATCCTAATACGATTAGGACAATCTACAAATGTAGAGTTCTCTTCTAAATAGACTAGAAGACTTTCAACGTTTATATAAGAAATGGGGGGCACTACAAAACTTACAGGTACATGCAATCTTGCACACGTATACACTTTAGTCACCCTTACACAAATTACTGAATTTATCATTGGAATGAGTGGCCGGACAACCCCATCCGATGCTTTTTAACCTTTTCCTTATAGATACTCTGGAGATTAAAGTTAGTATTTGAAGATTTTTATTGATAGCTTGTCCCAGCCAACCAAGTTATCAGTATTTTTAGATTTTGGTATCAATTTGTTAGATCCGAGAATCTAATTTATTAAGAAAATTTCCATGAACCTTATGAAAAACCTCATTTTATATCTCTACCTAAGACCTAAGGCATTACATATAAGCTGCTTTTCATAATGTCAAATAAACATGTGGATTTTTTTACTAAAATGTAAGATAGTAGCCTTTTCTTTTTGCTACTGAATAGTTTTTATTTTTATTTTTTTAATGTTTATTATTTTAATTTATTTTTAAGTGTTTAATCTACATTAATTATGTCACACATTAACATGATAAATCTAATTTATGATATAATTTCTTTTCTTATTTTTATGTTTTCTTTTAATATTAAATGAAACTCGCATAGGCTATCCTAATTAATAAAAACACAAATTGAAATTCTAGTCAATATATTTTAAATGGAGATACATGCAACCTTTTTTAATTTTACATATTAAAAAAAAACAAATATTCAAATAAAAAATAATTAAGTAAAAATTTGGCAATGGAAAAACAATAAAGAAGAAAAAAGAGAGAAAAAAAGGAAAAGGAAATTATGCCCCATTTCTACTTTTTAGTAAAAATATAATTTTTAATCTCATATTTTTAATATTTTTTATTTTCTCTCTTACTTTTTTATACTACATTTTTTTTTTTTGCTTTATTAAAAAATAGAAATTGTAAGTCAACCTTCTCTTATAATTTTTAACCTCACTCTCTCTTTAGCCCATCAACCCACGCTATATAATTATCTAATTCACCTCTATTTTCTTTTCGTTCACGACGGGAAGCATGAAAGTGCATAAATTGGCATGTGAACTGCGGGAACATAAAATACCTTTCTTTTCCTTAGTAATAATTAATATTTTAAATTCAGTGACAAGATTAAAGTGTGATAAGACCAAAATATATATTTATAGTAATATATTATTGTAACATCCTCTCTTTTATGACGGGTTTTAATTTTTTTTTTTTAATTTGAAATCTCTAATGTTTTGAATTGTTTTTAGAAAAATACACAAAAGCATATTTTGTGATTAGGCACATTTATATTCAGAAAATTGCAGTTTTTTTGTGATAAAAAAATACCCTGTGATTTAATTTATTACATTTTTACTATTTATAAATTAATATCTTTAAATTTTTATGCTTTAATATTAATATATTATATCAAATTTTTAATAATAAAATTATTTTATAGATGATTTATTATCAAATTAACTATCAGGATATTTATAAAAATATTTTATTTTATTTCTAATAAAATTAAAAAATAATATTAATTTTATTTAACATGAATTCAATGTAATTAGTTATATACTAAATTACTTAATAAGTAATCTTGTTATTGAAAATGAGTATTATATTATAGAAATTTAAAGATATCAGTTTGTAAATATTAAAAATATAAGAAAGCTAAATCATATGGTATTTTTTTATCACGAAAACAACAATAGTCCCTTGAGTGTAAAAGGGCCAAACTATACGACACTTTTTTATAATTTTTTATTTTTTAATATATATACTTATATGTTGAAGTCTTTTTTCTTTGGGCGTGAATTTTTTATTCTCTTTCCTTTCTCTTTTTCTTTTTTTTTTTTAAGTAAAAGAATTTTTTTTGAAATTCTTTTAAAATTTGCTTCGCTTTCTATAAAGAATGCTCTTTTAAAGTCTATTTTATTGTTATTTTAATTTTTCGTTAATGTCTATTTATTTTTTATTTATTTTAGTTTTCTTTTATATAATTGAATAATTTTCTTCATGTTTGATTGATATTTGATAGATTTTAAGATGAGTATGATTGATGTTTAGTTGATTTTTAAGTATGTAAAGAATTTTCTTCAATTTTTTCTAGAACTATTATTTACCTGTTGAAAAGATCGAATATATTAGAAATTAGTTGTTTTTTTAAAAAAAATAATATTGATTTTAAATTGTTTGTTGACGCAGAAAATGATTAAAGAAAAAATATAGTAAAATAATAGACTGAATCTGAATAATGTGGGAGTTGGTTTTCCATAAAACTAGCAAACAAATATGTTCAAGATAAATAACTGACAAGGAAGACAATAAAACAAGTGAATAATGTGAGGAAAGGGTTTATTTTGTTATTTTTTGTTGTTTTCTATTTTTTATTTTAGGTTTATTTAATTAACTAAATGATCTAATTGATGTATGGTTAATATTTGGATGATATTTAGTTGGTTTATAGATATATACAAAATTATTTTTAATTTTTTTCTTTGAAGTATTATATATTTATTGAAGAAGATCAAAATATTAGAAATGAGTTTTTTCTTTATTGAAAAATAATTTTATGAGAAAAAAATAAAAATTAGTGAGAACTTAGTTAGATTTTTAACAAATTCATTATTAAAATTATTAGATAATATATAGGAAAAGTCTTCATCAAGTAAAATATAGCGAACATATTTAAAAAAAGAGATTTATTTCCAAAAGTTGTTATTAATATAATGAATACCCAATGACTGCTATAAAATAAATATAAAACACAATAATAGTAAAATGATAATATTTATTTATCTACTTATTTATTTTTAAAATAAAAAAAAACTCTGGTGAATTCATTATTTATGCCAGTTATGATTTTTTGAGGTAATATTTTAAAAATTTATGTCCGTTTTAAAAAAATAAAATAAAATGTAGAATAATGGAAAATTGAGTTAAAGGTTGAAGATAAGTAATACAGAAAAGTCTGTAAAAATGATATAAAGGCTGCAAAACAAGTTCTTTAAGAAGAAAAAGTTGAAATTTAGGGAAGAAAAAGAATGAGCAAATTCTTATAAAAGAGAGATTTTTGCAAGCATATGTTAAAGTCAGTGATATTTTTTTAAAAAATAATAGAAACATCTATGTTTTTTTTTTTTATCAAATTTAAGGTACTTTCTTTTTTAATTTTATTTTTGTTATGTCAAAATATCAAAATTATAAGTTTTTAATTTTTTTAAATTATAATTTTAGTTGATTTTTGTTTTTATTTTGATTGTTTTGGATGAGAAAATCGAAAAATAATTGAAACGATAAAAAATTAAAAAATTTGTGTAATAGACGAAAAGAAAGCGGAGGAGGGAAATCTCCCTGAAGTGGGCTTGGGAGAGAGGCCCATCCATGTTTTCTTTCGAAATATTCTTTTACCGATCACAAATAGGCGGCAAAATGCTGCAGAAGCTGTATGATTTCCCTCCCAACGAAGAACCAGTTGCCAGCTACCATGGAATTAGAGCATCATCATCAACAACAACAACAACAACAACAAGAAGAAGACCCATTTATTGCATTCGTGGATTACGCGAGATCCGTGTTGTCGCCCGTTGAAGAAGAAGAAGAAGGAGAAGAAAATATTGGAAATGGTGGACCTGGGTGGAGCTGGATCGCGTCTCGGATCCTAAAGACATGTATCGCTTATTCAAGTGGAGTCACACCTGCTATACTTCTCTCAGATCTCTCTCAGGTAAATTTTTACTTATTTAGTCATTTGATTTTTACTGTAATTGGTTTTGTTACAGTTATTTATGAATGTTTGTGTTAGGCTTGGAATGAACATAACAGGACAGGGGCAGCAAAGAAAAGAAGGCCAGAAATTATTATGAAGAAGAAGCATCATAGGAGAATTAAGCTCCCTAATACTGTTACAATTGACTCCATTTATGAGAAGAATTTTCTTTCTCTAAATAGCATCTTGGAAGCTGTTGTTCTTGATGCTTTTCTGCTCCCTGGTTTGTACCTACCTTTGATAATAATCAAAATTCAACTTCCATTACAATTGATGGGTTCTTTTTGTTTTTGGGGTTGTTGCTAACATGTAATTGTATGTTTCTTTTTTTTTTTAGGTACAAATATCTATATGCTTACTTTGGGTGACTTTTGGAGCTCAAACACCATTGACCTTTATCTCCACAGAAGGTTTGTCAATTTCTCTCTTCTTGATGCTTCCTTCAAATACTAAATAACCATTAACTTTATAGCCTTTATTGGTGCTGTTGATTGAATGTTTGACAGATTCACTGACTAATCACATCTTTCTTGTCTTCTCAATGTCCTTTAACCAAAATTTATGGGTTCACCATTTTTTGTGTGTGGATAGATACTATGATTTGATGGATCCTCATAGTGGAATCTTGAAGAAGGGGAGGGAAGTGTTCCTCACTGGATGCTATCTCAGAACTGCCAGGGAAGGATCCGGGTGTCCCCGACTTCTGCCTACAGAATATCTTGTGCTATTGTTAGATGATGTAATTGGTCGATTTTCCTTTATCTGTTTCTCCTTTTGAAGAAAAGGAGCATTCCAGACAAGAATCAAAGTTTCGGCATATGCTTGATATGTAGTAGATGTCGAAAAGTGATGTTCTTTTTCTCTTGCAGGATCAGGATGATGATGCCATGCTGATAGCAGCTCAGTTTTGTTCAGATTCTTTCTCTTCCATCTCTTCTCATGAGGCTAACAATGGGGTTTCTTATTCATTATATGCAAGGTAATTTTATGTCTTGCCTTGCAACTCTAAGCCTCTCGCTGAGCGGCTGTGAAATAGGTCGTTTTCTGGCCTACACAATATAGCTGCCTGTAATTCGTGAGTATTTCACAAACTGAACTACCTGAATGCGACAACCTTCTTTTTATTTGTTTACATGAGAGGAGAAGATAACAATCAAATCTATTTGCAGATGACAGCTTATCTACAGCACATTTTCTATTTGAACAGGAATGTTTAGATCCTCAATTGAAAGAGAGTAGATTTTATTTGTGAAAATATTTACATTAGTTCAACTGTATTTGTAGGATTGAATCTATTGAATCAATGGAAGTCAAAGGAGTGTTTGGTAATGTACAGAGGAAACAAATCACTCTCGCTGACAATGATGGTGTCCAGCTCAAATTTCTCTTATGGGGTGAGCAGGTTCTCCTGGCCAATCTTTTCAGGTGAATTTTTGGACCAGATAGTATATTTTTTGATACTATCTTTCTATATATTGATGCCTATGAGGCATGTGCATGCTACTATTTTCATGCAGTATTGGAAGCATGCTTGCACTTGATAGACCGTATATTGCCAGTTCGAAAGAGAGTGGCATTGAAACGACAAGTGAATTTTGTCTTGAATATGGTAGCGCAACACAACTGTTTTTGGTGCCTTTCGTTCATCATGAAGAACAAGTATGTGTCCAATGGTAATGTAACCAATTTGTTGTCTTTAAAGGTATGGATCTTACATCTGCTTTACTTTGTTTCACAGGTGTATGTACCCTTGACACAAAACCGATATCAAGGATCAAAGCTGATGAGTGCATCAGATCCTAGTCAGGGATCTAAAGTTTCACAAGTGTCTTTGCCCTGTAATTCTCAGGGGTCTATTGACTTTACCAATTATCCATTTCGAGTGAGTATATGTAACATTCCTCATTCGATTAGTTTCCATTTAATTTACCTTTCTCCCCTTATTTCTCAAGAAGAGCCCTTTGAACATGGTGGCTTTGACTATTTACCCCAATATACGAACATCAGAAAAGGATACTTGAGCTCAATCATGGTCATGGCAGTAGAAACTAGTGGGAAAATCTGTGGAATTTGCAAAGCCAAGTTTGACCTCTGACAGCTAGGCATATCTACTACTTATGCCAACATCCGAAGTAATACTATGGATGCATCAGAATAACAGTGTTGAATGTGGTTACTTTGTAATTTTGCTAGTGATAGCACTATGCCAGTTAGTTCAGATTTCTTAATTACCATCAGGATCTTTTTAATAGCAAACAGAGGGGGTGTGGAAATCGTGTCCAAGTATCTTGCCATGTCAACCTTCACTTGTTCTTTTACTAAATTTTCTGAACCTCGAGTTTGTAACTCTTTGGAATGTACCTTAGATATAGCTTTCAATTTGCACATCCCAGCTTTGGCTAATTTTAGATTCCATTGATCATTAGTAACTTCTCTCACTTGTTTGAAGTTTTGCAGTCATTTGTAATTGATCTTCGCGAGAAGATGACTAGCATCAGCCTTTATGGTATTGTTACAGACATTTTCTGTGAAAGAAATACCCCAGAAATTGTTTTCTCTTTAAAGATTGAGGATGCGACAGGGGCAATTTGGGCAAAGCTACACTTTGCTAAATCTTGGTAAGAACTATTGAGTATCATGGTGGAACTGCCTTATTTAATCCTTTCATAAGTTATGTATTTATACTTTTCTTTTTCTTCTTTTTCTCAGGTCTCTGGGGAGATTGGGCCTCGGTCACAAAGTCTATGTATCTGGTTTGTCATGCTATAAGACAAAACATAACGGGTGAGCATATTGAACTATTCGGTTACTCATCTTCTTGCCAGTATATTATGGTTGGTCAGTTAGCAATAGTTCTGATCCTAACATTTTGCACTTATTCATGGATCTGCGATTTCAGCCTAGTTTGGCCGCTAGGTTTATATTCTGTTAGGATATATCCCTCATGCTTGTTTATTTTGCTTGGCAGTCTTGAAGTATCATGGTTTGAAAATGAAGCTGGAGCTATGTTCGTGAACCTTAGTTGCTTGCCAGCATTGTTAAACTCATCTTGTCTTCAACAATTATTTTGCCTCTCTGATCTATCCTGTGATGCTAGTTGCACATATGTATGTTCTTTTTACAAATTCTGGCTTTTAATTTTCTTGTGTTTATTTCATCCTCTTAACACCATAACTATATGCTTTCTGTTGTCATTTACATACGCTTTTTGATTAATAATTAAATTTACTGGATGTTTATACTTGAGCATGATTGTGTTTAATAGGACATTGGGTTATATAAGATATCATTGTAGGCAGAAGGAATTGCTTACCCAGTGTATGCTATACCTGGTTTTCTGTTTCATTGCTTGTTTGCAATTAGCAATGCCTCGTTCTTATCTAGGAAAAGGCAAGAAAAAAGAAGCTATAATTTTTATTAGGGTGTATTTGTTGCTCAGAATGACATGAGCTATGAGCAAATTTATGTTGCCATTAGGATAATTAGTTAACTTTTGATTTCCATTTTACTTATCCTTCATTTTAGTTTATGAACTTTCTATCTTCACGTGTTGCTGACATTTATCTTTAAAATTATATTCTGATATCTACTGCTTTTCTCCTCGATTTCAATGAAAATCTGTGCAGATTTGTCGAGTTCGGCTCGATCAAGTTGATCAATGCCATGTCAGTACAAGATTTGCACATTCTCTTTGTGGTCATGCTGTTAACCAGACACCTGGTGGATTCGTTGAGTGCAGTTTCTGTAATTGCAATTGTAATGATGAAGTTGTACGCACTTTCCACTTGAAGATCACTCTTGCGGATGAGAGTGCAAAGATTTTTGCATGGTGCACAGGCCACACTGCATCTGAGTTGCTGCAAATATCTCCTGATGAATTCTATGAGCTCCCTGAGGTAATTATTGAGCTTCATGACATCATACTAGACCAAAAGTAGTTTGATGAAATTCTGACGTGCTAGCTACAGAGAGTGCAATGATTTGTTTAGAATTAATATCTATAGGAAATTCAATTTGGCAGTGTCTGTATGCCCTAAATTGTTTAAGCATGTGCCTCATTTAGTTAGTGATGGCTTAGTTGAGTAATGTTTTGCGTTGGGAAATAGCTTCTCATCACAAAATTAGAAATTTATTTTAACATGCATGCATAAGCACACAAGTTCGCATCTAGACATGAATTCCAGATAACAGATATTCAGTGTAATGGTGAAAGATTTGCACCCTCATTTCTGGTTTGACTTCATGACCATTCAAAGGTTCCATACTGAAAGAATATTGTTGGATTTTTCATCACTAGTTTTCATATTTCGAGGCGAATTAGCAATCGAGTGCTCTTTTCTTCCAGGGGTCTAGCTTCTGTAGTTCCTAACTCTGTCTTTTCCTTTTCCGGTAAACCTACAAAATTTCCAATTATGGCGACTGCATAACAAGCCTGTGGACTGATATTAGTTCTCCCACTTAGAGAGGTTCAACTCATTGATATTTCTATGTTCTTGCCTATATTGCAGGATGAACAGTTTATGTACCCTTCTTCACTAGAGAATGAGAGCTTCATTGTTGCATTAGTAAATAGCAAGAGAGAGGACTATGGCAGTCGAGGTCTAGCCCTGGAGACTGATACCGTTTCTTGGGAAATAACTCGTGCTCTAAGGTATGAATAGCATTGTGCAAATAAGATTAAGATAAAAGGAAATTCCTCAGAATCAACAACAAGGTGATGATACTTCAGCACTGAAAAGAGGAGATGATGCTAGTCTCAATAATGTTGGGGTCGCAAATTCTTCTTTGTGAAGGTCAATCTGATACGAAATTGAGTTTGCTAGTAAATGCAGGGCTGAGTTACAACATTTATTCATCCTTTTAAATTTTATATCTTTATATTATTCAACCGTTGGATCTGATATGCTTTTTATTATACATTTAAAATTTTAATGATTGTCATGTTTATTCCATTATTGTTGGCATGAACATCTTGGCTGTAAATATGAAATCTCTAGTACTATTGTAAATACCTTTTTTTTTTTAAAACTTTTGTAATTACATTTCTTTAATTATTTTAAGCAAAATAGGAGATTTCAGGGTTATAGCTAATATTAGGGGGATTTTATTTAAGAATGAAGAAAAAGATAGACAAGCTCCTATGAGTCAGCACTTAAAAAATTCTCAAGTCATTCCAAATGATAATAAAATTAAATTTTAAAATTCTTAAATAATAATTTAGGTGGAAATCATTAATTCCATAAATAAGAATCCTGATTTATTTCTCTAATCATTTGGCCTAAAGTTGAAAAGATTTTAATATATTTAAAGTAATGTTATTCTTTCTGTTTTTATCAAGACATTAAGTTTGGCCTTTTGGATACCTGTAGAGCCTATGTCTAATATCTTCTAGTTTTCCAAATTCCAATGAATATAAGCTAAGTACACAAGCCACAAGGATACAGGACGTAAAATAGTCTTTTTACCTGGAAGTTGCCTGATCTCATCTCTTTTTGTAACTCTGCTGCACTCATAAATGGTTGCCAAGATATCTATATTCCCACAGATTATTCTGATAAAATACAGTAAACATGATCGATTCTCTTTGCTACACAACTAGACTATCATACTCTAATTATTTGTCCAACGTTTAAGAGATTTTCGTGCGGAATATTGAACACTGCGCTGTTTCCCCTGCAGATCTTCCTAAGAAAAGCATATATATAATCTATGGCTATCTTCTTATAGAACTTTGAATCCCGGCGTGTTGTCACCACTGTATTCCCCAGTATGTGGACTACCCCAGCATCTCTACAGGTACTTAAAAATTCCAACTCATCAATCTCAGAATGGCTGCTTGCTTGATTGGGCAACGTCATGGTGTTCACATGTGTTGGAGAATTAAGGAGCACGATTGAGTCTTCGGATGAAAGTGTTCCATTTGTATTGGATGAACAGCGGTTGCCATTACAGTTCCCTGCTGTTGACTGCTTTGTTTGCTGGTCATCAGCACTATATTCATCCGAGTCTGAACAGCCATCCATCATGGACTCTAACCGGACAAACATAAAAAGGCTGTCGAATAGCCTCTTCTCAAAATCTTCATCTTTTTTATGGAGGTCTTTATAGCCATATCTTGATACACAACGGAACATGCGGAAATTCTTCGGTCCTATCCGCCTTATAAGGAATCTCTCTTCTTCTGGGACCGTGTAGACAGGCAGGTATTTTACACAGACAAAAACAACTACGGAATGGATGGCAGGTAAGTTGGTGATGAAGTGGGAGAAGATGTGGGGCACCCCTCTAGCTAGCTCAGTGTACACAAGTCCAATTCCAGGGACCCGAACTAGTCCTAAACTGGGGCCGAGCCCAACAATCCATGCCATTGAAACCTTGCTATGCATCTCGAACTCATAGCGCTTCAAAGTACCATAGTGCCATGCATACATGATGATAAAAAATGCTGCAGCAATCACTAGAGGAACCCAACCACCTTGATTAACCTTGCAAAGCACAGAAGAAAAATAGGTGCCCTCCACTACCAGTGACAAACCAGTGAAAATCAGGACAAGAATCCAATGGCACCGCCATACTAATAGCATGATTAGAATCATAAGCAATGTGGTGACCAGCATAACTATCACAACTGCAGTACCTGTTGTAACATAAATATTAATGCTATTTTCTAAAATTTTTATTTCAGAACAAATGGTTAATGGAGGAAATGAGATTGTTCAACTCACAACATTACAAAGGATAAACTTACCAGATGCATTTCCAATTTGACTTTGATTTTTAAAGCCAGCTGTCACTGCAACACAAAGGATCATAAGGATCCAATTTATGTCTGGAATATATATTTGTCTCAGGAACTTTTTCGACGTATGTACAATTTTAACTCTTGGAAAACAGTCGAGTGCAAGAGCCTGCTTAACTAATGAAAAAGTTGCAGATATAGTGGCTTGACTTGCAACAACAGCAGCAGCAGTTGCAACAATAAACACTGGCCAATATATGCCATCTGCAGAATAAATAACATCAGCATTCGAAGGTTAACTGCCAGCTACAAAGACAGATAGCAGTTTATGAAAAAAATTATAAACTTTCCATATAACGCACACTTCTATAATGACATGGAAGAAGGATAATACTGTCGATTAAGTTTTTTTTCTAATATGGCCCCAAAAGTTCATGAACTTTACCAAGAAAGAGTAAATATGCGAAACGTTTATCATCTGTACCACATATATCCCCAAAATAAAATAATATTACTACAGAAATGGCTCCTTAAAGCCAGTTTCATATATATAGCAAAAATACCAGTTTCATATATATACCACAAAAATAGACAATCCATTAAAAATTTCCAATAATATGTCACACCCTGGTTTCTCTTGCCTTCACTCACTATTTCTAGTGACATGATTTACCATGCAGAGGTAAGGTTAAAGTTCTGACTTATCCAATGCAAGCATTGTATTTGTAGAATTCCAATACAAAAGCTTAAAAGGTTATATGGTTTTATATAATGTACTAGCCTCTTAATCCAATAGCGAAGGCACATTGATAGGAGGCTTTAGCAGATAAATATAGGTTTAAAGACATCGCAATAGTGTTTCTCCAGTTGCATACTGTCTATTTTTGCGTGATTTCTGAATGGGCTTTCATAATGATAGATTCAGAAATTTAATAGCAAGGGAAACTTCAATATATAATCATGAAATTTCAGTCATACAAGGTATAAGTTCAAGTACTCCATAACGTCAACAAGTAAAGGTAACAAAACAACAGACATTCTAGTCTTCTTGATGGATAAAGAGAAAATAAAGGATTAAACAATTATTACACTCCAAGTATCCACATATTGAGTACCAGAAACTATGCTATATCTAAAATGGATAATTTCATTTCATTATTCTTCTTTTTGGGTTTTATTCTTTGTTTTATCTAAAAACATTTTAGGGTCTTTTAGCCAAGGGGGAGGATGCAAGAATCCGAGCCCTTGAGTCCCGCATTAAAAAGG
The DNA here is from genome assembly GCF_019578655.1 of Ricinus communis. Classification (NCBI taxonomy): domain Eukaryota; kingdom Viridiplantae; phylum Streptophyta; class Magnoliopsida; order Malpighiales; family Euphorbiaceae; genus Ricinus; species Ricinus communis. Next base: position 15,327,619 of record NC_063259.1, on the reverse strand, counting down.
AGGCACTTGACTAGTGGACTACTAGTTCAATTTAGATAAATTGTACAATTTAAGAGCCTGAAATAAAAATTAATCACAAATCCTTTTCATTTCCACAAGAAACCAAGGTCAAGGAAAATAAAATTTCTGTCATATGGAAAACTGACAACAAACTCAGCTGGGGCGAAGAAGCATTTTGAGGGAGAGGTGAATGGCAGGACTCATGAGTAGGGTGTTGGGATAGGGTTAGTGCTGCCACTGCTCTTTTTAGAGAGCCACTGTTTGGCTTCCATAACCTTCAAGCAATACCTTTCAGATTTTCGATGTGTATATCGGCGATGGTAATAGTTTCTTCCCATTTGTGTAGTTTTTTGTCTGATTTATTTGGTACCCCATCACAACAACTAATGATCTAAGCACCAGTAAATATATAGAAGTCGACTAGAGCAAACCTGGAATAGAACGATAAAATGCATCAACTACATGATTTGAGTTTTTCATAAGGTACGCAGCTTGTCCAGAATAGGCAAAAATAAGGCATGGGAAAACAATTGCTGTGAATGCAATCTGTATTGCTGAAACTGGGAAATGGGAGAGGTCAGCAAAAAGGGCCTCAGTTCCTGTAATCATTCACAACTTATCATTAGAACCTGTTTCCTGGTTTATTTTCCATAATTTTCTTTTTCTAGAGATCACTACCTACAATTTTATAAATTAAAGACCCGTTAGAATGAAAGAAAAAGGTAATTGAATGAACTAAATACGAAGTTTACCTGTTATACTAAGCATAATGCCTCCAAGGGAAAGCCAGTTATCTCTTCCTCCCCTTTTGAAATAACGATATATATATACTGGTGAGAAAGCCTTTAGAACGCCTTTATCATATTTCCAAATGTTGAATATACCAATACCTCCAATCAAGAGAAACCATAGGAGCACAACTGGTGCAAACAGCCAACCCACCCTATCTATACCGTGGTGTTGCATGCAAAACAAGCCTACTAATATCACAACAGCAACGAGCACGACAACATCTGTTTCATGGGAACAATATAGCTATTTAATACATTTAAAAAGAAACACTGAATTTGATGGGAATAATAGAAATTTTCATTTTCTGGAATAAGAAGGTACCACTGGTCATTTTGGGTTGGTCTAACTTGATTCCTTGAACTGCCGAGAGTACTGCCGAGAGAAAATAAATAAAGAATGATGGTGATTCAGGCATATTGAAGTGAAGACTAACAAAACTAGAACAGTATATTCTATGTGTACCCTTAGTTCTTTAACCATTAAGAGACAACAGAAATTCAAACATTTCTAAACTCGAGAGTAATAGTCTCAACCTTCTGTTGCATTACTCTTTCTTCTTACTCTCCTGTGCAAGGAGTTTCTCCATCTGAAACAAAAATGGATGAATTAAAGTCCTCAATTGAAGGTTAAACAACTGGTGATTTCATGCAGGGGTGTTCCACTCGTTTACCAAACTGGGACTGAGAGGTTCAACGGGAAAAGAAATACTAGGTCCAGGTCTTTGCAATGCTGAATCTTGGGTTATATTGTGCCATCTAATAAAAAGGTTTAGGCTTGCCCAGATGGCAATGCTATTAATTGGGGTAAAATACTTTCCATCTTGGCTGTCAAATTGTTCTCATGACTTGCTTATATTAAAGCCTAATAGCTTTCCATATACAACTATTAATTACTAGAACTCCTGGTCTCATTTCCATACAATGCTTCAAGGTATCATCAATAAGTAAAAGAACCCTTTAGGTTACGGTATTAGTGTTGAGGTACCAGCTGGATTCTTCAACAACATCCATAAATACAGGAATTGTCAAGATCTCCCTAGATAAGCCAGCTTATAGCATGACCACTTAATCCAGCACTCTTAACAACAATTGCGATAACAATAAAACAAGCTTCTTGAATCACCATAGTACAATATTGTCCCAAAGGAAAGGGTGCCAAATGCTGGCATCACATATGAACTCATTTGATAATATTATCCTCTGCTTTATGATTGTTATGATGGCATCTATATGTGGGCTAGAGATGCCACTTGAGGTACCCACTAATATTTGAGGGAAATAAAATGAAAGCTTCAAATCTCTATGATTCACTAACATATCTCGTACATATGACCCCTAATGCTATACCATTATTACTGAAACATAGTAGAACTGGTTCTGTATCCACACACAAGTAACAGAAATTCAAGCAGTTCAAAATACTATTCTACGTACATATGCAAACCTCGATCATTTATTGGGTTAATAAATTTGAAGCACTTCAACTCCACTTATGTTCCTATGTTCAAATGCATTTCTACCTGCATGTTTGTTTGCCTTGTACAACTCTATGGAAATATAACTGCTAAATAACATAAAGATCTTAAGTTTAGAAGCTTCCTTGTAACTTTCCAATACTTCATGCCTGATGTTCTTTTAGGCATTTACCAAACATATATTTTCTTTCCCCTACATATTCTGCTTCAAAATGTTAAAGATATGTACAAGATGACAATGGTACACATACTCTCTGCACAATATTGTTCTCTGCACTATTTTTCTATGCCCATGTAGACTATTTAAAAGAATATAGTTATCTATCTCCATACACAATAAAGTTCATTTAGTACATTGTTATTACTAGGCTTATAAAGGAACTTAGTACATTGTTATTACTAGACTTATAAAGGAATAAATCAAATTTGAAACCATCTTGCATTATTAATATAAGGGGCACAAAAAGCTATTATCTCTAATCTATGGACCATTAGTATGTCGCGCTTTTTTTTTTTTTTCTCAGTCATAACTCTCATGGTCATATTGGTTTGTTCTTTTAACACATATACGCGTAAAAAACATATAAAGTACGAACAGGGAGGCAGGGGTGGGGGAGGGGGAAACTGGCAATTTTATTAAGAAGCCCGTGTTAGATTATTACTAAATATCCTTATAAGATGAAGTTATTTTGCTAATTTATTAATTAATATATTAATTTATATCAATTAATATTAAAAACATAATGCATGTACTATGTTTTGGATAAAGTTTGGATAAAGAATTAATATGCTATCTTTTAGGATAACAAATCATTATTCCATTAGAAAATAGTCATTTACTATTTAAAGATAGATTTATAATAAATCACCAAACTTTAAATTATTTAAAAATATATTATTTTTTAGGATAAGGAAAAATTATATAAAATTAATTCTGATTATGATATACAATTTATCGGTGAAGACTTGCATCCAAGTCATTGGTTTATAGTGAACTCAACTTGCTCAACAAATGAAGGTAGTGTATTTAAGATTTTCCATTATGTAATATCATTTGCCTTTCAATTGCTTTAAGTCAACTGGCTGAAATTATCTTCCGTTTTCTTTTCTTGCTTTGTTCTGTTGGGTGAGAGATCAAAAAGTAAAATACGTTGTAATTGCATAGACTACATGTAGGCAAATTTCTATGTTGATTGGCCCTCTATTAATGCTCTAGATTGCTTAATTTTGGCTCTCCTGCGCGTGGATTGTCGGAGCTGCTTGGTAGAAACTTTAGGCTTTTTTATGAGGATTTATCTTATAATAAATGGTTCATTTATACCAATGGCAGACTCTTGGCGTAAAGACCACCCTCAGCTGTATATTTTTCCATCTTAATACAGTGCACATATCTTATGGAAAAAATTAAAAACAAAGAAACATACTGCGCCAAATTTTAGTCAATAACTACAATTAATGCCATGCTTGGAGGGGAAAAAAGTGATTTTGTTTACTATTGCTATGTGTTAGCATTTTCATCTTTTGATTGATAAAAGTGTATCTCAATATAGGAAAAAGAAAAAAAGAAAAAAAATGTTTCATAATACAATAGTTGTCCTGATACGCCAAGTATAGTAGTAATAGAACATGAGAAAAAGAATTCATTGCATAATACAACAATTGTCCTATCTTGGAAAGTATAGTAACAAAGAAAAACAAATTTTTTGTCAGTACTTTAATTCTCCATAATAGTTTTATTAACTAGACTAATTTTTAATTATTAATTTATTATATTTCTATCATTCGTGTTATATATGAACAAGTCATCATGCGAAGCACGTTGGGGAAAAACTTATATGTATACCAGTAGAAGATAATGGATCTAAGTACTAAACATGAAAAGGAAATATACCTGATATAGCTGGAGTGAGTATTCCATCCCCAATAACCATGGAGGAACCGACAAGAACAAGAACAAGAAGTCCATTCTTCCTAAATGTATGTCCCTCTAACCATCTCTTGGTCTTTGCAGCAACCGATTGCTCGTGTATCGTAGAACGACTATAAGTTGTTAGCTCCTCATCTGTATGATCTTGGTTAGGTATAGTCTTTACTTTAGCATGCCGGCAAAGTAACGAATATAGAGCAAATGTTCCACCTACACCACAAAGTAGATACATCTGAAAAAGCTTACACATGCCCTATTTCTCCACATGTTGAAGTGGTAGATACTACCTTATAGTAGCATGCATAAGCAAGAAGTGCACAAAGGACACTAGACATCACTAAAGAAAATAGAAAGCTAAGAAAGCACAAACAATCTTTCTATATTTTGTTTTATTATAAAACAAAAGATTTAACATGCAAATATATTCTGTGAGGCTCAAAGTTTATAAAGAGAATAGAGGATTATGATAAAAAATTAGTGGAACAATTTAACATGCAAAAAGGAAGAAAAAAATGTTGGGACTTCAATCCAATTATCGAAAAGGAAAGCAACATTTAGTAAAGGAGGAAAGATCAAGAAAATTTGGAGAAGTTGTTCTGCTAAGCCAAAAGGAAAACCTTAATTAATCTGAACCATAAAATGGACAAGAGGAAAGTTCATAACCAAGAGATGTGGACATCAAAGGTTAAGGTAGTTTTGGAAAAAAAAATTGAAAATGGGAAAACCTTAATGCTAAATTTCTTAGTTCCACAAGTATTGGCTTGAGCATGGAAAATGTGTAATTCTGAACTAATTCCGTCATATAAATAGATGCACATGAAAGGAATTATGTCGAAATCACTTTACCTTGACCATTGTCATTTGCTCTACAGACAATGAAGACATACTTCAGGAGCGGAATAAGAGTTAGGGAATAAATAATCAATGACAAAGCTCCAATTACATCTTCTGGATCTTCAATTCCATTAGGAAAAGTGTTGTAAAAGACATACAAAGGAGATGTGCCGAGATCTCCATAGACCACTCCGAGGCTTTGGAATGCAAGGCCTAAAAGCATTGAAGTGGAGAACTTCTGGAAGTAACAAAATCGAAAATTGGCAAAGAGAGCAAATGTAAGACATCAATTGTATTGGTACCTTGAAATAATATTAACTATGTAATCTGCCAGAGCTATCAACGGCAATGCAAATCTTAATTCAATAACAATGATAAATCCTTTCCACAGAGTTATTTCTGATATTCTATATATATCTAAAAGTGAGCCAATCGATCAAGTTTCCTGAACTTAAAAATTCAAAACTTAGCAACTGGAATGCTGAGTTGGATTCATGAATGGCCATTAGAAGAGTTCATATTAGTAAAGATAACATGCCATTGCAAAGAAAAAAATGCCTTTTACCTTTTCCTCATGCTTACTCCTGAGCCTCTCAGCTTCTGTGCCTATGGACTGATCCAGCTTCTGATCCAAAATCCAGATTCTACTTTTGTAATCAGATTCAATACTATTTTCTCTTGTACCCATTTTGCAACTCAAAAAATCCAAATGATCTTTACCCTCATTGCCTTTATCTTCTTAACTCATGCGATCTTAATTCCTAAGCAAACTAAACAACAAAGAAGCTCAAATCAAAACCAGTTCCAACTTGAAGAAGAAATTATATAAAACCCAAATGAGGCACCAAAAAAATTTTCAGCTAGCTTGAACAAATAAAACCCAAACGAAATACCCATGAGCCGCTCAAAAACCAAAGTTTGAAACTTCAAAGCAATATTTATAAAATAATGATCTAAAATTTCAACAAGAACCCAGTATAACCCAGTAGAGATAGAGTAACAATGAAGCAAAAATAGCACAGATGGAACACTAACCCAGTCAATTTTTGAAGTGGAGTGTGGAGAAGTTGAGAGGTTAACAGCAAAACACCGCTCTTGTAACACACACAAGCAGTAAGCAATGATCCTTACTATAGAGTATACAGAATAAAGTACATATAAGGGAAGTTCTACCTAACATAGAATTTATTATTTTTTGGAGCTGCACCTTCATGAATTGTGGACCACTGTGAGACTCAGAGTGTGGGTCCCACAGTGGACTATTTGTCACAAGCCGAAGTCCCGGTTTGAACTATGAACCGGACCAGAATCGGATGGGTCAAACCTAAAACTGATTTTGGTCATTATGGACCGGTTAAAGTTCAACTCTTTATTGAACTGAACCAGCAGTTCGTACCGGTTCAACTTTAGATTAAGATAACAATATCTAATTATTGAAATTTTTGAGTTCATGAATTTATATTTACATTTAAATTTGATCCGCTTAAATGAAAAATTGATTATACATAAAATTTTAAATTTTATTCTATCAATTTTAATTTTAATTTCTTATACAAAATTAAATCTTCCATATAGAAAAAAACTAACTAAATTAAATTATGATTTTAAACTTCATATAACATATAATTATTATAAAAAATGTTAAAATAAATAAATTAGATGGTGCAATAAATTTAGATTAGAGCCAAACCAAAGTCAAATGAAACAGTAATGAATTAAATTTGTAAATTATTAAAAATTGTTTCTCTTAATTATGAATAAAATTTATTTATGATAAGATTTTTGGCAGTTCGATTTTTAAATAAATGATAAATTAATATTTTAAGTAGATCAAGATCAGTTTAGGCCTTTGACCAAATTTAATTGTGAATAATAGTGTGAATTTTATAATTTATATGAGATGAAATATTTTCTACATATATAATTATTTTTTTTATATTATCTAGCTATTTTCCAGAACCATTCTTATTGCAATAAACGTACAAATTTAATCCCTTTTTTTTTCCAAAAATAAAATTAGTAAGCTCTTTGGATTTGGCTTCCTTCACCAATTTTTTTTGAGAATTTTTTCATATTTTATTAATTTAATTAATAATATAATATTTATGCTGCAATACAACCACAACCTAACTTGCACGAGATTCAACAACCAAAACTATTGGTAGTCTCAAGGGGGTGAGGCTACCGCGCTTGGTACGGTGAGTTGTTTTCTCCAACGATTATTTTTGGAAATTAATATAAAAGAAGACAGATTTGAGATTTATTTTCTACCTCTCAACAAATTTCTTTGAAATGTTAGGTATGGGCAAATCTATATGAAATGTAGGTATTTGCCTCACTTCCCTCGAATTTTCCATATATATTATTATGGTCCCTGAACTTTATCTTCACTTATATATATATTATCCTTCATTTTGAATTTGCATGTGACGTTTGGTAGGTCAGAGACCCACAGTTGGTCACATGATAACTCTCGTTAGCCGATTCTATATATGCATTGTACTAACATGCTTTTCATAAAAGTTCTAAAAAAGAATACTTTTCACAAAAGAAAAATAATCAAACAAAAGAAATAAATCTAAAAAGATCTTCTTGATTCACATTTTTAGACACTAAATTGCCTTATTTGATAACGGTCTTTATAGATTGTTATTATTATTATTACTATTTTCACCTGGTTATTAAATGATACTAGTCATTATTTGGGATGTTATTTCTAAAAGTATCAATATTAGTTGTTTTGAAAAGAAAATTTCTTGAAATGGAGATCAAAGAAAAAAAAAATTGCCTTGATAAGGGATAAAAAAATTATTTGATTGTTGGAGATGTATATGTGTTAGTCGGTGAAATCTCAGTCGTTTGATGGTTTTTATAAACTAAACCTTTTGAGCATCTTCAAGATTGAACCTTTACTCTTTTTTCTAAGATTAATTTATAAATTCTATGTTGTTCTTTTATTTTTATTATGGTTCAAACTTTTTGTTACTGATGTTGTTGATTAGCAGTAGGAGGGTGGCAAGTGGAGGGTGAATTTGTAGAGGGAAAGATTTTGATGTATTCATTAAAAAATATGTCCAAGATTTGGTGACGATGGTAGTAATCTTGAAGGGTGTTGACATACTTTGTTCAAAATTCGGACTCGACCAGATTTAGTCGAGTTTGAATTTTTCAAACTTTAATTAGAATTTTATTCAATTTAATTATGCGGAAATATTTAATAGATCGAGTTTGTTGATGGACCTTAAAGTACAACACTTCTAAATTTATATGAAAAATAATTTAATTTTTTTCAAATTTAGACTTGAATGCCAATAAAAACTTAACATATTATTTTTTTTTTAATTACTCTCTTTTTATTAGTTATTTTTTAATATCAACGTATTTTATTAAACTAAATTATAATAAATAAAAATAGAATAATTAAAATTAAGTGTATTATATTTTAGGCAAAATTTGGGTCAAACTTTCCTTTGGATATTTTTCCTACATAATTCTTTTTTTATCACAACAACTACAAAAATACTTATTAATCAGTGTTTCTACATGAAATCCTTACTTGCTAGTCCAATCCAATAATGGATGCAAAAAGCCCCACTACCTACTATTCTTGTTTCACCACATCAAATGCTTCAACCACTTTGAAATATTACTGAATACATCTTCCCTAATATTGCTAATAATTATTTATTAATTTTATAATTACTTTAAAAAGACTATCAGGATTTTTAATTTATTTCTTTTATTTAATAAATTTCTATTTTTAATTTCAAAGACAGTCATCTTCTCTAATTATATCCAGATAGTGATCGAAGAAAAATAATTCAATTATATTGTTAAAATATCACCTCAACAGTATGTCATTTTATAAATAAAGCTTAAGCGGTACCTAAATTTTAGATTTATTTCAAAAGGATACTGAATTTCTTGTTTTTTTTTTTATTCTTCTTGATAAATAAAGCCTTAATGAAAATTAATACACAAAAAGTGATTGTTTGAAAATTTATTGAAAAAAACGTAACAGTTGTTTTAATATGATTAGGAAACATAAACATATATTCCACCTAACATTTGCAGTTTGTTCTATTTTTATCGTATTGTCTTAAGCATATTTCAATTGCATTAAATAGTTAAAATGTATATTTATGTTTATGAATTTGTATCAATTAACCAATTTAATATTTTAATTTTTAATTTACTAAATTTTATTTCTTTTAATATTTAAATATCTTAAATTTTTAATTTAATCTAACATACAATTAAACTTTATCTTTTTATTAATATTTAAATATTTTTGTCCAATACGCATGAATATATCAAATGAAAACATGTGTTAAAAAGTGTTAAAATATCACAAAATAACAAGTTTAAGTGTTTATTAAATTATAGTGAAAGTTAAAGTGTTAAACTGACTGTTGAATTTTAAGGGTTATTAAAACCTATTTTGATGATCACAAACAATTGAGTTTGTCTAACAATTTCAATTGAGTGTTTATGTGCAAGGGAAGAATGTTAGGTTGAGCACTTTAATGAGGGATTAATTGCTCTTTTAACTAAGATTGAAAATCTTAGATTAGGTTAGAGTGTGAGCTTTTGAAAAATACTTAGGTTAGAGTGTGAGCTTTAGGAAAACACTTGGATTTATTCTTAGCCTTGTGAAAAAGAACTCAAATAGAATTAGATTATAATTCTATTTGATAATGAAAATCTCAAGAGGATTTTTGAGGAGTGGATGTTGATAAGTGTTGGTCGAACCACTGGAAAGTTCTTGTGTTTTGAGCTTGTGCTTGATCTTCTTCTTGCTTGGTTTTGTTCTTTTAATTTTTGATTTCAACTAAGTCACCCCCTCTCGGTTACCTCTAGAATTACATTTGGTATCAAAGCATTGGTCTTCTTCAATCAAAGATTTAATTATCTTGAAGTAAAGGGTCCATAGTAACCACATCAAACTATAATGGAATGGGTTAAGCATTCAATAAGCCTCCCTTCTTTGATGGAACTGACTACTCGTATTATAAGAATCACATGGAGATATTCCTTGAGAGTGATGGAATTGACATATGGGATATTGTTAAAGAATGAATAACACTTATAACAAAGAAAGAAAACAATAATGAAATGCTCAAGACAAAGAAAGAATTGTCTGTAGAAGAAAGGCAACTTTACTCAAAGGATAGAAAGGCTATGGATATCTTTTATTGTGCTCTATCTAGAGAAGATTATGGTGGAGTTGAGCATTATGCTTTTGCAAAGGAGATTTGGGAATCTTTAGCTAACAAACATAAAGGAACAACTCAAGTCAAGATCAAGAAGACCCAAATTTTAATATATGAATATGAGATGTTCCAAATTAAGCTAAATGAGAAAGCATCCAAAATGTATAGCTGTCTCATGAGCATCATCAATACCTTGAAGTAGCTTGGTAAGATATATCAACTTGAAGAAATCAATAACAAGATTTTGAGAGTTCTTCTTAGAAAGGAGTGGAAGTCAAAGGTCAACTCAATTAAGGAAGCAAACAACCTCTCTACTCTTTCTACCGATCTTCTTATGGGAAAACTCCTCACTCATAAGATGATCATGTCAAATGATCAAAAGGAATATGTTAAAGAACTAAAAAAAGGAAAAGAAAAATTCTATTGCTATCAAAGCCAAGGAAGTCATCACTAGTGATGGTGAGAGTGATCATAGTGATGACTATGATGAAGATCTTATTCTTATATCCAAGAAGCCAATGAATATTCTAATAAAAAAGAAGTTCGACTAATCATTCAAGAAGCATGATGACAATAAGATAGATCCTATCAAATGCTTTGGATGCAACAAATTGAGTTACATCAAAGCAGATTATCCTAAATTTAAGAAGTATTCTAAAAAATAAAAAAAAAGAAGTCACTTAAAGCTACTTGGAATGACTCTAGCGAATCCGAAGATGAAGATGGCACAAGTGAGAATGTAGTAACTAATCTTTGCTTCATGGCAATAGAGAAACTTATAAATAATGAGGTAATTGACTTTAATCCCCTTACTTATAATGAACTTATTAAGATGTGTGATATTACCATACATAAGTATGATCAAATTGTTTTAAAGAAAGTTTTTTGAAAACAAGGCAAAAGAACTTGAAGAACTTATTAATGATTTGAAACTTGAGATTAGTTCACTTTCCAAATCTAATGAAGATTTTTCCACATCCTTAGAAGAACATTTATCTAAAGAAAAGGTAATTCTTGTGGAACATAAGAAAGTGACTAAGCTCAATAAGGACTTAACCATTGAAAACTTGAAGTGTTCTAAAGAAAATAAGAGTTTGAAAAATGAGCTTTTAGAAATAAATTCTCAATTTGCTAAGTTTTCAAAAGGGAAAGAAAAGCTTGATGATTTGATAAATGCTCAAAGGTTACCACTAGTCAAGTATAGTTTGAGATTTGAACATGGTTCTTTTAGTAAAAACAAAATAATTTTTGTAAAACCATCATATTTGTTTACATCTTCCTCCAAATCTAGCGAAGGAGCTACTAGCTCTAGACCTAAAGGAGCTCAAGCTCCACCTCCTAAAACCCAACCTAAAAGGAATAGTGGTCAAAGAATGCAAAGGCAAAGAGTTCAAAACTCTAAAGCCTTACGATAACCAAAGAAGCATGATCATAAGCACTCATACTCCAGACCTTCAAACAATGTGCATATGCATCAACATCATCATTATCTTAAAGATATCACTTGCTTTTATTATTGTATGGATGGATGTACAAACTATAAGTGTCCAATTAGGGTACCTAAGAAAAAGCGAGTTCTTTAATTTATAAGTGTGTTTAAAGAGTAATAAGTGGTACTTTAATAGTGGTTGCTCAAGACATATGACATGCAATCCATATCTTTTCTCACACCTTAAGATGAAAAGTGGAGGTAAGATAACATTTGCCCTTGTTACAAGGTTGAAAACCATTATATTTTTTACTTGCATATGCATCACATATGAAGTTTAAATTATTTCAAATTGATATTAAAAGTACTTTTCTAAATGGATATATTAAGTGGAAAGTATTTGTTGAGCTACCTCCTGAATTTGAAAATCATGAATTTCCAAATCATATTGTCACGACTTGATCTATGGGGCCGTGATCAGCACTAGGGAATAGGTAGGCTTAAGGCCACCAAACTTGTAGCAGCCTGACAGATCACCAAATCAATTAAATATAATCTTTATCCATTATGTCAATATTTCATTACTAACATCCAACCACACAAATACTACACATATAATAGGTTCGTCTGCACCATCAGATATTACCTCATAGGTTGATTTAACATACCAAAATAAATAATAAGCTTCAGACTTACAACTGCAGAGAATCTAGACTTTTAATAGTTAGTCATGCAAATAAAATTTACTATATTAAAATTCGAAGAATAAGAAAATCGGGCCAAAGGAGAAGAACTGCGGAAGACCTAGCTGGCACTTGAAAAATTAAGTTGAGACCGTCAATCTCAGAAGTGAGTTAAAATCATATATTTGATAAATATATATATATATATATATATATATATATATATATAATTATTATTATTATTATTTAAATAGTATAGAACATCACAGAATAATAAATACATGTCATATTATAATTTAGAAATATACAATTTTTAACACATACGTGATAAGAACTTCAGCAGAACTCTAACCCCAAATCTAGTAGTCTTTCGACTCTCTTGTTTCAATAAGAATGATGCCCAGAGAGCAAAGCTCGACTAAGGTCCTTAAGTCCAATCTAGTCACCTAAATACCAATACAGTCGGTGCCTAGAGAGCAATACTCGACTATGTGACCTTTTCTCTAGCAAATCGAAACTCTAATAAGTCTAGAGAGCTTTGCTCGACCAGACACATTACCGAATATTTTCCATTATCTAACTCTTATTTTCACCGGTGCGCACACGGTCTTGAGGCAACCTATCAAGTGGCATGTTTTACTGCCGTCTCATCCCGGGTCACATTACCATCATATATTAGTAATATTTAAAATAATCTTAATAGCATAAGTCGAAATTAATCTTAATACTATTCAATGAAAAATTAAGTATCAATGAGTATACCAGACATAAATTTAAATATAATATAAATAATAATAATAACCATGATGGTAAAAATAAATAAATAAATAACAAAATATGAGTAATAAAAAAATATTGATAATAATGAAAATAATTTAATAATAATAATAATGAAAATAATCTATAATGGTTTTCAATCAAAACGTTGCATTAAAACTAGGAATGACACATTTGTAGTAATTATATGACTTTGACTCACAGTTCTGATGATTCCCATACTCTACTCCTATGCATCGGGTGGAGTCGGCTGAATTGATGAATTATCTATTCATGGAAATAATTCAATCAATAAAATTAAAATATTTAATAAATAACCCTAAGCGTAGACTCCTAGAATTGACTGTCTAAGAATTTTGACTCAAAAATTCTATCGAAAACTCGTCAGAACCTCTCTTAAAATACAAACGTTTACCCTCCCCCTCTCGAGAATTAATGAAATTAAAATTTGAAATTTACAAGTATTACACATACTTTCAAGTTACAAAAATATTTATATGGTTTGAAATGAGCTCCTATAGATTGTATGAGAGATTAAGCTCATTTTTTTTATCAAATAGTTTTTCAAAAGAAAAAGCTGACACAACTCTTTTCATTACAAAAGGATTGAAATGCTTGACAGAAGTTTGTTGTGACTTTTTTCATACCTTCCTTGATTAATTGCTTCAAATATTGTGAACCTTGAGTATTTATGTATCTTTTCATGTATATTGGAAACAATTTCAATGTTATTGTTTATCGTCTTTATGTTTTTCTTATCTCTTTCTTTGGCTTGTGGTTCTTTTTGTTGGTGCCAAAAGGGGAAGAGGTTTAGGCAATTTAATTGTTATGGTTGGTATCTAATGATCTTTTATTATATGAATTCAATATATAGTTTGTGGTTTCAAGAGATGCCTCATGACTATTATTGTTGCTAAACTTTTATGAATTATTAGCATAATCTATCTTATAAAGGGAGAGAATATCCATTCTTTTTATCTTTTAAATTGGTTATTTATCACCATAAAAAGGGAGAGAATGTTGAGCCTTATGAGTAATTAAAACCTATTTTGATAGTCATAAACAATTGCTTGATTATGCGCAAGGAAGAAGAATCAAAATCTTTTACTTTCTTAGAGCAGGATAGATTCACACTCGTGAACTCTTATTCACGACCTTGAATCTCACTTTCCTAGCTATGAACAAATCTTCCCAGCCATGAAAAGTTTAAAGCTCAAGACAGAAAAGTCAAAAGCATTCATGGCCAACCTTCCTAGCCATGAAGGTGTCCATTCACGACCATGAATAAATCTTCCTAGCCGTGAAAGAAAGCTTTCTAGCCATGAACAAGTATTTATATTCGTGAAGAATTTCTTCCTCATAAGTCTAGTAGAATTTACGATCAAAATTTCCAGCCGTGAATAAAAGTTTCTAGTTATGAAAGCTGCTTTTTCAGCCATGAATTTTTCTTCACGGCCATGATGAGTTTCAATCTTTTGAATGTGGATTTGGCACTGAAGCGACGATTGTGAATGATGATTTCCACCCGTGAAGCTGTATTTTTTAAGGTTGTTGAAATGACTATATCTGCATTTAATGAGGATGTAACGTCTCTATTTCCTCTAGAACTATAAAAACTTTATTTTTAATAGTTATAGGGTTAGTAAGTGTATTTACTTTAGCCTCCAATTGCAATATATCTCAACAACCTCTATTTCATTATTAATTCATCTTGTATTGAAGATTCAAGAGAGGACTTGAACCTTTGGTAGTTGAGTGATTGATTTGTGTATTTAAAGCTCAAAAGGGTTAGGTTGAGCACTTGGGCAAGAGATTAATTACTCTTATAACTAAGATTAAAAATCTTAGATTGGGTTAGAGTGTGAGCCTTTAAAAATTATTTAGGTTAGAGAGTGAACCTTGAAAAAATACTTGGGTTTGTTCCTAGCATTGTGAAAAGAACTTAAATAGAGTTAGGTCGTAATTCTATTTGATAATGGAAATCTCAAGAGGATTCTTGAGGAGTGGATGTAGGCAAGTGTTGGTTGCACTACTATAAAATCCTTGTGTTGTGAGCTTGTGCTTGGTCTTCTTCTTGCTTGGTTTTGGTTTTTGATTTCAACCAATTCACCCCCTTTTAGTTGCCTCTAGAATTACACTAACTAAATGACTAAATTTTAGGGGCATTAATATGTATTTGGCTAATAAAATATAAAGGGTTAAATACTATTAACTCTACGAAGTTTGGTATGATATATGAGTCGATCATTGTATTTTTTTATTATATTAAAACCCTCTTAAGTTTTAATAAAACTAACAACTACCCTCTTCCATGTTAGTCGAATGATTAAATTGGTAATTTTAGACTACAATTTGATCCACAAACTTATTATCAAGTATCAAACTCGATCAAAATTATTTGTATTATCAAATTAGTTTTAGTGTCTAAATAAAATAATAAATTGAATATTTTTTCTTGTTTATATTTTTATTTTTTTTTAGCGTAACTTAGTCCTAAAAAATTTAACCGTATTAAGAATACTTATTTTTTATTTAACATTATTAAATTACTATGTAGTTTATTTTTAAAATTTTATAAAATAAATAGTTAAAATTTATTATTTTTATTAGACACTAAAATTAGATTATATTAAAAATGAAAATTTGATTCATGTTAATCTCATTTGAATGATTGATAAAAAGTTCATTTTTAACGTATAAAATTATCACCTTCATTGATAGTGGACTGGTTAACTTAGTGTCTAGATTATTTCACTAGACCAAGACATGATTTTTTAATTTAATTTTTATTTTTTATATAGCTTAACTATACTATATATTAAAAATAACAATAGAATGAAATTTTTAACTAGAAATGTTTATTTTATATTAATAATTAAAATTAAATTACATAGTAATTTACTAATATTGTTGTAATTATAAGTAGTTTTAAAATACTTAAATTTTTTTGAATTAAATAATATTAAAAAAATTAAAGCAAAAAAAATATTATTTATTTTTTTAATTAGACATTAAAATTAACTTGTGCTAAAAATAAAATTTTACTCTAATCTAATATTAAAATTAATTTTGGACGAATTCTATACTTGATAATAAGTTCAAAAATCAAATTGTAATATTATATTATCAGTTTAATTCTTCAACCAATACGAAATGAGGTAGTAGTTAGTTTTATTAAAATTCAAAGAGATTTTAATATAATAAAAGATACATAACTGAGTCGTATATTAAACCAAACTACATGGGATAAGTAATATTTAATCCAAATATAATAATAGCAAGATTCAAAATATAATGCTAATTTTAAATTAAATACTATCTTTTATACTTTTGATACTAAAAATATTCAGTAGGTCACAAAAAGTGAAAAATATTAAGATTTAATATAAAGTTAATATTGTTTTCTACATTTTTATTATCTTTATTTTATAGGCTAAGTAAATATTTGGCTCTCTAAACTAAGCCCATCTCTAAATTTTATTTTAGTTTAGTTGGATTTTCTATCTTTTTATTTTGGTATATTCAAGCCTTTAATTAACAGATGTTTTATGCGTGTGACTCACTTGTTGCTCAAATCGTCTGAGTGCAAACAAAATAAAATAATAATATATTTAAAATTTAACAACTTAAACATGTTTAATTAAAAAAAAAAAAGATTTTTGGCTCAAAACTCACCGTTTTGTTCATCTTGCTTTAAAGAAAAAGAAAGGAATCTTTGCTTATTTGCTCAAGGTGCGGGCGAGCAGTGCTACTTTATCAAATTACACCGCTGCTAATTCAGTTATAACCCACACCAACTTCATCGAAAAATTAAAATCAATAAATCAAAAGTACCATCAATCTATCACCACTACCTCCACCGTAACCCACGTCACCACCACTATAACCTACTATCCTCTGTAACCACCGCCACTGTAAATAGCAAGAGGAAGCTGATGACATTAGATGGCTTCTCAGACGCTCAATTCTTGCTTCTCTTTACATTAAGAACTGATGTTAAAAAAACACAATTTATCGGTCCTTATGCTCTATTCTTAATTTGGTGTGCTCCCTCTTCAATTAATGCATTTTGAAGATTATTGATATTTAGAGGTCTTGAAATCTCAATAATGTTGAGAAAACACATCCAGCGGCGCATCAAAAGCTCTAAACATTTCAAATCTCATGAAAATTAAGATTACAAATTGTAATTAAAGATTTAAGTTGAGAAAAGGAAATAATTTTTATTTTATGAATGTGAAGAACACAAAGAAAAAGACTGTAACTTTTGAAGATCAAAATTCGATTCTTGATTGTTGATAATATTTCTGTTAGAAAATCAAATAGAAATTCGTAATTGCAAATACTCTAAGATTATCTCACACAACCAATCTCAAGGAAAGTTATTCAATCCTTGAAGATGAAGAATTCATTCTCCACTCTTAAATTTCCTACTATGATAATCTTGTTATGATAGTAAGTATGTCAATTATCTCTATTCTTCTTATGATAATAAGAGTAAGAAACTCTCATATATAGTATTAAGGATTCACGATCCTTAACACAATTGTACAAACATATGTCATTACAAAACTCTTTTGTGATGACATGTGTCAAGCAGTATTTACACATGTCCTCGTAAAACTCTTTTGTGATGACACGTGTCAAGCTGCTTTCTTAACACATGTCATCATAAAACCCTTTTGGTGATGACACGTGTCGAGCTTCTTTCTTAACATATGTCATCATAAAGCCATTTTGTGATGACACGTATCCAGATGCTTTCTCTACACATGTCATCATAAACCCTTTTATGATGACATGTGTCAAGCTACTTTCATGACACGTGTCAAGCTACTTTTCTAGCTTACTGCTCCTCAATTACATATAAATATAAACCTCGAGATAGATTTTCTATTATCCATTTCTGATTGAAAATCAGAATCCGTATAACCATATAAATTCAATTCTCCTCCACCATATGTCAAGAATACATTTTTAGTCCTTCGCAAGTACTTAAAGATATTCTTAACCGCTGCCTAGTGCTCCTCGCCTAGGTTAGACTGAAACCTGCTAGTCACACTAACAACATAGGCAATGTCTGGCCTAGTACACAACATAACATACATTAAATTCCCAATTGCTGAAGCATATGGAATCCTGGCCATCTGTTCTCTTTTACCAGATGTCTTTGGAGACATGTCCTTTAAAAGATAAATGCCATACCTAAAAAGTAACAATCCTCTCTTAGAATCAAGCATGTTGAATTTCTTCAACACCTTGTCTAAGTAAAGACCTTGGGAAAGGCCTATAGTCATTTTCGATCTATCTCTATAGATATGAATTCTCAAAATATAGATTGCTTCACCTAAGTCTGTCATGGAGAAAATCGTTGACAACCATACTTTTATGGAAGTCAACATGTCTATATCATTTCCGAACAACAATATGTCATATACATAAAGTACAAGAAAAGTGATAGCACTCCTACTAACCTTTTAGTACACACATGGTTCATCCATATTATTTATGAAACCAAACAATTTGATTGCATCATCAAAATGGATGCTCCAACTCCTCAAAGCTTGCTTAAGACCATAAATGGATCTCTTAAGCTTGCATACTTGATTATAGGGCTGAGCATGGATCTCTGTGATTCCGGCCCGAATAACCGTACTAAAAAATACCAGAACTGAAATAACCGAAAGTTTTTATAACCGAATTGAACCGATCCGAATTCTTTTACTATTACAGTATGGTACTAGTTCTTTAGTAAAAACCGTACCATAACCGATCCATCTTGTACTGATCCGGACCAAACCATAGAACCAAATTTTTTACATTTATTTATTAATAATTATTTATATTATATAAATAATACATATTAAAAACAACTATAATATTATAAAATACTTTATACTCTATAAAAAAATTATTTTATATTTATCATTTATATAATTCAAGCAATTGTTATCGAAATAAAAAAATAATACATATTAAAAATAACTATAATATTATAATATACTTTATACTCTATAAAAAATATAAGTTATATATATTAATATGTCACATAGTATACTGCTACTAGTAATCTAGTATACATACTATAATACTATATTTAAAGTACTTGAAAGCTAGGTGCAAATTAAAGTACTTGAAAGCTAAGTATAGCATTTATTATGGTGAAGATGAGGCAAAAAATTTAGAAAAAATGGTGAAAACAACTTTAGAGTTGATGGTGGATGAATACAAGATAATTGAGGATCAATAATATATGGGTGAGGTTGTAGGGAGCTCAGAGAAATCTGCATATGATAGTGGGCCAAGTAATACGTAAACAGAAGAAGAGATTGATGAGTTCTTTTTAGAGGAAGAAGGCAACAGAACTTGTCTAAGATATCTGAGTTAGATAGGTACTTTGAAGAATTTGCAGAAAAATTCACCATTGATTTCGATATCTTAGCATGGTGGAAGGTGAATTCAGTAAGGTTTTATATCTTGTCTAAGGTTGCACGCGATGTATTGGCTATCCAAGCTTCAATAGTAGCCTCTGAATCTGCATTTAGTACTGGAGGACGAACTCTAGATCAATATAGAAGTTTTTTACTTCCTACAACAGCGGAAGTCCTCATTTGTTGTCAAGATTGGCTTAGAAGTTTAAATAAACCTATCCAACTAGAAGAATCAATAGAGGATATTGAAAGCATAGAGTCATGTAGTATTTCTTTACTTCTTACATATGTTTGTTTATTGTTGATGCTGTTAAGTTTTATTGACGTAATTTTTTACTTTTATTGTAAAAATTATTCAAGATCCTGAGATTGGTGAGATTGGTGAGTCCCTTATGCCAAGATTAAATATGGAGTGCTAATTTTGAGGGGAGGTAATAACATTCTTTTGCTAATTTTGGACATGTATTTTAGTGCTACATAAAGTTTGTAAATTTATTTATTTTAATGATTGCCATCTGCAAAATATTTTTATGCTAGCAGTAATATATATTTTAATGGTTTGTATTTGAATATTGAATGAATTATTATTATTTGCAGGTGACTGAATTGCAAAACAGGTTGTTCAAGAATGTGATTGCAATTCTAATTCAGATTTTCATGCTACTTTTTTTAGATTGGTAATCATATTTTCTCTAAATGTATTTGATTAAAGATGAGATTAAAGTTGTGTTTTTTAAATTTTTTAAAACCGAAAATAACACCGAACCGAACTGTATTTAACCGTAAAATTGGTACAATACGGTATTGGATCCTTTTATATTGGTACGGTACTGGTACCTTCAATTTTAAAATAACCAAAGTTTGGTATGGTACTGGTGATTTATAGATAACCGAATTGGACCGATCCGTGCTCAGCCCTACTTGATTATGAGTACCCTTGAATTCAAAACCCTTAGGTTGGCTTATGTAGATGTCCTTCTCAATGTATCCATTAAGGAAGGCTGTTTTGACATCCATCTATGAAATCTCATAATCATAGTATGCAACAATGGCTAATAAAATCCTAATGGATTTAAACATAGCTACAGGCGAGAAAGTTTCCTCATAGTCAATTTCTTGCCTTTGGCGATACCCTTTCGCCATTAGCCTAGCTTTGAAGGTTTTCAACCTTTCTATCAGAACCAATCTTTCTCTTATAAACCCATTTATTCCCTATAGGTATAATACCTTCAAGAGGGTCTACAAGATCCCAGACTTCATTCTTATACATGGAATCCATTTTTAATCTTATTGCCTCATATGCCATTTACTAGAATCAATATATGATATTGCTTCTTAATAACTAGTAGGATCATCTATATGATATGCATCTCTATAAATGAATAACTCTTTTACATTCCCATGAAGCATGCCATATCTCTTAGGTTGATGAGAAATTCTACTAGATCTTCGAGGTAATGTAATGACATGGTTGATAGGCACTGGTTCATTGATTGGTTCTTGACCGATTCATTGTTCAAATGACACTTCATCAAGTTCTATCTTCCTTTTGATCCTACTATCTTGAATAAACTATTTTTCAAGAAAGAGAGCATCTCTGCTAATAACAATGGTCATATCAACAGGAAGATAGAAATAATATCCTTTTGTTTCTTTAGGATATCTAACAAATCTCCCTTTAACAAATTGGGCTTCCAATTTGTCAACTTTTAGCTTTTTCACAAAAGCTGGACAACCTTAAATCTTAACGTGTTTAAGACTAAGTTCCCTGCCATTCCATATCTCATATGAAGTTTTAGGAATAGACTTGGAAGACACTCTGTTCAAAAGGAATAATGCTGTAAGAAAGGTATATCCCCATAAGAAAGTGGGTAAATTAGTAAAGCTCATTATCGATCGTACCATGTCTAATAAGGTGCGGTTCTTCCTTTCAGATACACCATTCAATTATGGTGTTCTAGGGGGAGTAAGTTGTGAAACAATGCCATGTTCCTTTACGAACTGATCAAACTCACTGCTCAAATATTCACCACCTCAATCAGATCGAAGGGCTTTAATACTTAGGCCAGTCTGATTCTCTACTTCAGATTTAAATTCTTTGAACTTTTCAAAGAATTTAGACTTGTATCTCATAAGATAAAAATACTCATACCGTGATAAATCATCAGTAAAGGTAATGAAGTAAGTGTAACCACCACGTGCCATAATGTTAAAAGGTCCACATACATCACTATGTATCAGTCTTAAAACATTCGAGGCTCGTTCCCCTTGTCCCGTAAAGGATGATTGCGTCATTTTTCCTTAAAGATAAGATTCACACATCGGATATGGTTCAAAACCAATGGAATTCACTAATCCCATTTTAACCAATTTAGTGATTCTTTCTTCTGCAATATGACCTAATCTAAGATGCCACAGATATCTCAGATTTAGATCTTTGGTTGCTTTGGCATTTATATTTACATTATGTGTTTCAACTTTATTTACATATAAATTTAAATAATAGAGACCATTAATTAAAGTACCATAGATAATACATTCATTTCCAAAATGAACTTAGCGAACATCATTTGCAAACTTGAATTCATAATTCTTAATTACTAAAGCAGAAAGTGAAATGATGTTTCTATGGAGACTGCAATAACATTTTCTCCATTCCCAATCTTTAGAACTATCTGATCCTTCTTAAGGATCCTATTTGCTGCCAGATCCTGCATAGAACTACAAACATGAGTACTAGCACCAGAATCTAACACCCAAGAATTAAATGATGATAAACCAAATGAAAAACAAGACTCAGAAACATAAAAGAGAATAGTACCTTCACCTTTCTTGACTTTCAAGGATTTCAGATTATCAGCATTGTGTTTCCAATGTCCTTCCTTTTGACAAAAGAAACACTTGCCTTTGTCATTAGACACTTCCTTGTCTTTTCCTTTGCCTCTAACCTTGAAGACCTTACTAATGGGTTTAATCGTAGATTTTTCTTTTGCCTTTTTCTTCGACTTAGTCCCACTAGTTAAAGCAAAGATAAGAGCAGTTTTCTTACCTTTACCCTGCATAGTTCCCTGAGCTGTCACTATTCGATTGAGGAGCTCAGTTACTTAATTTTTTTCATATGAAATTTCATAATGGACATGGAAAAGGAATCAGGCAATGATTGTAGTATCAAATCAGTCTATAGATTTGCATCTATAGAGAAATTAAAACCTTAAGATGCTCAATCAAATTGATCATCTTAAGTACATGTACTAACACATTAGCACCCTCAGCCATCTTAGACCCGAACAACTGCTTTGATATATGATATCTAGCAGTTTTACTCTATTCACCATACAACTCTTGAAGGTAAAGAATGATGCTAGCAACATTAATTATCTTGTCATGCTGTCTTTATAGCTCATTAGTCATGGAAGCCAGGATATAACACCTAGCTTGCATGTCATCAAAGCGCCATTTCTCAAGTGTAGCATGTTCCTCTTCCGATGCCCCTGCAGGAAGGGGACTAGAACCCTAGTATCAAGGACATAGGCAATGCGTTCAGAATTGAGAACTATTCTTAAATTCCTAAGCCAGTTAATAAAATTGGGTCTAGTCAACCAGTTAGAATCAAGTATGCTTGCAAGTGGATTGAGGAGGAGGGCTTTTAACTTTGCAAAGAATAATAGATTTTTAGTGACTTGTTATGTAATTTTAATTTTGGTCTTTAAATCAAAATGATCACTCCCATTAACTTGGCGAATCTCACACTTCCTAGTGAGAAATGGAAATCCTCGTTGGTGGATTTGTAGCAGGTGATTGGTTTCTTACCAAATTTTAGTATCCCTCATATTTCATCGATTATTGGGTTACTAAAATTTTATATGTAAATATCTCATATTATTATGCATCTCATGCATGATCTAATCATTTAAACTTTGGCTCCTAATACTTTGAACCTCACGTTTAGTCAATTATTGGTCCATTATACATAGTTAAGTCAAGCCCATTATCCAATAAATATAATTGCAATATTAAAACCTCATCGTGAGTCGACATATTAGCCACTAATAGCAATTATACTTATAACATCAAATGCTTAATAAAATTCAACAGATTTGTCACATGATCTTTCATAACCCTCACAGTTTGTCCATGATCAATTACTAAGACCATAAAAATCGTTGAATTTTACATAGTGCAGAGCCATGATATTGATTTTTCAAATCATACCATTTATCAACTTAATATTAATTGGAAGATTTTAGTCTTTATTAGGTCTCACCAACATACATCCATTTTAAACATACATCCCATGCATATTAAAATGGATAAATAAAATCAGATGATTAAGGGCTATCTATTCTAATTTAATTCTAGAGCCACAAATTAAATTTGGGCACCTAGGGTTATAATAAATTATAAGAAAACCAAAAGCCTAAATTAAATCATGACGATCCGATTTTCTTGCATTTTAGATGATCTGGTTTCCTTCTGATTCTTGAATCTTCAAATTTCTCCACTTGTAACACTTCACAATTTATAAACCTTGGCATACCAAGGTGAAATAAGATTGCAAAATCAAAGGGTATCAAAATAATTAATTACAACCCTAATATAAATAATTAAATTTACAAACCAAATAAATATACCAAAGAAACACATCAAATGGATTTTTAAGCCCAAAATAATCCTACATGCAATCAAATTAACTTTTCTATCAAATTCTCATTAAATTATTAAAAATCCTCAATTATCAACAGGTTGGCTATAATACCGCTGTTGAAAAAAATACATGTCGTGGTGCAGCGAAAGCTCTAAACATTTCACATCTTATGGAAATTAAGGTTACAAGTTGTCATCAAGGATTTAAGTTGAGAAAATGAAATAACTTTTCTTTTATGAACGTGAAGAACACAAAGAAAAAGACTACAACCTTTGAAGAGCAGAATTCAATTCTTGATTGTTGATGATATTTTTGTTAGAGAATTATAGAGATTCGCAATTGCAAATCCTCTAGATTATCTCACACAACTAACCTCAAGTAAAGCTATTCAATCCTTGAAGATGAAGAACTCCTTCTCCATTCTCAAGTTTCCTACTGTGATAACCATGTTATGATAGTAAGTATGTCGATTATCTCTATTATTCTTATGATAATAGAAGTAAGAAACTCTCTTATGATGATACAGTTGTGCAAACACATGTCATTATAAACTCTTTTATGATGATATGTGTCAAGCAGTATTGACACATGTCATCATAAAACTCTTTTGTGATGACACATGTCAAGCTATATTGACACCACGTGTCAAGCTGCTTTCTTAACATGTCATCATAAAATCATTTTGTGATGACATGTATCTAGATGCTTTCTTTCTTTACACATGTCATCATAAACCCTTTTGTGATGACATGTGTCAAGCTACTTTCATGACATGTGTCCTTATAAAACCCTTTTGTGATGATACGTGTCAAGCTGCTGTACAAATACATGTCATTACAAACTCTTTTGTGATGACATGTGTCAAGCTCCTTCAATATATAACACTTATATATTATATATTATCATTAGTTAGACATTTATGGACTTTAACTTCGGAAGATACTAGTCTTCCTACTCGAGGTACAAGTCAAGTCCATCGTCGTGCTTTAGTTAATCTTAAAGTGTGTGACTTTATGGGTTTATTATTAATTGGCAATAGAAATTTAATATTGAACTCTTTAATATTAATTAAAACACTTTAATCAACTAAGAGAACAATTAAATAATTATCCCTCAATTGTTCCCATAAATTATAAGTAATGTCTAGCAACATATTATAATTACCCAATTAATAATAAAGATATTAATCATCCATGAAGCCTTTATTTATAATTACCGTGTAACTAAATCCTTCCATTGAATAATATCCCGACCAAGTGAGGATCGTGAATAGTCAAATCCATTAACTTGATTCTATGAGTCATAGAATACATCTCGACTAAATATGATTAATGCGAAAACTCCTTTTCTATTAATCATAATCACCTCGGCCATGGATTTCTTAGTCAAAATGTTATCGAATCGCATAAAATATTCTCCTTGTTTACTCAAAGCAATGGATTCCTTGTTGATGAACACCTGCCTCCATGCATATGCAACTAGAGCTACTATCTGCAAGTACCCATTCTATGTATGAACGGATACCTAAAGTATAAGCAAATTCCAATTACATATTCATGAGACGAGTCTGTCACCTCAAGTCTGAGGATTAGTTACACCATTATAACTTAATAATAAATTAGTGACTTAAGTAAATCATCCATGTGATTCATTATTTCTTCAAGTCATGTTCAATCCATTCGTCTCACAAGTGACCCATAATGATTAACTTAATAACTCATACTAAATGGCATGAGACTCACCATGCTATATATATTAGTATCTCATACTAATCATAGGGTTAAACGCATTATGTTGGTCTTCCAGATTAAAGATGTCTAATATTTAATTCTATGACCAAGAACTATTTTATAATATTTATTCTAAAGATTATTTGTCGCTCATATTCTCAATTCTTGAGAGTGGAATCTTTAATAAATATTATTGGATTCATTCAATAATTATATTACTATAAAAATGAATGATGGACAACTACCATTAAAATAAAAAATATTCATTACATAATAATATCATAATGTATGAACCAAAAAATAAATGTCTAATCCAATTAGCTTTTAGGACATGCATCTACCAAACGATTCTCCTATTTTTATCACCGATGGAGTTGGTACTATGGGTATGTTACGGAGAGACGAAGAGTGTGTGTTTGTGGGTTATTATGTTGGTTTTGAAGGATTATCGAATCTGTTAATATGTTGGAAAAATGGCAAATTGTTGATTTTGATTAATTCATGGAGTGCCATTTTTTTTGCTAATTCTTGTACTGTTGCTGCATTTTTACTTTTGTTCTTTCCTTCTTTACTTGGTCTTTCATGGTGGGCCTCTTTGGTTACTGTGTTGTCATCATTACTTGAGTATTGTGGTGTTGATCGGAATTGGAAATGGACACAGAAAAGATGTTCATGGTGGCTTTTTTATTATTTAATTATTAAAGAACATAATTAAAATTTTTATTTTTTATTTTTTTTAAATATTACAATCCATGAAGTTTACATGCCTAATTGTGTTAAAATTCTGTGAAATTGATATGTCAAATTAAATTAAAATTTAATTTATGAGATAATTATAAAACATAAAGAGCTTAAATATATAGTTTTATATTTTATATTAGATAAATAATCCGTGCGCAATGCTACAAAATAAATGCTCTTTATTTTTTCTTTTAAAATTCTTTTATTATGATCTAATATATATATATATATATATATATATATATATATAGGTGTGTGTGTATTAAAGAAAAAATTATGTAAGAGGGAGAATAAAAGAGAGAGAGAGAGAATGAAAGTTTTAGTAAATGAATTTGTTGATTGATCTTTAATAATTTCACTTGCTCTATATGTAGAGCTTATATTAAGCACAATATCCACATTGTTAAACTGTTACAACATAATTCCTAAATACATTTTTAGTGGGAGTTTGTTTCACTAGCAACCTCCTTGTTGACTTTTCTGTTACACACTAACCACCTAACTGCAGAATTGGCCTCATAATCTTGATCTGCTGCAACTATGCTTTTCTTAACTTAAGTACTAGTTGAACTCCTAATCTCATTATCACCAGCAGATGAGCCACTTTCCTCAACATTCCCCCTTAAGCGAAAGTGTGATGCTTCTACCTTGAGCTTGTTCTTCGTTCTCAGGAATCTTGCAATTGAAACTCCTTCAGTAAGAACGTCTACAACTCGGTCACTAGTAGGAATATATCTAATCTCAACTTGTTTTCTTAACAACATGTCCTTGATGAAGTGAACTTCTATCTCTATGTGTTTAGTCCTGGTATAATAAACAAGATTTGCAGCAACTGATGCCTGCCCCAACATTATCACAATAGATTACTAGCACAAAGTCCGACTTTACTCCAAGTTCATCCATTAAAGACCTCAACCAACATAGTTCTGTTGCAACATGAGCTAAGGCTCTATATTGTGGCTCAGTACTAGACTTGGAGATTACTATTTGTTTTTTGGAACTCTAGGAAACTAGATTAGAGCCTAGAAAAACACAATAAGCTCTTGTTGACCTTTTGTCATTAGGGTAACTTGACTAGTCTGCATCAGCAAATGCTATGAAAGATAAACTCTTTCTTAACTTGAAACAAATTCCATGAGTAACTATACCTTTTAGATACCTAAGAACTCTTTTGCAAGCCTGCCAATGCACATTTATAGGAGCTTTAAGAAGTTGACTAAGTTTGCAATAATATAGGCAATATCAAGCCTTGTTAAAGTCAAGTATTTCAATGCTCTAATTGTACTTTTGTAAATAGAAGAATCTTCCAATATTTCCCCCTTTGACTATGACAAGGTCTGACCTGGGGCAACTGGAGTTGAACAAGCTTTAGCACCTTCCAAATGTAGCTTTTTAAGTAAATCAATTATGTATTTAGCTTATGAAAGCTACAAACCAGAAGAGTCTTGAAAGGCTTCATGCCTAAAATATAGCGTAAAGAATTAGTTCTTTCAAAGAAAACACAACATTCAAATCCGTTGCCAATTTCTATAACAACTTAGAATTGTTTCCAGTTACCAAAATATCATCCACATACACTAAAAGGTATAACAAATGAGAGCCTGAAGTGTAGACAAATAAGTATGTCTGATTTAGTATTATGAAACCCCCAATTTAACAATGCAGCTTTCAAACTATCAACCAGGCTATTGGGGCCTGTTTAAGACCATAAAGTGCCTTTCTTAGCTTAAAAACATAAGAAGGATGTCGAGAATCTACTAACCCTTCTGGATGAGACATATAGATAGTTTCATGCATGGCTCCATTCAAAAGGGTATTATTGACATCCATTTGTTTGATGGGCCAACCAAAATGCACAATAAGAGAAAGAATCACTCTCACAGTAGAGGCCTTAACCATAGGGCTAAAGGTTTCATTAAAGCTTAAACACCTATTTACTGATGAACCTTCCCAATCACTGTCACAATAACCCTCTAGTTTCAGAGATTTAGTTTAACAACCAAATCCCCATTGCTAGAGTTCCTGCGACATACTTTAACATTCTTTTAGCTGCTCTATAATGGTGTTTTGCTGGTTTGTGCATGAACCTTGATATCAAACTCACTGCAAACATGATATCTGGCCTTGTATGCGTGAGATAAATTAAACCTCCAACTAAACTTCTGAATTTTTGCGCACCAACAGCTCCGGACCCATCAACCTCCTGAAGTTTCTCATTCACATTCATGGGTGTTTCTACTGCCTTGCACCCGTTTAGGCTGAATTTCTTCAGAAGATCCATTGCATACTTCTTTTGAGCTATGAAGACCCCCTCCTTACATTGCCTTACTTCCATTCCCAAGAAGTAGTGAAGCTGGCCCAGATCTGTCATGTTAAATTTCTGCATAATTTGGCTTTTAAATTCTGCAATTAAAGAGCTGTTAGACCCCACATATATCATATCATCAACATACAGACATACTAATAAAAAATCATACTCCCCACAGCTCTTAATGTACATTGTTGGCTCATTTTCACTTCTTTTAAAGCCAAATTGCAGAAGATATGTATCTATTTTCATGTACCATGCCCTGGGAGCTTGCTTAAGCCCATATAAGGCTTTCTTAAGTTTGTAGACCTTATCTGGACTCTCTTGATTAACAAACCCATCAGGCTGAGCTATATAAACTTCTTCATTTAGTTCTCCGTTAAGAAAAAGCAGACTTGACATCAAATTGATAAACACAAAGCTTCAGAAATGCAACTATTGATAGTACCACTCGAATTGTTTCAAACCTTGCCACATGAGAAAAACTTTCTTCAAAATCTATCCCTTTCCGTTGTGAGTAGCCTTTCACCACTAGCCTTGCCTTATGCTTAAGTAGAGTTCCATCTGGATTATATTGGGTTTTGAATACCCATTTCAAACCTATGGCTTTCTTATCCTTTGGTAGATCAATCAAACTCCAGGTTTCATTCTTCTCAATTGCTAACATTTCCTGCTCCATTGCTAGTCTCCACTCAGACCTCTGTGATGCTTCTTCATATGAGGAGGGTTCAGATTCGTAGAGAGTAAGTGTGCAAGACTCATAGATCTCTCTAAGTGACCTGAACTTCCTAGGTGGTATCTTACTATCACCGTCATTGTCTGTATCTCCATCTGAAGAACATGCACCACTATTAAATGAATTCGAGCTGCTGCCCTGGTGTGTTGAGGTAGTGTAAATTGATCTGCCCACTGAGTTCGAACCATCTGGACTCACGGCAGAATTTGATTCTGACGTGGTCATGCTTCTCGTTTCCTTGCTATATACTTCTTCACCATCTTCGATCTGAAATGTAGGAGCTTTTCCTTTGTCTTCTCATTGCCAACTGTCTTCCTCATTGAACACTGTGTTCCTGCTTACAATCACTTTCCCAGTTGCTGGATTGTAGACCCTATAAGCCTTAGTTTGTGAGCAATAACTAATGAAAATGCACTTAATTGATTTTTCCTCTAGCTTATGTCTTTCATGTGCATTAATCAATACATAAACAATACACCTAAAAATGTTAAGATGCTCAACTGAAGGCTTTTTACCTGACCAGGCCTCGTAGGGAGTTTTGTTAAGAACAACTTTTGTTGGTGAGAGATTAATCAAATAAATGGCAGTAGTCACTACCTCCGCCCAAAAAATATAAGGCAGCCCCTTACTCTTTAGCATACTTCTTGCCATTTCAACAATTGTTCTATTCTTCCTCTCTGCTACTCCATTTTGCTCTGGAGTGTAGGGTGCAGTCAGCTCTTTGTGTATTCCATGCTTCTCACAGTATTGATTGAATCCACCAGAAGTGAACTCTCCTCCTCTGTGAGTGCATAACATCTTCAGGTTTGTGCCCTTCTGCTTTTCTACAAGAGCCTTGAACTTGACAAATTGCTCAAAGGCTTCTGACTTAAATTTGAGGAAATACACCCAGCTTATTCTACTGTAATCATTGATAAATAGTGAAAAATATTTGCTGCCACCTAGCGACCCAGTCCTCATCGGTCCACATAAATCAGCATGTACCAGCTCTAAAGGCTGAGTTGCTCTCCAGGATTGACCAACAGGGAACGACCTCTTGCTTTGCTTCCCATACATGCATCCCTCACATACTGCCTCAACAGCTTAATGAGTTTACTTTTCCCAGAAATAGATTTTACCTCAACTATACCCTTTCCCTCTACTTGGATTTGTTTGTTGTTCCCCAAACGAATCACCCTTCTTTGAGTTTCATCAAGCTCTCTAAACATCTCCTTCACCCCTGTCATGTGGTTAGAGCAACCACTATCTATAAACCATACAACTTGTTCTTCCTTTCCATGCTCCATTAGCGCCATGAATGGAAAGTCTTCTTCTGTTGCTTCATTTTCCTCATCAAACTCAGCTTGATTGCTTCTGC
The DNA here is from genome assembly GCF_019578655.1 of Ricinus communis. Classification (NCBI taxonomy): domain Eukaryota; kingdom Viridiplantae; phylum Streptophyta; class Magnoliopsida; order Malpighiales; family Euphorbiaceae; genus Ricinus; species Ricinus communis. Next base: position 15,296,542 of record NC_063259.1, on the reverse strand, counting down.
AGTCTTTTGAAAGATGACCTTGTTTGCCGCACGTGTAACATTTTCTTTGCTATACCCAACCTCTGCCTCTGCCTCTTCCTCTTGAACCTCCACGTCCTCTTCCTCTACTACTACTGTTGTTTCTCCCTTCATCTTGAGTAGAGTCTCTCATGGCAAAGGCTTTTTCTTCACTCTTCTCTTGTGATCTATTCAATCGTTCCTCATGTGCCTGCAGTGACCCCATGAGTCATCCACAGTGAAGACTGACAGATCCTTTGACTCCTCAATTACTGCAACCACGTGATCAAACCTTAGAGTGAGACTTCTCAAGATCTTTGCAACAACAGTCCCATCATTGATATTCTCTCCATAAGACTTCATGTGATTGACAACTGCTTGTTCTTGATAGAAAATCCTGAACAGATTCATTGGATTGCATTGACAATGTATCAAACTCCCTTCTTAATGATTGGAGCTTGACCATAATAACTTTGGATGATCCCTGGAATTCAGTTTTCAAAATCTCCTATGCCTCCTTTGCACTTTCTGTTGTTGAAATTCTAGAGAAAAAACTTTCATGAAGTCCTTGTTGAATGAAAAAAAAGTGCTTTTGCATCTTTCTTTCTATTCTCCCTCAACTTTCTTCATCATCAATCTCGCTATACCCATCTTCTACCACCTCCCAAAGCTCCCGAGACTTGAAAAGTGTCCTCATCTTAATCCTTCAAAAATCGAAATTCTCACCCTTGAAGACTGGAATCATTAACTGCATTGAGTTGGATCCTGATGAGGCCATTGTTGTTCAAGTCAAAACCTAGCTCTGATACCAAAATGTTAGAGTAAAACTTTAAAGATAGTGGAAGATATGAAAAGTAACACAATGCAAGAACAAAGCAATCCTTTTATTTGATGATTCAAATAACACACCCTACATAAAACATAACAGAGAACAAGCTAATAAATAGCTAAACTTAAATAACTAAACTCCTAGAAACCAGAACACTACATGATAACGTGGGATCATGATTCCACTAAATAAGGATCACTAATGACAGTTCCTACAATCAAGAAAAATTATCAAGACCACTTCCTACTAGCTGTTAGTGGTTTGAATCACATTCGTAACATCAGTTTCCTTTTCTTCAAGAAACTTAGTTGGACACTTTTGCCATTGATAAATCCAGTCAATTCATAATCTTTCAAGGCTGGAAGAACTTATGATTTCCAAATGAGATAAGTATCTCTATCCAATTTTCCAGAAACAACGGTGTTAAATGTTGAAGCAAATGGTGAAATAAAGCTTGATCTTTGATCACTAAAAAAAGAAGCACCAAGAGAAAGAGCTGAGGTTGAAGAAGAATTAGTATTCTAGAATTGATATTCTCGATTGAGATCTGCCATGACTTACATCTGTCAGCTCTGATACCGAAAGAAAAACTACGCAAGAGAGAGAATGAGGGTTTTTAGGGAATGAATCTTCTTGTTAACTGATCTTTGATAATTTCAGTTGCTCTATATATAGAGCTTACATTAAGCACAATATCAATACTGCTAAACTGTTACAACAGAATTCCTAAACACATTTATGGCGGGAAAGTTTGTTTCACTAGAAACCTCCTTGTTGACTTTTCTTTTACGCACTAACCACTTGAATGCTGAGTTGGCTTCACAGTCTTGATATGTTGTAGTGTGCTTTTCTTAACTTGAGCACCGACTGAACTCTTTATCTCATTACCACTAGCAGATGCGTTACTATTCTCAACAGTGTTGTATGCAAAATAAATGTTATAAATATTATAGTTAATATGAGAATACTTAAAATATTAATTACATTACTGCACCAAGTTTTATTTATTATTTAAATAGTCTATGAAACACCTATTACATAGCAAAATAATTTTGACAAGAATATAAAATGATGACTATAGGAAAAAATAATTAGTTTATTATAAATTTAATAATTAAAATAGTACGAAATAATTGTTCTATTTTAAAAATAAATTTTATTTATTATTGTTTCGTTAGGTCATTTTTTTTTACATTTGTTGACGTGGTTGCGTTTATAAATTCAATAAGAGTATTTAAAAATAATTTTTAATGTAAATTTCTTTTATTTAAATAGATGACACAATTATTTTCAAAATAATTTAATAAGAATAATTTTTAAAAATACAAATCAAGTAAACTATAATGGAAATTATAGTATACAAAAGTTATAATAAAAAAGTTAATTACTATTTACCTCTAAGCTTATACCAAACTTATTAGTCAGATCTGTATTTTATATTATTAATAGAAACTCCTTATATTTATATTTAACTAACTAAAAAGCATTATAATGGATCGCCCCACTACAATAACTTCACAAAATGCCACTTTTTTTTTATATATATATATTATTATTATACCAAACGTGCTTTTGTATTTTGAATAAAAAAATAACTATTTGATTTGCAGCAAACAAAAGCAAAAGAAGATTGTTGAAAAATAAGAAACAAAGACAATATTTGATTAAAATGGACAACAGTTGCATCGACAAGTGCAGAGAACCACTAAGGAGGTTTAGCATATGAAGTAGACAAAGCAATCCTACGCACAACTTTTAACCCATTCGAAGACATCAAGGATGTGAAAACTCCAGTCGTTCAAGACACCCAAAAACACAGTGCATCTTACTATTGATAAGGGATACAAATAGTTAGGAGATGAGAGAGAGGGGGAGAGAGAAAGAAAGAGGAATACTAGATCTGGTGTAATATCAATTATGTTTAAGAGTATTTTGGTCATTTTAAATGCATTTAACGAAGATATTCTGTCATTTCCAGTGGAGGTGTGTTTAGTTAATTAAATATAAATAAAAAGGGGTTTTTAATATATTATATAAAATACAAATCCTGACTAATGAGTTAGGTATAAACTCAGAGGGTAAAATTTTACCCTTAATAAAATGCAGTAACAAAGTTAGAACAAGAATGCATTTAGGACAGTTCAAAGAAAAAGAATGCATTCAGGAAGAAAAACTCTTAAGGTCTTTTAGTGAGAGGAGAATGGCCCATAAGCAGAAATAGATGAAGTAATGGAAATAGCTTATCACCTCTTCTTTTCCTCCTTTTTGCAGAGGGGCTTTCTCGCACTCGAGCTCAGCTATCTAATGATTGGAAGGGTCTGGAAATAGCTAAGAGTAGTTGAGCGATAAATTATCTACTTTTTGCTGACGATTCCTTATTTTTTTGTGATGCTAATCAGAAAGAGATGATGTGTGTTCGTGATATATTACAGGTGTATTCTAAAGTTAGTGGTCAGACTCTCAACTTGGCCAAATCAACTATTTATTTTATCCCAACCACAACATTGCCTTGTCAACTACATATAACTGGTACTTTGCAAGTTTCTAATATTGGTGCTCAAGATTAGTACTTAGGTTTTCCAGCAGTAGTTGGCTGTCAACAAAAACAAACCTTTTCAACTTTTATCTCCAAAGTGAATAAAAGAGTGACGGGATGGAAAGCCAAATTCTTATCAGTGGCAGGTAAAGAAGTACTGACTAAAGCAATTGCTTGTGCCGTTCCTGTTTTCTCGATGAGCTACTTCAGAATTCCTGTAGGGGTGTGCCGGGAGATAAATTCTACTGTTGCAAATTTCTAGCGGGGCCAATCAAAAGATGAGCATAGAATGCACTGGAAATCTTGATTGTCCATATGTCAAAGCAAAGCTTTTGGGAAAATAGATTTTAAAGGCTTGTAGAGTTCCAACACTACCTTATTGGCAAAGCAAGTTTGAAGAATGCTCACAACACCTCATTCTCTTTTACTCGAGATTATGCAAGTTGGTGAAAATGCAAACTCCTCCTGGGCCTAGCATAGTTTGTCAGTGGGCAGAGATATGCTAGCTTAAGGTTTAAGATGGCAAGTGGGCAGTGGGCAGTTGATCTCAACTCAGTCGGATATATGGATTTCTTCAATATTTCTTGAGAAAGTTAACCTTGTAAATCCTCAGGATAACCCTAATAATAAGTCTAGCCATTATATGATCATTTATTCAAGGCCTAGACTAGGGCTGAGCGCGGATTAGTCCAATTCGGTTATCTATAAATTACTAGTACCATACCAAACCTCGGTTATTTTAAAATTGAAGGTACCAGTACTGTACCAAACATAAAAAGATCCAATACCGTATTGTACCAATTTTATGGTTAAATACAATTCGGTTTGGTGCTATTTTTGGTTCTAAAATATTTTTAAAACACAACTTTAATCTCATTTTTAATCAAATACATTTAGAGAAAATATGATTACCAACCTAAAAAAAGTAGCATGAAAATCTGAATTAGAATTGCAATCACATTCTTGAACAACCTATTTTGCAATTCAGTCACTTGCAAATATAATAATTCATTCAATACTCAAATACAAACTATTAAAATATATGTTACTGCTAGCATAAAAATATTTTGCAGATGACAATCATTAAAATAAATAAATTTACAAACTTTATGTAGCACTAAAATACATGTCCAAAATTAGCAAAAGAATACTATTACCTCCCCTCAAAATTAGCACTCCACATTTAATCTTGGCATAAGGGACTCACCAATCTCAGGATCTTGAATAATTTTTACAATAAAAGTAAAAAATTACGTCGATAAAACTTAACAGCATCAACAATAAACAAACATATGTAAGAAGTAAAGAAATGTTACATGACTCTATGCTTTCAATATCCTCTATTGATTCTTCTAGTTGGATAGGTTTATTTGAACTTCTAAGCCAATCTTGACAACAAATGAGGACCTCCGCTGTTGTAGGAAGTAAAAAACTTCTATATTGATCTAGAGTTCGTCCTCCAGTACTAAATGCAGATTCAGAGGCTACTGTTGAAGCTTGGATAGGCAATACATCGTGTGCAACATTGGACAAGATAGGATACCTTACTCAATTTACCTTCCACCATACTAAGATATCAAAATCAATGGTGAATTTTTCTGCAAATTCTTCGAAGTACCTATCTAACTCAGATATCTTAGACAAATTCTGCTGCGCTTCTTCCTCTAAAAAGAACTCATCAATCTCTTCTTCTGTTTCCGTATCACTTGGCCCACTATCATATGCAGATTTCTTTGAGCTCTCTACAACCTCACCCATATATAATTGATCCTCAATTATCTTGTATTCATCCACCATCAACTCTAAAGTTGTTTTCACCATTTTTTCCAAATTTTTTGCCTCATCTTCATCATAATAAATGGTATATTTAGCTTTCAAGTACTTTAATTTGCACCTAGCTTTCAAGTACTTTAAGTCTAGTATTATAGTATGTATACTAGATTACTAGTATCAGTATACTATGTGACATATTAATATATATAACTTATATTTTTTATAGAGTATAAAGTATATTATAATATTATAGTTATTTTTAATATGTATTATTTTTTTTATTTCGATAACAATTGCTTGAATTATATAAATGATAAATATAAAATAATTATTTTATAGATTATAAAGTATTTTATAATATTATAGTTGTTTTTAATATGTATTATTTATATAATATAAATATTATTAATAAATATATGTAAAAAATTCAGTTCTACGGTTTGGTCCAGATTAGTACAAGAGGGATCGGTTATGGTACGGTTTTATAAATCTGACACCAGTACCATACCGTAATAGTAAAAAAATTCGGATCGGTTCAATTCGGTTATAAAAACTTTTAGTTATTTTGATTCTGGTATTTTTCGGTACGGTTATTTGATTTGGGCGGAAATCACCGAGATCCATGCTTAGCCCTAGCCTAGACGGTTAGTCTTATTCGACATTTTACTCCACTTCATATTGATGTTATTCTCCAAATTCCTATTCCAGTTCATATTGATGTCGATTTTACTCCACTTCATGTTGATGTTACTCGTGTAAATGACAGGTGTCTGGGTCCTGCAAATGATTCTGGCAACATTTTGCTAAAGGTGCAAATACTAAAACGCCCATAACAAAACGTCCCTGTTTTGTTGGCCAGCTCCTAAGGTAGCAGTGAGAAGATTTGTAAATGCAGAAGTCCCAAATTGATTTCAGTTTATTGTTACTAAGGCATAACACTCTTATTTTATTACAATAAATTTTAATTAATTGACATATGCTTGAGACCGTGTTAAGAGTGGAACGTGAAATTAACTTATATGATATGAGTCGTATGTTCACTAATTATATGTTAAATATATTTCTTCAAATAACTGCATTAGGGTTGTAATCAAACCGACTCGAGTCGAACATCAACAAGTTTAGGTTTGGTTTGTTTAATTCTGGTAGAGGGTCGAGGTTGGCTCGAGCTTGATTCGAACTTTTATAATGGAGCTCAAGCTCGGCTCATTTGAAAATAATTAGGTTTGCAAATAGCTCGAGCTCGGTTCGCAACTAGCTCAGTTCGATGAATAGTTCGAGCTCGGTCCGAATTTGATTCATTAAATAGTTGCATAATAAGAAAAACTCGAGTTCGAACTCATTATGCACAATTCAAGCTCGAACTCGGGCTCGTTAAGTATTTTTCAATAATTAAGTTAATCAATAGCAATATCTAAAAATATAGTAAGGAATGATGAAAGTATTAAATTTAGCAAAAAAAATAATCAAGATCGATATATAAAAATATAGCAAAACATGAAAAAAAAAAATATTACTAAAACAACATGAATAATGAAAGTAAAACCCAACAATACATAAAAATTACAAGAAAATCATACTAAACATATCATAGGCCTATATTAACTTAAAAGATGATATAAACCAGCCCTATGATTTTACTTTTTAGTGGCACTTACCTTTTAATGAATAATATTTATAAAATTTAAAATAAACTTTAAAATATAAAATAGTCGAAGTGTGATATAATAAAGTTTTTTAATAATAATATATTAACTTATAGAAATTACAATCTTGATTTATTATCCTTTATAAATATAAACATATCCTCAATCTAAAATTTTAATTGAATTATCATTTTCTCAAAGAAACTGTATGATCCACAATACTCAACTCTATTGATTTCAAGATTCAAGTTTGACAAATATGAGATATCTAAGAATTGAAGAATATGAGATTGAAAAAAAAAAAATACTTTGTGTTAGATTAAGATATATATAAGGTTTTGCAATAATGGCAATAGCACTGACTATACTCATTTAGACACAATGTTTAATTTTTTTTTCTGCGCTAGTGTCTGGTTAGTCATGACCTAATATATACTAATTAAGATTTAATAATAATTTTTTTTATTAAATTAGTATAATTAGAGGATGCATTTAAAATATTTTTATCGTCGTAAAATTATAATTAAATTTTAATACACAATAATTCATAAATAAAATAAAAAATGTAATAATGAGTCCACTTTATTTTATCTAATTTGAAGAATACTTATTTTATTAAATTGTTTATAGAATACATTTATTTATTATTTATTATTTTTATTGCAGTTGTTACTAATAATAATAATTGCATTTAAATTGTGTAATAATAATAATATAATAATAATATAATAATGTTATTATTATTGTTAATAATTTAAATTCGAGTTTGAGCCAATAAACGAGCTTGCTCACGAATCTGCTTGTCGAGCTTATAAATGAGTATTTATGAGCTTTATAAATGAGTTGGATCGCGAACCTATCTGCGAGTTTTATAAACGGACCGAGCTTGAGCTTAAGGTCACGAGCCTGTTCGCAAATCAGTTCGCGAGCCAGTAAACAAGCAGATTCGCGAGCTAACGAACTAAACTTTGTTAAGCTCGAGCTCGACTTATTTAAATTAACGAATGACTTCGAACGAATTTTTTATTGATTTGAGCTCCGAGTAGCTTGTGAGATGTTTGGTTCATTTACAAATCTAACTGCACATCGTCCTAAGTTACTATACACTCAAATTCTATTTATAAAAAAGAAAAAAAAATCTGACACCTTTTCTAATAGAGAAAAAACGTGAATCTTGGCAGCAATTTGATTATGTTACTTTCAACATAATATTAACTAAATTAGATTTGGATTAGTTAGTTAAGACAAAAGAGAAAAAAAGAATTGAATGTACTTTGTATTATACATAAATAACTTGTCCAACATTCAAAAGACTTTCATGAGGAACATTTAAAATCATGCTGTTTTCTCTACACAGCTTCCTCAAAAAAGAATACCCATAATTAATTGCTAATTTCTTGTACAACACTGAAGATTTCCTTGCTAGAACTACTGTATTTCCTAGTATATGCACCACCCCAGCATCTCTGCAATTCCTGAGAAGTGTCAACTCATCATTCTCCATTTGTTTTGCTTCCACCGGTGAACCACTTGCGGGCTCCCCGACAGAGGAAATTTCATCAGTATGGCCATCTTTTGGCTGCTCAATCTGCTCCTGATCACATGAACTGTACGCATCGGAATCAGAACAGTAATCCATCATGGAATCAAGCCGGACAAATGCGAAAAGGGTCTCGAACAGCTTGTTCTCAAACTCATCGTCCCTTTTATGGAGGTCCTTGTAGCCATATCTTGCAACACAGCGGAACATATGGAAATCCCTGGGTCCGATTCGCTTCACCAGAAACCTTTCTTCTTCTGGAACTGTGTACACAGGGAGATGCTTGACGCAGACGAAGATAACAACAGAATGGATGGCTGGCAGGTTGGTGATGAAGTGGGCAAAGATGTGAGGCACCCCGTGGGCTAGCTCTGTGTACATAAGTCCAATGCCAGGCACCCTTACTAGCCCTAAACTAGGGCCAAGTCCCAGAATCCATGCCATGGAAACCTTACTCTGCATTTCAAATTCGTAGCGTTTTGCACTGCCATATTGCCATAAAGACATGATTATGAAGAAACTTGCTGCGATGACAAGAGGAACCCAACCACCTTGGTTGATCTTGAAAAGCACAGCAACAAAGTAAGTGCCTTCCACGACAATAGATAGGCTCGTGAAGATCAGGACAAGGATCCAATGGCAGCGCCATACTAGGAGCATCACTAGAACCATAAGGAATGTTGTCACCAGCATGACAATGATAACTGCAGCTCCTGTAATTTGAAAATTAACTTCATTAATTCTTGTCAAACGAGACAAGACGACACTGAAATATAAAATTTATAAAAAAAAAGTATTACAATAAAAATATATATTCTTATATTTATATACATAAAATATAGTATAAGTATTAATCTTAGAGAAGTTTTATTAATAATACAAGATAATTGAAATTGATCATTATAAGTTAATGACAGTATCTTTTGATAAAATAAAAATAATAAATAAAACATCCATTATAAACTAAAATATAAAATTAAGAATATTTATTTTTATATTGATATAAGAAAAATTAAATAAATATAAAAATTACAAGATACTATATATACTATACATATTTATCTTATCTTTTTAAGTATATAACTTTTAAATTATAATCAGACTTCATTTCAATATTTTTAATTATTTTGCCAATTCTTGAAGTTTCAAAAAATAAAAATTGTTTGAAGTTTACGAAAAGTGTTCAAAAGTTTTCGAAGAGATTCGGTCGCCAAAATCTGTCGGACACGGAACCACTGCTCTTCTAGATGTTTCCATATCATTTCAACTTTATTTCAGTAAATCTTATTAGAGATTTAAGCTTACCAGAAGCATTTCCAATTTGGATTTGGTTTTTGAATCCAACAGTCACAGCAATGCAGAGAATCATAAGGACCCAATTAATATCTGGAATATATATTTGGCCTTGTAATTTCTTGGACGTGTGAACAACTTTAACTCTTGGAAAACAGTCAACTGCGAGGGCCTGCTTGATTAATGAAAAGGTTGCAGATATAGTGGCTTGGCTAGCAACAACAGCAGCACAAGTTGCAACTACAAGCACTGGCCAGTATATGGTTTCTGCAAAATGATGAATAATTACCATTTTTTGTAAGACATGCATTTGCCACAACACAAGGAATGAGATATCTATCATTTTTTTTGATAAAATTTTCTATAAATTTTATGTAATCTACGAGTTTTAATGGTGTTTGTTCTTTAAAGATTCCAAACTAAAATCCGCCCTTTCAATTTTAATAAATTTCAACTATTTATATTAAGCATTATCCAATCTCAACAGGAGAAGTGATAAGGACATTCTCTTTATTATATTCCCTTTACTTTCTCTCTAAAAATGAGACATGTAAAAATGGCATTTTCATAATACTCTTACAATTTTAAGATCTTTTTAATTTAAACACACTGGACCTTTGTCAATTTTTTCTTTTTATACTTTCTCACTTTCTAAGATTTTTTGTCCATTAATTTCGTTTTTTATTTGTTCTATTAGTATAATAAATTTTTAAAAGAATATTTCATTGACTCTACAAATATATCTATATATATATATATATATATATAAAAGAAGGTATAAGTAATATTAAGAGTCTAATTATAACCCAAAATCTTTTTAATATAAATTTTTAATCAGTTAAGAGTGTAACATCTTTAAAATTCAAAACTTCAATTTTGTGAATACAATCATTTCATATAAAAATAAATATTCCATTATTAATAAAATACGATATTTTTCAATTAGCAATCTATTTAAAGATATCAATGAGGTGTTGAAATAAAACTAGACAATAATATTAAGTTAGCATCATAAAATAAAACAAGAAAATTCTAATATTTTAAGAGTATTACAAAAGTGCCATTATTAGTTATCTTATTTAATATAATTATATTAACTTTGGAATATGACCCATGTTTTATTTATAGAGAAATGACAAAGAGATAATAATAAAAAGAATGTACTTAGAATTCTTTTTTCAATATATAGTAATAATATTTAATTTTTGAAAAATAAAATATTAAATTTAAATCACTTTTTCGAACTATATAAGTTATTATTTTTATGAAAAGCGGAAAGAAATAATTAATTCAAATTATATAGCCCGGCCATTCAAAAGTTAAAAAAAAACATCTGAAACCACTAAATAATAAAAATCTTGTGTAAGTACTACAAGAAAATAGAATGTCAGAATTATGTATTGAAGAAATTAGCTTTCTTATTGCTTCCATTTATTTATTTTTATTTATTTGGCTTCACCTTTCCCATATTAACTGGTGCTTGATACATCAAGAGAGGATAAGGACACAGTATAAGCAAGCAAGAAGTGGTGGAGCTTTAAAGAATCACTCAGTTACTCATATTCTTTTTCCATCAAAATTTGAGTGGTAACAAAAGAGAACTGGAAAAAAGAAAAGAAAAAAAAGAAAATCTTTTGATCGTTTTATGATTTATCTTTATCTAACAATCTTGTTATACTCTAGTCTTCCAGAACAATCTTCTTATATTTTGGTTGGTGTTTAAGAATAATTATTCTATGGCATAGTTATTCTTTACTTTTATAGAATACTTATTCCATAGTGAATTAAAGAATGATTATTTCGCGTCTAAAGAAATAATATATTTTTTAGTTATTTATCTTAAATCCACTTGACATCATTTTTAATTATGCATTGCTACAATCACCGTATGTATGTTAATCTATATAAAAATGATAATAATTAACATATAGAAACCGTTAATCTAAATTCATGAATTAAAGAGTGGAATGAGAATTATCTAGAAATAACTATTTTATTCATACTTATTCTATTATTTAGGAATTCTTATTCTATTCTGTACCGTTTTATTTTATGAACCAACAATAGCTTACGCCTTTAAGAATAAACAATTTTTGAAAAGTACGAGAAACACAATCAATTAAAATATAGTATATCATAAAAAATGCAGAAAAAGGAACATCATAACATGATAGAAGGTTCTGAAATCGGGTGCACCTCTTCAGGTGCCCTGTAAGCATATGTGAATGTGCTTTGATTTGCTTACTGCTTGGGGGCTAAACTAAATGGCACATAATCCTTGGGACTTCTAACTTGCCCCCAATCCCAAGGCATGCTTGAAACTACTTCTATGGCATATTGGGTAGCACCCTAAGTCCGAGAAGGGACAATTTAGAGATAAAAGCTTGAGATTTCTACTAGGTCTCAAGCTAAAGACTTGTGCCACTACCACAAGAGCTTTAATGTAAATCCTGATAGATTGAAAAGCTGAGAACAAACCTGGAATAGATAGATAAAATGCGTCAAGTACATTCTCTTTGTTTTTCATTAGGTAGGCAGCTTGTCCAGTATAAGCCAATAGAAGGCTAGGAAATACTACAACTGTAAAAGCAATTTGAATGGCTGAGACTGAAAAGTGGGATAAATCTGCAAAAAGGGCTTCTGTTCCTGTAATGGACAGTAATTAAAACCATTAACTGTAAAAGAGGTAGAAAAATAATCAGTATTTTAAAAACCAAACTAAATGGACCTTCAGAACTAGTTGGGCTAATAGCCGGTGAGTTTTTTTAGATCTTAAAAACTGAAATTTTTATTAAACTAGTATCTAAACTAGTCAATTTAATAAAATTTTCCAATTGAAACAAGCTTGTTGGATATGTTTTTATTATAAATATTCAAATTGAATTTTTTAAAAAAATTTCAAACTTTTATCAAACTGATTGAATGGGTTGAACTGGCGACCGAACTCTTAATCAGTTGAATCACCAAGCTCGGTTTTTAAAACACTAAAACTGAAAATGATTAAACAAGAAACAGGAGTATACCTGTTATACTAAGTATAACACCTCCAAGGGAGGTCCAACCACCTCCTCTCCCTTTCTTCAGGTACCAATATATATATAGAGGTGAGAAGGCTTTTAAAGCATTCCTATCATATTTGCAAATATTGAATATGCCAATGCCTCCAATTAGAAGGAACCACAGGAACACAATTGGAGCAAAGAGCCAACTGAATTTGTCTATGCCATGGTATTGCACACTGAACAAAATCACTAATATTGCGACTGCAATAATGACCACCAAATCTGTATAACAAGAAAAAAGTAAGAATGTTTCTTCAACAATGAAAATATTTAAAGAACAGTAACAAACATTTAGCCTCCTTTACCATCACTAATCTCAGAATGCTCCATTTTGATTCCTTTCACGGCCGATAAAACTATCAAGAAAATGTATTGATTAGTATCTTTTTCTTTGTACAATCCATGTTGACAGTATGGTGATCTTGAAAATATGTTCACTAGATGGGAGTGATTAACATTTTACAGATAATTAATAAAACAACATATAGGTGCTGTTCGGATTAAAGGATTTTAGACGAGTGATTTTATAAACTTCATAGTCGTAAGTGTTAAAATTGTAAATTTTAAAAAATATTCTCTATTAATATTATTTTATTATTTTATAAGGTTCTAATTCCCCATTTATGAGGTGGGCGTTTTCATAATTTTTAATAAATGATGAATTAATTAATTATATATATATTTTAAATTTTAAAATTACCTCTATTAGTTTATAGATTTTAAGTTTAGTCTACACAATGAAAATTTAAAATCCATTGATTTCACTATCTATGAATTTAGAATCCATATATTTTGATTAGATCTGTCGATTTATGAATCCTTTAATTCAAACTATGCTAAATAGTAAATAGGAATTCGTTGCATAAAATAGTCTAGGTAAGCTTTGAATGCTAATAAAGCATGATTTGAGACCTGAAATTGCAGGAGTGAGAATCCCATCTCCAATCACCATGCAAGAGCCAACAAGTACAAGAATAAGAAGTGCATTCTTCCTAAATGCATTTTTCTCCAGCCACTTCTTTGTCTTTGCAGCAACTGATTTTTCATAGAATGTGCAATGCCTATAAGTTGTTAGCTCCTCATCAGTTCGATCTTGGTTAGGGATAGTCTTTATGTTTGCATGTCTACAGAGTAAAGAGTAAAGAGCAAACGTTCCTCCTGCATCAAAATAGTGATAAGTTTAGGCCTTAAACGACATCATCATATAGCTTGTTGCATAACACATAACTAAGACAGGCAATTCGGGTTGTCGTGTTGTAAAATTCCTTTTAAATATATAATAAGAGTACAAAAATGATAAATTTTAATTCGATCCATTTATTAATTATGTCAAAAATTAAAGTTTTAAACTCTGAACTATACATGTTTGTTAAGTGGGTCACTAAATATGATTTGTTTAATATACGAATTAAAATAAATATTTATATATTATGAACATATAAACCTGTTCAGACTTATTTAATCATACAATATTTAAAGTATAAATATATCTATAACATATGAAATAAATAAAATTGAAACAACATAGTATAAATGTAACAATATGCAGCTTTAATTTTTTATAATTAATATGTTTAAATATAATTATCATTTAAAAAATTATAAGAAAAGAAAGTAAATATTAATGCTAAACTTGAATAGGTCATTCTTCATTCTTCATTCATTAATATAAAAATTTAATTAAATAAGTTATCTCATATTATTTCAAATTAGATGATTAATCCATTTAAATTTAAATTTTTAATGTGTCATAGACTGATTGGTTTATTTATATCCAAACACTACTATTCTCAATATAAACCTGTCTAATTACATATCATATCATATTACATAAAAAGATCATGTCAGAAATCACCAGCCTATAACAGAGATTTTACCTTGACCATTATCATTGGCTCTACAAACAATAAGGACATACTTGAGAAGTGGTATGAGAGTAAGGGAATATATAATCAATGAGAGAGCTCCAATCACTTCCTCAGGATCCTTAATCTCATCAGGAAATGTATTATAGAAAACATACAAAGGAGATGTCCCCAAGTCTCCATAAACCACTCCAAGGCTTTGGAATGCAAGCTGCAGCAGGACTAAAGCTGAAACCTGAAAACAATAAAACGAACCAACCCTCTTAACCATCAATTATATCTTCACTCATCTTCTCACTTAGGGCTAGTAATCAAGATATTATATTGCACTATAGTAACTATATATATAATCCACAACTATATCTATAATTACCATTCAATTATAGATATATATAGTGATTAATTCAAACATACAAGAAAATGTTGCTTACCTTGTTATCATATCTATTCTTAAGCCTCCCAGCATCATTATCCATCGGTTGATCAAACTCCTGATGTACAGCCCACATTCTGCCTTTATTACTACTAGGATCTTCATCATTCGGTGAAGCCATTTCCAACTTGGTTCAAATTATATCATCCTTTCTCTCGAGAGCATGTTTAGAATTATTATCATTTTTTCTTGGTGGGAGAGTAGAATGAACTGCACTGCCTGTGCTATTCAGTGTTAAAAGAAATAGATTTAGGAATTCTTTTTAATTTAACAGAATAATACTTTTAAATTTTCTACAAGATATATATATATATATATATATATATATATATATATGTATACCCTTATCTCCGAAAGCATTTTTCAGAACTCAAAAGAATTAAAAAAAGAATTATTTTTCTCAAAAAATGCTTTTCCGAACACCACTAATTATTCACTTAAGTTCTTATTCTTTTAATTTGATTTATCAAAATTAAAATGATCAAACCTCATAAAGCTTTGAATCTAACACCTCAAGAAAGCAATAGAAACTTAATCTATGTCAGCTTTTAATACAATAAATAACTAATCAAATTAGGCCATAAAGTGCAAGATTCAACAAAAGGATGAAGAGATTGATGCATCATAATGACAAGTTGTATCCAATTTGATGTTAGGACTTTGTACCTGAATGATAACGTTTCTCAGCTAAATCAACTCAAGTTATCACCACCACAGCATAATGTGAACAAACAAATCTAAAGATTAACAAAGTCATGATGGTATCAATTCACAATATACCCAAATAACTTTTGAAATCTCCCTGAAATCAAAAATCTATCAAATATGGCTACTTCTCCAAACCCACAAAAAGTAATGGTGAAAATTTTCAAAATAGACATACCCGTATAAAGAGCAGGCCTTTTCAAACCCCAGAATAGAAAGATTGATTCATAGTGGCATAAGCCATGTAGTTGCTTAATAGAAAGTTTTTAGTGACAAATGTAAAGAAATAGATACACCAAGAAGATCATAGCCTATTTAAAGAAAAGGAAGAGATTAATTGCCAAATACATTCTAAAAATAGAGAATTAAAAATGCCCATGCAATTCCATAAGCTTTTAACTGAAAAATTAAAAGAAAAAAATGACAGCAAAACTATGGCATATCTAACAATAAAATGTAATATAAAGAAATATAGTGATTTAGCCTAGTATTATAAAGTCATATTACTTTAGAATTGTGTGATTTTTTTGTACAAGGAAGCGAAATTGATTAAGTAATAAAGTGATAAGTAGAGTATTTATCCCGTGAGATTTCATTGTTAAATACCAAAAACTATATTAAAATTATTATTATCTAAACTAAACAATGATAAGGAAGCACTTGTTTTAGTTAAAACAATCTTATTTAACTTAATTGATATGAAAATCCAATTTTAGTTATCTAAATAGTAGTTGAATATTCCTAATATGCTTAGCACTCTTTCTCGATGTATAATAAGAATACTATCTAATGCTAATCATTTTATTTTCCAATAACAATAGCTAACATCAAACAAATACATTAAGCACTTTGAATAACTCATTAATCCACACAAAACAAATATTTTATTAATTATTCATATTTTCATAGTCGCATGTCGAATTCTGAGCTTTCTTGTACTATGATGTGTTTGCTTTGGCATAGATGGAATGTGGGAAGTCATGCAGCTTAGCAGTTACAGGTATGTCCTAATAGAACAGGTTGCTTCTCTGTTATTGCAAGCCTTTACTACTGTCTGCTCTAAGCCTCCTCCTCAGAGGGGCTGATACAACTTGTCCGAGAAAGTAGGAGCAACCCCCTCTTAAAGACAAGATGGCATTTGCATGATCCCTCCCATGAAAGATTGCTTGTTGAAACAGTTTTGAACACTATTTGTGGCTTGAAGATTTAAGTTTTGCTTGTAAATTTGGTATGTGGATACCTAAAAATGTGATTCTCTTAAGACGGTGGCTGATTCTAAATCTTCTTTTTTCTCTGAAAGAATCCTAATATAGAACAGATTTACTAACTCTTTCCCTTATTAGACAATGGTTCTTGTCATTTTGTTTCGAGAAATTGCAACAAAGTCGCCCAAAAATGTATGTTGGAGCTGAACTGCAAATGATAGGATACTTAATAGTAATATAGAATGAATGGAGTCACTCGGATGTTGAATACCAAAATTGATTATACTTACTATCATTCAAAAACTAAAATTGAATTTAAATATTAACCAAAACAAATTTACTAAATAAACTCAAATTGAGAAAACTTAAATTAAACATCCTATGGTTAATTAATTATACTAGTAAATACTTATGTAATTGACGACTAGATACCCTAGTGCATATGTTATTCCCAACAGAACTATAATACAAATAATACCCATTAATGAATAGATGGTATGAAAAGTATTTCAAAACAAAACAGAATTTGATAGAGAACGTAAAGTGTTTGTTGTTCATGAAGAAAGCTTGCACACACACACACACACACACACATATATATATATATATATATATATATATATATATATATATAGCATTACAGTCATGTGAATCAGGAATAAATTTAGCATCTATAAAGGAAATCAAATCTCTACCTAATCAAGAAAATATTTTTCTCTGTCTACAAGACTATACAGCTAATATACAGAGATTATTTCCTATTACCCCCCCTCAAATTGGAGCATGAAGATTAAGAATGCCCAACTTGCAAAGGAGATGTTCAAATTGATGACCACTTAATGCTTTTATGAAATTATTGGCTAACTGAGAACCAGTGGGAATATACATTGGTCGAATAACCCCATGATGAACTTGATCACGAACAAAGTGACAGTCAATCTCAATGTCTTTAGTGCGTTCATGGAATACTGGATTTGAGGCAATATGCAAGGCTGCCTAATTGTCACAATATAATTGTACAGGTGCTGAATGATGTACACCAAGATCAAGTAACAAACTTTGCAACCATTTTAATTCACAAGTAGTCATAGCCATAGAGCGATATTCTGCTTCAGCCGATGACCGAGAAACAGTCTGTTGCTTCTTGGTCTTCCAGGAAATGGGAGAACCACCAAGTTGAATATACCAGCCTATCAAAGAACGACGAGTGAGAGGACAACTCGCCCAATCAAAGTCGCACCAAGCAGAAAGATGCAGATTATTCTATGACCGTAGCAATATACCTTGACCGGGTTTCCCTTTCAAGTAACGAACTACTCTCAAGGTTGCCTCCCAATGTTCTTTGCGGGGTTGCTGCATGAACTGAGCCAACACATGCACATAATAGGATAATTTAGGTCGGGTCACTGAAAGGTAAATAAGTCGACCCACCAACCGCCTATAACTTTCTGGATTAGGCAAAAAATCACCTTTTGCCATTGCAAAATTATGATTTTGTTCCATAGGGAAAGAAACTGGTCTAGCACCAAGTAAACCTGCTTCAGAAACAATATCCAAGGCATATTTCCGTTGACACAAATAAATTCCTTCAGAACTACGTGCAACTTCAATGCCCAAAAAATACTTCAAGACTCCCAAATCCTTCATATGAAAACAACTACTCAAATACTGTTTAAATATTTGTATAGCTGAGTGTTCATTGCCTGACACAATAATATTGTCAACATAAACAAGAACATTGATTTGCACTTTGTTTTGTTGCAAAGTGAAGAGAGAGTAGTCATAATAAGATTGCTTGAAACCATATTTCTTTAAAGCAGAAGCTAATTTCGCAAACCAACATCGAAGAGCCTGTTGTAGCCCGTACAAAGATTTCTTCAAATGACACACCATTCCTAGTTTGTGAGCATAAAAACCATGAGGCATGCGCATGTACACCTCTTCTTGCAAGTCCCCATGTAAAAATGCATTTTGCACATCCATCTGATGAAGTTCCTAATTTTTAGCTGCAGCAACTGTAAGAAAAGTACGGACATAAGTCATTTTTGCCACAGGTGCAAATGTCTCATTGTAATCTATTCCTTCAACTTGCCTATTTCCTAGAACAACTAATCGAGCCTTGTAATGTTCAATTGTTCCATCTGGATTATACTTTATGCGAAACACCCATTTGCATCCTATTGCTTGCTTTCCCGGTGGTAATTTCTTTACTGTCCATGTTTTATTGTCCTCTAAGGCTTGTATTTCCTTTGCCATAGCATCTCTCCATTGTTTATCTTTGATAGCTTCAGCAAAAGAATTGAGTTCAACTCCTACAGTAATTGCTGCCAAGAAAGCACAGTGACACAAAGAAAATGTATCACAGTTCACATAATGTGTAAGAGGATAAGGACTAACTGAGGAATGCTAATTATCTAAGTGATTTTGCAGAGGGGCTCATTACTTTCAGAGTATGTAAGACAAAATCCCTTAACAAAATATTGTCACATTTTTCCTTGTGACCACAACCAAGCATCTCTTCGGGTTGCAAATCTTAACTTGTTTCAGTTTCAGTCATACCCCCCTCTGGCTATAGTCATATCTTGATCTTGCTCATTATTGGACTCAATTACTTCTTCATCTGTTCTATCATTGTTCTTTTGTTCAGGCATTTTATCGAAGAAATCTAATTCTTCTTCAGTCAAAAGATCATCATTTGTATTGTTAGTCATTCTTGGTTCATCGTTAGATTTTTGTATATAGGGAACTGATTTTCTACAAAAATCACATCTCGAGAGACAAACAAGTCACCTGTTTCAATATCATACAAAGTCCATCCTTTCTTTCCAAAAGGATATCCAGCAAATGCACATTTATCTCCTTCTCGTCGTTGATTATGAGCATAAGCCAAGCAGCCAAATACTCGAATATTTCCATATGATGGAGCTTGACCATACAATAATTCATAAGGCGTTTTTCCTTTTAACAACATCGATGGAGTCCTATTAATTAAATAACCTGCAGTCAACACACATTCTCCCCAAAATTCAATAGTTAAGGTTGCCTGAAAACGAAGAGCACGAGCTACATTTAGTATGTGTCGGTGTTTTCGTTCTACTCTTCCGTTTTGTTGAGGTGTTCCAATACAACTTGTTTGGTGCATTATACCATTCTCTGCAAAGTACTCATGTAGACAAGTAAATTCAATTCCATTGAATTGTCTTTATATTAATGCAAAAGAATTACGAAGAGACTGTCCCACCTCAGATTTATTTTTTGTAACAAATAAACCCACACACTTCTTGAAAAATCATCAACTATCGTCAAGAAATAATGTGCACCATAAAAAGTTGGAGTTTTATAAGGACTCTATAAATCACAATGTATCATTTCAAAAATGCTAGAAGCTTTGCTGTTACTAGATAAAAACTCTCCTCTAATTTGTTTTGCTCGAAAACAAATTTCACAACTATCACACTTATCACTACTAACATCAACAACAGGTAACAAACTAACAATCTTATTGGAAGGATGACCCGACCTCTGATGCCAAATTCCAAAGCTGTCATTTGGCACCTTTTTCAAAGCCATTGCACTCTTCATTCCTCTGTTTTGCTTGAAGTAATAGAGCCCCTCATGCTTCTCACCTACACTAATCAGTATCCTCGAATTGTGGTCCTGTATTACATAAAATTTATTAGTGAATAGAACTGTGCAATTCATTTCCTTAGTCAGCTATAATATAGAAATCAAGTTACACTTCAAATCAGGAATATATAAAACTTTATTCAATTTTAAATGTTTATTCAACATCACAGCTCCTTTCTTCACCATAATCTTCTTTCCATCTGGCAATCCAACCGGGACAGAATGAGTATCTTTCACATTATTCATCAATTCAAGACTTCCAGTCATATGGTGAGAAGCTCCGCTATCAATTATCCATTTCATGGTGTTATATGTACCATTCAATCTTCCTTGATTTCCATCTTTTTGTGCATTCAAAAGATTGATTAACGTGTTCCATTGCTCACCACTCAGTCCACTCAATCCTCCTTTTTCTGTATCAGTTGCATCATTACCCTATCCTGGTGTACATGTCACATTAGCTCGAATTGATCCATCACGTCCCCTACCAGCTGGGTTAGTGGTCTGTTTTGATCCTCCCTATCCACGACGTTCGCTGCCTTTTGGCCTATCTCCCTACCAATCTAGATAACCAACAAGTTGGAAACATGATTCAGCATTGTGGCTCGTTTTGTTACAGTTGGTGCAGACCATGGACTTATCTTTACTTTCAGTTCGTCCTTTTGATGTCGAGCCTGTTTGTACTGCAAAGGCCATGTGCTCACTTCGTTGTTCCTTTCCATGAGTTATATTGCGAACCCATTCTTCTTGAACCACCATAGCATATGCTCGATTTAGATTCAATAATGGTTCAGTACTCAAAATGTTAGAACGTATTGTTCCATAAATTAAGTCATCTAATCCCATTAAGAATTGATGCAGCCTTTCTTCCTCTCGTTTCTTATCCAATTCTGCAGCAATAATATAATTGCAGTTCCCACATCCACACACTGGGTTCTGCTCATAGTTTGCCAATTCCTCCCATATCATCTTCAATCTTCCATAATAGTTCACTATTGCCATTCCTTGCTGTTTGCATTCTGTCAACTCAGTTTTGAGCTGATGAATACGTGGTCCATTCCCTATAGAAAATTGTTCTTTAATGTCATCCCAAAGATCTTTTACGATTTCCATTAATGAGATGGTTAATCGCAAACTTGGTTCTATTGTGTTTAACATCCATGAAACCAACATGGAGTTAATAGTCCACCAACATTCCATCTCTAAAGAGTCTTCTGTAGGTTGTTTTATAGCACCATCAATGAATCCGTATTTCTTTTTGGCTCTAAGCGCCATTCTTATTGCTCTTGCCCATTCGTCATAGTTCTCTCCTTTCAGCTGAACCTGTATAATGATATTTCATGGGTTATCATTTGTTGAAAGAAAATACGGAGACATCATTAATTTTATTGAGACATCACTGCCTCCCTTTTTATCACCACTCTCGTCCCTACTCATAGCTCTGATACCATGAAAAGTATTTCAAAACAAAACAGAATTTGATAGAGAACGTAAAGTGTTTGTTGTTCATGAAGAAAGCTTACACATATATATATAGCATTACAGTCTTGTGAATCAGGAATAAATTTAGCATCTATAAAGGAAAGAAAATCTCTACCTAATCAAGAAAATATTTTTCTCTGTCTACAAGACTATACAGCTAATATATAGAGATTATTTCCTATTATGGTGTGCATGACCTATCTATTGACAATGGTGATCAAGCATTCATACACACAAACATCATGTTTTAAAACATGAGATCATAAATAGACATTCATTAAATTTAAAATCAAATATGCAATAACAGAAGTTAAGAGATTAATCCAAATTCTAGTGAGAGAAATTAATTCATATTCATAAGTAACATGAACTTAAGAATAATATTTATAAAAGGAGCAAACACATGTATTAAGAAAAAATAAATTCCAGAAAGAGATTTTTAGAGAGGACTAGTTGCTTTAATAGTTAATTTTCGCTCATACTGTTTTTTTCTTAGACATTTAATTTGTTGTATTCTCATGCATACTTCTTATATTTCAATAGTTCAGGTTTGTTTAATGATTAGATTAGAAGTTTTCATTTTCAAAAACATGAATAAAACTCTCTAAGTAAATTGAGTATTATGAGTTGAATCAATAGAGCAAAGGCTTGGATTCATATCAACTAAAAGCTTAGGACTCAAAATTTGATTTAACTTGATCGAACATAAATCTTTTAAGATATCTTATGGCAATCAAGAGGCGGGTGAATTGGTTGTTTATAAAAATTAATTTAAACTAAAAAATTTTACTTTGAAAAACTTGAGTACTAAAACCAATATTAGCGGAAGTAATTAACTAATCCAATATGAGAATGCAAGCAACAAAATAAACACAATAAATAAAAAGAGCTTAGGGAAGAGAAAATCAAACTCAAGAGCATATAAGTGTAAGCTCAAACCCAAGTGTTTTCAAGCTCACACTCAAACTTCTTACAAATGTTTCAATGGCTAACACTCAAACTCAAGTGTTTTTTTATGGCTAACACTCTAATCCAAGTATTTTCTATGGATAACACTCTAACCCAAGTATTTTCTCAAGGCTCACACTCTAACCTAATTTAAGATTTTCAATCTTAGTTACAAGAGCAATTAATCCTTTACACAAGTGCTTAACTTAACCCTTTTGAGTTTTGAATGTAGAAATCAATCACTCAACTACCCAAGAATTCAAACTCTCTCTTGAATCTTCAATATAAGATGAATTTCATGAAGAAATAGAGATTGTTGAGAGATATAACAAATAGGAGGCTCCAGTAAATGCTCTTGCTTGACTTAGAACCATTAAAAATAAAGTTTAAATAGTTCTAGATGAAATATAGACGTTATATCCTTATTAAATGCAAATATAATCGTTCAACAACCTTTTTAAATACAGGTTCATAAGTGGGAACAATCCTTCACGGCCGTGAAGCATCAGCGCAAAAAACAGATTTGAAAAATTAGAACCCATCATGGCCATGAACTATTCTTCACAGTTGGGAACTTTGGCTGTGAAGGCTACTACCCTTATGAGAAAAACGCTATTCACGGGCATAAATCTTTGTTCACGGTTGGGAAGATTTTTTAATGGTCGTGAAGAGCTACTTTCCCAGGTGGGAATGTTGGCCTTGAATCTTTGTTCACGAGCATGATCATTTAAAAACTCAAAATCTTAAGCTATACAATTCCAATTGGTAAACCGTTTTTTGTTAAAAATATTGGTCAATCCACTACAACATTTTAGTTTTGAGAAACTCCAAAATCAACAATTTTCACACTCCAAAAGATCGAAATATTTTATTGCTCGTCTAGTCTTGACAGTTTGTATATACTACAGTATTTTGGCTATTGCACTTTTCATACACCTCGGATTGATGTAAAACCTTTTCCATATGAAAATAGACTCCCAATGCTATAAATAAAAAGAAAGGAATATTAAAATTTCTCTTATAGAAATAATGCCACTAATTCTAATTGACCTCATCTATTCTAGTCCAATATAACAGATTGAGCATAATTCACTCAAAAATTCGAAAATCTATTTTCTAGCTCCGAAAATTATTCTAATTTTTATTCTTGAAAGTAGATTGATGTAGTTATCCATCCATGCATGGCTTGCCCTAATAAACTCTTACAAGGAGTACAGTTTATTCTTTAAACTTCAACAACCAATTTTTTTCCATGGAGATCATACTTGTTCTTATGAATTTCTTGACTCCACATGCTCTTTGCATTGCGCTTATATGTTCTATAACTCTTTCCATGTTTATTACTTCATTATTTTATCTTGATCTTATATTGACTCAAGTATTCAAGTCCTTGACTCTTAAATCCATCTTCACACTTATGCTTTCATTTTCATTTATATGCATCAATGATAACTAAAGATTACCTATTAATAACAACAATACTAAACAAGATTGTTAGTAGTAATAATATTTTACATCATCAAAATCACATATGAAACCTTGGGATCAACGAAATTTAAGCACAACTTAGTTATCATCGTACAGTGCCATAAAGTATTTATTAATTTTAATTTATATCTCAAATAGACTTGTTATCTATACCCTGACATCTTATGAAGGAAATGTAGTAGAAAAATGAAGATGAGAAAAAGTAGAGCTAGATGAGAGAGAATGGTAAAATAAATATGAGAGAAATAAAGTCAATTGTATTCATGAATGATTAAAAGATTTTGTGTATAATGCATATATTATTCCCTATGCATAATTTTACTTGTACAAATTTTATTACAATTATGTGATGAAAAGTACACCTCGGTAATCATTCAACCAATCATAGTTACAAGCTAACATTGCTTAACTAACAATCAACTAATCATTCCTCGTCATTCCTTAGAGAACAATCCACACCTTGCCATATCAACAGTGACCATTGTTGAGCAATCCATAATCCAAGGCCAGCTCAATCATTGATTATTAATACAGTCACAATATTACCCTCCCCTTCAAAACGAGTCTTCTCCTCAAGACTAAAGTCTAGAAATTGAGTTTGAATCATAGAAACATCTTCCCAAGTACTATCTTGAGGAGTCAGATTAAGCCAATGGATCAACACTTGCAGAATAGGAAGTTTCCTTCAAAAAATAGTTTTGCTACCCAAAATAGCTAATGGTTGGACTTTAAACTAGCCATAAGGACAAACAGGAGGTTAAACTTGATGAATAGAAAATTTGTAGGAACTTGATTAATAGAGAAACATGAAATACTAGATGATTAAAGAGTCAGTTTTTAAGTTTATAGGCAACATGACTAATCTTATTGATTATCTCAATGGACCATAAAACTTTGCAAATAACTTCAAAGACTTTCGAAATGCCATAAAACTTTGCTTGTAAGGTTGCAGCTTCAAATAAACATAATCACCAACTTCAAAATTTATGTTTATTCTCTTAGAGTCATCATACTGTTTCATTTTATTATGAGCTATGGATAATTGCTCCGTAAGCAATAAAGTGAAATGTTACCTCTATTATAACCATTCATCCACAAGAGCTAAGGATGGTGACTAGTCCACCAAATCAGGAATTAAAGGAGGAATGTAAGCATAAAGAGCTTAAAATATAGACATTTGTAAATTAGTATGAAAATTGGTGTCATGCCACCATTCTAATAATGCAAGTCAAGAATACCATTGCTTAGGCTTGAAAGCTATCATATATCTTAGAGAGGATTCAATGCATCTATTCAGTCTCTCAGTTTGGTCATTTGTTTAAGGATGGTATGTTGTGTTCAAGTGCAACTTAATACCCATTAGCTTAAAAGATCCCTTCCAAAAAAGGCTAGTGAAAATTTTATCTCGATAAAAAATGATAGAAATTGGCATGCCATAAAACTTAAAGACATGGTTAATGAAGACTTTAATTAGTTACCATAGGAGCATCAAAAGGGTAAGCTAAAGCAATAAAATGGCCATATTTTGTAAATCTAGCAATAACCACCAGAATAGTATCAAAACCCTTAGATTTAGACAATTTTTTAATGAAATTCATAAATATGTGAGACCAAGGCATAGATTCACTCTTGCATCTCTAATAAAGATCACATTGAGACACTGCAGTGTACACATTCTTCTGCATAGCAGGCTACAAAAAGTAATACTTAAGCCTTTGATAAGTACCACTAGTTCCAAAATATCCACCAATGCCAGGCTCATGATATACTAAGATTAAATGAGATATATAGTTGCCATTACTTCCAATATAAACCGTACCCTTCTTCCTCAAAATTCCCTGATGTAATTGATACTTATAATTAATATAAGCATTAACTAATAGAGCTTGAACCAAGGAAGCATCAAAAGAATCTCTTATATAGCTCTACTGGACATCATTAATCCAAGTAGAAATTACACAACTTGTCAAGGTCATTATAAAGCCATGATTGAGATCAAAGTCCCTTATCGAAAGTGCATTAGCAGTTCTATTCTCCATCCCTTTCTTATAAAAAATTATGTAATTGAGTCCTAATAATCTTGTCATTCTTTTTGCTGAATTGAAGTGTGCAATCTCTACTGTAAGAGATGCTTAATACTTTGGTGGTCAATTCTATTGACAAAAGGAGAATATGAAAAAGTGCCTCCATTTTGAAATAACAATCAAAATTACCAAGAATTCCCTTTCATAAATCGACAACCTTTAATGCTTAAAGGTAAGGTTTCTACTCATAAATACAATTGGCTTGTCATTTTGCATCAGCATTACTCCCACACCAGTTGAATACGCATCAGTCTCCAAGATGAATTCCTAAGTAAAATCAAGCAATGCAAGCATATAAGCTTTTGTCATTACTTGCTTTAATTGCTCAAAGGCATTAGCTGCAGCTTCACTTTACACAAAGCCATCTTTTTTAAGTATATCAGTTAATAGTCTATTGATGAGCCCATAATGCTTAATAAAGTTTCTATAATAGTTAGTAAGGCCTAAGAATCCCTTGAGAGACTTAAGTGTTGTTGGTGTTAGCCATTTAACCATAGCTTTAATCTTCTTAGGATATGTATAAACCCCTTGTCAGAAATAATGTAACCAAGATACTCAATTTAGATATTTTGGCATAGAGTTGATTACTCAGGATATTAAACACCTCATACAAATGCCGCAAATGCTCTTCCCGACTTATGTTGTATATTAATATATCATTAAAGAAAACAAGTATAATTTTTCTAGGATG
This sequence comes from Ricinus communis, assembly GCF_019578655.1. NCBI lineage: Eukaryota > Viridiplantae > Streptophyta > Magnoliopsida > Malpighiales > Euphorbiaceae > Ricinus > Ricinus communis. The sequence goes on along the minus strand of NC_063259.1, from coordinate 15,269,338 downwards.
ACCTAGAAAAACATGATTCATTGGGGCTTGAAAGGTTGTTAGAGCATTGGTTAGCCCAAAAGGCATAACCCTAAACAAATACAATCCTTGGTGAGTTTTAAAGTCTGTCTTTGGACAATCATCAATTTTCATTCGAATTTAATGAAATCCAACCTTTAGACCAAGCTTAGAGAAATATTGAGCACCTGTTAATTCGTCAACCAAATCATCTATGATAGGAACAGGAAATTTATCTTTGATAGTCAAATCATTGAGCTGCCTATAATAACACATAAATCTCCAACTAGCATCCTTCTTATTAACTAATAGCACAAAAATAGCATAAGGGTTATTACTTACTTGAATGATATGATTCTGCAACATTTCTTTAACAAGCTTCTCAATCTCATCTTTCTAGATATGAGAATACCTAAAAGGCCTAATAATGACAGGTTGGGCCCTAGGTTTTAAAGGAATTACATGATCATGAAATATTTGAGGTGGCAGTATGGTAGGCTCCGAAAAGATATCCCCATATGCATCAATCAAATTCTATAAATCTTCTGGCAACACTTTTGATTTAGAGCTTGGAGTAGCTTGCAAAGAAAACAGTTAAGCCATGACATGAACTACTTTTTTAATCAACTTATGTAACTTCCTACCACTCAGAATATGGATGGATGCATTTGGTTTAATTCCTTGAATTAACATGGGCTTACCATCCTTATGTATTATAATTTGCTTCTGTATTAAATAAGATAATATTGGATTATACTTCTTCAACCAATCTACTCCTAACACAATTTTATATTCTTCTAACTCTAAGATACTTAAGTTATGAGAAAATGATTGATCCTGCATAGTTCAAGAGAATTCAATACACTTTTGATTACTAACCAATTTAGAACCATTAGCCATAGCTACTAGAAATGGAGTAGCTTTAACCATTATGCATTACATTTCCTCAACCTATTTTCTACTTATAAAGTTGTGAGTATTGCCCCCATCCATTAGTATAATAAAATTTTTATAATTAACCATGCCATTAATGGATGTGGTATTAGCAGACATTTGACTCTCTAAAGTGCTAATAAACATGCGCAAAGCGTCTTCTTCAGAATTGTAGCACATCTCATTCACATATGCTTTTATTGAATCTTCCTCCAAAACCTCATCTTCACCATCTGCATTTAAGGCTAAAAGTTGTTTTGCTTTACATTGATGGCCAGGAATAAAATTCTTCCCATGTAAAAAACATGCTCCTCGTAGTCTTCTGGTGTCATTAGATCTTGTTTGGTAAGGCTTTGTGATATGGAACCTCCATGAATAAGCTTGAGACCTTTTGAGTTGTGGACCCCTAACACATTAACATGAAAACCATAAAAATCAATATGGTTCAACCCCTAAGAAAGATTAGAAAATAGATTACTTAGAAAGATGATCAAGAATTAGAATTTAGACAATTTGTTCCTAAATCCTAATTTCGAAATACTCCATAAGTAGATGATCGATCTACTTGAATATTTCTTAAGCATGCATTCTACACAAAAACATAAAGACAAAGCAAACAACTTTAAGGTTTAGTAATCAATTATCATACAAATTCAACTTCAACTTTACATTAAAATTCGTACTAGCCTTCTATAGGCCTTAGAAAACCCTAAATCTTAACTAATAAGGATTTACATCTCATATAGGATAAAAATAACCTTCCTAACTAAAAGAGATAACTTAAACAAAGTCCTAATTAGGTTAAAATACATGTTTGACCATTCAAGTCCAATATACCGAATTAGATTAATGAGACTTAAACTTAAATCCAATTCTTCAAGCCTTGATGTGTCCTTAGCCCAAATGTCTTGGATAAGCTCATTGACTTGTAATTTGAATCAGACTAGGACTCATAGTTGAATTAGGATACTTTTTGTTGCTTGAACTCCTAATATCATCAGGACTCCTTCCTAGATTAGGATTCCTAGTTAAGTCAAGACTCCTTATTAGATTAGGATTCCTTAAGCTAGTAGGATTTGCATAGTCAAGACTCCTTGTTGGAGTAGGACTCGTTGTGCTAGTTTGGTTCGTATCACTTTGATTGGTTAGAATAGGTTGGGTTGGTAGTGTTTGTATTTTGGTTAGTACTGCTAGGATTTGCAATGGAATTGGCTAATGAGTTTAGTTAAGAAAAATGCTTTTGAAAGGTTGTAGTATAAGTTCATGGAGTTTGGTTTTGGTTAGGTGAACAAGAATATCTATTATTGAAGGAGTTGTAAGGTCTAGAAAATGTTTTTTAAGGGTATCTCTGCTAAGTAAGGGTTTTATTATGTTTTTCTTGTAATTCGGATTGTTCTAATGCTTGATATAGTGAAGTTGGCTTTATCATTTCCATAATAGGCTTTAGAAAATCATTTAACCCACTGATATAACTTTGAATGAAGTAAGTCTTAGTTAACCGACACATATTTCATCATTAAAGACTTAAGCTCTTCAAAACGCTCATAGTAATCCATAACAGTTCCCTCTTGTTGCAGCTTATTAAATCCTTGTATTATTGCATTGATTCTTTTCTCACAGTAAACTTCTCCCAATTATGAGCATATTATCAACCACCCTTGAAATCATATATCCACTTTTAGAAAAATAAATTGATGCTACTTCAACTTTTTGGTTTATAGGTATCCCTAGGAACTGAAAGAATTTCTCACACTTCCTAATCCATCCTTTGGCATTAGCACCATTAAACAGTAGATTTTTTGTTTTCAAAAATCTAAGTTTAATTCCACTATTAAATGCTTGTACCATATTCACAATATCAAGAGCTTCCTTTTCTTTTTTCTTTAGGAGTAGGTAGAATGCCATGATTGCTCCCAGTTCAATATTTTTCCTTTGAACACCAATATTAGCTCCAAACCTTATATTTTGGTTTCCCTTAGATGGACTAAGATCAAGATTGGCAGGTGATACAAACGTTGCTCAAACCTGTATTCAATGTTGATGTCTTTACCAAGGATCGTTTACCTAATCAAGCAAGAGAACTCTAACTCCCAACAAGACTCTTACGTAACTTATACTTAAGAACCTTAATTATAAAGAATTAAAGGTTGTTTAACATAAACATTAGTTTAGATTAAACTAAGTTTGTAAACTACCAAGCCTTAACTTGGTAAATTCATCAAGTTCATAAAGAACAAATGAAGCAAATTAACTCCAAAATAATCAATATTTGACAACTCCCCTTATATAGAAATTCATACTAGCTTATATAGGTTTTTATGATAAGATAACAAAATAACAATAAGACTAGGAGTATAACTCCTAAACTAAATAGATAACTTAAAGCAAAAAACCTAACTATTAAAAGACTTCTTTAAATGAGCAAATACTCCTAAAATTAGTCCAACCCTAGCCTATATATAAACATGACAAATTGGCTTAAGTAACAAGTGATATGCGGCCCATTCTTGAGTATTGGACTCCAAATAGCTTGACTTTATTATCTTAGGCCTATCTTGTCTTTATCATACTTTCATATGTTGAATTAAGTTGATGAAAGTATCTTGAATCCCATTATTTTGATTAAGCCCAATCTCATTTGGATTTTGAATCGGACTAAGACTCCTAGTTAGATTAGGATTCCTAGTGGAAATAAAATTCTTTTCGTCGCTTGAACTCCTAATATCATCAAGACTCCTTGCTGGATTAGGATTCCTTGTTAAAGTAGAATTCCTTTAGCAAGTAGGATTTACATCATTGGGATTCCTGATTAGAGTAGAATTCTTTATACTACATGGGTTCTCATCAACAGGATTAAGAGTTCATTTCCTTACCCATAGACTGATTCTAATACATTTGTAAGAATTGATCAAATTTCTTTCACAGATCTTCAACCTTTTCAAGTATCTTTGATTGTTCTTCAAATTTCTGGTCCAATATCTATATTTGCCCATTGCCATTGGTGCCATCAAAAATTCTTGTTCCATATTTTCTTCAAAGTCAGCAATGTCTATGGGGGAACCTTTGTTCTTGTTGCCTTTCTTTGTATTTCTCATAAAGAAAGCTATAGTCACTCCAAGATCGGAATGCTCCGATACTAAATTGTTGTGTCTAGTAGCCCTCATAGATCATAACAATAGCTCAAGAAGGAATTGTAGCAAAAAATGAAGATGAGAAGAAGTAGAGCTAGATGAGAGAATAGTAAAAGAAATATGAGAGAGAGGAAATTTATTGTATTCATGAATGAATAAAAGATTTTGTTTACAATGCATTTATTCTTCCTTATGCACAATTCATGTGTACAAATTTTGTTACAGCTGATGTTATTTAACTAACAATCAACTAATCAATCTTGGCCATTTCTTAGAGAATAATCCATGCCTTGCCATATCAATGGTGATAATTGCTGAACAATCCACAATCTAAGACCAACTGGTTCATGGATTGTTAATGCAATCACAACAAAACTCTTGCAAGCTGAAGTAACATTCATAATTTAAATATGAAAAATTCTTGTCTATGTTTGGTGTATGTCCACACCTATACACCAAAACAATAGATAATTGACACATATTTATTAGTCTTAAATGAAGGAGTATGTGTCAATCATCTAATACCAACATATAAAACATTCATACATGCGTGTCACTCTCCTATTAGTTGTGTTATATACACTCAGCCTAAATATAAATCTCTTTTTAAATATCATATCATATAACATATGTAAAAGTACGATGGAGGGAGAGATAGGCAAATTTACTAAAAATTTCTTCATGATTATTTAATTAATTGAATTATTTAAAATTGATATATAATATTAATAATTTATTAATTACATATCCAATTTTAGATGTTCAACTCTATTAGAATTTTTAATATTGGTTATAAAGAAGAATTTAAAAAAATAACAAATTTAAATTAAAAAAAGAAAAGAAAACATAACTTCTTTTATTTGAATAGTTGATTTCTTTTTTTACTGTGTAGATGAAAGGAGACAGGGGAGGCAGAAAAAACTAGTAAGAATATCTTATAACTAATGATGTAAGATTAGTTAATTTAATCTTTTACTAAGCTAATATAACTAATAAAAAAATAATTAGATTGACATAATCGGATTTAGTCTCATATTTATCAAGTCTATTACACAAAAATAATTATCACTTGCATCCATCTCAATACTTATTAACTAAAAAAATTAAATAAACAAAAAGAAAAAACATTTAAATAATCCAGAAAATCATCAAATCAATGAAATAATGGATAGCTCAAAAACAAAAGAATTTTATTAAAATTCAGTATCAAAATAAAAAAATATTTTATAAACATATACTAATCCCAATTCATCAAAACGACTTTAGATTAAAACAATAATAAGCACTAAATTATTAATCGGTAAAATAGAATCTCAAATACAAAGGAAATCTTGCACCTATATAAATTTGAGCTCTTAGAGATAAATCTGAAACATATAACTCTGATTCAATAAAATTAATTTTCTTAATGATTTAATAAAATTATTATCTTTTTAATCGATTTTTTGTTAATGATTTCTAAGATTCTCAATTCACCTCACTTAATCCTATAAATGGCAACAACCAAAGAATAAATTAATGAGTTTTATTATGACAGTCTAGTCTAGAGGAGCGGTCCGATGAGAGTGGGAAATGGACGTTGGGGCAAAAATAGAATGCTTAGACAAGGAACGACTTATGGCAAGCTTTTAGGACGGCAACACTCTAAGGTATGGGGTACATAAATGAATCGAATTGTATATCAAAATGGGATGGGAAATGGTTGATAATATATATGAAAACAGTTGGAACTAATCATATGAGGTGATTTTTGGTTGTTTGATTGTGTAGTTATAGAAACTCTAAAGTTAAACGTCTGGGAAGTTCTCAAACCCCCCATATGGACAAAACCGTAACTTCAGTGGAGGGCTAAAGCGGACAATATCTCATATAATCTGGTTCTAGATTGTTATATTTATATTTTTAATGTAAGAATTAAAATATATTAATATGTGATACAAGAAAGGCTTTCCAAGTTTTTAATTATTTATTTTTGAAATAATTCCAAGCAATTAGTAATAGTTTTGATGTATATGAAACGTTATGTTATAATTTAGTAATATTTATATTTTTTCATTAATGAAATATTTATATTTTTTTTGTTTTAGTAACCCCATGCAGATTAAGTGATACTATATTAAGCCTTTCAATTCCAATAAAGATTAACATTAATTTATATCATATCATAATTATATTATATCATAATATGCATAAAAGTGTAAAAAAAGGAGGACGGACTAAAAGAATCTTATTAATTGTTTAATTAATTGAATTAATTAGGTCAATATTAATTTAATATATTATTGACAATATTAATAATTTATTAAATCTGTATCTAACTCTAACTAAAAACTGAATTCTATTAGAATTTTTGTAATTGGTTATAATATAAAATTTTTAAACTATTAAAGTATTAAAAAAAAGTAGAGCATATTTCAACGGAATAAATTTTCTTGTAATTAGAGTGAGATCAAAATTCTTCTAAAATATTTTAATTGAAGCTTTTTCCTTTCAAGAACAAATTAGCTAAAGTATTCAATAGCTTTAATTAATTATTTAGTTTATAGTAATAAAATTTATCAAATGCACGACTACAATTATACATTCATAGATTTAGTAATATGCATTCATTGATTGTGATTAGGAGGGCTAAAGGATCAAATTTGCCCCTCAAATTTGGAATCATGAGCAATTTATTTATATTTTAAATTTGTGACAAATTTATCCAGACACTTGTCAAAAGTGGTCAGTTCACCCCAATAAAATATTTAACTCACAAAAATAATAATTTGATCTTTGACTTACTAAGTAAACTCTATTGAAATACTTTTCTAAATTAAGTTAGAGTATAATTATTTAATTTTATATAATTTAATATTTAATAAAAATTAATAATTATCAATTATGATAATCAATTATTAATAATTATAGATATGATAATTGTAATACCCCAAATTTTTATATATTTAATAATAAGTTTTTATTTAAGTTAATTTTAGCTTTATTTTTATTCGGTTTAATTAGTTTGATTTTTAAGGAGTTAATTAAATAAATTATTTGAGGAATAATTTATATTTTTATTTAGTTATTCAAATTTTCTCCAAATGCATATTTATATAAATAAAATTATATATTGAGAAATTATGATAGAAATTGTAAGGGATATTTTTATAAAAGAATTTTGAGAAAATTGGTATTATAATTGATTAGTAGTATTAAATTTTGAGTTGGAAATTGATTATTTAATTTAATTGTGTATTTTCAATAATTCGGATTTGGCCCAAATTAAATAGTTAAGGGTTTAATTGAAAGGATAAAGGAAAGTTAGGGGTTAAATTGAAATTCTGCAGGATGAGATTGTAAGTAATTAAGAAAGTAGAATGATCAAATTGTAATAAGGAAAAGTTCAGGGGTCAAATGTCGGTATTGAAAGGAAAGAAAATCGGGGAGAGAGAAAAGAAAGAAGGAAGAAGAAGGAAGGGAAGAAAGGGAGGAGAGAGAGGGGCGTCGGCGTCCATGGTGGACGGACGCTGGAGGCCAGGCCGAGGGCGACATTGACGTCGGAAGGAGCGCACGTCAACGGCGAGCACGATGGTGGCGGTGGAGGCGGTGGCGGCGAAGAAGCGGCTTCGGCGCCATTCGGCCGCTTTCCGGCCTTCCCGATCTCGGTGGCGATCAGCTTCCCTTGGAGAGAGCTTCCTTTTGGCGGCAGCGGCGTCGGTTTTGGTGGCCGGAGGAAAGGGTTCTAGCGAAGTGGTGGCAGCCGTGTTTTCTGGTTTTTCCGGCGAGCTCCGGCGGAGGATGGACGATCGGAGGACGTATCCCGACTCTCCTCAACTCAAGCTTCGAAATGGCACCGGTTTGGTGGCGATCGGGCTCCGTTTGCAAATCGACGGCCGTGATCGTCCGTAAATTTCTCCGGATGATCGGGTGTCAGATCGAAAAATCGGAAGCGGGGATCGTCATCAGCGCGTCGTTGTGAGTCCGATGGTGTGTCTAGATTGTCGATCGGACTCTGGCGGCCGGAGGCGAGTCGACCAAGCGTCTCGGTAATTTTCTCTGGCCGTTGATCTTGGAAATCCTTTGATTTTAAATTTGTGTTTATTAGGTTATATTGATTATTTGATAATATTGTGAGTCAAAAATAATTGTCTGTCAGTTTTTCCTGCCTCGTATTTTGTGCTGTGTGGCGGAGTCGGGAAATAGTAAAGTTTGGGGACCCGACTCCCGTTGTTTAAATTGTTGGATATTTGGAGTGTTTCTCTGGCAGGTCCTGGACCCGTTTTTACGGGGGGTAATGTTCGTGTTGTTGGGGAGGTTCTGCCGGATTTTCGGTAGAATTCTCCTGAGTCGAGATTCTTAGACAGTCAGTCCTAGGAGTCTAGACCTAGGATTAATGATCGATTGTTTCAGCGTTTTGATAAATTATTTTCCGTGATTAGATGATCTGTCTGTTCGGCTCACTCCAACTGAGGCACCGGAGCAGAGCTAGGAGGTCGCCCAATTCTGTGAGTTAAAGTCATTTAATCATTGCACTATTGCTAAGTTTGATTTTAATATGCTATTTTGGAAGTTTATGCTTAATTTGGTTATTAGTATCGCAATGTAAATAATTTTACTGGATTATTAATTAATGAAGATAATATAAGTATTATTATAGTAATGTTATAATAATACCAAATATAATCAGTTTTCCACATGAGTTGCCTGATGTCTTACTCTTAATTGTTAATTGTTATTTTGATATGGTTGAATGATTTCATTATACAATGATATTTATTATATGTGATGATTTCGATTTGGGAAATGTGGCTTGTAGAACATGCTGCCTGATGGGTTACATCAGGACCGCGTGCACACCGGTAATGATCATGGACATGTAATAAGATTTTTATGGGTTTGCCCTGGTCGAGCATGGCTCTCTGGGCTGATTTGTGTAAATTCGCCGGGAGGTAAGGTCCCTGGTCGAGCATTGCTCTCGGGCTTGATCTTATTGGATTAAGAGAGCCAAAATGGTCGTTAGAATTTGGGGTTAGGGTTCTACTGAGCCACTCGTCCCGTAAAAGTAAAAATATATTTTTATTTATTCATTTATTTATTTATTATGGTATGATTATAATATGGATTGTATTTACGTGCATGGTTGATATATTGATTCGAATGATCAATATTTTCTGTGAAGAAAGTAATATGGTATGATTATAGTATGATTGGTATTTATGTGCATGGTTTGATATACTGATTTGAACAATCTATATTTTCTGAGAAGAATGCAATAGTTCCCAGATTATTTGATTTTAACTCACTCTCGAGACTGACAGTCTCATTTTTACTGTTTTTCAGATTCGTGACTGTTACTCCTCTCGCGACTCTTATTCAGTAACCCGACTCCTTCATTATCGGGTGATGTGTTTGATTTGGTATGTAAATTGGTAAATCTTAGATTCTCCGCAGTAGTAATAGTAGATGTATCAGTTGTAAATTTTCTGAGTTGCAGGTCTCGCTTAGTTTTTCTGGCAGACCGAAGTATTTATGTAGAATGTAGCTGTTAAGATAAATTGTGGCTTTAATAATATTAATTTGAGATGAGATTTGTTTAAATCAGTGAGTGTCAAGCTTACTACGGGTTTCGGTGGCCTTAAGCCTACCCATTCCCTAGTGCCGGTCACGGGCCCACGGGTGGGGTCGTGACAATAATTTATTATATTTATAAAAAATTATTATAATTATACAATTATATAAATAATAAATTTAAAAAAGTATTGCAAAAGTTGAGATAAATTTTTGGCATATTATTCAAGTTATTTGAAAATATTAAGTCATATATATATATATATATATATATATATATATATATATAATGGTTGAAGCAATGGTCCATTATTCCGGTATGTTCACTAGATTAAGATATAAAACGAGTCCGAGACTGAAAAATTATTAAAATATTATTTTTATTAGAAGTTAAAATTAAATATTACTAAAATGTAAAATTTAAGTTATATGATCCATTATTCCAATATCCTCATTGGATCAAGATGTAAAAGGATTGTTGTACTTAAAAATTATTAAGTAATTATTTTTGTTAGAAATTAAAATTAAATATTACTAAAATATAAAATTTTACTCTAAATTGTAAAAGTACAATCCTATATAATTTTGGTACATTTAGTAGCACTTTATTACAATTAACATTACTGAAATCAACTTTCAATGCATGACATATTTTGCATATTTTTCATCAATAAATTACTTGGCCGCATGTATTATCATGTGGTTATTAAAACATTGTCAAAATCAAAAAATTCTATAAGAAATGAAAAAATTATTACAATTTAAATACATGTTATTATTATGTTGACTTAATGGGTTCATTATGCATATAATTTATAAGCTTTGGTATAATTAGTATCTATTTGACAAATTAAGTCAGTTTTACATATAGTTTACTGTTGTTATCCTATAATAATATATCATGGAGCACTATCAAATAAGTTTTTGCCATGTATTGATTAAGACATTAGTTAATGGTATTCTGTTTTATTTTGATTATGATTGTGAGAATGTAATTAAGCTTCAAATGTGTTGAGATGTATCTTAACTAATATTATTGATAATATATTTTATTACAACTTTATGTTGTGATCGATAAAATACGAATTTTATGATGATAATAATAATTAATTTATGAAAAATATATATCGGATAAGGAAAAAGACAACAATAGAGAAGAAAAAAGATTGAAAAAAAAATTGATAAGTAAAGGTTCAATAGAATAAAAATTTAATGAAAAAAAAAACTCAAATAGAAAGAGTCCTATTACATTACCCTTATTAGAAATAATATTTTTCAATGCTATCACATTATTCTATTAAATAAATATACTTTTACCATATATGTAAATCTTTAAATTTTTTTAATAATATATTAAATTTATTTATTACTAGCTATAAAAATAATTAATATAACTTGTATAAATTATAAATTAATTTATATGTAAATAAATTTATTATAATAAAAGAATTTTATCATTATTTTAACACTAAATATACTTATAATCTTAAATTAAAAGATATATATATATATATATTGAATAATAACGAGTTAAATACTTAATTTTCACATTCAACGCAAGTGAGTAAAAGATTAGTAATATAAATATATTTAAATTATATAAAAGTCAAAAACTAATATCCGAATCGAGTATTATACTACTTAAAACTACTCCCCACTCCATAAACTCAAAATTTAAGTATTTTACAAGTTGAAGTCGAGTAGCTCAAAAATTGATCGACCGGTTTACATTCCTAGCAATGAGTAGCAAATTCACAAAGAAGACAAAAAAAAGAATTATCTGTAATAATCTGGTGCGCAATCGTGCAGGCTACTGCCTAGTTTTTATTAAAGCCTCAAGACCATAGTGCATAATCCTTGTCTTCTAATGACTTAGGCAAATTATTAGAAAGAAAATATGACCTACTTGTTTGTATTAACCATAACAGCCAAAAAATTTATACATAGAAAATCTGTCCAACGTTCAAGAGACTCTCATGAGGAACATTGAAAATCACACTATTCTCCCTACAAATCTTCCTAAGAAATGCATAAATATAATCAACAGCTATCTTCTTGTAGAACCTTGAATCCCTTCTTGCTCTCACCACTGTATTCCCTAGTATATGCACCACCCCAGCATCCCTACAATTATTCAAAAATTCTAACTCATCAACTTCCATTTGGCTGCTGCTTGTTTGACCTGATGACCCAGTGGTGAGATTAGCATGTAATGGTGACTTGACGGGCATGATTGAGTCGACCGATGAAAATATGGAGTCTGCTGCAGAACAAGTTGTATTTCCATTATTATCAGTGAGTAAAGCTTCCCTCGAGCGTGCAGTTTGCTGACCATATAAACTATACTCATCCGAGTCAGAACATCCTTCCATCATCGACTCGAGCCGGACAAATAAGAAGAGGTTGTCAAAGAGTTTTTTCTCAAAATCCTCGTCTTTCTTGTGTAGGTCTTTATAGCCATACCTCGCAACGCAACGGAACATATGGAAATTCTTTGGCCCAATGCGCTTGACCAGGAATCTCTCTTCTTCAGGAACTGTATAGACAGGAAGGTACTTCACACAGACGAAAACAACAACAGAATGGATAGCAGGTAGATTTGTGATGAAGTGAGAGAAGATGTGGGGAACGCCACTTGCCAACTCGGTGTACACGAGTCCAATTCCAGGAACTCTTACCAGTCCTAAACTAGGGCCAAGACCAACAATCCATGCCATGGAAACCTTACTATGCATCTCAAACTCGTAGCGTTTCAGTGTACCGTAATGCCAAACATACATGATGATCAGAAAGGCTGCAGCAATTACAAGGGGAACCCACCCGCCTTGATCAACCTTGAAGAGTACAGCAGAAAAGTAAGTGCATTCCACAACCAGTGATAGGCCTGTGAAAAGCAGGACAATAATCCAATGGCAGCGCCACACTAGTATCATGATTAGAGACATGAGCAATGTGGTAACCAGCATGACGATCACAACAGCTGTCCCTGTTGATGAAAACATTTTTGTTCAGTTTACTTGCAATGTATCAAATAACTAGTGTGGACAGTTTTCAATTACTGAAAAAAAAGGTTCTTGGAGTATTAATATGTTAATGGATAACTACAGATACTCTCCAAGGTTTGCCCTATTATACACTTACATTCCCGCAATTTTAAAAATAACACTTTTCATGCCCCACCCAAATGATCATTGATTGTCAATTAGTAGGATATGAAACGACAAAAAAAGACCACTCGAGTATAACACAGTATATACTATCTTACAATTTGATCCCTCACTTGTTGTTTTGTATAGCAAATTGGTCCCTAATATTTGTAGTATAAAACACTTTATTTTCTAATAGAAATGACACCTCCGAATATTAACTAATTATATATACTTCGACCTTACGGATGGCTGAAAAGGCTATCATGTGGAACTGTATATACATGAGATGAAAGTACTAACTTTATATTTAAGAATGGAATTAAAAGAGCAAACCTCATGAGGGGTAATTCAAGTTACCCTATGTTTATTTGTAAACTGTAGGAAATATTGGAGAACTTCCTTTAAAAAAGAGAATATAGCTATGTATTATTCAATAATGCCAAAACAATCACTAAAGAAAATCCTCTTTAAATGGCACTACTTACGCTCCAAAAATATAGAACTGCACCCCAATTTTATTATTTTTTTAAGTTAGAAAACAAAATTACAAAATTAATTTCAAAATTTTTCTCTTTAAAGCCCACCCCAAAAGCAGTTTTTCTCGTCTACCTGGTAGCAATAAAGATAAAAGAGACATGAAGAGTACACAACAAATGGTGGAAAAATCCAAGTGTGATAATAAAACAACAAAAGGAACTGTATTTCATGAGGGCAAGTTAGTTTTTCATGAGGTGCTGAACGCCTGCTTGCTTTTGTAGCTTTAGTATATATATTGATAATTTAACTGGTATACACAGATCAGTAATCTGCTTTCTGTCTTAATTTACTGATCTGAATTGACTGATTTTTAATTTGTCTGGTCATGATAGGAGATAAGGTGACAGATCCTAGTTTCCTGTTTGGCCCTAATTATTTAAAATTTAAAATCAGTAACCAAGATTTATCTTCCTCTGCTAACTGGGGAAAAAAAAAAAGAAAGAAGGAGGCTCCCGAATTAAGACCCTACATACGCATGTATAAAAATCACTCCTTCAAATTCTAACATGCACGACTTAGCATTACCTTCCTGACTCAGATACAGAGAAAACAAAATAAAATGGATGGAGGGGAAAAAAAAAGATAAAAGTTTAACACCATTTAGAGAGGGTAACTTACCATAAGCATTTCCAATTTGGCTTTGATTCTTGAACCCGGCAGTCACACAAATGCAAAGAATCATAAGGATCCAATTTATATCAGGAACATATATCTGGCCAAGGAACTTCTTTGATGTATGTACAACTTTGACTCTTGGGAAACAACCATGTGCATGAGCCTGCTTGATTATTGAAAACGTTGCAGATATCGTTGCCTGACTTGCAACTATAGCAGCTGCAGTTGCAACAATAAACACTGGCCAATATATGCTATCTGCAAGAAATTAGCAAAAAGAAATGGACAAGAAGCAATGCTACTATTAAGGAGTTGTAAAAAGTAAAAGATAAAAATAGAATAATTTAGCTGCGTCAGTAGTAAAGGAATAACCAAACTGAGCCAAGTAAAACAATATATTTTTCGAACTCGATTTGAATTTGATTGGATTATATTTTCATACCCAGATTCAACTAGGCTTAGTAGGTACCATTTTTACCTTCCTACAAATGTAATTTATTTATCTAATTCAACCTTATAATTCCATACATCCATTTTGAAATCATCAAAATTCTTAAACATGTTCATAAATTACAGCACTTAAAAAGTCCTAAGCCACTAAAGTCGAATATTTTAATACTCAAGTTCAAGTTTTATTTGCAAAAGCCAAAGTCAAATGCGAATATGTTGTGGGCTGAGCACAAGTAATTCATCAGCAATTTAACACATTTACACCTTAACTGTAAGCTACTCTTCTTCATTTAATTATGAAGATTGGAAAAAGCCTACTTGTTTCACAGTTGTGTACATCTTTTACCCCATATTAAAAGAACTTGTGAAATCCACATGCAACCCCACAAGGATGAAACTCTTAACAAACTTTTTATACTATGAAATCTTTGAATACTAATTAAATACTATATTAAATGGCCTAGTTCCCACTGATTTGGTCCAAGTGTCTATGTACAATGCTTCAACACAAGTCAGCCAAGTCCTACTCCCTGACTAGTTGAGATAAGTTATATGAACTTTTACTCCTTTTTATTTGTTTTTTTTTTTGGTTAAACTAAAACTTTAAATTACAAAGAAACATTCCTAATCCAAGCAACTCTCGTTGTACCATCCATCAGCAGCTTGCACAAATCAGAGGAGAATCATCCGAAATCAAAATTAAAACCCAAATTGGCTAATCAATCAGCAGCCACTGAAGCTGTTCTCCATGCCATTGTAGTAATGAATAATTTTTACTGATTCCACCCATTATTGATAGAATTGCCTTTCCTTTTCTTTCCTTCTACCTAGTTCAGGTCACCCAGACAAACACACTAATATACTGAGAACCCTATTCCAACAACAATTTCAATTGCATATATTTCCACTCCATTCTCTCTCTCTCTCTCTCTCTCTCTCTCTCTCTCTCTCTATATATATATATATATATATATATATATATATATATATATATATATATATAATGAAGTGGAAAATAGTTCTATAATTATAAGAAAGGAGAAGGGAAAGAAAATAAAATGATTACCGTTACATTGTTTTATCCTACTAGGAATCTAGTGGTGACTAAAAGTGTTTTTCTATGGTTGTAAGACAACTGTTACTAAAAGGCCTAATTGCAAAATAAATAAATAGATTATGACCTTTAGCAACTTTTGTGAATGTGACATGACCTTTTACTTTTGCATTATCGTGCATGAACTGTTCAATTTTTGCAATTCAATACATTGATTAAAATCCAGCATAATCTTTCTGACATGGCAACAAGAGTTGATTTTGAGCTAATTCACGTGGATGCCACATAAAAAAAAAACCCATGTTTTGCCTAATTGCCAAAACAAAAATCACAAACTTTAGCGCTTTTTTGCAATTTTCATCACAAAGTTTTAATTTGGCAAATTGGTATACAAATATAGATAACCTTTTAAATACAATTCAACTAAAATAAATAAATAATAAACTAAACTAAGAGTAAAGAGAGATTAAAAATTAAAAAGCATTGAATAATTTAATATATAATTTATTGTAATAAGGAAATTATGCATTTAATTAGAATGAAAAAATCAAATAAGACGGGCAAATTAACAAACCATTATATTTTTATGATGATAGAAAGTTATTTTTAAATTACTAAAATTGATTAATAAATCATAAATGTGAAGCATAAATTTTCTTATCTTATAGAGAGTATAAGTTAGTCTAGAAAAACCAATAAGAAACTTAGGCAATTTAATGTTAGACATAATTCTAATTATTAATGCAGGTAAAGCATGTGTGCCCATATCCTATAAAGAGAAAAAGTAAAGTTTAGATTATGTTAAGTATTGAGTATTAATCATGAAACATCTTCACTTAAATATTTCTTAATTGTAAAAGTGTAAATCATAACTAAGTATTAAAATTCTAATCTAATTCTTCATATAAGTTAATAATTTGATCTCAATTGAGGACAAATGGATCTACAGGTGGGGCAATAAGGACACTTGCCCCATTGCCCCCACAATTATTTTTAAATTGGTATATGGGAAAATTTTCTTTGTGCCCCTATATATCATAAACATTACTTATTGCCTTATTCCTCCCAATTGTCCTCTAAATTTTGTTAGAATAGTATAAATGGATTTCCTTCATCCGCAGATGTTAATAAAAATGAGTAAATACTATTTGCCCCCTGTGTTTTTCTATATTATACTAGTTACCCCCTAACATTTAAAAATAGCCAAGGACTGAAGTTGACTAACCTAATATTTTAATCCTAAACTAAAAATAACTCTCAGAAAGTATTAAACCAAATGCTCCCAAGTCCTTAGAAAAAAAGAAAAACTTGTGCCAGAATCAAAATGTTGTGGTTAGATTGCAAAAGACTCCAAAGTTTCTGAACAATTTTGCAAATAGGCAAAACTGGGAGTTCTGCATGGCATCCATGCTGATTAGCTCAGCCAACTCTGATTGCCGCGCCAGCAAGATTATGCTGGATTTTTTATCGGTATATTAAATTGCAAAAATTAAAAAACTCTGTGCATGCCTAGCCAAAAAAAAAAAGTCAAATTAAATTCACGAAAAGGGCAAAGGTGTTTTTTTCTTTTTGCAATTTATCCTTACTAAAATAGTAATCAGCTTCTTTGACATGAAATAAAATGTATGGAATAATCAGATCAAACCTGGAATAGAACGATAAAATGCATCAACCACATGATCCCTGTTTTGAATAAGATAAGCAGCTTGTCCAGAATATGCCAAAAGAAGGCATGGAAATACAACTACTGTAAAAGCAATCTGTACAGCTGAAACTGGAAAATGGGCCAAGTCGGCAAAGAGTGCCTCTGTACCTGTAATGATTGATTAACAGTAATCAAGATACTGCCACAAAGATAAACAATCTTGAGGAATATCAGACAGGACAAAAGCAAGAGGAGTAAATCAGTTATTTACTATGAAAAATAATTATGAAATAACTATATGAATAATTACCTGTTATACTAAGCATAATACCTCCAAGAGAGGTGAAACCGTCTTTACCTCCCCTTCTCAAATACCGATAGATATATACAGGCGAAAAAGCTCTCAGAACACTAATGTCATATTTCCATATGTTGTATATTCCAATACCCCCAATTAAGAGGAACCAAAGCAGCACAATAGGAGCAAAGAGCCAGCCAACTCTATCTGTTCCATAGTGTTGCATGCTAAACAAACCTACTAATATTACAACAGCGACAACTACCACTACATCTGCGCAAAAAAAATAAAAATCAAGCTACAGGTGGAGAATATGGAGGTTAAACCAACAGAACGTGCTGCAAAGAAAAGGATGTAAGGACAAAGATATATCAATTTTGAGAAATGGAAAAAATACCATTACTCATATGTGGGTGGTCTACCTTGATCCCACCAGCAGCTGAAAGAACTGCAAGAAGTAGTGTGGTTAAACATGCCCGTGGTAATTAGAAAAGTATACGTGTGTGTGTGCATGCTTGTGTCAGCAATGACACAGATATTATAAGCTCATAGTTGCAGAAAACATTTCGAAATGACCTTAGATATATATCATGAGCACATGGTATAAGCTGGTCATGAGACTAAAAGGGGTCCAACTCTTATCTTTGTGATTTTCTAAATTTAGGGATTCAAATTAAGTTGTGAATTCATTCTGTTACCAGTGCCACTCAGTATCTCAAGTCAAGAATGGAAATGGAATCAAATTCGGGTTATTCTTCAGCCAGCATTCCCCAAAAACTATCAAGTGTTCGAACACTTTTTACAGAACTCTATTGAAAAATTCAATGGCTAATTATGTAAGAAAATCATTTCAAGTAGTTAAAAATTCCGGGGTTATGATTTAATACTTCTTTTCAGGTACCTATATAGGTTCTTAAATTTCTAGTGCATTTTATACTTCCAAATAGTCTTTGCCTATTTTTACATACACACGTGAAATAGGTCATTTTTCCATGATGGGAAGCAATTATTGATCGTTAAAGTAGAGGAAAAGAAAAAGATTAGAGCACCGTCACACGCTACAGATTTAAATTAGGAAAATATGTCTTTGTGATGTTTTTTCCTAAAAGCATCATATTTTCCTACTTAAAGGCACTGAAATGGGAGTATGACCCATTAGTAGGTATAGTGAGATATCTGAAAATGGAGGCTATAAGTTCTTCCTAAGACATAAACGCTAGATGAGTTAAGGGATAATTACTATTTGCCCCCTTTGTTTTTCTACATTATACTAGTTATCCCCTAACATTTAAAAATTAGTCCTTCTATTTTGTAATTTTATACTAAAAACCCATTCCGTCAGAATTTCCATTAGAAAATCATTAATTAGGTTTGGCTTTATACTATTTGCCCCATGATATTTTGTGTAATATACAAATTGCCCCCTATATTTTATTAATTGCATTAAAATCCCCTTGTGTTTGAAAATCAATGCAATTAAAGAACTAAATTGATAAAAAAAATATCATTTGATCCTAAAACTTCTTATCAAAGTTACAATTCAAGTGTAACAAAATTAATAATAAGAATATTATCTATTTTATTTTAAGTTAAATTATATGAATTTTCAATATTTTGATAAATGTAAGTACTTTTAAAATATTTATATTTTACTAGAATTTAATACGCTAGAAATTAAAATAATTAAAGAACACTAGTTAATTATCTTTGTACAGACACTAAAATTGATTTTTCCACAAAAATTAGGGGGTTCTAGTATAATAAATAAGCTATAAGGGGCAATTTGTATATTATACCAAATATAAGGGAGCAAATAGTATAATATCAAACCTAGTTAAAGTTGTTTAACGTAAACTCTGACAGAAGAAGTTTTTAGTATAAAATTACAAAATAGAAAGATGAAGAAATATAATTTTAAATATTAGGGGGTAACTAGTATAATACAGAAAAGTACAGGGGGCAAATAGTACTTACCCCATGAATCAACAATGTTGGCAAGACTATAAATCAAAACTACATCTGATTATGTGCTTGAATGACTATATGTTGCAATTCCACTTACTAGGTTGCTATTAAAGCAAATGCATCCACATGATATCTATGAAGGTATGAACATAAAGAGATACAAAATTGGTTAAATCAGTTAGCATGAAGTTACCAGATATAGCCGGAGTGAGAATACCATCCCCAATCACCATACAAGTGCCAACAAGGACAAGAATAAGAAGGGCATTCTTTCTGGAAGGTTGTCTCTCCAACCATCGCTTAGTTGTAGCAGCAAATGATTGTTCATGGAAAAAAGAACGACTATACGTTGTTAACTCCTCATCTGTTTTGTGTTGATTTGGAATAGTTTTTACTTTTGCATGCCTACAAAGCAACGAATAAAGAGCAAATGTACCACCTGTTCACAAATAAGTATAAAATCAGTTCCTCGTGAAAGGTGCATGACTAACATCAAGAGGAAGACAATTAAGTATTATTCATAATAGGAATATGGTTGAATTCATATGGTAAACAATAATAGTTAAAAAATGCACATACAGTGTTTAATTTTAAAAAGTGAAATAGCTTTCACAATCTGTTGAAAGTTGAATAGCATTTAAACAAATGTCTGTGGAATATAAACTCAGCTTTATTTGTAGCATTAATACAGCAATTAAATAAGATAAGAAGTCGATACGGGTCACATCATTGGGTAAAAGGGAAAAAAGGAAAATGGAACAACGGATGCATAAAGCATCAACTTTCATTTCTCAGTTTCTTATTATTACAGGATGTATAATAACAAAATAGCAACATATGTTGATTAGGAAGATTTGATATAGCTGAATTATAGGAATTAGAATAGTTGTCCTTCCTAAAGTAGGATTGGCTTTGTGTGTTTGTATATATATATGAATGAATACACACAGGAATATACTGTTTTCTCAAATCTGATTACACAATTACACTTATATCAATACTCTCAAGCCATATGTTTCCTATTGGTCATAATTGTATTTATTACAGTTTGATTTCATCTAAAAAGCATGTAAACATGAAAAGACAACAATTAAAAGAGTAAAATTTGACCAAATACCTAAATCTTAGGCAATAAAAGGAGAATCTAGAAAATTAGGTTCACTGACATTATTTGCACAACATACAAGAGAAAATAACCTAAGATTTGTTATCCATTTAGCTTTATAAGAATACAGATGAAAATGTGAAAAAAACAAAATCCAAACATGGAATGGCATAGTCCAATCCCTTATTGACTTTAGAAGGTCATGAATCAAGATTGGTTTACCTTGACCATTATCATTTGCTTTGCACACGATGAAGACGTACTTGAGGAGTGGGATAAGAGTAAGAGAGTATATAATCAAAGAGAGAGCTCCAATAACATCCTCCGGATCTTTGATTCCATGAGGAAATGTATTGTAGAACACATACAATGGAGAAGTGCCCAAATCTCCATAAACAACTCCAAGACTCTGATATGCAAGCCGCAGAAGCAAAAGCAGCGAGAATTTCTGAAAGAATTGCATGTATAAGCAAAGAAAACAAAACCAACTGAAGAACAACAGTATCCTCAGAATCTACTTAGTTAAAATCATAACGAGCATAACTCAAGATAGAAATTCTCAGATATACAATACTTCAACTTAAAGTCAATAAAGTAGCAGATCAAAGTCCAGTTCAACTAAAACACATAGACTCTAAATATTCATATTGAACATTCTTCTTTTGTCCATGAAATCAATCAATGAGCAAATTATAAACTAGAAGGCCTTTGCAATTGAAATCTCAAGCTGGGTATATAAATTGGACTTTAAAGCAATTAAAGCAAGAAGCAGGGGCTGCCCAACATGGAGAACATGCAACTGACTTTTGTCTAATAACTAAAGGGAGGACTTTCTATAAAAAAGAATAAAAAATAAAAACAAAAAGAAAAAAACTGTACTTGCACCTTTTCTCTGTACATATTTCTAAGCCTTCCAGCTTCCTCATCCATAGGCTGATCAAGCTTCTGATCCAAATCCCACATACTACCTCTGTTGTTGTCACTTTCGTCATCAAGCTCTGTTCTTGAGGTCATTTCCATTTTTGATTGAAAATGAGTTCCTTATCCTTTTAACAAACAATTCTCACTCTCTAGATTTCAATCACAAATCCCAAATAAAAACCAGTTACCAAATCCTAAAAATTCAACTTATATGAAACACCAGAAAATGATCCAAACCCAATGTTCACTTGAAATCCATCCTTCCAAACCAAGAAAGAATTGAACCCACTACAAAACTCTACAAATAGAATTAAAATAAAGAATCAAATAAAGATTTAATACTTTCTTTATCTTTGTTAATCCAAAATTAAGCAGGAGACTAAAAGCAACAAAAAGGAACTCAGAGAATAAAACAAACAGTTGTAATAGCTATAATAAACTACACAAAGAACTGTAAATGAAACAAATAAGAAGCTTCATAGCAATTGAATTTTCACTGTTCAATAAGGAAAAAAAGACCAAATTGAGGATACACCAAGTTGAATTCACTGCTCAACAAAACATCTAATACCACAGGGGGAAAAAAAAAAAAAAAAACCTGCAATGATAAAAGAGACAAAGATATTTACATTAAATTTATGTGCTGTCACCTAAAAATTCCTCAGTGGGGTCAATTCAACCTCAGCCACAGGACCCAAAACCGCTTCCTGGTTCACTCAACACCAAAAAAAGAAAAGAAAAAGGAAACCAAAAAGACCATAAAAAAGAAGAAGAAGAAGAAGAAGAAGCAAAACCCAAGTCGATGCTTGAAGCACGTAAACAGAAAGATAGAGAGAGGGAAAGAGAAGCTCTAATAATCAGAAGTCAGAGAGAGAGGCAGAGACACATAGCTTTCAAAGTAAATAAAATAGTTAGCTGACAAAAACTTATTTGCCAGTTTTGACAGACTGAGAGAGAGAGAGAGAGGGTGAAAGTTGTTAGTTTTTTTGTTTGGTTTTGGTTATTCATTGTCTAAAACGTTAAAAAGATTAATAAAATTAAAAAATAAATGTTTTTCTACATTTTTATTATTAAGAGAAGTTCAATTTTTCTTTTCCTTCGAGAGAATGATTGTTTTGTTCTTATTTAATTTTTCTGTTAAATTTCTCTAATTTTTATTATGCATGATTGAACTGCAAAATTAGTAATTGGAATAACTCGTATTCAATTATTGTATTTTCATTTTTTATTAAATTTTTATAATTTTATTTCATAAAAATTAGAATATTTATAATAGTAGTTAAGAGCGTATATTATATGTATTATTAATGTATATAAAATTTAAATTTTTAATATTATATTTTTAAATTTTTATTTTATATATTAATTATTTTTATTATTAGTTCACAATATAAAATTTCTATATTTTTACTTCCGTTTATTATTTAAATTCTAGCTTGCAAAAATAATAAAGATTTATTATAGATTAGATTTTCATCATATTTTTATTTTAATAATAAATTATTAATTTAATTAAAATGATAAAGTCTCACTTTAATTTATTTAATTTAGAATTCTAATTTATCATATTAAATTAGTTTTATTACTTAAGACATATGTCTTAATTGACAAAAGTAAGAGATAAACTAGTAGAAAAAGAAATATAACTATTTATAAAGAAATAATTATAGAAAAGATGTAATCTTTAACAAGCTAAATAAAATTTAATAGTAATTATAGAGATATTCAATTAAGACGATAATTAAATCAAATATTTATTAATTATATATATATATATATATATAATAACCAAATAAAATATTATAATTCATATATATGTCATAAAATTTGAATATTTATTATAAAATAAATTTCTATGTTCTTCACTACTATATAACTTAAAAAGGATTTTTTTTATTTTTTTAAACAAAGTATATAATTTATTCAAATTTTAAAATTACTGAGTTAATTAAATAATTTTATTTAAGAATTTAATTGTTTAAAATTAAGATCTATAAAATTAAAAAATATGGATACCAAATAATATATCTTGCATATTGAATTAACATCATTTATATTTTCTATAAAAAAAATCTTTAGATTTTATAAAAGTAAAAGTGTAAGGACTCAATGTTAACAAATGAGAGTATAACGAGTCAATCTAAAGAAGAAGAAAAAGTACATGTGGAAATTATTCTTTTATAATTTAAGAATAAATATTGAAATTAATATGTAATTAGGTAAGGTTTTATTTATTTGGAATTGTTTAACAAAGATAATTCTATGTTATTTAGTTTAAGAGTGGACAGGTGGCTAATATTTAAAGCCTATCACATGATCCTATAATATTTAATATAATCATATATAATATTTCAGGTATGGTATTTATATGTATGAAAACTTTTAATATTTAGAAGTAGGGTCAAACTTTAGATTCTATTAATTAAAAAATATTTAGTATTTTATATTATACAAAAGAAATTTGATAGATGAATTATTTTTCTGTATTTAGATATTATTTTTCTAAAGTCTTTATGTTTGCTAAACATTTTGCTAATCATATGTTACCATCTTATGTTTCAAAGTTTTCTTGTAAGCCAATTTTGTTTTAAGTTTTATGATTTAATGCTTTTTTACTTGAAAGCTAAAATATCTTTTTGCTCTAAAATTAAATAAATTTACATATTTATTAATATTTAATTTTTTCTGTTAATTTAGATCGAATTTATAAATTTTTGTTTTACAAAAATAATTTTATTCCAATCAAGATTATGGAGTATTCTTAAGCTTTCTATCTAGCAAACATTTCTCTAAAAGGAATTATGAATAATCATAAGATAATGACATTGAGGAAGTCTTTGTAGTTATGTTTATGATGTTTAAATTATCGAAAGACTATAAAATCGAAAAAATAAATATATTTAAATTTTTTATTATGAGTAATTTTATCAACATGATTAAAATAGATTTATCTTTTTATTTATAAAATGTCTAATGAGCTATAAGCTATAAAACAGAAATAGTCATTTTTTTACACTCATTATAAAGACGAAATCTCACTTAGTGCGGAAGTGGGGTTTGAACTCAAGACCTCCACTTTTTAAGAACAATTGTTGTTGTTACTTGTGCTAAGTCTCAAGTATAAATAAATTAATTTTTTCTATTTCAGTAAAAAGACTTTATATTTATATTTAATATATTTATACTTATAAAGTTAATATAGTTTTTTTTCACATTTAAATTAAATTTTAGTGATAAGAATGTTTATTTTAAGAAATAGATATGTAGAATCTAAATTTCCATTTATGCATGAGATAAATTATTATTTTAATAACCAATATAAATAGATGACCGCTTCTTGTTATATTATTATAATTTATTCAACCTCTCATAAATTATTATTCCTTAAAATGCTGCATTGTTTTCTTTTTCTTGAAATCTAAAATGTTTACATTGTTTTCTCTTTTTTTTTTTTTTTGAAGTCTAAAATGTTAAATTGTTTTTTTTTTTAACAATTCTTAGTACATAGATAAAATTACATATGTGATTAAGTGCAAATATTAAAAAGAAAAAAAAAAGAAAGAAAATAATTGTACTAGTAGATATGGGTTAAGGTTTTATTTATTTCTTTAATGAGATCATTCAGTCTTTTCAAGTTAAGTAGTGGGACATGACATAATTTAAATTTTAATTATGTCATTATCATTATTCATTAGATAGATTTCATGTTGGAGTATACATATCTAAATCTTTAAAATGTCCAGCTTATTATTATTATTATTATTATTATTATTATTATTATTTTAAATTTAAGCCTAATCGAGCATGACTTTGAATAATCTAATTATTCTTCAATTTGATTTGATAATGATTTAAATAAGTTCAAATTTGTTTATGAACTTTATTAGCTGCTTAAATAAATTAAATTATTTAAAGTTGTTTTTTCTATCATTAAAAAGATTTAATAACAATTTTTATATATGTTTAACAATTAATTGTGGTTGATTGAAAGAAAAAAAAACAATTATTTATGGTGGGATATATGTTGATCATATGTGTATGTTTCTAAATTAATCATATAGAATATAAATTTTGGACCCTTTACATACTTCCAACTAAAGCTTTAAAATAACTCAGTTTGGAACTATGATTGATCTTTGCTTATTTAATTTATTAGTAAGCTGAAATAAATTTAGTCTGAGTTTAAATAGTACATTGATTTACTTTTTATGAATCAAATGATATAAACACTTTGAAAAAAGAAAATGAAATTTAAATTAAAAATATTTCTAAATTAAAAGGAATGATTCAATTGGAATATAAAATACAAAGAAATTTAAATTCGTCATGAAAATTAATAAATAATTTTAAATGGTTGACCCAAAAACCTTCTTAAATTCATAGCTTCATGGATTCAAATAGTGAAAGTAATTCAACACTAAAAAAGATATAATTTCTTAGTTAATTATACATATAGTAAAAAAAAACAGTAGAATTTAAATAACGGCATCAAGAGAAATAGTAAATTAAAAAATTGGTATATATTCAAATTCAATTATTATTATTAAATTAAATAAAGAAATTATCAAGTTGGTACAAATCAATAATATAGATCTTGTGATATTTGGCTGTTGAAAATAAGAAAAAGAAAAAAGTGGACTTTTCTTCCTATTGAGTTTTTATTTATCCCTAATTCAACTTTGGGTTCCCAATCATACAAAAGGAATTTATTTGCGATGCAAAGAATATTCCCAAGAATTTCAAGATCGAGATGTCGCATGGCATCAAAATTTTTTATTCCCCCCCTGAATTTAGACATTTATGCTAGTTCATCCCTCTATTTTTTATAATTGTACAAAGACTCCTCAATATATCTCTTGTTTATTATTTCTCCCTTTCATTAGTTTTTTTATCCATTTATCGTTAGTCTACGTATTTTCTTGTCAATCAAAGAGGGAAAACTCCATTTAAATCCTAAATTGCTCTTAATTGTTGGATATAAATGAACAAAGTTGCTCGAGAAGGCATTGAATGCCCCCTAATCTATTAATAATATGTATGAATCTTGAATTGCAATAAGACTGATTCTTGCGGATGAACAAAGAAGTCTTTAGCCAGTGTGCAAAGAGCCTCTGCGCCTAAGTTAAAGAATAGATTGAATTGAGTAGGTTCTTGTTTCAGATTGGAAAAGGATAAAATGACTCTTTATAGTACGAAATTGTGCATTAGTCAGGCCTTTTATAGTAGACAGTCGTTGCTATCTATAGAGAGAAAAAGATACTCATGGTGTTGCTCAATCATGAAATTTAATAGTATAAATGTACCATTTGAGCCACCGATTTCTTATATCAAAAAGAGTAAATGGCATGTCTTATACGTCAAGGGTAAATGACACCATGTGTCAATCCGGGTTAAAGTAGCTGTCTGATAAAGCTCATTTTAATAAAATAAGATATTGAAGGTTGAGCTAAGGGGAATTAACCTTAGAGAATCATGTATTGATATAAGACCTTAGACCTTTTTGAGGTTAGTCTTACAAAAATAGCCAAATCATAGTTTGAGTAATGTTGATTTCTAGTTCTAGAGCACTACTTATTATTTTAGGCATAATTTACTTTACAAAACTTGGATTAAGGCGATTCAAAAGGTATTGTAAAGCTAATCGATGTGGAACTTTCATATTTTGAGCTTCAACTAGTTCTCTTAGGTTTAGGGTTAAAAAGGATCACAATTTTAAGCTTCTAGAAAACAATATCTTGACATGTGGTGCGAGAGGGATAGGCGTCGTTGCTTGGATTCTAATTTAGTTTATCTAGCTTTGTTTTATTTTATATCAAATGTTTGAAAATGTATTTAAGCTCTAGCTATATTTATTTAAGTCCAAATTTAATTTGTATTTTATTTTAGTTTGTTTTGATATAATTGGCCTAAACTCTTCAAGTTAAGCCCAAAATTTATTTGTTTTATGATTATAGTTTAATTACCTTGTTTATTTTCAGAATTAGGATTTGTCTAATTTTAGTGATTGTATATATGTATCTTTCTCTTTACAGAGAAAAATAATTAAGTGAAATAAATAAATAGAGAGTATTCTCTTTGCCTCTAGCAATGACATTAGTTCTTATTGAACCTTGAGGTTCATGGCGAATGACTATTTCACTTATCGTTCTATCTTCCAAGTAATATATTATGGCATCTTATAATCTAGGTTCTTGTTTCTTTATAAACAACAGGTCTAGCTTTATTTGGTTTGTTTTAAACTAGATTGTAAATTTTTTTTTTTGTGAGCACGTGTTATGATTCTTATTATTATCAGGTTTCATTTCTCTATAGATAGAATTTGTACCATTTGGCATTAGAGCTTAGCTCAAGTCAGGTTTCATTCAATTCTATTCAACGCATCCTTAATCTGTCAATTTTTTTTTTTATTTTTCTGTGTTTAATTAACTTTTATACTTTTGAATTCTGATATATTTTCAAATAAATTATATTTCATATTAACTATCTTTTTGTAGTAGCTCACTTGGATTAATAAAGTATTTAATAGGCTTAACTATAAGAAAAAAAGTTAAACCTACAAAATTCATTATACATATTCCAACACAAAGATAAAAAAAAAAAAAAAAGAAACAATTAATATTGAATTAGATATATAAAAGTGACTAATAATTATAAAAAATTATTTTAAAAAAAGATTGTTAGTATGAAATAATAGAAACATTATGTTTATTTTATTTTAGTTAAAAAACTTTATTTTTTTTCCACACTTAAATTTAGTATTGTTAAATGCCTTTAAAATTTATACATTTAGAAAATTGTTACAGATTAGGTTAAACATGATTAATTTCATATTATTGGTGTAGGGTTTCAAAATACATGTGTTGGAGTTTGCAATTCCATATAATTGTAAAATATCAAAATATAAATATTGTAGTTTGCATCATTTGATTTCAAAGTATTACTTATGGAAGTAAGAACTAACATTATTAAGATCTAATACTAATATTTATAATAAAGATAAACTAAAGGTTTAAAGAAGGATATCAACGCCACACTCAATAATAAAATAAAAAGGTGAATAGTAAATCACGTTTTGAATGCGAGAAGCCAATGACTTTATAAATTGATAAAGTTCATAAAAGGATTTAGAAAAAGAAAACTCATTTTTCAAAATCTCATATATATTCCAATATCTATTAACTCCTCTTACAAAATATTTCTTCTTTATTTATATAACCAACAATTGAAAGAAAAAATTAAATACCATAGGTAAGCACAATATTTTATCTTTCTTTTATAACCTTTAGAATTTGATAAATTTTCTCTATTAATATTGTTTCTTCATAAGTAATACAACCGCAATTGTTTCTAAACACATATAAGGATTATACATCTTTAACAACAAATGTGGTTTCTCTACAATCAAAACTTAATAAACAAAGTCTAGTAAAATGTATTTGCCTCAATTTTTTGAAACTAGGTTAAATTCAGTAAGTAGATACTTGGATCATATTAACAAGCTTAATGGATCATCATTATTCTTCCTTTCTTCGAAAAGATTCGTCTTAAATTTTCACATATCTTTTGTAAAAATGTAATCAATTTTTTTTTTTAACAATCTGAATATTCGAACATAAGAACAAGAATAAAGATGCAGAAAATTTAAAATAATAAAAATACAAAAAAAAATTAATAATTAATTTGCAAACATAAAAGAAAAACGCATTACCATAAAATTATGAAATAATTAAAAAAATAACCAAAATAAAGAGACTCAAACTCCAAGGATGATGATTGAAACTTTAGATCACCAGCTTTGATACCAAATAATGTAAAATCTTAAATAAACACTTTGACACCCAAAGTCTAGATAGATTAGACTCCAAAAATGCTAATTAAAATCTCATATCGTAATTATGGTTTGAACTTCACACAAAAAAAGATAAACTCTGATGCTTAACAAGGTTTTTTCCACTAAGGAGTGTTCTAATTCAGATTCTTAAACACAACTAATTTTTCACTTATATGCTTTGCACATAATAATAATAGTTGGACTCGTAAAGTTTTAAAAAATAAATGACAAAATAATTAAATTTAGATTAAAAAAATATTAAGATTTACATAACTTTTATAAGATAAAATTTTCAATCTAACTCGACGTCTAATTCAGCATATCTAATATTATTAAACTATAATCTTAAATAATTAAAATAATTAATACTTAGAATTTTTTATTTTGAGAACAAAAATCTTTAATTTTCTTATTTTATAAGATTGTAAGAAATATCAAAATTATTTTTAATCTCGCATTTTGTTTATTAAACATTGTTCTAATTTTACGTTTTCCATCGTTGGTGCTTTAAAGTGATAAATATATTTTAAAGAATAATTAATTATTTTTCAATTAAAAACTTTAGCATCTTCTATTTTTGTTATGTGTTAAAACTTTCATTGTAGGGTATATAATCGAGTTCAAGTCGAAAAAGTGTTAAATGTAGTTTTCACTAACTAATTATTTTACATATTATTTGGATTAAAATAAATATTAGAGAACCTTATTATTTTATTTTTATATTATTAAATACTCTTTTTAAAATTTTTTTTATATGCTTATAAAATATTCTGAATTTTACCTGTTTTTACTTCTAATTAGTATCATAATTCTTTTGAAATCTTAACAAGTAGATATTTTATTATTCATATAATAAAAAACAAAAATAATTATTATACTTAAAATTATTAATACTCTTAGTAGTTAAAAAAATATATTAATTATTTGAAATAAGTTAATTGTGCTCCAATATTATATATATGATATTAAAATTAAGAAAAAATATAATATTAAAATTTATAAATTAGTGTTGTATATTTAAATATTTGAAATTAATCAATTAAAAAGATTAGCACATTGATATTAATTACTTACTTTTATATTTAAGTTGGAATTATTAAATATCAATATATAAATATATGTATTAGAATTATAACTTTTATAAAAGTTATAATTTGGTACATGCACTTAATAAATATTTTATCATTTAGTGTATATAGCAGATAAATAACAGTTGCTGATCTAGAATACTAGAATCAGATCATTAATTTAGGTAACTTAAAAAGAAGGGAAAAAGGTGTATTATGGCCTCCAACATTTACCATCAGGAGCAAATTGATTTTTATAGTATTTTTAGGTGCGTATAACTAAAAAAAATAAGTTTTTTTGTTGTTGTTTTGGCCCCTCTACTAATGGTGGCTCCTTAAGCTGGAGACACATGTTTTCTCTAAGCTGATGTGGCTTATTTTTGCACTGTTAAGCTTGTATTAGGATTCAAGAAATACTGACATGGCATATTTCATTCTCTCTCTATATCTACTTTCTCTCTCAGCTTCAATATAATTCTATAAATCCTAAAATCTGACATTATAAAATTTGTTAAGGGAAGATAATCTAATTAATCAATACTCAGCATTATTCTTCCTCAAGCAAATCGATATGGTTCCATCGTCTTCATCATCTAGAAGCTCAAATTGGAAGAGTCGAACAAATATAGAGATATACTATGAGGGACCTCAAAAGTTCTGTAAATACAAATATTTGGGTGTGAATATGAAGGTTCATCGCTGGACATCATGTACTAAAAAAAACCTTGGCCGAAGATAATATGGATTCCTAAATTACAAGGTAAATTTCATACTCAATTAATAAAAAAAAATTAATTAAATTGGTTATGTGATCTATGGGTTTGCTGGTTTGCAGATTAAAAGTTGTGAGTACTTTATGTGACATGATCATATATTAAGTGACAAAAATAAAGAAGTTATCAATGAGTTGAAAATGGATAAGAAAGTATTGCTAGCTGAGAATAAAAGATTAATGGCAATAAGGAGAGGATGTGAAACAGATAAAAATATGGAATTTGAGATTGCAGATTTATGAGAAGAGTTACAATGCTTGAAAAATCAACTTTATTGAAGTTTAAATCTTAAAAAAGAAGAAGATGAAAATAGCTTATGTGCTTTTGTTTGTGTCTTGGATGTTCCTTTTGTTTTGCTATTAATGTAAGATGAAAGATGAAAAGAAGTTATATTTGATATTTAGACATAATTAAGTTAATGTAAAGCTGTAGTTCTGCTAATTGGACACAAGAAATTTGATGTAACTTCTATCCTTTATATTTTGAATGAAATTGCATTATTTAGGTACATTTGTATATATACTCTTGTATATAAGTTATATATGTTATTGTAAAATATTAGTTGGGAACATCTGCCTTATTCACAGAACATATAAATTGAAGAATTGCAACAAAGTTGTTTTAGCATAAATAGATACTTGTAACATAAATAGATACTATCAACAACTGACTTTGTAAATTGCAAGTTTGCAATAAAAATAGCATATACCAGGTACATACTCTCTAATGAAACTTGAAAATTACAAGTTGTAACGAAAACGTAACTAACAAATAACTAATATGTTTAAGTAGCAATTACATATAAGTACTAAAATCTTTAAGAATTGTTGTTTTGCAAACTTGACTTCCTTTTTTCAACTTCCTCAAGTAATTAGGTAGTTGTTATTACTGGTCCCCCTGATCATTGTAGACCTTGAGGCTGGAATGGAAGGCCTGTTGCAAATATCACTTGTGAGCCATCTCTTGTGAAATTAATTGACCTTATACCCTTAGGAGGTATATGTTGATTTTTGTTGTGCTTGTCTCAACTTTCTTGTTTGGTATAGGGAATCTGACAACATGATCTGGTTGAATATACATTGGTTCCTCACCCTCATTTATAACTGTCTCATATGACATTTTGGGTTATGAGTAAGCACATTGAAATATGTCATTTAATAAGAAAATGCATAATATGGCATTAAAACTTAACTGACTTTAATACATTTTTACTTACATTAAAATTTGTTCTCCCTGCATTGAGGTCAACATAGCATTCATATCCAACTGTTTGCTTCTTTTTTGTCTTCAGACATGTTATTACCAAGCTCTTAGCTGTATCTTCTTGTCTAGGCTAAACATAAAATCTTTGAGAATTGGTTGCATTCTTGCCTCTTGTTGATACATTTACATTTTGCCTTAAGGTGGAGAGCATCACAAACATAATAGCATAATAAAAATAACTATTAAAAAGTCAATTTCACCAAGATTTATCATTAAAGATAAAGAATAACTTTAATGTCACTTGGTTCTCTTTGTTTGGACATCTAGACCTATTGTGTCCTTCTTTCTTGCATATGCCACATAATTACTTTTGATGTTTCCTACCTAATTTAGAGCCTTAATGTTGTTGTGTTGTCTCATTTGTTGCCCCAACTCTCTTCTTTTTAGGTATGCTACTCATTTTAGGTAGTGGTGGGGGATGTATAGGCTGAAATTCATCAATTCTCATAAATTTCTTACCAGGCACAGGTAATAGGGGATACCAGTAAAATGCCTGAAAGGTTGATTTATAGTAGTACTTAGATATATAAGATTGAGGGTTTTGTCTTGAATGGTATACAACACAGATGCGATGAGAGCGTGGGATTCCAGTTAATTTCTATGCCCTACAAATACACAACTACTTGTCCAAAAAAACTGTGTTTATCATGTCCTTTCCAATTTCATACCTTACATCTTCATTAAAAATCACTTTACAACCAGCTGCCTTCTCTTTATTGTGTTGGAACAGCCTCATGCATGAAGGACTCCGCTCATTGAACCATTTCTCAGTAAAAAATTTGTTGACCCTTATTTTGGACATACACTGCAATCTAATGTCTTCCAACATGCTTACAATAGGCTTGTGCCTTGCTAATAGAACCTGAAAATTAAAGCTCTCAGAAATATTATTATCCACCATATAACTTCTGCATTTACTTGAAAAATAAGCTCTGCACCAGTTACCGGGGGGGGGGGAGGAGGAGGTTTGGTGTGTGTTACCACATTAAATCTTCTTACTTAATTGTCCAAGATCATCTACTTTCAGCTTCAAGTCTTGCTCGAATGTGCTTTAAGCACATACCCAAAACTTTTTCATAAGTTATCCTCCATGCCACTTCTTAGACCAACTAGCAAATATATGCCTAGCATACCAATTGTGCTCTACCTAAGGAAGAACTGATATTATAGCATTAACCAAACCCTACATGATCACAAGGATTGAACATTCATGCAATTAGTAACTAAATAAAGAATTGACAATGCAACATCAATAAAATGTCTTAGAAAATGCTTAAGAGGTCACCTTTTGCATGTCTGAGGTTAGTGTGAATTTAGACCCATCACCAAGCTCTAACTCCTGTTTAAACTAACATAAAACCACCTCCAATTTAGCTAACAGCCTAGGCTATAGGCACCATCTGATCATCCCCATCAATCCCAACAACTGTAAGCAACTGCTTTTTACAAACTCCTTTAAGGAAACAACCATATAAACCTATTAGAGGTCTGTAACCACCTTTCCACCCTATAACTCCCATCTAGTTCTTCAATAATCTTCCTTTTAGGTCTCTTACACTTATGAAAGTTGACATTGATTTTCAAAGCAGTCTCAACTTTTTTCTGTATATCTGCCACCTTGTAGTTGGGATTCCTATACACTTTATTCTTGAAATACTTGGCTAGGAACTTAATTGTGGCACTTGGTATTGAGAAATGCCTAAAATATCTATGCTCAGAGACTGGTGTCTTAACTGCTAAACTAGGGTTTTTTTCTATCTCTTAAAATGAATAAATGGAATGGACACCCCTCTTCATTCATATACTTCACTCTTAACCTAAAAGGTTCATTTAGATTTGTTTTAAGCTTATAACCAAACTTCAAACCATAAACAATTGCTTCTCTTACCTCTTGTGCATTTGCAAATATCATTCCAAGCACAAAATACCCCTGACTATCCTCCTCATTATAATGAACCCTCTCTTCAGGTGGTTGGATAGCCTCTCCATCAATAACTAATCACTAGATTCCTCTACTTCATCATCCTCACTCTCACCCTCATCATTCACATACCCTGTACGATGCACATAACTATTTAATACTGTATCACTTGCATTGACTAACTACTTTGTGTTGGAATGTGAGGATTTTCATCAAACCTAACTTTAGTTGCAGAACTACCTGCCTCATTTTCTTCATTGGCAGCCCTACCTTCATTAGCCCAAAAGCCAGGTGGTAACTCACCTTTTCCAGCTCATGACTCACCAAACTGAGCCACACCGTTAAGCCCAACTTCATCAATCTCATACCTACCTTTCTAGCCTTCATTGCCTTCAGGCCCAATTTCATTAAAATCAACCCCTCTCTTACTAATAAGCCCACTAGGTGGACCTTCTAATTCAATATCCTTTGTTGCAAAAATAAGAATATCGATTTCATGGTCTGTATAGAACTCAATTTCACCAAACTAGTTATATTTCCTTATGTAATATAGCACTTTCTAAATTCCTTCATCACCTTCCACTAATTACATGCCATTTTCTAAGTCGTATCTAGGTTCTAACATAAATATATTCCTAACATTTTTCAAACCTAATTCTATATATTTATGCTTAATTCCAACAAAACTTAAGAAATTAGGATCAAAATCAGTAATAATTAGCTGATAACCATCAACATACTTTATTTCAGGTTCTAACTTCTAAGTACTCCCATAGTTAAATATAAGATCAATACACTCTTCCATTCTCTGAAATTAACAATAAAATAAAGAATAAAAACACCTAACCTAATTAAAACTATAGTAATTTTTTAACTAATAAACTAATGCAAATTAACCAAAACGAATAACAAAACAAAACATATTTTTAAAGCTCTAAACTCAAATAAATCTGCATGCAAACAAGTTTAAAACGTCACCGAAGAATTCCCAACCTTTTTTATTTATCTTTTACTTGTAGCTATCTCTACTATGTATCAGCAAAACCTAATTGAACAACAATGATGAAGCGCCCTCGATTTCCCTTTAACTTACCATCATAATGTGGTTTTGAGAAGTAAATAGCATTGCACTTTAGGGTTAAGAATTTTAGAATTGTCAAATTTGGCATTTTACTTGCATAGGCTGGAAGTTACTAAGTTAGAGGGTTTAAAGCTTTTGGTAATTTTCTCCCGACATATTTAATGCCATGTCAATATTTTTGTGTCTCAATACAAGCTTAATTGATATAAAAATAAAGCTACATCAGCTTAGAGGAAACGAACGTCTCCAACTTAAGGAGCTGCCATTAGTGGAGGGGCCAAAATAATGAAAAAAGCTTATCTTTTCAGTTATACATATCTAAAAATACTATAAGGGCCAATTCGCTCCTGATGGTAAACGTTAGGGGCCAAAATGCATATTTTTCCTAAAAAGAATAAAATAATAAGAAAATCTTTAAAAATATTTGCTTTTAGTGAACCGTCCCTGCTGCCACTACCATTACACTACAAACGCTATAGTTTAATCGATATTTTTAAGGAAATCTTTATTTAATATTGAGCAATACTAACTCTTCCACAACCACCACCATAAACATCTAAAATAAAATTAATTACTGTTGACAATGATAATTTTGATTGTAATATTAATTATTAATACTTATGTTTTTAACATATACAATAATTATTTATATTTTTTTATCTATTTTTATAATCTTTAGTATTTAAATAAAAAGTTTACCTTTTCTAAATGTTGAGATTATCTTCTACTCTAAAAACAAAATAGAGTTAACTTGTCCACATGAGCTTCTTTTATAGTGGTTGGTTCCACACACTTAAATATAAATAATTTTTAAATTTAGACATTCAATTATAACTTTTAAAAGTATAAAAGTTTGATTATCAAATTTCAAAAAGCATACACATCATATTTGTAATTATTTTATAATTAACCTCATAATATGTCAAATTATTTAGGCGTTTAGACTTTAAGTGTGCTAGCACCTTACAGATCGTGCAAGTCTCTTATTTTGTGTAACTTCCTAGGTACATTATTAAATTAACAAAACATTATGGCACTTCATAACCACTAATAAGCGATATTACCAAAATATTGTTAGAGTTCTTATAACTCATAAGTGACACCTATCAATATATCATGACTATCCAGACAGTGATGAAAAACTATTTCATGATTGAACTTGTTATGATATAGATTACTATATGACTGATTCTTCCATTATCTCATATTCCAATTAAGTTAGAGTCATGGTTATGTCAAACCATGTTAATTTAATCTAATGCATTATCACATTATTTACTTGACCATCAATAATTCAATAGAAAATTCTTTCTAGTAGTCAATATGCCTTACTAAGAACTTACTGTTAAATATTTGTATGACTACATAGAATATCTTTCATTTTACTTCAAAGTAATAGATTTTTTATTTAATGAACATATATCTTCGTGTCTAACTAATTAGAGTTATCATATGCAAGTATCAATACATGACTAAAATCTACACACAAGCATTAAAAAAATCTAATTACCCATATAAAAGATAATTTTGTCATTTAAAATTTAAGAATTATATAAACCATCTAAATTTCATAATAAATTATTGGCAAGAAGTAAGCTTCATGTAATTTATTATCAAGTATGTCATTGTTCATAATATTTATCACACAAGTATCTCCTATTATTTATTTCAGTATCAAATAATGAATAGCATAAATCTCACCATTATATTATCATTAGTGTTTCATACTAATCATAAAAAATAAATATTAGACAACCTTGCAGATTATAATGTCTAATCAAAATCCCACGACTCAGAATCTTTTTCATAATACTAGTGTGTTGTGTAAAATTCGTAAGTATATGAATCACTAATAAGTAATATAGAGTTAGTAGAGTATTAATCCCATAAGAAGGATGTCAAATACCAAAAATGGGTGTGCTTACTATTATCTAAAAGATGAATATTTATTAAAATATTAACTAAGTAAATTAAACTATATAACACAAATAAACACAAATTTAAAAACCAAAGCTTTGAATTTCATCTATTAAATATCTTACGGTTGAGTAATGAAATTGATAATTGGAATGCTTAGCTAATTAAAGACAGATTACCCTTAAATATCTAATATACTGGAGCTATACTAGATGTGCTCAAGTTAATTTCAAACTTACTCTCACGATCATGAATAATAACTAATACATATTAAATTTTATGGTTAATCTCATCAAGGTCTCAAAGGATAAAGATCATCTTCGACTCTCACTTTCTTATGCTTAACAGTTGAATGAACTAATATTAAGCTTCAATATCGAATGCTACAAATGGAGAATATAGGTAGGCTTTCGGATCTGATATGGAAAGAAATCAAAAATTCTTTATTCTATTTCATACGGCTAAGCCTAAGGATCAAATCAAATTGATTTAAACATAAGGATAGACAGAAAACATAAAAGAAAGGAATGATGTGAGTGATAAGAATAGGTTGGCTAGTACGGGTCTTTATAAGTTCACGACGTTCTTGCAAGAACCCATAACTTGATTTCCCATAAGGTAGAAAACTAAGTTGTATGCCAGTTACAGTTTTAACTATATTTTTGTTTTTGTTATATTAATTGTTGCTTAGAATACTTTTTTTAATATTTAAATGCATTGTTATTAATTATTATTTCTTTTTTTATTATTGATATTCTTAAATTGGCAAAAGTATGTGAAAAAGAAAGCAAGAGAAACAAGGTGATCCTGAGAGCAGTCTTTGTAATTGGACAGAAGCAATGGATGATTATCTTATTGATTGTTTAGTGCATGAGAATAACATGATTGAAACCTTCATTATTGAAGCTTTTAATAATATGGTTAACACTATTGGTGATGACTGAAAAGAAACAAATTGAAATTTTATGACTAAAATGAAACTAAGTGCAAAATTTAGTGACTATTTATATCATTCTCCATTCTTCAAGAACTAGAAATTAATTAATATTAATCAGTATCAATTAATATATCTAAAACAAATAGATAGAAATAAGATAGAAATAAAATAAAACTATGATCCTACAAAGTATGCAGATAAAGTTATAATTGCAATATAAACTAGTATTTGGTTAAAATAAAGGAATTCAATAGAATTTCAAAAGCTACAAAACCAAAATAAAAAAATAGGTTCTACATACTCATTAGGACTAGCAAAATGGATTCTTGTGAATTCAATAATGGTGCTAATCCTGGTTCAATTCTAATTCACACTAATGATAGACATAATCAATAAATTACGTGAGATGAGGTGTGATATCTACTTAATTCCCAATGCCACCGGTCAAGCTTGTCAATTGCACTTCCACTTCCATGATTCTTTATGCCAATCCTTGTGTTATCATGAGTCCTTGTCCTTAGAGGAGCAAAGAATGACGAAGATCTCAAAAGTGCATCTCATGAATAAGAATATTTAGGCAATGCCTTGATTCTCGCAGTTTCCTCTTTCCTCTAAAAGATTCATCTACGATCATTCAGAGAATGATATGAATACTTGATAAATTAATATTCTTTTTTTGTATTTGTCCATGTATTGGATCGATGTCTATGATTGTCGCTTCCATCGGTGCCAAGTAAAAACAAACCATCATATTAGATAGAAAAATGTGACATATCAATTTTTATTTGCAAAGCGACTAAATTGCAACTAAAATGAAAGTTAAATGATTGAAACAAAACAAATAAAAATTGTAACCAAAAT
This sequence comes from Ricinus communis, assembly GCF_019578655.1. Classification (NCBI taxonomy): domain Eukaryota; kingdom Viridiplantae; phylum Streptophyta; class Magnoliopsida; order Malpighiales; family Euphorbiaceae; genus Ricinus; species Ricinus communis. The sequence continues at coordinate 15,230,337 of NC_063259.1, read as the reverse complement.
GAGACTAGTGCAAAGTTAAATGACCATTCATATTATTATCCCTCAAGAAGAACTAGTATTATATATAGTTTCTGAAAAACTTATATTATAAATTTTAGTTCCTTAAGAACTTGTATTATAAATTTTAGTTTTTGAAGAACTTGTTTTATAAATTTTAATTCCTGAAGAATTTGTATTATAAATTTTATTTCCTAAAGAACCAATACTAGTTTTAATTTTTGAAGAACTAATTAAATAGATAACTAAAAGTATAAATTCCTGAAGAATTTTGACCATGAGTTCTTGAAAAACTAAATATCTTGCAATATAGTATCCCAATTTATTAAAAAATTAATATTTTATGTTCCTGAAGAACTAAATATATTAGTCTCTAAAAAATTGATACTAATTGACATGCTATTTATTTTTTTGTATAGAAAGGTAAAATATTATAGATCATACTCAATCATTAGTATGATTAAAAATAAATAATGCACATTTATGTCTTGCAGACAGTACTACCATACAACCATATTAAAAGATAAGAAATATTTTTCTCACTTAACAATAAGAAAAACTTATGTCAATACAATATTTGGTAGTAAAAGAATAATTGAAGGCTCCGGAAGAGCAAATATATTACTACCCGGAGGTACATATTTCTTTATTAAAAATATATTATTCTCCATGAAATCTCGTAAAAATTTATTTAGCTTTAAAGATATTCAACGAAATTGATATCATATTGACACTACAAATGTGGGATTAAATATCTATATTACAACCCTCACAATGTGAAAGAAATGTATATTGGAGAAATTACATGCTTTCATTTTTTACTTATATTACATATATATGTATACTATTGAAACAAATGTGGTAGTAAACCAGAAGTTTACTGACTCAAATATTAAAAGCTCTTATGGTCATCCATTGAAGAACTAGAAAATTCTTTAGACTAATCAATTATCATGTTCGGCTTGCTTTCAAGAAAAGCTGATTATTAGACCTTTACCGAGCAAAATTCAAAATGAATCACCTAGATTTCTGAGACGTATACAATGTGATATTTGGGGACCGATTCATCCACCATGTGGACTATTTAAATATTTTATGGTGTTAATAGATGCATCAACAAGATGGTCATATGTATGTTTATTATCAACTCAAAATATGACATTTGCTAGATTTCTTGCTCAAATAATTCGATTAAGAGTACAGTTTCCAAAATATGGTATAAAGACAATTTGTCTTGATAATGCTAGTGAATTTACATCTAAAGCCTTTAATAATTATTGTATGTCAATTGGAGTAATTTTTGAATATCCAGTAGCTTATGTTCATACTCAAAACAGTCTAGTAGAATCTTTTACTAAACGTCTCCAATTAATAGCTAGATCATTGCTTATGAAAATAAACCTCCCAATAATTACTTAGGGACATGCAATTTTATATACAACAACTATTATTTGCATCAGTCCAACTAGTTATCATCAATTTTCACCATTACAGTTGGTTTTTGGCTAGGAGTCAAATGTTTTCCATTTGAGAACTTTTGAATGTGTTGCTTATGTCTCAATTGACCCTCCATTATCGCATAAAAATAGGACCTCGAAAGAGATTGAGAATATATATTAGATATGAATCTCCATCTATAATTAAACATCTTGAGCCATTAATGATCGATGTCTTTACTACAAGATTTAATGATTGTTATTTTAATGAGGCTTTGTTTCCTAAGTTAGAGGGAGAGAACAAAGCAATTAGAGAACAAAATTATTTGAAATGAGCCATCATTAAATCATCTTGATCCTTATTCTAAACAATGTCAGTTAGAAGTTCAAAGAATCATTCATTTATAAAGTATAGTAAACCAATTGCCATATGTATTTTGTGATTCAAAAAGAGTTACTAAATCTCATATACCGGCTGAAAATGCTTTAGTTAGAATTGATGTCTCAATAGGAGAATATGCTAATATTATAGCAAATAAGTCCATGTTACCTAGAAGCGTGGTAGGCCACCTGGTTCCAAGGATAAAAATTCAAGAAAGAGAATGAAATAAAATAACCAAGTGACAATCTCAAAATTGATGTGCTTGAAGAGCCTATAATAGAAGACATAGATGAACAAGTAACCCTAGAAGAGGTTCAAGTGCCTGAAGATAATAAAAATAATAAGATATTAATCAATTGTCACTTCAAGTAAGAGATAGAACCGAAGTAAAACTGTTTTCAACAATGTATTTGCATATGCAGTAGCTGAAAAAAAAAGTGAGGACATTGAATCTAAGTCTGTCATTGAATATTGAAAAAGAAATGATTGACCTAAATGGAAAGATGCAATCTAAGCATAATTAAACTCATCAGAAAAATGCTAAGTCTTTGGGCTCATTATCTTAACACCTGAAGATATTAAGCCAATAGGCTATAATTGGATTTTTATGAGTGAACACAATGAGAAAAATGAAATCGTGAGATATATAGCACGACTTGTAGCATAAGGGTTCTCACAAAGGCTTGATATTGATTCTGAAGAAACTTATTCCCCAGCTGTGGATGCAATTATATTTAGAATTTTAATTAGCCCGATAAGTTTAGAAGAACTTTATAAGCATCTTATGGATGTCGTTACAGCTTATTTATATGGATCACTTGATAATGATATTTATATGAAAGTTCATGAAGGACTAAAAATGTCTGAAGTATGTAGCTCAAAATATCGAGAAATGTATTAATTAAGCTACAAAAATCCTTGTATGGATTAAAACAATATGGATGAATATGGTATAATCGCCAAAGTGAATATCTTTTGAAGGAATGGTACACTAACAATTCAATTTGTCCATGTATTTTCATTAAGAAAATAAATTTTGGTTTTGCTATAATTGCAGTTAATGATTTAAATATCATTAGAATTCCTGAAGAGTTGATAGAAATAATAAATTATTTAAAAAATAAATTTGAAATGAAAGATTTGGGACGAATAAAAATTTATCTCGGCCTATAGTTAGTACATTTATTTGAAGAGATTTTTTATTCATTAGTCAACTTATATTGAAAAGATATTAAAATGTTTTAATATGGATAATATCATCTAATGAATTCTTCTATGATTATTAGACACCTGGATGTGAAAAATGAACTTTTTCATCATTGGAAAGATGGCGAAGAAATACTTGGTCCAAAAGTACCATGTTTTAGTGTTATTGGAGCATAAATGTCTCTTACTAATTGTACAAGACCTGATATAGTATTTTCTGTAAATTTGCTAGCAAGATATAGTTCCACACCAACTCGAAGACATTGGAATGCTCAAACAAGTTTTCCGTTATCTATATGGTACATCAAATTTGGGCTTATTTTATCCTCAAGACTCAAAGTTATAATTAATTGGATATGTATATACTGGATATTTATCTGATCCATATAGAGCTAGATCACAAACGACTTACTTGTTTATATATGGTGGCGTTGCTATATTTTGGTGTTCTACTAAGTAAACTCTAACTGCTACATCATCTAATCATGCTAAAATATTGACAATGCACGAAACTAATAGAGAATGCATATGGTTGAGATCTATGATCCAATATATCAAAGAAACATGTGATGTCTCATTTGATAAAAGGAGCCCAACAATGCTATATGAAGATAATGCTCCATGTATTGTCCAATTCAAAGGAGGATATTAAGGGAGAAAGAACCAAACACATTTCACCAAAGTTCTTTTTCAGTCATGAGCTTCAAAAGCAAGGAATTTTAGATGTTCATCAAATTCGATCTATTGATAATCTGACAAATTTGTTTACAAAAACACTCTCTACAACATCTGAGAAGCTGGTGAACAAAATTGGCATAGGCCGACTAAGAGATTTTTGTTAGAAGTCATTTTTTCATGAGGAGATTTTGATGCACAATATACTCTTATTTCCTTAGCTTAGATTTTGTCCTATCAGATTTTTCTAGCAAGGTTTTTAACGAGACATTGTTATGACGTGAGCTTCTGCATTAATAACGTATTCTTTTTCCTTTGCTAAGATTTTTTCCCACAAGATTTTTCTTAGTAAAACTTTAACGAAACAATATTCATTATAATGGACATTCAAGAGAGAGTGTCATGATATATTAAAGTATCTAGGTTATATCTATGGATAGATTTTTTTATGTAAATAGAATTCTATTTCTGTAATATTTTACACCTATATATAAATATTAAAATCAATGAAATAATATATATATACAAAAAATTACTATCTTCTCTTTTTATTTTTTATTTAATAACGATCTTATTTTTATTCTTTATTTTATAATAAAAATATCGTCAATGAAATATATATAAAAAATAATAATTAACAAAAATAAAATATCTTACTCTAAACAAAAGTCAAGAAGTGTTATATATTTTCTTCCTAATATATATATATAGAGCGTAATGTTATCATGACAGGGCCTGGAACCTTCAATTATGTCCACAAGTGATAACATTCAAGAGAAATAATAATTACAGAATTCTATCACACAAAACAATAATTGGAACAAAATTATGATGACAGCTTTGCATGGAAACTTAATTTGATTCGACTCTTTATTAAATTCTAAGATTTTGCCTAGATGTTATTATTGTTCTTGTCTTTTATTGTGTTATGATTATGATTTATCATTTTATTATTAATAATAATAAATAATAATAATATTATTATTATTAATCTTAGTGATCCTCAACAAGACAAAAATGACATCTCTTTTTCAATATACTAGTAACCTTAGTATTCATGCTGTTTCTATTCTAAAAAGAAATATTATTATTAAAATTAAATTCTGAAGTCCATTTTAAAAGTGTTACATTGATAATGTGTTAATGCACCCATAATTGATTACTTTTTCATACATTTGATACCATCAATGTATCATTTGTTTCTCTAACTCTTAACTCTATAATATTTGGATTAAAAAACAAACCCTAGAATATTTATTAATAAATAAATAATAGAAAAACAAAAAAAAAAAAGATCATCATGAAGATTGATGATCATTTAAACTACAAATAATTTAAGCCCTATATTAGAATTGTTTTTGAATAGCAAAGGTTTTTTTAAATAAACAAAATTTTTAAAAATTCTTTGTAAGTTATTATTATATATTTACTATAAAATAAACATTAATTTATGTAATTTCCCTTAAAATAAATTTTAAAACTCAATTTTTTTTTTAATCTCAAAACGGATCTTTTTTCACAACAAAAAACTCATTAATTTAGCCGAGGAAAACTAGCTAAGCAAACCAGGTTGACTACTTTAGAATAACAGAACAGGTAAACATCCTATAAATATAAGATTTTGAAGAAGATTAGTCATAGAAGGATCTAGAAGGCTCGGAAGTTCTCCACATAGATTGTTGTACTGCGAATAGGACTAAAAGACTTCAAAATTCTATATAAATGTATGACTGTCCGAACAATATCGTGTGGTACTCTGCTAACATTTTTTTAGGATTTTTAGAGTTTAAATTAATTAGAAAATTATTATTGATAGTCGTTCGTAGTTATTAATTAGTTTACTTATTTTTCAATAGTAGACTATTATTCACAAATAGTTATTGATTTTATACTTTTTATTATTTTTGTCATAAAATTTTAATTTATTTTATCTTAATTTTTTAATTTTTATTCTGTTTCAATTTAATTAATAAAAATAAAATATTGGCACATCGCCGAAATAACTGATTACATCTTTTTTTTTAAATAATGTATCAATATCTATTATCAAAGTTCATTATATTATAACTAAAATTTTATGTCAAATGAAACTAAATACAAAAATTAAGAACCATGCATATCATTATCCGGATCAGTACTATAACTTAGATATAGGAATGGTGAGAATAATATTAACGTAAATTTTCCTTTGAACAATTCTTCATTTCACCTGCTTTTGCTATGATGCATTAGCTTGTGAACCCAATGGATGGTATGGGAGACATGATGTTTCAAGGTAGCTTTGAGGGTCCAACCATCCTTATAGTATAAGAGTGAAGTGGACACTTCCTGTATGTCATCTTATTCCTTTTCCAAGAAAAATTGACTCTTCCTGAAAGATGCTCCTATATGCCCACATACAGGGGGGGAGCAAGTTTGGTTTTTTAAAAGGACTAAATATGATAGGATGGTTGGACCACTTAGGTATATGGTGGAAAAATTCATAAAAACTTTGTAGCTGAAGAAATCAAGGAAAGTCAAAGTAAAGATTAGTATTATGGATTAAAACAAAGGAAAAGAAATATGTAGGTAAACTAAAAAACAAAAACAAAAAACTAAGGCACCAAAAGTTTATCTCGAGATCAATCTGGCTTCTATAAAAATAACAGCGGACTCAGAAAATAAAATTAGAAATAAAATATATAAAAAAATAACTTAAATTATAAATGGACTTAAAAACTAAAGTTAGAAGTAAAATATAAAAAAGAAATATTTTTCTTTTATTCTTGTTTGAGAGGGTACCCACAAGGATGCAACCTTATCGATTCTCAACATTCAAAAGAACTTATTGGTGTATTCTGGAATTAGAATGCAGAAAACCCTTTCTCTTTCTATCATATTCATATCCAACAAGAAAGATGTCTCCTATTTAATAAAATATGCTCTTGTGGCCCATAAAAAACCTAACTTGTTTCCCTTTTATTTCAGGCCCTTTTCAGCTAAATGACAATAGCTTATGAATTATTTTGAGCATTTTTTAAGTTTCCGTCTGGATTTTTTTTGGATTTTAATTCATTATCTTCAATATCATTTCATTGTTTTGTTGTGCAGAAAAGAGAGGTATCCCCTTGTGATTAGTCATACACACAGTTGGAATTTATAATAATATCACATTGGCTTATAGGTTAAATAAATATTAAAATCCATATACATGTGAACATTAAAAATAATAAATAAATAAAATAATAGAGCTTCTAAACATTTTATATGTAAAAATAATTGCTGTAATAAAATAAGTAAAATATTTTAATAGATTTTTCATGTAAATTTTAAAATTATAATTAATATAGCATTCCTTCTCCTATTTAATCGAATAAAAAAGTTTATAAGAATGTATTATAAGTACACGTTTTAAAGTCTACTTTTCTAAATGATTAATGTAGATGTAAAGAAGATAATTTATAAGAAAAGATAACAAGTTACTTTCTTCTATATTATATTAAAAAAATAAAATGCATAAAAGTAAAGACTTTACTCTATAATATAAAAACAATATAGTCGTTCAATATTACGGACAAATTCCTAATTGTAATCATGAGGAATAAAGTTTGATTTAGCTATGAGCTTATTGAGTTCAATCTTCTTCTTTTTTTGAATTTATGGATATTTTAATTTAAATTTTTATATATTTAATTTAAATTAGTCATATTTTTATAAAAATAGTCAAGTGAATTATACACTATCTAAAAAGAGGATGGATATAATAAAAAGATAATATTCTTATATTAAATTAAATTATTTAAATTAAGAAATATATATATATTAATATTTTAATAAACCATAATAAAAAATAAATGTTATGATTTTTCAGTATTTTTATTTTTTCTTAATAATAACGGTAAAAAAAATTATTACAATGGTAGTAGTGCCGAAAGCAGTAAAGATAAAAGTTGTTCCAATGAAAATAATAGTGGTAATAACTATTTATTATTTAATTATATTAATTTTACCAAAATTATAAAATAATTTTTAAATATTATTGTAAATTTTATTATTTTTATAATAAAAAAGATTAGAAAAGAAAAACAACACAAATGATTTTGTCTAGATTCCATACTCTTGCCTATATCTAGCTCTCAAAGGTACACATTGAAATTTCTCTCCATTAAGCAACTCCTACAATATTCTTCTATATATCTTAGAATGACTATCCTGAGAGAGTTATATTATACTCTATTATCTATAATAAGGATCAATAAATCATCCATAAGAATATATATAAATCATAGATATTAAAACCTATATTAATCATCAAATCCTATTATCTAAAACTATCATGTCATAATTATTAAGAAAGTTTAGCCATAATTTGTTTCCATTATAGTAATCAAATCTTTTGCAAAATGAAGAGTGCTTGAATTAACATGAATAGCTTTTCTCAGTCAAATCTCTGAATTCTTTAGGATTTCTTGCCTTTTATTTTTTATGGGTAGAGAATAGAAGTTATTTATGATTCGACGTATTGAAAACCATAACATAAGATTCTTTTATATACTAACCTAATAGGATCTCATTAAGCCTATATTAGTCAGAAACGGTATCCACCCATTTAATCTATATCCAAATCCAGAAGTCTATAGGCTCTATATAAATGAATCACTTTAAATAAGTTCACTAATAAAATAATTATTAATATAATTATTATTAAATATATAAGCCCACATAATAGATATTAAAAAATCTAACAATTTTCCACTTGGGCTACATATTAAACAAAATTCCTTATATGTACACTTTCTTACTATTTCTTTAGACTTCTCCTTATATACAATCTGATCTATTTTCTACGTCGATATGAGATCATGACGGCTTTCATCACATACAAGCATGATTAAACCTTCCATGTTCACCATATAAATATATTCAATGATGACATATTCAATGCCCTTAACTATACCAGTGAAAGAATTTTACAGCCATATCCCATGATTAGATGCCTCAAAACAAGCTATGAGCTCTGCAGCCATGGTTGAAGAAGCTATAAGTGTCTATTTGGCACCTTTCCAAGATATAGCTCCTCCAGCCGATATAAAAATATAACCTGAAGTGGATCGTTTACTATCTTGGTATCTTGTAAAATCTGAATCATACTACCTAATAATCTCCAAATTGTCTGATCTTTTATATATTAGCACAAATTCCTTTGTTCTCTATAAATACCGCATAACTCGTTTGGCTACTTTTCCTAGGTTACATAGGTATCTGTCTAATACTCCCATTGTAAATGCTATATCGAGAAGAGTACAAACTTGAGCATATAATAGACTTTCAATTGCCAAAGAATATGAAACTTTTTACATCTCCTTTATTTGAAGGTCACTCTTGGGGCATTGCTTGAGACTAAACTTGTCTCCTTTAACTACAGGTGTATCTCTTAAGGAGCAATCTTTCATGTTGAATCCACTTAGCACCTTATCAATATAGCTCTTTTGTGATAAATCAAGAATACCTTGAGAGCAGTCTCGCAGTATTTGTATGCCTAACATAAAAAAATGCATCCCCAAGATCCTTCATCTAAAAATTCTTAGTGAAAATTTTTTGGTTTCATGCAATAAGCCTATATCATTACAAGCCAACAATATATCATCAACATATAACACAAGGAAGATAAATCTACTCCCACTGAACTTATGATATGCACAATCATCTACTATGTTTACCTCAAAACTATATAAGATAATCACTTGATGAAATTTGCGATACCATTGACGAGAAGCCTGTTTGAGTCTTTGCAAACCATAAATGGATTATTTTAATTTGGAAACCATAGACTTTGAATCTTTGGAATCAAAATTTTCGAGTTAAATTATATAAATCGTTTCATCAATGTCTCCATTGAGAAACATTGTCTTTACATCCATATGATGTAACTCCAAATAAAAATGAGTTACAAGTGTCATTATTGTCCTAAAAGAGTCTTTTAATAATCAATGCCTTCCTTTTGAGTGAATCCTTTAGCGACTAAACGAGCCTTATATCTTTTGACATTGTCTTTTAAATTCCTTTTGGTTTTAATTATCCATTTACAGCTAATAGGTTTCTTGCCTTTAGGCAACTCAACAAGATTCCAAACGTTATTATTTTTTATGGATTTCATCTCCACTTACATGACATTAATCTAAAATTGAGAATTGAAACCTCAAAGAGCTTTGTGAAGGTTGATTGGATCATCTTCCACTAAGCCTGCATAATCTTCTTGTTCCAAGAGGAATACATAATAATCATCTGGAATTACATTTCGCCTTTCTTTAGTAGATCTCCTTAATGACACTTCTTAAGGTTGTTGTGTTTGCTCTATAGGAAGAACTTCATTGTTGTCTTGAATCAGAGTTACTTCTTGAACAATATTAGAATTTATTACTTGATCAATATCAATAACAATATTAGGAAGAGAAACTAATTTCTCTTCTTCAAAGATAATTTTTTTTTATCAAAAGAGACATTCTTGTATCCTTCCCCCACAAACTCTACATCCTTAAGATCTCGTATTTCTGATTTCAAAGAAAAATCAAGTAGTGGAATTATAAAACTTATATCCTCAAAAGCGTTTTGCACATCCTTAAAGTATCTTAGAGTCTAATTTCTTTTTATTGGACCTATAAGGCCTTGCTTCAGTTGGACATTCCTAAATGTATAAGTGCTTTATACTGGGCTTTTTACCAGTCCATCAATAATATGGGATTTTAGTTACTACTTTGTTGGGTACTCTTTTAAGGATATATACTTCAGTCTTTAATATTTATCCCCAAAGAGATTCAAGTAGAGAAGAATGTCTGATCATACTTCTTACTATGTCCTTAAGCATCATGTTTTGTCTTTCAATAACACCATTCATATTAGGTTTGCTCGGCATAATATACTGTGAGACGATATCGCATTCTTTTAGGAAGTTAGCTAAGGGTCTTGGACGTTATTAACATGATCTATCATATGTGCCATAGTATTCTGCACTACGTTCAGATTTGACAGCTTTAATTTTCTTACTAAGTTGAAGTTCAACTTCACCTTTGTAAGACTTGAACATGTTTATAGATTGAAATTTCTCACTTATTAAATATAGGTAGCCATATCTTGAGTAGTCATCTATGAACGTAATAAAGTACTATTGACCATTCTATCCTAGTGTAGGGAATGGACTATAGATAATTGTATGCTTTAGTACTGAGACTTCTGAACGTCTGTTGGCACCTGATTTCTTTATGTTTATTGTCTTTCCCTTAATGTACTCAATACACACTTGAAAATTTGTTAAATCAAGGGAATCAAGGATTCCATCCAATACAAGCGTCTGAATTCTCTGTTTAGAGATATAGCCTAAACATTTATGCCATAGGAAAGTAAAATTCTCAGTTAATGCACTTCGTACCTTTTGAGCTAGTATGTAGGATTTCATTATAGAAAGTAGTAGTTTCTAGCATATAAAGACAATCAACTAAAATACCAGTACCTACAAAACTTGAATTTGTAGAGATATTAGATTTTTTATTTCAAAACCATAAAAGTATCCACATTTGTTCAAAGAGGAAATAGAAATTAAATTTTATTTAAATAACAGAGAAACAGAAGTCTCAACTAAATCCAAATAACAACTAGTATTTAGAAATAATCTAAAATGCCCTATATCTTCCATAGAAACTTTATTGTCATTAGCCATATAAATGAATCTTTCAGCATCAGTTAGTGGTAGTTTTTCATAGGTGGCCCCGCATAGACACACTTATGTGAGTAGTAGCACTAGAATCTAATCATCAAGTGTCTATAGGTACAAAAGTCAAATTAGCTTAGGAACAAATTAAAGTGAGGATTTTACCCTTCTTTGCACACTAGGCGACGTATTTGGAACACTCATTCTTCATGTGTCCTCCCATTTTATAAAAAAAAAATTCATCACTTTGCTTCTTCGCTTTTTTTATGAAGGTGTTCTAGTTGTAGTATCCTTAACCCTCTTTTTTTTTGTTATTATAAGAGGTTGATGCTAAATAAGCACTTTCAGTTTTATCCTTTTGGATTCTTTTCTCTTCTTTAAGTTAGTTGAATTATGTAGGAAGAGAAATAAGAACTAAATGCTTTTTATTATTATCAGAGGTTGATGCTAAATAAGCACTTTCAATCTTATCTTTTTGGATTCTTTTCTCTTCTTGCAAACATTGTAAAATAAGTTCATTAAGAGTCCATTTATCCTTTTAAGTATTACAACTTATCTTAAGTTGGTTGAATTATGTAGGAAAAGAAATAAGAACTAAATGCATGAGTACATTTTCATTTATCTCTAGCTTTAATGCCTTTAGTTTTATAGTAAAAGTTTGATGTTTCCATAATGTACTCCTTTATGTTCCATTTTCCCTTATACCTCATAAAAATCATAGCAGTAAAATGGTTACTTGTTTCTGATTTGTCATTCTTAGCAAAATATTGTTATATGGCCTTAAAGGATTTCTTAACATTATTGCTCTAAAAAATAGAGCCTCGAAACACTTTCAATATGGAATGTTTCATGATAATTAGACTCATGCAGTAGAGTGATCCATTTCTCAACTTTAGCCTCATTTGAAGTATCTTCAGCTAAAGTAGGTTGCTCTGTCCTAAGTACAAGGTCTAAAGCCATACAGCTGAGAACGATTTTCATATTTTCTTTTTAGACCTTAAAGTTTATACCATTCAGCATAAGAATGACACTAATTTGAGCAGAAACATTATTTGCAGTTACTGAAACTAAATATAGAAAAAGAAATATCATACAATTAAGAAACATGTCATAAAATTAACGATATCTAGCACAACTTGACAATAAATATGTGTATAAAAATATCAATTGTAAATGATACCTTCAATGATCAAGTATTGATAGTAAATTCTATCAAACAATAGCCTTTCTTTGGACCGACTATTACTCACATGGGTAACAATTGTATAATTATAAATATTTATCATCGCAAGCATTTTTCTTGGTTGGCCAAATATTAATCCTCCTTTGTGTTGATCAATATTTATATAAACAATGAATGCACAAAAATTTTGTGCTTAAAATCAAATTAAGTTTACACAATAATGGCTACTTTGGTAACAAGTTGTTTCAATTAACTTAATTTGAAATTCTGATAACAATTAGTGTATGTAAAACTATAAATTTATATATTTGACAAAGTTCAAACACCTTAATAATACTATTATGAAACCTAAATACATGCAAATCTCATATATATATATTAAGAATTCAGTCAGAATGAACTTTACTGTCAAAATAAAAACTTTGAAAAACTGATGAACATGTAAGGCCTTATAACCAAATCAGACGCAATTATATGAAGAAAAAAAAATCAATTTTAATCCTAAAAATTTAACAGGATAAGTGTTCTAATATCACTTATTATACTTTATTATCTATAACAACGAACAATGAATCATCCATGAAAATACATATAAATCACATATATCAAAACCTATATTCATCATCAAATCCTAATATCGAAAACTATCAATACCATAATTATTAAGGAAGTTTAGCCACAAATACATGTCTTTATTATAGCAATCAAATCTTTTGCGGAATGAGTGCTTAAATCAACAGGTGTAACTTTCCTCGATCAAATCTCTGAATTCTTTAGGATTTTTTGCCTTTTGTCTCTGATGGGTAGAGAATAGAAGTTATGATTTGATGTATTGGAAACTATAACCTAGGAGTCTTTATATACTAAGCTAATATGATCATATTAAGTCTATATGGGTCAATAATAATATCCACACATTTAATCCATATCAAAATCCAAAAGTCTATAAGCTCTACATAAATGAATCATTTTAAATAAGCCTACTAAGAAATAACTATTAAAGTAATTGTTATTAAATATGTAAGCCCATATAATAGAGATTAAAAAACTTAGGAAGTTATCTTCACTACCATGCCCACAAGCTTACATCTGCTTGCAAACATTTATTCACAAACTTCATTAGGTGCTTGTAATTACTAATAAGCTTAACATGTGCTTTTTCAATCTTTACAAAGATGAAATATGGTGAACTCTCTCAAAACAATCCTATATAGAAACAAAAGGCTCTATCCTTAGAAGATCTTTTCTTAAAAAATAAAAATTTAGATGCCTAGAAATGAAGAATTTTATCTATTTGAGCTCGTAAATAAAAGTTTTTAATTTCAATATATATTTTTTGAATTAAAATCATGCTTTCATTGCTTAACAATGAAACTCAACTTCCTTTTATAAGCAAAATAATTATGATTATCTTAGACAAGAGAGAGAATCTAGCTATTTTAAAATTTATACAAAGGGAGATTCTTACCGAGGCTTGGTGAATACACCACAACTAATACGAGAGTGACACGTATGTATGAATATTTTATACTTCAGTATTGGATGATTGATACACACAGCATCATTTAAAATTAATGAATATATGTCAATCATCTATCGATTTAGTGTATAGGTGGGGACATACACTAAGCCTAGACAAGAAATTTTTTTATCTAAATTATAGTACTGTACTTGTACATCTAACTGTATTTTTTTCTAATGGTAAATCGGAGGCCTTAAAATCAAACTTTAAACTTTAATGATGTGATTTTTATGAAATAACTTGTCATGACTCGATCTATGGTCCCGTGACCTGCACTACGGAATGGGTAGGCTTAAGGCTATCAAGACAGGTAGTAAGCCTTACTAATCACCATTTCAAATATGCATATAAAAATATAATATTAAACCAGTCTGACATGCCATTCACAAGTCTCTAACTGAACATTAACAACATTCCGCAATTTGATACAGACCATATCAAATATAACATATCAGGTATACTATTGCGGAGAGTCTAGAATTTTAAATAATTAAAAATATGAAAGTATAAGTTAATTACAATAGGCTCGATGGAGAAGGAAGTCGGGCTAACAAACCCAGAACGGCAGGGAACCTAACTATCACCTGAAAAATTTAAATTGAGACTATCAACCTTGAGAGTGAGTTAAAATTATATAATCCTATATCAATTACAGTCTCCTCAACTTAATATTCATTAAATTGGAATAACATGTCATATTATATTAAAACACGTGATATGCCATAATTCAGAAAAATACAATTGAAATAGTTATGGGACGAGTGCCTCAGCAGAACCCTAACCCCAATACTAGTAGCCTTTCGGCACTTTTGTTTCAATAGGTCTAGCGCCCAGAGAGCGAAGCTCAACTAGAGTCCTTAAATCCAGTATGGACGCTTGATTCACAAATAAGCTGGCGCCTAGAAAGCAACGCTCGACCAGAGACCCTCCTCCAGCAGTCAAACTTCGATAGCCCAGAGAGTTATACTCAACCATGATAAAACCCAAAAATAACATTTACGATATATCTCTGATTATTATCAGTGCACACACGGTTCTGATGCAACTCATCAGATGGCATATGTTATACTGTCGCCTCATCCCAATGTCACAATCATAATATATATATAAAATAATTATAAATAGTATATTTATAGGCAAACACAATATATTCAATAACATATTGAGAATTAAAATTTAGTAGTCTCGGGTGAAGCAAACATACAAATTATGTGTATTAATAATAACTATATTAAAATAACATTGAATATGATATTGAATAAAACGAAAACAAATTTACTAATAATAATGCTAATAATATTCGTGCTAATTATCAATCAAATGAAATTACTCAAAATAACGATAATAATAATTATAATAATTATTAATCAATTAGCATTGCATTTAATTTAGACATGGCAAAGGCACAGTTGATTATATGACTTTAACTCACAGTTCTGCCGCGCTCTGCAGTCTGCTCTTACGCCTCGGGTGGAGCTAGCTGGATGAACGGATTATCTATTTACGAAAATACTCAGTTAATAAGATATTCTTATTTTTTCTAGGCCTAGACCTCCTAGATTAGACTGCTAATTCAGACTCAGAAATTCTACCTAAAATTCGACAGAACCTCCTCTAAAATATGGATGTTTACCCCCTGTATAAAACAGGTCCAAAACCTATTAGAAAAACTTCAAATATTCTATAATTAATTAACAAGAGTCGGGCCACCAAAACTACATAATTTTTTACAACTCTGCAACACACCATATATCACAATTTCCTCACAAACGGTCCAATATAATATTTATTTTGACAACCAACCCACACAAAAGTTTCTGGTATTTGAACTAATTCAACACAACCACATCTACCACAAAACAACATAATAATTAATCATACCAATTAATTGTAATATTTAAATTTAAGTCACAATGAATCAAATCTAATTAAATTAAATTATCTATAATTGATGATTAATAGAAAAATATTTTCTAAAATTATAAAATAATTTTTAAGGTCCAAATAAAATTATACCGAGACGAATGTAATACCTGGAATTTTTCTTTAATAATGATAATATTAATAATAATTAATAAATGAGTTTTTATTTAAATTAATTTTACTTTATTTTTATTTGGTTTAAATTGGAATGATTGAAATGGAAATTTTAATGCTCGACAAATAAAGTAGTTATTTTTATATCCAATTAGTTTGATCTTTAAGAAATTAATTAAGTAAATTCTTTGAGAAATAAATTATATTTTTGATTATTCGAATTTTCTCCCAAATGAATATATATAAATTAAATTCTATACTTTAGAGTTATGGAAGAATTAGTAAAGGATATTTTATAAAAGAATTATTGGGAAAAAACGGCATTTTAAATTTGCTAATGGTGTTAAATTTTAATTGAAAAATATTTAGCAAATGATTAATTAAATTAATTGTGTTAGGAGGAAATTGGAAATTTATTTTGGAACAAGGATTAAAAGTATAATTTTATTAATATGGGGTTTTAACGAAAATTTGTATGTTTGGAATTTTTATAATTAAATATGTTGGCAAAGGCTTTTTGGTAATTTTATATTTAAAAGCAAGGGTAAATAAGTAATTCTATTTTTTTCAATAATTTCAATTTGGCCCAAATCAAATAATTAGGGGCTTAATTGAAAAGCTGAAGAAAAGTTGGAGGGTCAATCAGAAATTTTGTAGGGCGAAATTGTTAGTAATTAAGGAAGTTAAGGGACTAAATGGTAAGAAAGAAAAGTCCAGGTACTAATTGCTGATAAGGAAAGAAAGAAAAGAAAGAAAGGAAGAAGGGGGCGTCGGGGTCGCTAAAGAGAGAGAGAGAGAGGAGGAAGGAGAGGGCGTCAGGTGGCCGATCATTGAGGATTAACAAGTGGCTAGTCGAAGAGTCGGCTCAGGCAGAGAAAACAATAAGGGGTTGGTGAGCCATTCCAAGGCGTTCTCGGTGTCCAATGGCGGCGACGTCAGTCTTGTTTTGACAGGTGAGTTTAGGGCTTCCTTTTGGGAGTGGCGGCGTCGGCTTTGCTGGCCAGAGGAGGGAGTTCCGGTGAGGTGTTGGCAGCCGCATTTTCTGGCTTTTCCGGCGAGCTCCGACGAGGGATGGATGATCGGAGGGCATATCCAGACTCTCCTCAGCTCAAGCTTTCTACTGGCACCGGTTTCGTGGTGATCGGACTCCATTTGAAAATCGATGGCTGAGATTGTCCATAAATCTCTCTGGATAGTCGGAGGTCGAATCAGAAGATCGGAAGCGGGAATTGTCATCAGCTCTTCATTTCGAGCCCGTTGCTGCGTTCGAATGGTCGATTGGACTCCAACGGCTGCAGGCGAGTCGACCGAGCGATCAAGCGTCTCCGTAATTTCTCTAGCCCGTTAATTTTAGAATTCTTTGGTAAATTATGTGTCATTGAATTGTGTTGAGCATTAGAAATATTGTTAGTTAAAATAATTATTTGTCGGACTATGTGCCTTTAGTCGTGAATTATGATGTGTGATGGAGTGGGGAAAAATAGTGACGTCTTAGGGACCCGACTCCCGTTAAAATAAATTATTAAATATTTAAAATATTTTCTGGCAAGTCCTGGACCCATTTTACAGGCCCGTTTTACCCGAGTCGAGATTTTTAGAATTCACGCCTAGGAATCTAGACCTAGGGTTAATTGTCAAATGTTTCAACGTTATTGATCAATTGCTTTTTGTGATTAGATAATCTGTCAGTTCGGCTCGCTCCACCCGAGACATCGGAACAGAGCTAGGAGGTCGTCAAAGCTCTGAGTTAAAGTCATATGTCCGTTTACATGTGTTATGCTGAGATTTTATGAAATAATTCTAATTACATGATTTAATATTTTAATCAGTTATTTTAATCACTATTTATATAAGTTTCATTTTCTGCATTATGATTTTATTGTTTTGTGTTGAGTCGGGATCGGATGGCTGTAGAACATGCTCTTTGATGAGTGCACCGGTATGAATCCGAGACTGAAAGCAAAAGTAAAAAAAAAGGTAAATTTCGGACTTGCCATGGTCGAGCATCGCTCTCTAGGCTTAGTAGAGTGTGTTTGCCAGAGTAAAGGTCCCTGATCGAGCATTGCTCTCTGGGCGCCGACTTATTTGGAAACTTAAGTGACCGGACTGGATTTAAGGACCCTGGTCGAGCTTCGCACTTTGGGCGCCAGTCTTATTGGAGTAAGAGAGCCGAAAGGCTAAGAGAGTTAGTGATAATTAAGTGATTGAACTGGATTTAAGGACCCTGGTTGAGCTTCGCTTTCTGGGCGCCAGTTCTATTAGAATGAGAGAGAGAGTCGAGATGTTTAGTGTTGGGATTAGGGTTCTGCTGAGGTACTCCATCTTATAGTATGTGAAAGTTATTTTTATTTAAGCATGGCATAACACGTTTATTTTTGCATGACTTAGTATCTATTTCAAATTAAATAAATGTGTTATTGAAGTGTTTGTAACTGTTTCTGGATATATGATTTTAACTCACTATATTTTCATATTTGTGATTGTTAGTCTTCCCGCGGCTCTTATCTAGCAACCCGACTCCTTCATCATCGGGTGATGTAATTGATTTGGTATGTTTGACTTGTAAAATCTTACATTCTCCACAGTAGAAATAATAGACTTATCGTTTGTAATTTTATGTAGTTTCAAGTCTTGCTTAATTCTACTGGCATACCGAATTAAATATGTAGAATTTAATGGTTTAGATAAATTGTGACATCAATAATATTAGATGAGATTTAATTAAGTTAGTGAATGTCAGGCTTACTACGGGATTCGGTGGCCTTACGCCTACCCATTCTCTAGTGCTGGTCACGGGTCCACAGATCGGGTCGTGACACCGAAATCTAAAATTTTACGCATCCAGAAAGCACCGTGGTCCGAATGATGTCGGTGGTCGGGCGCTACGAGAAGCTTGAGTTGCAGGGAGTCCAAAAAGCAAAAGTTTTGGTCGGAGGAGATCGGATCATGGCCGGAAAGGCGCTACTCCGGTGATGATTCATTGAGGCTACCGGCAACGGAAAATGATGGGGAAAGCTTAGCTTGGGGGTTTTCAACGATGAGGAGCTTGATTCCGACGTCGGGCAGCCAATTGGTGGATGGCAGGTGCCTGGACTAGCGTCAGCAGCTCCTTCTCTTCCTCGCTTGACGTCGGCAGCAAAAGGGAATGAAGAAGGAGAAGCGGCTTGGCGACAAGGGAGGGAAAGGAAGGTCGAGGGCGATAGCGAGAGCTGGTTCGGCGCAGGCGAGGGAGAAGAGTTGGACGACGATAGGAGAAAATGGGAGGGAAAGAGGAAAGAAGGAGAAGGAGGGGAAAAAAGAACAAAAGGAAGGAAAATACATATATATATATATATATATATATTATAATATTATTATTATTTATTTATTAATATTTATTCATTTATTTATTATTATTTTTTTTTCTCGGGTATTACATGACTATTTTATTTACTCTAGATAATTAATAAATTAAGTTATGGTCGTCCAAATTTCAAACAAGTTTCCAAAAGAATCTTATTAATCTAATTTTTTTTTTGTCATTTTTGAAAATGTAGTTTTAAGAAAAGGTTTTTAAAAGCAGAGAATACCAGATCTATTTAACAAAGAAAATTAAGAAAAATCACCTACTTAATAATTTGAGATACTATAACTTTCTATTTTGATATTCTAATACTGTAGTTTTCTAGTTTCTTCATGAATTTCTTTTTCTTTAAAGTACCTTATTCTTGATATCTCAAAGTTGCTTACCTTGTTTTATGAATTCTATTTGCATCAACTTTAAGATATATATCTTTCTTAAACTTGCAAAATAATCTTAACAAAGACTATGCACATCCTTACACATACTCATCCAATCTTCTAATCAACAAAATTAATTTACGAGACTATTGCTCGAGTAATATCCATTATTAGTATTTAGTAGCACAATTTTTTTATGAAATACTAAAAAATACAAAACAACAATGTCAAATAAGAACCTCAAGAAAATTCAAAAAAGCCACAAAAAATTTAGAATCCAAGCATATAAAGCATCTCGATCCATACTAGCAGCCAATGCATGAGCAAATGAATTCTCTCTACGACAAACATTAGACAATTTTATATTAAAATAGAAAATATACTTGAGAACTAAATATCGTCAAGCATGGTATATAGCTCATTTAGATAAGGAATTTCACTTACAAAAGTTAAAATAGCATTGAAGAGTCTCATTTTCAATGACAACATTCTTCATGTAATACTCTTTGCAATACGAATAGGAAACAGAACTACATGGGCTTTAGCAACAACCTCAGTCTAAGGATTGTCAATAAATTTATTAGTTTTAAGAACAACATCACTATTTGCATCATGTGCAATCACCTCTAACCCTAACCTTCTTGGAAACACTTCTTAACATCAATGTTAATCTTGATTCGACCATTCTCTAGCTTCACTTAGTGACTTTGAAGGTCATATGAATTAGCTTATAACTAGTTATTATAAACCTTTTTAGCCATTTTAATAGTTTAAAAAAGTTTAGTATTCTTAGAAACCCATAGGTTGCCAGCAAACTAAATGGCCCAAGCGACTTTACAAAATAATCCTATGCTCTCTTCATTTAATTCATCCAACATTTTCTTAAATAAAGAAAAGAACGGCAAATTATTAGCAGCCGTATACACATCCACTCTGAGATAGCAACCAAGCCAAATACATCTTGTACATATATATTCATTAAAAACATTATAGATAAGTTCAAAGTCCTCTCTATGCCTAGAACAAATCTCAACATCTAATCCTATCCTCTTAAAAATATTCGATTTAGTGGAAAGATGGAGGATGATTCAAGGACTAAGATAAGGCCAAAAATCATAGTTGATGGACAACAAGTGAATATTATTATAGTACCTCTTGTTGTTTCATTATCCATCTTCCATATGAAGTGCTTTATACTAAAATCTATGCTAGGATTCTAAATTAAAGACCAATTATTGTCCACGTCACCACCAGCCCTTAGAAAGGACTTGATGTCCCATTACTTTTATTCGTCATGGCTAAGTAATAAGTAGTGTGAACTAAAAAATATCCTTTATTAGGAAGATGGAGGATGATTCAAGGACTAAGATCGGGCCAAAAATTATATTTGATGGATAACAAGTGAATATTCTTATAGTACCCTTTGTTGTTTCGTTATCCATCTTCCATATGAAGTGCTTTATCCTAATAGCTATGTTAAGATTCTAAATCAAAGACCAATTAGTGTCCATGTCACCCCAACCCTTAGAAAGGACTTAACGTCCCATTATTTTTATTCATCATGGCTAAATAATAAGTAGCGTGAACTAAAAAATATCTTTACTAGAGTAGTGCCATATCCTAATATCATTTCCATTACCTTTTGCTTAAGAAATTTGAGAATAATATCAACATCTTCCTTATTGAAAGTATCAAAAAGAAACTTTTTCCTCCACCTCGTACCATCCTCTAATATAAACTAACTCACAACATTATTTCTAAGGATACGCTTAGAATATGATGGTCTAGGAAGCATAATTCGATTATTTCTCATTTCCTACTCTCTATTTAACCCTCTTACTCAAAGGCTCATGAACCTCCATAATACTCATCTATGTATGATTAGGGTTGAATCCTCTTTTAGCTTAGAAGAAGTTAAAATTTTGAATAATATGTAGCTTTGCACATTCTTACAATAAGGGAGTTAGCATCATTAATAAGCCCCCACCCTTGTTTATAGAGATAAACATTTTTAGATTGCGGAAATATAAACCACCTATACCCTTCGAAACACACAAATTATCATAACTAATCTAATGCATATAATTTTTATTTTTATTATTATTCCATGAAAATTAGCTATACGATTTTAAGGCTTTTATAAAAAGAAGTCGACAAAAGAAATTACTCATAATATAAGTGGGCATAACTTGAACTACCAATTTATAAGAACCTTGTATATTACTCTAGATAAGTACATTTCTTTATACCCTTTTGACCTTTCTTAAATTCAATCGAATGGCAAACTAAAAATCTTTTTAAATATTTATATTGTTGGGAGCTTTAAATACTTCTCATATTTGTCAACTTCTCAAACTCCTAAAATCATAAATTATTTTGCAGCTCTCCCTGTCAATATTCTTGCTAAATAAAATAGTTGATTTATCAAAATTTATAAATTATCCCAAAATTTTTTTAAAATTTTGTGAACCTCCTCCCCCTTTTTAGTTTTTGCTTTTCTATAAAGTAATACAAAAAAATAAATGACAAACTTTTAGAGCTGCTTTTGCCACCCCAACCTAGTCAATATGGCATTCCCTATATGCTTTAGATTAAGACCAAAAAGAGCCTTTACAAAAAAAGGCGAATAAGGCGATAAATGACCTCCTTGGAGAAGGCTCCTTTTTGAAGTAAAGTAACATTTAGAAAACTCGTTTATCATGATAGAAGACACTAAGGAAATATATTGCACAATAAGAAAAATCCAAAAGCTAGGAAAACCCATCTTATTAAGCTTTCTTTAGCAAAAATCCATTTCATTCTATTATATGCCCTCCTCATATCAACTCTTAAGGTAATAAAACTTTGTTTAGCTCTCCTAAGATTTTTCATATAAGTTAGTACACTCAAAAGTAAGAATTTTATCAGTTATAAGTCTCCCATAAATATAAGCACTTTGAAAAGGCGGAGTTAATTGTGAAAGAACTATCTTCACTTTTTGGTATGAATCAAACACAATCTTATATAAAACATGCAGAGACTAATAGGTCTAAAATCTTTCATGGACTCAAGATTCTTCAGTTTAGGAATAAGCAAGTATGATTCAAATTGGAAATAAGGGGGAACACTAATAATAAGCACAAAAGCAGAAATATCACTACCCACAATATGCCAATATTTTATAATAAAAGGTGACATACTGTTAGGACTAGGTGCTTTATGTGGTGCATTTGGTTAATGTCTTAAACTATATCCTCAGAGGAGAAGGGATGGAGTAGGCTATTCTTCACATCAATAATCAACTCAGCTTAAACATCCTCTAAGCCTTTGTTAAAGTGAGAAAAATTAAAAGTCTCTGAAAATAATTCAAAAACAACTATTACACGCTTTTGCTCTCTTGTTCTCCAAGTACCTAAACCATCCTTTAAATCATGAATGGTATTAGTAGCTCTTCTTTGTGTAGCTTTCTTATAAAAGTAAGATAAATTTTTTTCATTTTCTTTGAGCCAATGAGATTTAGTATATTGCCTCCATAACCCCATCTATTAGCAAATTATTGATTTTTAGCTCTAAAGCCTTGCATTTCTTTAAAATATCATTATGTGGTGGATTTAGTTGCAATAATTCAAGGTCCTCTCACTTTCTCATAATCCTGTTCTAAACATGCCTAAAACATATTTGTTTAACACATGCAACCTAAACAAGCAATTCTTGATATTATCACAAATTTAAGAACCATCAACTTTCCTCCCTATCACGCTAGAAACTTATAACCACCTCAATGATCTCTTTCCTACTAACCCATATTGATTCAAAATGCCTCACTCTCCTCTCTCGTTCATCATATCTTTCTCACTGTACTTTTATCTTAATAATAGTGGTGCATAATTAGAACTCTCCCTATCAATAATATAAACACCATAACTTGGAAATATTTTTACTCACAAATAATTACTCACTATCTTGTCTTACTGATACTTCATTCTTATATTGTTATGACTTCATGAAACCAAGCATATTGTTATGACTCTATGAAACCAAGTATATTTATTACTAGCCCAACCAAGATGCCTTAGTTCCACCATATTAATAACATTCTAAATCTCAAAATCATCATAACATCACAAAGCTGCCATATTTATCTCTCATCGAAATCAATATGATTCTTGGAGAGTGACCTTAGCACAACCTCAAACTCTATATGTCATAGTAATATAAAATCACAATTTCTTCCTTCACATTCAGCAATAATATTATTTTTGAAATCCAACCTCAAACTAATAAATTTCATTTTGTTTCTATCCCACTTAATTTGGAAAAAAAAATATGGGAAGTTCTTAGACATTAACCGTTTAGGGATTTTCTGAACCTAGAATATTACAAAATAAGATATTCACTATTCATGATGGACTTTAACATCTTCCAAATCGACTAATAAAGTATCACTAACACAAGCAATCTTATTTCCTTTCCTTCTCTCACACTCTCATCCACCACTATAGTAATGAGCCAGAACCATATCAAATGAGGAAGTATTTGTTCTAGCATATTTGGATTCACGATTTAGTCCTCTTTATGGGTTTGAGAATTATCCAAGAATTCACTCAACTTGAGATTTTCTCGAACCCAACACGCTTAGCTTTAGAGTTCTTTGAACTCTTAAGCCAAATTACCAAAAGGTACCTTATGTAATTGGTTCTAACTTTTTATAATATATACTTTAGTCATTCTCTATCCTATTTCGATATGAGATTTGATTCATTTATATATTTCAGTACTCTAGAGTATTGTTATTCGAGAATCCTGCTAGAAAATAATCCTTCTCCAAGCATCTTGCCCTTGCCCCGAAGTTTACTCTCTACCCTTATATAACTATTTCTCTAGGCTAAGCTGTTACATGCCCACTACCTTTTACTTGGTTCATCCACGAACCATACATCTACTAAAGGGGTTTTACTTTGATACCATTTATAATGATTTGAAAAATAGATCATGGAAGAATTGTATGCTTTGATCTCCATTGACCTTAAGGTTTTGTCCTCTTTGTGGTTTCAAAAATTACCTAGGAGGTCACCCATCCTCAAATTTTTTAAAACCTAAAGTATTTAACTTTAGAGTTCCTTTAATTTCTAAGCCAAAACTACCAAAAGGCATATCATATGATTGGTTCTAACTCTTTACATATATATTATCAAGTATTCCATGCCCCATTTAGATAAGAGATCAATTCATTCATCCCCTATTACAAAGTGCTACCATCCTAAAAGTATGCTAGAAGACACTCCTTGTCCAGGCATCTTGCTCTTGACCCGATATCTACTCGTTACCTTCGTGGCACCACTTCTTTAGGCCAAATTATCATCACATCTATATTATCACCCACCTCCTCTATCCTCTTTCTTTCCTTTTTCCGAGCAGAACTAGATCTACTTTTAGTCAATTTGACATTCACACCTATATCTCCTGCCATTAGCAGTCTTACTCTTTTTATCTTCTATTATTCTCGAACTAACTCTATTCTTATTAAAATTTCCTTCCTTTATAGCCATCTCCTCGACACCTTTACCATCCCTCTCTTCATCCATTGTGCCTTCCTCATTTACTCCTCTTGAGCCCATTAAAATAACAATATCCTTATCTCATCTCCTACGAAATCCTCCACGTGAACAATTCTATGCAACTTTGTAAGACCAACCACTAATGCACATTGTGAAACAATCTTAGTATCCTCACTGTCCTTAGTCTTGCCTACCTTTGACTCCCTCTCCATTGTTCTTCCTTTATTTTGGCCATTTTCATAATTATTATTAAAACTCAATTTTTCTAGTCAAGTCATTAATTAGTTGGCCATCCCTTTCTTACTTTTTTGGTTTAACTTTTCTTATGATCTTCAATGGTGATGCCTGAAGCTAATCTATATATTTTTTAGACAAGCGTCTTATCACCATCTATAGTAGTATTACATTTAACATCTATATGCCTAATACCTCTACATGTATAACAAAACGCCTCCATCCTCTCATACTCAAATTCAATCTGTTTCAGCCAATCGCTCTCAAAGACTTTATGTAAAAGCATAACATCTGTATCAACCATATTTCTAAAATTCTTCAACTATCCACGATGTCTCTCTTCATAAATCTTAGTAACCTATCCAACCTTTGAATCAATTCTCCTTCTTGTCACCGCATTCATCTTTTTCCATGGAAGATTATAAATTCTTACCCATAATTGAATTTTATCAAACATAACTTCATTACAAAAAAAATTTCATCTAATATCATGAATCAACATATGATGATTGTCAAAAGTTCATGAGTATTAACCTTCTCCTTGTCCTTATGATAAAAAAATTTGAATGGAAAGTTATTCCATCCCCATTATTTTTCTTGAACCCACTATGCAATTTCCATATACTATTAAATGTCCTCTCGACCGGCTCATTATTAATTATTTTTGACGCATCAATTTTTTTACAAGACTCATATAAATCTTAATCTTATCTACATTTTGAGTATTTGGCTCAAGGTTTAATTCCTCTGCTTTCTCTTCTGTTAGAACCATATCTTAGAAGACTTAAAAAATCATATAAAACCCTAGCCTCCAAAGGACCTAGGGCTAGTAATACTCTTTCATTAGTATCACAATGAAATCTCATGTACGTACTTATTATTGGTTCTTATTTAATTCTTATATGAGCTTGGTATAGTCCCATGTTATTTTCTTATTGGAGAAGTATGCAGCATAGCTTCATAATATATGGCAAGTAGAGTTTTATGAAATATACGGCTTGCTTTATATATATAGTTAGAATTGTTATATGTATTGTGAATTAGCTGAACAAGTGGTTTAATTTATGAATTTTATAATAAAAGTAGGAAAATTTTCAAAAGAAAAAAGATATTTTAGGTTAGATATTTTTACACTTAAATGTTTTAAAAAAAATATTTTAAATATATGATTGCATATTTTTCTTAAATTTAGATTTCTTATCAATTCATATTATTATTTGTTTTGCGATGAGATATTAATATAACACTGGCTTATTGTGACAAACAATCAAATTATCTACTGAATTACTCTAAATGTACTGAGTTTGTTCTAGAATCTTTCTACCCAAATAATATTAAAATTGCATGTTAATTTTGTTTCAAGATTTCATTATACTTACTTATAAGTTAAATGTTAATATATGATTTTATCATTGTAAAATCATATTATATTAAGATCATATCATAAAGATTTTGTAATAGGATGTGGGTATTTCAAGAAAATAAAAAGTCAAAAAACACTGATTTTAAGTGTAAAAATATCTAACCACATAATCAATAATGGTGAATAGACTATCAAGAAACTTGTAACTCAAATGTGAAGACATTGGCTTTAAATAAAACAATAAAAAGGTGTTCAATATATTATTAAATTTTTCTCTTTTCAAACATAGGACTAATGGAAAAAGTAAAGGCTTCAAGATTGCATAATTTAATCATTGACTATAAAAAATAGAACTGAATTTTCCTTTTTTTAATACCCATCAAATGGGCTATCCATCTATAATGGGGTAAATAGGCAGGAAAAAGAAAAAGTTTAGCGCAATATAAATAGCATATTTATGATTATAATCCTAAACAATATCATATACTAATCGTATTTTTAATGTTAATTTATATACATGTTAATTAATATCTACATCTATGTATAAACTGAATTTTTTTAATTTTTTTTTTAATAATGTATCAATGATTTTGATATATAAACATGATAATTTTAATGTGTCTTGATGTATACGCATAATGATTGATGTTGTATAATTTGTATATTGATTTTTTTTTTAAACTAATTTATATAAGTATATTAATATATCTAATAAGTTATTTTCATTTTAATTCTAAAAATAGTATATATTAATTATATTATTATCATGGATTTTGATGGGAAAAACAGCCACAAACGGTAAACAAATAAATGCGGAATTAATCTCTGTTTGTCTAAACTTTCCCAACTTGAATGAACCCCGAGGATGCAAACAAATAGGATGTTCTTAATGCAATTAGAACACACACAATATCACTGCTATGCACCAAGATATTGAGCTAAAACAGTAAGCACACAACAACACAAAGACACCGAAATTTTAGCGTGGAAAACCTATAAACTAGGGAAAAACCACGGGACCATTTTGGCCGCTTAAATCCACTATCATCATCAAAGGAGCAATACAAAGTCTTCTCTAGATAATACTAGAGGCATACAAAATCATCATATCCTTGGAAGTAAGCACATCAAGGTGTATGGAATCAAAATAGAGCCAAGATAAGAAATATATCACTAGAAAATTAGCTACTGTCCAGACCAACGAAACCCGACCTCCGGACCTCAAAAACCGATCTCCACCATCCAAAATATTGGCCCAGATGCTGTGTAGCTGCTGTCCAAAAATCACGACGATCCAACGGTTCAATCTACGGGAAACGGAACTTTTCTGCTGCTGTGTATTCTCCTCTCTTCACCTCTCTCTTTTCTTTTAATATATGAAGTCTTTGTAAAAAAAACCTAGCCCTAGACGTTTTTATAATAATATGCTCCCAAAATAGAAAGTCTAAATAAGACTTTAATATGCTCAATGGTTGGGCTTTCCTCATGGGTCAAAAAAAACAAAGAAAGAAAAAAAAACCCAACAAATCTCCCCCTTTTTGACTTATGAGGAAGAGTTCGCCATACCGGCGATGGAGCAACATACCTTCAACTTTTCCCTTGCTAGAACCTTTGTCAACATATCGGCACCATTATCATCAGTATGAACTTTATCAAGTTCAAATAGTTTATCTTCAAGTGCATCTCTAATCCAATGATACCTCACATCAATATGCTTGGTTCGTTTGTGAAACATAGAATTTTTAGCAAGGTGAATAGTACTTTGATTATCACAAAGAACCACGTAGCGCTGTTGCACAAAGCCAATCTCTTGCATAAATCTTTTGAGCCATAATAGCTCCTTACACGCTTCTGTTGCAGCCACATACTCAGCCTCGGTGGTGGATAAAATCACACACTTTTGCAGTCTCGATTGCCATGACACAGCTCCCCCTGCAAAAGTCATCAAATATCCAGAAGTGGATTTCATGTTGTCCTTATTTCCTGCCATATCAGAATCAGTATAACCAACAAGTATCGGCTTTCCATTTCCAAATGTTATACCTAATTTGGAAGTACCACGTAGATATCTGAGAATTCACTTCACTGCTTCCCAATGCTTCTTACACCGGATTTGAGAAAACGACTAACAACACCTACTGCATGAGCAATATCAGGTCGTGTACACACCATAGCATACATCAAGCTCCCTACAGTTGAGGCATAAGGGACTCTATCCATCTCTTCAATCTTCTTCTCAGAAGATGGACAATCTTTATCTGTCAACCTGAAGTTAGTAGTAAGAGGAGAACTAACCTCTTTAGCTTTATCCATGTTGAATCTGCGAAGCACCTTCTCGATGTATTGCTCCTGTGACATGTGTAGCTTCTTCAAAGCTCTATCTCGAGTGATCCGAATGCCAAGAATATGTTTTGCTGGCCCCAAGTCTTTCATAGCAAAAGACTTGCTCAATTGTATCTTCAGCTGAGTAATTCTTTCTGCATTCTTGCCAACAATTAACATGTCATCAACATATAACAATAAAATGATGAAATCATCATCACCAAACCTCTGGAAGAAAACACAATGGTCTAAAGTAGTCTTTCGGTAATTTTGCTCCCCCATAACTGACTCAAACTTCTTGTACCTTTGGCTCTTGGTGCTTGCTTCAACCCATAAAGACTCTTTTGAAGTCTACACACATAGCCTTCTTTTCCCTTAACCTGAAAACCTTCAGGTTGCTCCATGTAGATTTCTTTATCCAAGTCACCATGAAGAAAAGCTGTTTTGACATCCATCTGTTCAACCTCAAGATCAAGGCTGGCTGCTAAACCAAGAACAACACGAATAGATCCCATCTTCACGACCGGAGAGAAAATCTCATCAAAGTCAATACCCTTTCTCTGACTGAACCCTTTGACCACCAATCTAGCCTTGTACCTAGGTTGTGCGGTGTGCTCTTCAGTCTTCACTTTGTAGACCCACTTGTTCTTCAAAGCTCTCTTGCCTTTAGGCAACTTCACCAACTCAAAAGTATTATTCTCATGTAAGGAATTCATCTCATCTTGCATGGCTTCAACCCACTCCCTTTTGTGCTCATCTTCCATGGCCTCTGCATAACACTCGTGCTCTCCCCCATCGTTGAGTAAGACATACTCATTAGGCTGAAAAATGAGTGGAAGGATGACGATCTCTTGTAGACCGCCTAAGTGGGACAAATGGTGGCACGTCCGTACCGGTATCTCTGAATGAAATTCTTCATCCACCTCCGGCTCGGAGCATCAATATCATCGATCATGTTGTTCATCATTCTGAACATCATCGTCAAGAGGTGGTTCTACATGCTGAGGAGGCACTGGATCCAAATCAGTAATATCATCATTATGTTGAGGAACTGTCTCTTTCTTCTCAACATCTTTCAAGGTCTGGTCTTCAACAAACACAACATCTCGGCTTCGAATAATTTCTTGTGGACAGGATCATATAATCTGTAACCAAACTCATCTTGGCCATAACCCAAGAAAATACATGGTTTTGACTTCACATCAAGCTTTGATCTTTCATCTTTAGGAATGTGCACAAAAGCTTTGCATCCAAAGACCCTTAAGTGACCGTAAGAAACATCTTTGCCACTCCAAACCCTGTCAGGTACATCAAAAGACAAAGGAACACAAGGAGTTAGATTAATAACATGTACCGCTGTATTCAAAGCTTCTCCCCATAATGAACTTGGCAGCCCTGCATGTGACAACAAACATCTGACACGCTCCATCAAAGTTCTGTTCATCCGCTCTGCTAATCCGTTCAACTGTGGTGTCTTGGGAGGACTCTTTTGATGTCGAATACCATGATCTCTACAATAAGCATCAAATGGGCCAATGTATTCACTTCCATTATCCTGTCCGAATACACTTAAGCTTCTTTCCAAATTCGCTCTCAACCGAGGGCATGAAACTGCTTAAACACTTCAAATACTTGATCTTTAGATTTCAAGGTATAAACCCATACCTTTCCCGGAGTGATCATCAATGAATGTGACAAAGTAGGAGCAACCACCAAGTGTCCTAGTCTTCATAGGACCACAAACATCGAGTGCACCGGATCAAGTATACTCTCCTTCCTCGGAAGGAGGATGGCTCTTAAAGGAAACCCTGCTCGCTTACCCCAAACAGTTGAGAACACTTCTTTAGATGAATATCATGCACACCCTAGTAACACATTTCTCTTCAACAAAAGAGACATCCCTTTTCACTCATGTGACCAAGTCTCTTATGCCATAAATCAGTCATGTCGATTCACTACAAAGCATTGACCCTATCCCTTGAAGATCTTCGGATGTGTCATGTACAACTTTGAGCATCTTTTACCTCTAGCCACGATCAAAGAACCACAAGTGAGTTTCCATATTCCATTACCAAAGTTGTTACTTTGTAACCATCGTCATCAAGTAGGCCCATGGAGATCAAATTAAGTCTCATATCTCGGAACATGTTTTACATTATGTAAAACCAACTCTATCCCAAAGTGTCAAACTTCAAACAAATATCTCCGATGCCTGCAATCTTTGATAGTCCATTATTACCCATCCTAACATTACCAAAGTTACCTGGAGTATAAGATGAATAAAATCCCTCTGTGATGTTACATGACATGTAGCACCACTATCAACAACCCAAATTTCGAATCATCATGTGCAATATTGATCATATCAAGATCGGAACAAATAAGGAACTCATCGGTAGTAATGTTAACTTCAGCATTGCCATTACTACCCTCATCTTTCTTATGGTTCTTTTGATTGCTGTAATCGCTCTTCTTCTTCTCCTTTTTCAATTGCCTGCAGAACCGTATTGTGTGCCCTTTTCTACCACAATGATAGCATTCAAAATCAGCAAACTTTCCTTTGGATTTACTTTGATGCTTCCCTTTGTTACCTGGACCTCTACTCTGACTTCTCCCCCTGCTTTCTGTAACTAAGACATCAGAATGTGAAGAGGAACCTTGTGACTTTCTTCTCATCTCTTCATTTAAAACACTGCCTTTAGCTAATTCCATGGTGATAATACCATCTGCTGCAGAGTTGGACAATGATGTCCTAAAAGTTTTCCATGAGTCCGGTAAAGTGCCCAGGAGCCACAAGCCTTGTATCTCATCTTCAAACTTGATACCCATTCCTGCAAGTTGATTTATGATTCCCCGAAAAGAATTCAAATGATCGCGATGTGGAGTTCCATCATGGTATTTCAAGCTCATCATCCTGTTTTATTAAGAACAATTTATTGTTTCCGGTCTTTCTAGCATACAACTGTTCAAGCTTGTTCCACAAAGTGCGAGCATGAGTCTCTCACTGATATGGTTCAAAACATTATCATCAACCCATTGACGAATATACCCACAAACCCTGTCTATGCAAAATATTCCACTCGCATCTGTTTTACTCTCAGGTTTATCAAGATTAAACATGCAAATAATAATCCTTCACATAAAGTAGGTCTTCCATCTTGCCTTTCCAAATATGATAATTAGAACCATTCAAATTAATCATCCTACTTGTGTTAGCTTCCATCATTCAAACAAGTTTAACCCAATATAGAAGAACCAGGGCTCGATACCAATTTGATGGGAAAAATACAAACGGTAAACAAATAAATGCGAATTAATCTCTGTTTGTCTAAACTTTCCCAACTTGAATGAACCCCGAGGATGCAAACAAATAGGATGTTCTTAATACAATTAGAACACACACAATATCACTGCTATGCACCAAGATATTGAGCTAAAACAGTAAGCACACAACAACACAAAGACACCGAAATTTTAGCGTGGAAAACCTATAAACTAGGGAAAAACCACGGGACCATTTTGGCCGCTTAAATCCACTATCATCATCAAAGGAGCAATACAAAGTCTTCTCTAGATAATACTAGAGGCATACAAAATCATCATATCCTTGGAAGTAAGCACATCAAGGTGTATGGAATCAAAATAGAGTCAAGATAAGAAATATATCACTAGAAAATTAGCTACTGTCCAGACCAACGAAACCCGACCTCCGGACCTCAAAAACCGATCTCCACCGTCCAAAATATTGGCCCAGATGCTGTGTAGCTGCTGTCCAAAAATCACGACGATCCAACGGTTCAATCTACGGGAAACGAAACTTTTCTGCTGCTGTGTATTCTCCTCTCTTCACCTCTCTCTTTTCTTTTAATATATGAAGTCTTTGTAAAAAAAACCTAGCCCTAGACGTTTTTATAATAATATGCTCCCAAAATAGAAAGTCTAAATAAGACTTTAATATGCTCAATGGTTGGGCTTTCCTCATGGGTCAAAAAAAAAATAAAGAAAGAAAAAAAAACCCAACAGATTTATATATATATATATATATATATATATATTAATTATTATCACTGATAATATTTGAGAGAAGGGAAGAACTTTAAAATGTAGAAAATTATACTATAAAGAAATCCTAAAAATTATTGGATTTGATATATGATGTTGACAATTACTCATTTATTAAATCTTTATTGTATATATATAATTTTATACATTTAAGATTTTTGACAAAAGAAGCATAGTACCATAATTTTTAAAATTTAAAATATATATATTCTTTTCAAAGTCTCTGATATATATAAAAGAATTTCTACATGCCAATGTTGCTGATGTGTAATAATTATTGTTATTATTATTATTTTTATTATTTTTATTTTTATATTCAGTCTTATGTTGACTTTTATAGCCAAACTCTAACACAGAACAATTTTAAATTGATAACCTAAAACAATTTCAGTCGACAAATCTCATGAGGATAGAGGACTCAGCTCCACATCAATGTTATGGGTACAAATATTTCTAAGTGACGAAAATTAAATGCATAAAAACTGTTCATAAGATTAAGAATACACAGAGGGTCAACTCAAAGACTTTTTTTTTTATGGGTACCAAAAGGAGTGGGGATTCATGAATATAAATTAATTGATAATATAAAATGTTTAAAATGTGAAATAAATTAAACATCATCTGGATCTTCTTCTATGGTGGCTTCATTAAAAGATTGACTAAGAAAATTCAATATTTTAATATTTCATATTTTAAATTAAACATGATTATGACTCAAATCTAACATAATATATAAGATCATATCTCCATTTCCCAGATCTAATTGTTAACTTTTATATATATATATATTGATTCTGTACCTTTTATTTTATTTTGGCCTGC
Source organism: Ricinus communis (assembly GCF_019578655.1). NCBI lineage: Eukaryota > Viridiplantae > Streptophyta > Magnoliopsida > Malpighiales > Euphorbiaceae > Ricinus > Ricinus communis. Next base: position 15,196,155 of record NC_063259.1, on the reverse strand, counting down.
AGATTGGATCCAGATGCCTCTAGCCAGTTTGATGGGTTCACGCCACGTGTAATGTCATCAATTTCTATTAATGTGTTTTTATTATTCTATACAAGTGTGAGTAAACAACATATATTTTGCATTGAATCACTATTTGTTCTTTTATGGGTATCTATTAATTGATCACTAATACAAATATGGTTGTATTTACTTTTTCTTTTTGGCGGATTCCATTGTTTAGTTCGAAAAAGTTTATATTTTAATTGTTTAAAGTGTAATATATTTTAGTAAATATATTTCACGACATAATTAATTTAGCATAATTGTTTAAAAAATTCTTTATTTTGTACTTACTATGAAATTTGCATGTAATTTTTAATTTTTTATATTTTAATATTATATTTTAATGTTAGTATTAATTTTAATTTTTAATAAAACTATCAGTCAAATTTATCGAGATAAAGTAAACTCTAATAACAAAAGGAGATAAAGGGACTAAATTAGCAATTTTATTACTAATATATTATCGTTTAAATATATAAATTAATAAAATTTCAAAATTAAGCAAAGGAAAAAATCAAATTCATCAACTTAAATGATAATGTATTAGTAATAGGATGAGCCATCAATTTCAATATTAACTCGGCTCTTTTGTTGTCGCTTCATGCTACGTCAGTAAATTTAGCTAATAATATTATTGAAGACTAAAAATTGAAATCAACATTAAAGTATGATTTTAAAATTTTAAAAATTTAAAAACTATATATTAGATTTGATAATAAATGGCACTTAAACCAATTAAATTTTACATTTTATATTTTAGATTATAAATTTTATCGAAAATCTAATAAGAGTATTTTAGAAAAAATATTGATAAAAACTAATAATATTAATTTAAAAGCGTACATTTCATAATTTTTCATAATTTTTTAATTAATATTATTAATTTTTATTCTTATTTCTTTGAAACCTTCATTAAATTCTATTTAAAAGTTAAAAAAACATAAAAATTAATTACATATGATATATCTATATTAATTAATAAAATATATTTTAACCATTACATAACTAAATTAACAATTAAGAAAGGAAAATTAGATTATATCATAAGATGGACTAGAAAAGAAGAAATGACGGAAAATAGTATTTAGTAAAAGCAGTTCCCTCATGTGTAAAGATACAAATGTACAAATAAGAGATCAAGTCTTAGGGCCTATTTCCTATTACTGTTGAGCATTAAAACAATTAAGATTTAAATTTTTTTTATTTAATATTTGAATTTTTTTTATATAAATTATCTTTTATCAAACATATATTAATTTTACATGCTTATCTCTAAGAAGTTACTTTTAGAACTAAAAGAATTGGGAAATTGTTCTTTGCCCACCAAACCGCAATGAGCTTTGGATTAATCTTGAAGTGGGTAGGGAGAGAAAGTGAGGAGGAAGAAAATTAAGGGAAAGAAAGAGAGGGAAAAAATAATTAATTTTCATTCTTCTTGTTTGAAAATGAATGAAATTTATGGGAGAAAAAAAAATTGTAAGTGAATGCAATTTTATTATATTTAAACAAGTAAAATCCTAATAAAAATAAAATTTAAATATTTAAAATTATAATTATGTTTATCTATATACAAAATTTATGAGAAAGAAATATATTTTATAAAGGGTAAATATTTAAATTTATTTGGAAGCTTAATAATCAAAGCAAGATTCTTATATTTTTCTCTCTTATTTTCCAAATTTAAAAAAAAAAAAAAATTAAACCACCCTTCACTCTTTCTCCCCACCTTTTCCCCCACTCTCACTTTCAAACAAACATAGCCTAAAGAGATTAAAGAAGGAGGACCACTTTAAGAAACAGAAAAAGGATGATGATAAATTAAGAAGAAGGGCAATGGGCCAATGGAAGCTGCATTTGGTTTGTGCAACCTACCACCCTAATTGTGGTTTGTACAATCTAAAACCCACACTACCACATATGGTTTCCCATCATTTTCAAGCAATATTCTGTGCCAGCTACTCTTCAAACTCCTGAAAGTTTACCCATTGTCATTGATCCATTTCTCAAACATTGAAAGGTATATTTAAATTCTTGATGTCCACAGGGTTACAATAGTACAAGGATTTGCAACTTTTACCTTGTAAGTTGGCTCATTGTGTTTAGTATGTGATGGCATTACCCAAATATGTGATGTTTGTTTTATAGCATAGAAGGGTTAAACTCTTACCCTATGTTTGGAAGTCATCTTGGTGAGGAAAGAAAATGGGAGAGTGAAAATAGGAGGATTGAAAGTTATGGAGATGGAAAATAATTTTCTTACTTTTTGTTTGAGAGGAGGTGCAAAAAATAAGATAGAGGAAATATATGAAATATTATTTTATTTAATTTTCAATAATATAATAATGGGATAAATATGTAATTGTCTTTATTTTTTGAAAATTTTTTATGGGTTCTTTTTTTGTCCATTTTTTAATCTCTTTTCTCTCTATTTATGTTTTTTCCGAGCAATAAAAATACTTAAAATATTTGACAAAAAAAAATTTCTTTTTTCTTTTTCTTTTATCTCATTTTTTACTTTTTTCGAACAAAGGTTAAAGATACTTATTGGATTTATAATCTAGAGTTACTTTAATATACTATAGGTATAAGAGACCTTATAAACCTATAATAGTTGATGTTAATTTTGTTTTTAATAATTTATAATATAATTAAATACTATATTAACAATTATATGTAGTACTTAGTTGTTAACTAATACAATACATTACTTTTCCTTGTTACATGCTTTTATCTATTTTTATAATTTAATGAGTGGTATACTTTATAACTATGAAATTTATCTATATAATTTATTAATGTAAATAATTTATGTGCATGTTTGCACACATAAATTTGGATTTGGAATTTAGATTTAAAATTCAATATTTGAAATCTATCAAATTCAAATTCTTTGTTTGGATAGTATAAATAATTTGAAATCTTAAATGACAATATAAATAAAATTCATGCTTATTAAATAATGTGCATTTTTTGAAAATCAGAAACATTTTTTTCAAGTTTGAATTTGTTCATTTAGAATCTGAGCTCTTCTATTTCATTTTATTTATTTATTTATTATTATTATTTTATTATTATTATTTTTTCCTTTCTTTTCTTTTTTTATTCTCTTTCATTATTTCTTACGTCCTATAGATTTGATCATATAGAATCTGATCCAACAAACTATTGTTTATTTTATTATGAATTTGGATCCATAAATTTTCATTTTAAATGGTTTTATCCAATATGCAAATGTATACATATATTAATTTCTTTATTATTTGATAAGATTAAACTTGAATAGTATTTATATAAACCTTTAATTTTTTTTTTTAATTTAGGGTAAAATTAAAATAGGTGTAGGAAAGACATGATATCTTAAACCGTACCACACTTTGTCACCAATAAAAAATAAAATCTCTCATACATATCCTCTAATAAGTAGAGCTTATTCCCACTTACTATTTAATATAAAAAAATTTAAAAATTAAGAATAATAAATTTTTAATTTAACTTTGACGAGAATCGAAAAGAAAAACTCTCAAATTCCTTAAAAATTATATTTAAATTCAAACGAATAGAATTGATAACTCCGCTTATTTTTGTATTGATATTTTTGTTTAATTTTTTTATTTGATTTGTTTAAAGTTTTATAAAATTGTATATTTGCAGTTCAGTTTAATGAAATATTCTAATTGAAATAAATATGTTCTCATTAGTTAAATAATTATTTTTTGGCAACATATAAAATATCAATATAATGATTATTAACTATTAATTATTTTTATAAATAGTATTACTTAATTAGCTTCATAATATGTTATTAATACCCAAAGTAACTAAAAACATCATCCACTTAAAGACATAATAAGAAATAATAGTGTAATTCCAATAAGATTATACTTTTATTAAATAATCGTCTTTTTAAACTAATAATTTGTTAAATTTTATAAAATAATAAATTATATAAGAATTCTGAAGGTTACTTAATATACAAAATAATAATCTTTTAATATATATATATATTCATTAACTTTAGTTAGTTGAAGAAATATAGGGATCTAGTAAAAGAATTATAACAGAATATAGCTATTTCTATAAGTTAATGATTTACTGATTTATTGACCAATTGATATAATGCTTAATTAAGATCATTTTTAGTTTTAAGGCTATTATTTTGTAATTATACTGTATTTGTAATTACAAATTTGGTAAAAAAATAGAATATGTCTAAAGAAAAGCTAAATTATCAATATTTATTAAGTACTTTTTAAAAATAATATCGCAATTTTATTAAAAAAACTGAAATTAAAATTAATTTAGGAGGAGTAATGTCAAAATCATTTAAACATGTGAATATCATGTACTCTCTTTTAGTTAGATTTCAAATAACGGTGGATTTCAAATTATTTCAAATCCTTAACTTTTAGATCCTTGAAATTATGAAAAATTTGATTTAAATCCAAATTCATCTAAAAATTAATTATTAAACAAAGGATTTGATCCAAATCCGGCTCATATTCAAGCATCTAAACACAAAATAAAATTATGTATAAATTCGCCGACAATCTAAAATGATAAATGATATATAAATTTAATAAATAATTAAAATAATATCCGATAAATTATTTATAATTAAAATATAAATATAATGATGATAGAGTATTATTGTGGTACTCTAGCAATACCGTGTAATAATTAAAGCAACTAACTTAGTTTTTAGAGTGGAACTAAATTAACTGAATCAAACTAATATGATTTGGTCAACATTATTGATTTTGAACCTGTGTTACTGGATTTCTACTTTTTGATGGAAATCTAAAGCTCACCATATATTTACTGTGTCTAATTTTCTGCTCTTCAAAAGACAACAAATTGAACTAGATTATCAAGATAACAATAATGGGCCAGCTCTTGGAAAAGTGTCACAGTCCCATTTGCTACTCTTATTCCTGCTTCTGGTCTCCCATTGAAGCACAGAAATCCAGGCCCAGACTGATGAGGGAGTGGAGCTTTGCTGGTAGAAATGGGCCGCTGAAACTTGACGAAAACCCAATTTAGCTCCAACCGAAGACCTTGAAGATGGCGTAAATTATCCCGTTAGTACTAATTCTTTGCCTTTTTTATTTAGTTGGTAGGAATGTATAGATCTTTTTTTTTTTTTTTTTTAGTACTAAAATTTTTATTTTTTTATTAATTCAGGGTACCCAAGTATTTTTTCATCTGGTTTTGCTGACATGATAATTAGAGATGAAATATTTCTAATTGATTTTTGTAAATTATAAATGATAACTCGCTCATTGAATGAGCTATCAACAAGATTTCCAAAGGCTTATCCGACTCCGAAGTACCTGCAAAGATGGTTAGAAAGCATCGGACAGGGTTTTCCGGTCACTTATTCTCGTGATTAAGTCAGTAATTTGTGAAAGGGTGGCTTAAGTATAGTGAGTGTGTAAAATAACATGTACCTATAATCATTGTACCATAGTTTCTTATATATACATCAAAAGTCTCCTCATCCTACTAGGACAGGAACTCCATAGCTGTAGGTCGTTCTAATTAGGGCTGAGCATGGATCTCGGTGATTCTCATCCGAACCGAATAACCGTACAGGAAAATACTAGAACCGAAATAACCGAAAGTTTTTATAACTGAATTGAACTGATTCGAATTTTTTTACTATTACAGTATGGTACTGGTTATTTAGTAAAAACCGTACCATAACCGTACCATAACCGATCCGAACCAAACTGTAGAACTGAATTTTTTTACATATATTTATTAATAATTATTTACATTATATAAATATAACATATTAAAAATAAATATAACATTATAAAATATTTTATACTCTATAAAAAAAATTATTTTATATTTATCATTTATGTAATTCAAGTAATTGTTATCGAAATAAAAAAATAATACATATTAAAAATAACTATAATATTGTAATATACTGTATACTCTATAAAAAATATAAGTTATATATATTAATATGTCACATAGTACACTGATACTAGTAATCTAGTATACATACTATAATACTACATTTAAAATTTATTTACTATCTAGAAATTTTTGATAAGTTAATTAAGAATTACTTAATTTAATAAAAAGTTATATAAATTAGTAAAAATTATAAAAATATATTATTATATAAATATAATATTATTTATACTATATTTATTCATAAATTAATTTTTAATTATATAATATTTTTATTTTAAAAATAATAATATTAATTATACTAAAATTATTAATTTATATAAATATTAAAATTAAAAAATAATTTTTTAAATGATTTTTATATTATCATACTAATAAAACTTTAAAAATTAAATATTTAGAAATAATTAATTTATTAACTTTTAAAATATTATAAATTAATATTAAAATATTAAAAAATATATTAAATTATATTTATAAATTTAATTTTTTTTTTAAACAAAATCGTAGAAAACTTGAAAAACAAATCGTCAAAATATCTTTTAACAAAGTTAGGGATAGTAAGCTAAGTCAAATGACCATTGAAATGCGAGCTAAATTTGACAAACATTGGGGTTCTTTAGATAAAATGAATGTTATGTTATTTGTGGCTGTTGTTTTGGATCCTAGGTGCAAATTAAAGTACTTAAAAGCTAAGTATACCATTTATTATGGTGAAGATGAGGCAAAAAATTTGGAAAAAATGGTGAAAACAGCTTTAAAGTTGATGGTGGATGAATACAAGATAATTGATGATCAATTATATATGGGTGAGGTTGTAGGGAGCTCAGAGAAATCTGCATATGATAGTGGGCCAAGTGATACGGAAACAGAAGAAGAGATTGATGAGTTCTTTTTAGAGGAAGAAGCGGAGCAGAATTTATCTAAGATATCTGAGTTAGATAGGTATTTCGAAGAATTTGCAGAAAAATTCACCATTGATTTCGATATCTTAGCATGGTGGAAGGTGAATTCAGTAAGGTATCCTATCTTGTCCAAGGTTACACACGATGTATTGGCTATCCAAGCTTCAACAGTAGCCTCTGAATCTGCATTTAGTACTGGAGGACGAACTCTAGATTAATATAGAAGTTCTTTACTTTCTACAACAACGGAGGTCCTCATTTGTTGTCAATATTGGCTTAGAAGTTCAAATAAACCTATCCAACTAGAAGAATCAATAGAGGATATTGAAAGTATAGAGTTAGGTAACATTTCTTTACTTCTTACATATATTTGTTTATTGTTGATGCTGTTAAGTTTTATTGACGTAATTTTTTACTTTTGTTGTAGAACTTATTCAAGATCCTGAGATTGGTGAGTCCCTTATGCCAAGATTAAATGTAGAGTGCTAATTTTGAGGGGAGGTAATAACATTCCTTTGCTAATTTTGGACTTATATTTTAGTGCTACATAAAGTTTGTAAATTTATTTATTTTAATGATTGTCATCCGCAAAATATTTTTATGCTAGCAGTAACATATATTTTAATGGTTTGTATTTGAATATTGAATGAATTATTATATTTGTAAGTGACTGAATTGCAAAACAGGTTGTTCAAGAATGTGATTGCAATTCTAATTTAGATTTTCATACTACTTTTTTTAGGTTGGTAATCATATTTTCTCTAAATGTATTTGATTAAAGATGAGATTAAAGTTGTATTTTTTAAATTTTTTAGAATCGAAAATAGCACTGAACCAAACTGTATTTAACTATAAAATTGGTACAATACGGTATTGGATCTTTTTATGTTTGGTACGGTATTGGTACCTTCAATTTTAAAATAACCGAGGTTTGGTATGGTACTGGTGATTTATAGATAACCGAATTGGACCGATCCGTACTCAGCCCTAGTTCTAATTGTACTAGGACTATTCTTTTTAATTGCTACTAGAGTTCTAGCTCGGGTCAAACTCTTCATATAGAGTCCAATCATAACACACCTTCTAAGACTCCTAGCTGTAGTGGAATGTAGACTTGGTCAACCGCGTCTTTCTCGGGCATGACAGGTTGGTTATAATGCTCTGTTATTACTAGTCCCCTTCTCTTGCCTGAGAGTATTTATTCTTTTTGCTCATACTCGATATTTTCTGCCTTATGACGAGTTGGACGCTTTCTAATAGTTATGATAATCTCTATTGTTGTGCGCTTGATCAGGCACCTAGCAAGAGTTAAACTCGGTCATACTGTTTGAATTTTAAATATCTGTGACGCTTGACATATGCCTACTAACGTTTCGTACGTCGTGTCCATCATTATGACAACCGTTTAACATTTATGCCTTGTCAAAGGACGATTATGTCCTTGCATTTTGGAATGTTTCTACTAATTCTTTGCCTTTTCTATTTAGTTGGCACTAAAATATTGATCTCTTTTTTTTAGTACCAAACCTATTTTTCTATCAATTTAGGGTACCTAAGCAATCTTCCATCTATTTTTGTTAACGTGACAATTGAAGATGAATTATTTATAATTGATTTGCCACCTCAGTTATGTTAAATCACTGATAGCCTAATAAGTATGCGAGGTCCACCTTCAAGATTTTTGTAAATTATAAACAAATCAAGAGCCATCTTCAAAAGCAGCTTACCTGATGAAGATGCCATAGTTTTTAAGGGCCCGCAAGTAGCATAACACAATATTATTTCACAGCTGACTAATGATCACCATTAAAAGCATGTTTGAATTAACTAACTTTATTAATAGAGTAGGCTTAAGATCCTATCATTTTCAACTTAAATATGATAGATCATATATCTATAATCTTTACCTTTAATTTAAATCAAATAGCTGAGATTTATTAAAAGTTTTAAGGAGTGGGTAGTTATGTTATAGATAATGAAATTCAATGATCAAGGTTATACAAACATGACTTATGATGCTCAATATAATATTTAAAATTTATAAATAATAAATAGAAGAAAATATAGAAGGATAGCATAAGAGTCAAAAGGAAGAAGTAGTCTATAAAAATTTTATTAATCTATCTTTATTTTATCTATATTTTTTGTCTTATCTTTTTTATATTCAAAATTGATTTAACTTTTTTATTTAATTTCTTGCTAGTTTACCACTATGTAATATTTTTATTTCAATATTTTTAAGCCGGGGGAAGTTGCTAACTTAATGATAGAAGTACTCGACTTTTAAGTGTGGCTAAGATCTTTTAAATATTTGTATGAAAGAAGGAAATTCGTCCATACTATTAGTATAGTTTGAAAGACCACAATTAATTCTTAAAGGAGGAAATAGAAGAACAATATGTCGTATAAAAATATGCAATAGAGTAAGTAATGGACCAGATATTGCCATAGTTCTATACTATATTTCGATTACCTTATATATAAATAATCATTTAATCATGTTACTTTTTAATGCCTAATTGTTATTTTTAAGTGCTCAGATAGTTGGAGAAAAATCAAGCAAAGAGGGCAAGAATTGTGTGAAAAGAGCATCATATTCTTATCATCAAAGTTTCATAGTTATAAGATTTTTTTCTTATATGCCCATGATGTTTTGGCTCATGGGAGAGATAGGGTGTGAGACTTTTCTATGAGTTACATGTGAAGAATTTAAAAGTAGAAGAATCCTTAAAGGCTTATGGTTTTAGCTCACGGGTATGAGTCAAATATCTCCTATATAATTCATTAAATATCCTAATTTAAGCAAATCTTTGATTTTCTTTTTAATTTTTCCTATATTTTTTTTATTGTATCTACCTTTAATGGAATTTATTTGGAATCATTCGAAGAGGGATTAATCTTTTCAAGAATTTGGATATAAATTTAATCAACGGAAGTAATTTATATTTTGATTGCAATGTATTTAATTTTTTAAAATTTTTACTAATATGTATATAAGTATGGGGTGTTGGATGTATTGTGGCTATTTAATGAACTCTTAAGCTTAGAGAGATCCTAATTGCCTTAATCCATTTTTCAAAGATTTAGATTCAAAAAGTTAGGTACGATTTAGAAAGGTATTAAGCTCCCCAACTTACCTTGATATTAGTCTAACCTCCACTCAAATTACAAAATTCACTTGGTTTGTCGGTATTAACTTTACTCATCCTAATAATTACTCATTTTAATAACACAACCAATTTTATTCTTTTAGCATTTGAGGTAATTTGAAAAGCTGTAAATCACAATTTTCACTTTCTGGATTTCTTTTATCTTATAACATATGAGGTGACCAAAGAAATATATATACACTCTTAGTTTCTACCATTTTTATCCTTTAAGCATGTGGATTGATTTTTGCATCAGTGTAAATATTGAATAGGATACATAAAGCTATTAGGCGGAGTTATAAAGTACAAACCAATAAATAAGTACAAATGATAAATGAAATAAGTCGAAGCAACTTAAGTAAAACTGTTAGTCAGGCTTTCCATATTAACCCCTGTAACTATGGTGGAAAAAAATAATTGTAAACATAGAAAGATATTTGAAATAAGTCAAATATGTAGCAAAGATGTGCGCTCTTATGATGTATGTGTACATTCTTACCTCAAGACGCATGTCTAAATTAATAAAGACACATTTATTTAGCTCTAAATTACACGAATAACTCTTACCCTAACCTTTGTCACGGTCAGAGTCACAAAAACCTTCTATAAAATATTTTCATATACATATATCAGAGATATAATATAATGTATAATAATAGTTATATTGTAAACAGACTCGATACTCATACTATGACCTCTACAAGCAAAGTAACACAATTTCTAATTCACGAGACTTAAACATAAATGACTTTGTTACTTTCAACATGCAGAAAGTAATCTATTATAAGACACACATAATAAGGAATATTATCACACATATTCACAAAAACTTACTATTGATTAGAAGAGCATGAGCAAAACATGGACATAAAATCATGTATAAAGTAATATGCAAATTTCATAGCTAAAGCAAAAAATGCTTAACAATTAAGGTGTATGCCTATACATTATAGGCACTAAAGCTATGCACTTAGCATATAGATCGCAGATTAATCGTATTTTGAGCATTTATGGCTAAAGGCGTGCATACATACACTAAGAATGTGCTTGTGTGGCCAAAAACGCATGTCTATGACCAAAGACATGTGTTTTTATGGATTAAATGACCATCCTTGACCTTAGGCACACTACTATAACATGTAATCCATGCACGGTTATGTTTATGCCCAAATCCTCTTATTTGAGGTTTTTAGTCTGTAAATCATAATGACATTATTCATAAACCCTAAATTCAATCTGTGGGTAAATCTTCCAATAGAGATGTTATTGTTCATAAGCAATAAACTCATTGGCGAATTGTATTTCATCGGTGATCCAAAATGTATAATTATAACTAAAAAAATTATTGAGAGAATCAATACTATCAATAAAAAAATTTAAGATTTCTCATGAAGGATTTAGTAACGGTAAGTGTTGCTCTATGAACAAATTGGATAAGTAATACTGTCATAAAATGGTTGTTATAGCACAACCAATTGGTCTTGATTTACTCACCAATTATTAAAATCCTTTTTGATTGATAAATATAGATTTTAAAATAATTGGAATAATTATCAATAAAATCCATTTAATTATAAAAAAATACTTAAAAGCTAAATAATTATCAATAAAAACCTTCTAGTAAATTTATTTTAATAATTCTTGATGTTTAAAATCGAAAAAACCGAAGAATGACGCAAAAATTTGAGTTTTAGGCCAACAAGCACTGTGCAAAGCCGATTAACTGTACGTAGAGTCGGTATGCAAATTTTAGAAATATTCATAATTTAGTCTTTATACTTAGCAATTTGATTGATTTTCACCCAAAAACTTATTATTTTTTATCAATTTAGTCCAATTAATTTCGAAAAATAATACTTTTTCTCAATTACTTGTAATCCTAACTAGAATTTTGACTTTTCTCAATTCTATGAGTTTCTAGAGAAATAATTTTCATCATCGAATTTTATGTAATTCTATAGATATCTAGATTTAGAAAAAGGGTGCTTAGTTTACCCCTGGTTTATTGAGATTTATAAATATATTCATGGTTAAATAAATCGAGATAAATCATAAAATATCAATGATATAAAAAAAAAAGATATAAGAGATGTAGAAGCTTCGCTTTATAGGCTCGTGATATCTCAAAGATCTTCCTCAGAGTAATCTGTGTGTGTAGAGAATTTCTCTAGCTCTCTGGTGCATATTTTCTATCTAGCTTATATTGGGGATTTTGCCCGTTACATCTTGAAGATCTCCCCCCAAGATAAATGCAGAGATCTCCCTCTTACTTTGATTTAGAAACTTTGCTCGTTTTTTCGAGTTTCTAGGTGATGGGCACTTTTACCACTAATTGTCTAGGTTTCCACTTCGGGAAATAAAGAGTTGTAATTTCTATTTCGGGTTGTGATTTGGTAAAATTCCTACTTTCAGATGATGAACCGATAAGTGCTTTTGCCTTCTTGAATAATTTCTGCTTCAAGATGAAGAATAGTGATTTTCCCACTTTAAGAACCAAACAAGTAATTTTGTCAGCCATGGGTGAAAATGTAATTTAACGGTCAATGACCAAAGTGGTAATTTATTATTTTAGAACATATCCCTTATTCTTTTCTCCTTTCTTTTCTCCTTTTAACGCTTCTAACTTCTATCTACCTTCTTTCTTTGATTGCTCTCTCATTCATTAATCAAATTCATTCAAACTTGTCCCCAAATGCCTGGTTCTTCATCTAGCTCATCGGACCACACCCCACTCGCCAAAAACTATGAGTTTTCACTACCAATTTCTCACTAGAACGACTTAGGCTTGGTGAAAGAGGAAGAAATTCCCCCTCCTTATAGATTACACTTTAAAAAGTATAATAGCATGGACCTCAATCAAATCATATATTTATTTTAGTAACTCACAATATATATCCCATAAATAAATAAGTTATTTTTAATAGATAATTAATTTATTAAAATTTTAAAAATATATCTTAAAAATAATATTATATTTTTGTGACTTCTAAAAATAAGAAATTGTTATTTTTAAAAATTATTGAATAAATACCCAACACTATATTAATTATTATAACTTAATTAAAAGTATTTAATTTAATTTATTTAACTTTATTATACACTTTAAACAAATTGAAGCAAAAGTAATAATATAATAAAATACTAATTATCGCTGTCATTGCCTTCAAACTGTTCCCAAATATGCTCGACCAAGTCCTATCGAAGTTGATGTACTTCACAATTACGTACTTCCGCATTTCATTGAAGGTAATATTGAAAATCTTGGACAGGACCTTGACTAAGAAGAATCATAGGATTTTCATCATCTTCATCCCAATTTGTTATTGCATCTCATTCATCCTCGATAATCATATTATGTAATATGATGCATGTGTACATTATATCTTTCAATTTTTCTCTGTGTCAAAAGCGAGTAGGGCCATGTATAATTGCCTAACGAGATTGGAGCACTCCAAATGCTCGCAGGACATCTTTTCTAGCAGGCTCTTGTATTTGCTTAAACTTGATCATCTTTTGATCTTTTGGATATGTGAAACTTTTGACCACAGTCGCCTATTCTAGATATATGCCATCTGTCAAATAATACATTTTTTGTATTGTTTGCCATTTATCGTAAGTTGAATATCAAGAGTATTTCCTTACAATATGTTGCTAAATGGTGAAGATTGATTGAGCATATTTATGTCGTTGTTAGACCTTGCAACGCCAAAAAATGCATGCTATATCCATAAGTTTGTTGACGCGACTACTTCTAGCATTATTGTGGGAACTCCTTGATCACCTTGAGTAAATAGACCTTTCCATGCGATTGGGCAATTCCTCAAATGCCAGTGCATGCAGTTAATTCTACCAAGCATGTCGGAAAAGCCATGGCACTCTGAATGCAATTGAAGTAAATGTTGAACATCATTAATGTTAGGCCTTCTCAAGTATTATTCTCTATAAATCTCTATCACATATTAACAAAACTGTGATAAAAATTTGATTATAATGGTTTCACTGATCCTTATATATTCATCGTAATGGTTAACCGGCACTCCGTACGCTAATTGTCGGATAGCTGTGTTGATATCACGCTTTCGATTGTAATACCTGCGCTTGTATGGAAGGATATTAGAACTTTCATATGTTTGTTTCCTTTACTACTGTTCCAATAATACAATAATTTTCTCATCACTGTCGTCCATCATTTCATCGACTAAAATTTCTTTTACGTCTTCTATATGAGAGGGATCAGGATATTGAGACATTTTGAAGTATGTTGATTATGTTGTTTCAATGTGTCGAGCCTACTACTTATAGATTTCTAGTTGTGGATAGTTTTACAACGAATAGTTTTTACAACGGCTAGGTTTCCAACCGCTAGTTTTATAATGGATAGTTTTCCAACGGTTAATTTTACAACTACAAATATTTTATTATAGAATTAAATTATATAAATAAAAATACATAAAATAAACCACATAAAATAAAACTATATAAAATAATCTAAGGAATATTATATTTAGCTTTTAGGATGGAATGTGTCCGTGTTGTATTTTCTTGCTCGGTAATAGAATCAAAATCTTTCCTTGACTCCCTCCGAGTCTTTAGATTTCCAGAAGTCACAGTAGAGTATAATATCTCAACATATAATAATTTGCCATAGATGAACCAAAATATCCCAGCGCTAGATACATAAAAAATGGATATGGAAAATTTGGTGGATGGTTCGATGGGTAAACTTGGGAGATATTCATAATTTTGCATATTTTGTTCCATACTAAAATATAAAAAATTTGATGGTGTTGATTTGTGAAGAGGAAGAATTTTGATTATTTGATATAAATGTCTTGCATTCTCATCCATAATGAGGAAAATAAAAATGAAAGTATTTCTTTTTTGAATGAGTTGATAGAAAATTTTGAGTCAAAGTATTAGAATTGATTAATTGAAACAAATATATTACTTATTAATAGATAATTTTTTTATTTAAAAATATTACCATTGTAACTTTACTATCCATTTTACCATTGTTTGTCCAAAAGACTATAATAAATTGATTTCAACTTTTAAAAAGAAAAGACAAAAAGCTGCATAAAAAGTGGTCCATTTTGCATGCATAATTCAGTGTTCAATATATTACACGCTCACCATGGGTGAGAGTATAATTGAAGTGAGTAATGAAAGATATGACACTTTTCGTTGCACCTCCACTTTGACTGCCTCGTCAGTTTTTCGTCAGTCGAGCTAACAAAATTTAAGAGAAAGGAGTTTAATGTTACTAAAGTAGAACTTTACAAAGTGTAGTATTATGAATTGAAATTTAAAAAATTTAGTGATATCAGGCTTAAAATTTAGAGACGTGGGTGTAATTTAGCCACAAAAGTCCCCAAACAAATATTAAAGTAGTGTCTTCTTTTACCGAAAATCTCATTTATGGCCTCATTTGACATTTTCACCCAATTGGACCTCACTATGCATTGTTCACGTTGTCCTTATGGCGAATGACCCCAGATTCTTTAAATTCTCATAAAAAATCAAAAAGAATTAACAACCTCTTTGTCCAAAGAAAAAATTGAGAGATTCTGAAAGAGAAAAGGTGAAGAAGAAAAGACCGATTCATCGATGGAATCGCCTTTCAAAGGAGATATACTGAAAGGAAAAGTGGCATTGATAACGGGAGGTGGTTCAGGAATTGGGTATGAGATATCACTTCAATTGGGTAAACATGGTGCTTCCATTGCCATCATGGGTCGTCGCAAAAATGTTCTTCTCTCTGCTGTTGCTTCCCTTCACTCCCTTGGAATCCCTGTAATTTTCCCTTGTCGTTTTTGTTACTTATTATTGATGCATGTGTTCAGTTATATCTTTTTGTTAACATGCTTGGTTGCTGAGAAACCGTAGGAAAATCTGAGGTACTACTACTGGTCTTCCATATAACTAATGAAAATAGGTTCTGCAATCCATCCTCACAATTGGGTTGGTTTTCTATGATTTTATCAGATGGCCCTGTTCAAGATTATATATATATGCAATTTCAAGAACTCTAGAGAGACTTTTGAAGCCTCCAGAGTTGACTCTTTCCAAAAATCATCCTCGATCTTACCTCTATCACTTTGACATAGTGAATCATCCTTCTAATAATTAAGGCCCATTTGGTTAAAATCTTCCTTTCTGAAACCAAAAGAAAAAAGAAAGATTAATAGGGTGAAAAAGAACATAACTTTACCTATGTGATATGTGTTGCTAAATGAACCCTTTCATGGCTCTTATCTCAGTTGGTCAGTCGTTTCCAGGACAGCTTTTTTGAACCATGAAGAGGAGGAGAACTGAATCATGCTGTGCAATTAGCAAGAAACTCTGCTTTTTTCTTAGAAGTTAGAACATGAATTTGACTATGCTTTGATTTGATGATGAACAAACAGACGTAGAAGTTCATAGTGTTTCCACTCAAGAATTAACACTCTGGAATCTTCCTATTGCATACAATAATAATGAAATAACTAAACTGGTGCAATTATATGACCCAGTGCTGCACTTAAATGTTGCTTCTTTCTTCCCTTGCTACAAGTGCTTTCACAGATGTATCTAAAGGGAAATCTTGTCTTTTTGTTTCCTCCTTATCACTGAATACTGAGGCAAATGGGGAATCTAGGATCTTCCCAGTGCATATAGTAATAATGAAATAACTAAACTGATGTAATTTTATGACCCAGTGCTGGACTTGAATGTTGCTTCTTTATTCCCTTGCTACAAATGCTTACATAGATGTATATAAAGGCTTTTCTTGTTCTTTGTTTCCTCCTTATTACTGAATCCAACTGAGGCAAAGGGGGAGTTTAGGATCTTCCTAGTATAATAATGAAATAACTAAACTGATGTAATTTCATGACTCAGTGCTGCACTTAAATGTTGCTGCTTTATTCCATTGCTATAAATGCTTCCACAGATGTATATAAATGCTTTTCTTGTTTTTTTATTTCCTCCTTATTACTGAATCCGAGTGAGGCAAAGAGGAATCTAGAATTTAAATTTCCTGCAATTTATACTACAGGAGGGCAGGTACTTGACCACTTGGATTGCTGTATGAAATGCTGAAAAAGTGTTACTGTCAAGATTTTTAAGTAGGTGGATAATTAAATTAATTTATGAATTAATGACTAGAAATGCAATTTGGATCACATTGCAGGCTATAGGACTTGAAGGAGATGTTCGCAAGAAAGATGATGCAGTGAAAATTCTGGAATCAACTGTTAGACATTTTGGCAGGCTTGACATTCTTGTGAATGCTGCAGCTGGCAATTTTCTTGTTGCATCAGAGGATTTATCCCCTAATGGCTTCCGAACAGGTAGTTGCTTCACAGTCATGAATCTTGCATAATTGTTATAGGTGGGAAGGATTACTTGCATATTTATGAATTAGAATTTGCTTCTTTCTTTCCATAGATATGGTAGGTTATATCAATTTTGATTATTTTCTGCAGTGATAGACATAGACTCTGTTGGCACTTTTACTATGTGCCATGAGGCATTTAAGTATCTCAAGAAAGGGGGACAAGGGAAGGACCCATCTACTGGTGGTGGAATAATAATAAATATAAGTGCAACTCTACATTATACAGCTACTTGGTATCAAATTCATGTATCTGCTGCAAAGGTTAGTTTCAATTGTCTACACATTGAACTTTAGGTTCTTAAGCTGTATTAGATCTCTTGAAAATGCTGAATTGTGTACAGGCAGCAGTTGATAGCATTACGAGAAGCTTGGCATTGGAATGGGGGACAGAATATGATATTAAAGTGAATGGGATTGCACCAGGGCCTATTGGAGATACTGCCGGACTTAGTAAACTTGCACCGGAGGAGATCTTGAGAGAAGCTAAAGAGAAGTTGCCTCTAGATAAACTGGGGGAGAAATGGGATATAGCTATGGCTGCTTTATATCTCACTTCTGATGCAGGTTAGTGCCTGTTATCCATTACCCTTTTCTTCTGCTCTATATTAATGCATGCGCACCAAGCTCAAGTCAATCCTGCAAAAGAAATTTTTAAACCTGGATATTTTTGTGCTGTAAAGAAAGGAAATTTGCGACGCAAAGTGCATCTTAAAGTTCATGATAGAGTTCTTCTTAATGTTTTCTTTGAACCCTTAGGAAAACATGTCAATGGAACAATATTGGTGGTTGATGGAGGGGATTGGCTGAGAAAACCTCCCCATCTTCCGAAAGATGCAGTGAAGCAACTGTCTCGAGTTGTGGAGAAGAGGTCTAAAAATGCACCAGTTGGGGTTCCAAAGAGCAAGCTTTGATTCCCCTTCATTATATGGAGAACTACATGCAAGTTCCAGTTACAAGATAACATTACGAATTTGATGAAGCTGAAACTAAGAAATTTTAAGTTATTTATCGATTTTCTCTATTTAAAATTAGTTAAATATTTTTACATGAAGCCAAGCATATTATATATAAATATTGCTCGAAAGAATTGTCTACATCATTTGTGATTGGTGCCTAATGTCTTCACCAATATAATTTGTTAGTCCAAATATAAGAAATCTAAAGTTACAAACATTAAGTATTGATTAATTCTAGTTTCATAATATCATTCTATTAGAAGTGAGCATGTTATATTATTTTATTATGCAGTTATTAAAGATATGTAACATGTAAATTTTACTAATTTTAATTTTTTTTATTCTTAATTTAATTTTTTTCAATAAATTTTAAGTTAATTGCAAATAGTTATAGTTAAAAAAAATTATTAGTTTTTTATGAAACAAAAATTAAGAAAAAATTAAATTTTCATTGTCCCATCATCTCGTTATACTCGAATTTATGAATCTAAACTGTCTGAAAAGATCGAAACATACTCAAATTTCTGAATTTGAATCTGAACTCTCTAAAAAGATCGAAGCAGATTGGAAGGAGATTTTTATATTATGGTACAATTATAAAAATTTAATTTTAAAAGTTTTTGAAGTTTCCTCAATTCATATTCATCATTAATGGTGGCCTTCTTTTCACTTATTTTGAAAGGGAGTTAAAGAAATTCAATTTTAAAGAAGTAGACTTGCTTCGAGGGGAACAAAGTAGTTGAGAATTGAGCAGTTTAGTTTGATTATTTGAAAATCACTAATATCTTACTCAATTCCAGTTTTTCTTTTAAAAAAAAAAAAAAGAAATCAAACATCAAATGGCACTATCCCAAATTGACTAATTTTCTTTTAGGTTCTAACATTAAAAGAAATATTAATGATCTTAAACCATGAATTATAAATAGAACAAATAATTTACAAGTTGGTAAAGACTAAAATCCTTAAATTTTAAAAAAGGAATAAAGAGCTTGTACCTTAATTTTAAGACTTTAGTTCAAAACTTTAAATAAACTCAATAAAATAAAATAGAATAAGAGGAGATACATAAGTAAAAGTTTAAATTGTAGTACCAATAATTAGAAATTGAATTTGTGTAAGTTATGATCGTGATAGGTGAAAAAAGAATATATTATGTTTGTGGTATTCATAGGTAAAAAGAAAAACAATAAGATGGTATTAATAATAACCATGCATTTGAATGTGCATGAGTATATATATACATATAAAATCAATTCTGTCATTTGAATTTAAATTAAGATATAATATAGGAATAATTACAAATTCAGCGTCTTAATTTTTTAATTTTTTTCTATTTCAATATTTGAATTATTTTTTTATTCAATCAAATTTTTAAATTTCCTAATTTTATATATCTTATGGTGTCTTACAAGATTTATGGATTAAAGTAATAATTTTAACTGCACAAAGTACGAACAGCTCTTCAAACTTTTAGTCGAATCTCGATTAAGCTCTTAAATTTTAAGTCGGAATAATTAAACCCTTAAATTAAATAATATGGAACAATTAAACTCCTCTATGCAATTCCATTACTTTTGGCATTAACTATTTTGATAAAAGGTACCAATAATCCTTTAAAATTTTGACTAAATCTCACTTGAATCCTTAAACTATAAGGTGGAACAATTAAGCCCTTAAACTAAAAAATTATTGTTTCAACAAAAGAAAAAAGATAAAAACCCTTTCGTTTTTCACACCTAGATTTTATCTTTAATTCTTTTATTTTTCACACATAGGTTTTATTTTATTTTTTTTGTTAAAATAATTATTTTAATTTTTGTATTATGTTTTTATTTGGCATTTTTTAAAATATAAAAAAATAGAATTTATAATCTAAGTGTTTTTATGCTATTGCTTGTCAATTTGTTTGGGTCGTTATCGATAAAAATAATTATTTATAGTAGTAACAAAGTTGCATAAAAGGGTTTAATTGTTTCATATTATTTAATTTAAGGGTTTAATTATTATAATTTAGAATTTAAGAGCTTAATTGATATTTATTCAAAAGTTTAAGAGATTATCTGTATCTTTAGACAAAATAATTAACAATAGTTGTAACCAAGTTATATAGAGGAGCCTAATTGTTTCATATTATGTAATGTAAAAGCTTAATTGTTCCAACTTAAAATTTAAGGGTAATTTTGGTACATTTTACCTAATTTAATTCATTTTACTCATAAAATGACCTAAATTCCTTATTAATCTTTACTTATAATTTTTTCTATTTCTTCTTTTCTCTTTTTTATAAATTTTTTTAATCTTTTTTTTATGATCTATCAAATCTTCTTTTAGCACTAAAGAAAATATTGGATTAAATTCTTTTAATTTTTATTCATTTTAAAAGAATATGTACTCATCATTTTTTAACTTCTAAAAATTATTTTTTTAACACTTAATATTTTTTTTTTTCCTTTTATTGTTTTGAAGTGAAAATATATATTTTATTTTTATTTTTGAGGTGAATACATAAAAATAAAAATAAAAAGTAAATAACATTTAATTTTTTTAATTTTTATTTGAATGAAACAGAAAAATAAAATTATTTTACTTTTTTTCTTTTAATCTTTTGAGGAACAAACGAATTTAAAAAAATAGTTTCAAAATGGATAAAAATAAAAATAAAAAATGATATTATTTTGGAAAAGAATATTTAAATTAATTTACTCTTTAAAATAAGTCAAATAAGCACTTTAACCTGTAAAACCGGCTAGAAACACTATATTGAATATTTTCACCGGGTTCAAACACTTAATTGAACCAAAAATAGTTTAAACACCAAAATAGAAAAAACAAAAAAGTTAAAGCACCCAATTTGTAATTTTCTCTATTATATATAACAACTCAATTCTATAAATTGAATTTCAACACAGTTATCCCTAAAAGAAACAGTATTATAAAATAAAAAGAAACAGTATTATAAAAGAATAATAAAATATTTTCAGACCATTGAAAGTTTTTGAATAATTCGGTTAAAGTATTTTTCACTACTTTTTTTTTTTTTTTTCAGTCTCATGAAATAATTGTTTTGTTGGAAACTCAAATGGTGGGATATGCAAGCAGGTAGTTTATGTGGTACCTGAGATTACCAAATCAAAACACTTATTAATTAACACAAAACATGCTAATGACACATGCCAAATCCCATACACATAACAAAACTATAGGGTACTTGGTAGCATTTATAAGAACCAAAAGTTGCCCTTGTAAGAGACCTTTTGTGCCAGTGGCTGCACAGCTTCACCTTGTTTACCTTTTTAACTTATGTTAGTGCCAAATAATTAAAACATATAACAATGCATTTAACAATTACTAGAGTTTGCCAGACATTATCTCATGGAAATAACTACCACTTTGTGTCCTCCTTTTCCAATTCTTTATTCATAAGAGTAATAAGGCAGTGTCTGTGTCATATTCTAACTTCTAACCCAAGGAACCCAAAGATAAATAAAGGGAAGAGAAAGCCCAAAAAGCTTCCACCGCGTAGAAGATGTAAAGGAATGTGCAAAAGTATAATACAAATAAACCAAAGAAATAGCAACAGGACTATCAGATCTAAGTACTGCCCAAGAACTTCACAGATTCACATAGAAATACACACAATATACGAGATACGGCTAAAAAAGGCTTGAAACCCTATGTCTTGATCCCTCAATTCTGATCTTTGGTCGACTTCCTTCAAGGGTATGAAGATGAAGCTCCTTCTATCACCTTATAATGAAACAGACTTGATAATTTCTAGAGGGTCTAAAGGATCGGTACCAGACAAGTGGAAATACATCTTTCAGACATCGCAGTCACCTTTCAGTAAACAACTCTAACCAAAACACCTGGATGCTGACATACCATACAACAAATCAACAAATTCTCTCACCATCAATTAACCTAGCCTTTCCTTATCTTAGAGAGCTTATCATGTAAAAGATAGAAAAGGGAGTGATGCAAAATAAAAGAGACCAATAGGAAACCGAGCAATGGAAATACAAGGCTACAAAAAATAAATCCCGAGTTCTTGCATAAGCAAATAAATCTCAGTCTGTACATTTCCATGAAGCTACAGCAATTCTTATAAACAAAAGATTAAAAAAAAAGAACGAGAAAGAAAAAGAACCAAGCTACTTATGTCTAATGCCACCCACAGACACAGGAGCAAACAAATCCTAAAAGCCCGAAGAGACTCATGGTCACTCACTAATAAATGGCTAAATACAGCACAACCTGGTCTAGTACACTTCAAAATTGTATATCTGTTAGTGTTACAGACTGCTTGTTTTGTTCTCGAACAACGATCATTCATTACGGCCGGCCCGACCAAAGACTTCAAACCCGGCCCGGGCAAGCTAGATTATGGAACTGATCTGACCGAACTGGGTCTAATGGAACAAAATCTCAATCTCAATTGAGCTCCAAAATACTCTCTCTACATAGGCAGTCTCGAGAAAAACATGTGAACTCCAAGAACAAAGAGGAACAGAGAAGCAACATGCATCTATATCTAAAACATGAATACAGGTCAATTAACCTCGAGAAAGAACCCACAGCCAGTTCAAACAACATGAATTCAATAACAAAAAGCTAACTAACTATTTTCCTAATAACAGAGCAAGAACTTCAAAGGCCTTCACTTTAGACACCGCTTACTATTAATTTTATTTTAATTTTGCTGGAACTTGCTTTAGAGAAACATACCACAAAAAGAATAAACAAAAATATGGCAATCTCAATATCACAGGGAGGTAAACCCATAGTCCAATTCTCATTGGACAAGACTAACAAACTGAATACAAATTATCATTCCAAGAACTAACTACAAAACCAACTAGACCATAGTAATGGGATAGGGTGCCACACAGGATCTGCCCCGAGCAGGGCAGAAATCTACATTCCCTGTGGAGATGGCATTAGATAAATGGGGTGGGATGGGAAATAGCTCCCTATCTGGCTCTTTACCGTTCATAAAACCAACATATGATTCTCATATTGGCATTAAGATACATGAAAATAAGATCTATATTGTACCAATAATCTGTTATACAAAGTCACCATCAAACAAAAGTTTTCAGTACTTGAGATAGCTTAATACCTAAAACTCAGTAAAATACAAACTGCTAAAACAAAGTACTTCTCCAAATTTTTATTGAAAATGCTAAATTTAAGAAGTACCTAACATCAAATGATTCCACATATTTGCATCAAAGATTACGTACATAGAAACTTACAAATGATGCCAATCCTTTATCCGTTTGCACTCCCCTCCTCAGACATCCAAGTTCTCCATCTGAATGTTGCTTTTCAGAGGCACATATTCTCCAAGGTAGCCACCAAGATGCTCGTGCAAAGCAATCTTATCAATTCCCTGATGGTGATAACTCTTGCAAACATAGTAAAAGACACTCTGCACCAGCAAACCCACCAGATTTATAATCACTAAAACCCCAACCAAAAATCCTCCAACGACAATTCTGGTAAAAACACCATAGCTGTCTCCTCCATGAACCACAACAGACCCAAAAATCCCACCAATAACTCCACAAATAGCTAAATACCCAAAAACCAGAATCACAGCAACACGAATCCTTCCCTTCAACAGCTCATAACTCTTTTTCATAGCTGCAACCCCATAAAGTGGTTCAAGAACAGAAACCACACTAGCCAAGTGCCACAGTGCAGTAATATAGACATGAACGACCAAGAAAAGCAAGAAAATGACCAACAGAGAGAAAATAACTAAAAGGGGATTCTGGGCATCGATAGCAATAACTAAAATAACCAAGAAAACAAGAAACACAGAGTTATACAGGACCATCAAAAGAGAAACCCATAAGAAAGTGACAAACAAGCGCTTAAAAACTTTGGGAATAGCAGAAATAGTAGAAGAGAAAGAAACAGGCTTTGAGGTATAGAGAGAAGCAACGGTGAAAACGACAGCAGCAGTAGAAAGAAGAGAGAAAGCAAAAAGAAAGATTAAATAACAGAACTGAAAGATCAAAAGAAGAGTCCATTCATGACGAGTTTGAGATGGGTCTGCAGACGGGTGATCTTCAAGTTGAGATAAAAGAGGATGAGTGAAAAGAGAATGGGCTAAGATTGCAAAAGAAAGAGGGAAAATTAGGGTTAGGGTTATGAGATAAAATGCCTTTGGAGAACGCTTTGGGATAGAGATTGATTCTCTTAAAATATCTGGTATTGTCAAGAATTGAAGCTCTTCTGGTGCCAGATCCATGCTGTTTCTATATGGGTATTACTGATCCAATAATGGTAATTATAATCAAGAAAAATGGGTTTATAGAGAGAAAGAAAGGGCTTCTATTAATGTAGATTCTTGAATGAAAGAAAGAAAGAAAGAGAGATGAGGTAAAGAACTAAAGAATGAGGAACAAAGAGAAGGAAAGGGACAAGAAGGTAAGAAGCTGTTAACTTAGATCAGATGCCACTTTGTTATCTTTTAACTAGTTTCCGATTTCGGATTTTATTTATTTCTTTTATTACATGTTTAATTGTTTTTCTTTTTCTGGATTATTATTTCTTTTTCTAGCAGTTTTTATGTCTTTTCTTTTTCTAACTTGTTTTTTAGTGATTCCTTTCAGGTAAATTGCTCCATTAGAGCTAGATTTTTAGATTTTGAATCCCATTGGTTTTAATATTTTACTTTTTTAGTATAAGTATTTTTATTATATTTGAATTTAAAGTATTTACAATTTCATCGATTCATTTTTAATTTAACTATTAAATAAAAAATATTTTTCGGTCATTTACCACATCATCTTTATTCACTAATAATTTATTATATAAAATATATAAAAATTATTTCTAAACGCCTATAATTTATAAAAAATTTAGAACTAAATCTAACGTATTTAAAAAATAAATTATCATTATTGATATAGTAAATTAATTTAATAATTTTAATTTTAAATGTCATTATTAATAATTTGATGCTAATAGACCTAATTGATTTCTTATATAAAATCATTAAAAATCACATAATATATACAGATATATATTAATATTGTCAAAAATATCATTATTACGTTATAGAATTACTATAAACATTTAAAATATTAATTCAAAAGTTTTCTTTTGCTATTCTATTTGATAAATTTATTATACCATTGATCTATTTTTGCCTTTCTGATTTTTAGAAAGTTATAAACATTTATATTTTATATTTTCGTTATTATAGTCAAATTGAATTAATATTAATTGGAATCAATTTCATTTAAAAATGAAATATTCTTAATTTTAAAATAGCAAATGATTTGATTTTTAGATAATTTGTCTATTGTTATTTAACACTCCAGTAATGATTTCATAAATGGCGGTCTACATTAGAAATAATAAAAAAGAAAAGGGCAAAGTTTTTAATTTTGGAAAAAAGGAGGGATGAAATTGCAGAATGAAAAGAGTATAGCGGCTGAGTTTTGTCGGCGATGTTGAGAATGGGAAGTTATGGAATGTTCCAGATTCTAAGGCTGCCTTGCTATATTAAAAGCTTTGAACATTGGCCAACAAAATACATTATTTGGTCCTTGCTCACTCCATAGGTTTTTTGCAGACTCTCTTTTTTCTTTTCTTTTACTTATCACGGTGGACTTATTAGGGTCGTCAAAATAGGTCATGATACGATCAAACGAAATTTTCTTAAAAGCATAAAAAATTACTATATTAGAGTTTATCCATTTATGATACGGTTTGAAACGTATCATATAATTGATTAAATGCGTTATATATATTGTGTCACGTTATATGTATTACTATATTCAACTAATTAATTTAGTTGTTAATTTCAAATAAATATATTATATATATCGTGTCATAAATATCAAGTCGTGTTACTATACAATTAATTAAATAAATGTGTTACACGTATCGTATTTATATAATCTATTTAAATCATGTGTCGTATTAAGGTCTAGAGATGTTAAATAGATTGTGTTCATCCTTAATCGTATCTTATGAGGTTGACACAATACAAACATGACCCATCAATATATTTTATACCCCTATTGTTATATTAACAATTTTATTTGTGAATTTTGTAAAAAGAAATTTTGACAAAGAAAAGAAAAAAAAAAGATCATTGGTGGTAGTAATTTTGCGATCATATTAATCATTTTCATGGCCGCTTTCAAAAAATATATATTTATAAAACTGTTTTTTTTAATTCGAATTCAGAATTTTGAGCCTCTTGTTCAAATAAATAACATCTACAATTTAAAATATGTCTAAATGATATATATTTAGTTTAAAATTATTAAAAACGACTTCATTATATAATTTCTTAAAGTTTTAAAAGTTGTAAAAGATGAATATTAGATTTCAGAACTCGGATTTTCAGAAAACTAGAAAATTAGATCTATTTTGTAAGAACCCATAAAACAGTATATATCGGGTATATATATATGTAAATCATAAGTATAGATTTTGTTGTGTTTATATTATGTGTGTTTTATATGAATATAAACATAAAAGGAATATATCAATTATATATTATATCAAAAAATTATTTTCTAAAAAAATATAAAAAAAATTTAATGTATACAGTAGATAGCATATACTAAGCATATAACGAGTTTATTTCAGATTTGTGATACTTTAATTCTTACTAAATTTTTTCCGTACAAATTTTAAAATTACTTTATATATTATTTTATACATCGATATGAATTATTATCCTTCTTCACGATCGATGTTGAAAAGAAAATATGAGACATGCGAACATTCTCATTTGTTGCTGCTGAATTAATAGCACAACATCATCTTGTTGCTACTGCTATTTTTGATCTATCATCATTAGCTATTTAAGAAGGCATAATCAACACTCCTTTAAACAGATAATCGATATCATCAACTTCCTTCTTCTCCTCTGATTTTCAATTTTATAATTTAACCACTCAATTGCCGACCGCCATCCATTCTTTGTTGTTCTATAATTACTTTTGTCTTCCAGTTTTCTTGAATTGGGTTTGCATCTTAAGTATTTAAGCATAGGGACTAATCGCAAATTATAAGATGGGCTCCTGATTCATATAGCTTTACGGATTTAGGGATCCATCCGACGCCATTTTATTTGTAAGAGAATATGCAATTTAAAAAAAAAAATTTATGTTTATTAATTTTATATTAAATATTTATTAATTTATATTCATTAAACATGTGCTGAATGGTTTTTGTTTAAATATAAAATGTTTATTGTTTTAATTTTGTTAAAAATATATATGTACTATAATATAAATATTTGTAGTATAACTTTAGCTTGATGTTTATTTTCTGTTTACCACCTGTATAAAGACGATTTATATTATGTCTATATTATATATGTTTATTTGAATGAATTAAGTGGGTATGATTTTTATTAATAACAAATCTCCATTGACAAACTAATAAATATTATACCTATAAATGATGAATATTTATATCAATCATAAAAAATTCTAATAATGTATAAAAAAATAATAAAAACTTTCATAAATAATCAATATTTTTATTTAAGAATATTGATGAACATTATATGCATAGACAATAAACATTATATAATAAATATTAATATTAACACTAATGAATAATACATTAAACAAAATGAACACTAATATTAATAGTAATGAATATTAAGTTCACAAATAATGAATATTTATATATAAAAAAAATTAATTATTATAAAATATTACATCCGATGGACATTATACATATAGAAAATGAACATTTTAGTACATATAAATGAACAAAAAAATATTAATATCTGGTCTAATAATTATTTTTTGACATGTGTTACTATATTCTTACGCACATGATTTTTAATTTTAATACGTGCACTTATGACACGTATAATTCAAATTTATGTATAATTTTATAGTTTTTTCTATTTTTATTGATAATTTTTATATTATTGTATTAATAAATATTAAAATATAAACAAAATTAATAAAGACTTTAAAATATTTAATTCATTATTATTTTTATATATTTTAAATAATTATAAAATATTAAAAGATCTATTTAATTTTATATATAAATTCAATTTATATTATTATTTATAATCAAATTAATTACGACGGTCGTAGAATAAATGACAAACAACTAGCTTTTATAAATATATAGAAATAGTTATTTAAAATACTATTTTTAATATAATATTAATTTGAAACCATTTTAGTATAATTTTAAAAAATAGAAATTTTATATGTCAAAAATAAATATATATGTCAAAATAAAAATATTTAAAATAGTGTGATGAAATAATTATAACAATAATATAACATTCGAATAAATGAATAATTTTTATAAATATATAAATATATTTATTAATATAATATTAATTTTTATAAATATATTTTATTATAATTTAAAAAATATTAAAAATCGTACAATCTAAAAGAAATGAAAAAAATGAAGACAAAAGATTTCATTTATGCAATTTGGAAAAAAATAGACAGCTGTTTTACTCTCATTTTCCATATTTATAGCTACCGGTCTATATGGAATCATGGACTGTAATCCATATTATAAGCAGTGGGGATTAACTGCACCATGATTTGGGCTAGCAAATCCAAATCTGGCCTAAGTGCAAAAGTCTGACCTATCTTTTTAATGGGTCCAACTATCTAAATAATTTAGGACATAATATAAATAATCTTAGGATAAATGGTTAATTTGCTCTATGCAGTTATATCCAATAATTAAATACACACAATTTAAATTCTTTTTCAGCAAAGGGCTCCTTGATAACCCTCTGATACAAAGATCACTTGCTTCAGTCCCTCAGTCATCATAGAGAACTGAAACACAAGAGAGAGAAGGCAAAAGCTTCAAAGAGTGAAGAAAGATGGAAACAAAACCTAATGAAATCAGTAGCTCAAAGATGTTTGGAGGATACAATAAAAGATACAGACATTTCAGTCCAACACTCGGCTGCTCCATGACTTTCCACATCTATTTCCCTCCTTCCTCTTCTCCTTCTCACAAATTTCCTGTACTTTTCTTTTCTTTTCTTTGTAACCCATTTCGCTTTCGCTATAATGTTTTGTACCCAGATCCCAATTTCCAATCTTTTTGCTTTCTTATACACACACGCAGGCATGGCTATAACATCATTTGCTAGGATTTTAATTTTATTTCTAAGTCCTTGCAACCGCTTCGTGGTGATCTTTGTCTTTTCTGTTTCTGTTAATTGCTAATCAGTGAAGTTAGATTGTCTATGTAATTCATGATTCTGCGTGCTCAGGGTTTTAATGGTGGAGTATTTATGCATTATAAGAGAATGATGTAGTCTAGTGTTTGTGTGTGTGTGTGTGGAAAGGGTGTTTAATTAGTGGTCAATTTTAAATTTAAGGATATTAATTGGTTGCTGTATACGATCGTTAATTTTATTTTAGCTGATTTAGTTGCTGATTTGTTATGAAATGTTGTTGGTCTTTCTACAAGCCTGATCTGATTATTTCACATATAAACTTGATAGTAGGGGACTAGACTAAGCTATAAATTAGTCTCATAATCTGTATTAATCTTTTATCTGTTAATTCCAACTTTTAGCTCTATAGATGTAATATAGACATGTATAGGTAGATATCATAATGGTATTGCCTTTGTTTTTGAACAGATCCTTTATTTTCTCTCCGGTCTTACCTGCACTGATGAGAACTTCATAATCAAGTCAGGAGCTCAACGTGCTGCCTCATCTGAGGGTGTTGCACTGATTGCCCCTGATACATCTCCAAGTAAGTGCGCATTACCTTTTAGAACTATCAGCATTCTTTTCTTTTTATATATATGATCTAAATAGTCATTTAGTAATTTGTGAGTCTATTACTATTTCACTCTGCTATTATTCACCCCATGTGAGACTATGTTGTTGACCAACCAGAAGACTAAGTTAAGTGTATTGATTGCTCTTCTTGACGCCCATACTGATGTTCCTATGTTTGATATTTTTCTTTCTCTTTTAGAATTCTTTGGATCAGAAGTCCCAGGGATTTAGTAAGAGAAGCTTGTGTTGCCTATCTGCATGCGCTCAGTTCATGACACATGGTTATATAAATGCATTAACTTCTTTTATTATTCACTGGTCCAGCCAAAAATATATATTTTCTATTGCCTGAAACCAAGGAATTTTGAATGCTTAAATAGTTCTGCTAGTTTTTGTTGTCTACAGATACCGCCGTCCTTGGATTTCCTAAGGATATATGAATTTAATTGTTTCATGTCATTAATAAAGCAATAATTTATAATGCTTAAATATGGTTTTATAAAATCTTGATTAGAATGGAATACTCAATTACTTGCTGTTGTTCAGTGGGCTTCAATTTCTTTTCATAGTTATCTTTAGAATAAACTATAAGTTTCAGAATTTGAATATGCTAGTGGACATGATCCAGAATCCTTTGTGGTGACAAGTTGTTTTTTCTTGTATTGCAGGAGGCCTGAATGTGGAAGGAGAGGCAGACAGTTGGGACTTTGGTGTAGGTATGGAGATTAGGCTGGTAAATTTAGCTTGTGAAATATTTGCAGATAGTTTTTACATGCTACTGTGAAAATACTTATACATGATATGCATACCAATTTTTATTCTCTTGTTGAGTCTTCCTTTGTTTCAGTTAGTCTTTTTATGAGATGTATACAGCATTGTTAGGATCAATGAGTTGTTAACTCTATGATGATTCTGAGTACAGAAGATGGTTAGACCAATAAGTTATGTGGTTAAGGATTGTTTAATTACTCCTGCTATCTGTTAGGAGTTGAAATATGCTATCATGCATTTTAAATGATTCACGCAGTAGTAGTGACTGCAGCACATCAAAACCACAAAGTGTAAATCTCTTAAAGTTATGATTTTCAGTTGGAAAGTTTGTCAATTGCCATCATGTTTTTCTGGTAGTGCTTCTGGTAAAATAGAAAAGGAATATCAAGAAGGCTTCAAGAATCAAATTCATTTTCTCATGTTTATAGCAAGTCCATATAGCCTAAAATAGTTTGAAATGGAGAAAAGAGCATCCATACAGCTGACCCCAACTAGCTTGGGACTAATTCTTAGTTGAGTTTACTTGAGTTGTATAGCAAGTTGATGGAACCAAATAGTATTAACATGATCCAATTTTTGCTCTATTTTGAAAAAGTGAAGTAATAGATTGTGAAAATAAGTTAGTTGAGGTCAACTTATGCAGACATGTCTAGCTTAGCATCAAGAGAGTTGTGAGAACCAGATCTTAGTGTCAAACCCTTGACTTAAAAATGAGTATTATCTAAATTTAATTTGTTTTATTTCTTCTCAAATAGGTGCTGGATTTTATCTTAATGCTACTCAGGAGAAGTGGAAAAATTGGCGTATGTATGACTATGTTGTCAAGGAACTGCCAAAGCTTCTGAGTGACAATTTTCCGCAGCTTGATACATCAAGGGCATCTTTATCTGGTCATTCAATGGGTGGCCATGGTGCCTTAACAATTTACCTGAAAAATCTTGATAAGTACAAGGTAGTTCATCATATCATTTATTTTTTTTCTTTTCAATTATTGATATTATTGAAATCCAAATGCCTTCCAGCCGAAGTTCTGGTCTTAACATTGAGGCATACCTTGAGAAGAATCCTCTTTGGAAGGAGAAGATGTGTCATCAGATGACCAATTTATGTCACTTAGGCTCTTGTCTTTGTTCCATGATTTTTTATCTTTATTTTTACTCATTTTGCAGTCAGTTTCTGCATTTGCACCGATTTCCAATCCTATAAACTGTCCCTGGGGCCAGAAAGCTTTCACAAATTATCTTGGTAGCAGTAAAGGCGATTGGGAGGTTAGTGACCTGAAGAATGTAGTACATCTTGATTTACACTTTTTGAGATGATTTCGATGTAATTATCAAGGTGCGAATTTGCAGGAATATGATGCTACTTCTCTGGTTTCAAAGTTCCATGATGTATCAGCTACCATTTTAATTGATCAGGTAAAATTTATGTCTTTTAAGTTTGATTTAACCTGCAAAATGGAAATACTGTCGCGAAACCTTCAATAAATTATTTATTTTTTCCTTCTTCCATTACTAAGTCAAGGAACATTAATGTTGCTAAGAGAAGTACAAACAAAAATGTAATTTAGTTGGTAATAAATATTGTGCATGCCACTATTTCTTGTTTTCTAATGTCGTTTTGAGATTATGATTTAGGGTGTGGTTTTCCACAGTCGACCAAGATGGGGAAAGCGATCTTTTGCAGTTGATTTTGCAATGGATGCTTTGTGAAGTTCTATGTAATCAATAATTCCTAAGTTTACTGAGATGACCTACTTAGATACAATGCGAAGTAAAATAATGCTGTTAAAATAACTTGGTACAAACAGAAATTTATAGGTTTAGATGATAAAAGGTCTTTCTGGAAGTGTTATCTATATCCTATCACAAATATAGATGTTAATCTTACTTTCACATTGTACTCACAAACATACAGTCCCCGCCCCACCTACTGCATTTGGCAAATTACTGAAACAAAAATTTGTGATAAAATTACTGTTGAGAGGTAAAATTTGTTTGCAATGGTGGAGTGCCCAGGATTTGGGTTCATATGGAACTTTTGGGTGAAAGAATCGAGGGATTTACAAGTTTGGGAATTGACAAATGCAGCTGAAAAATTTAGCCAATAACATGAAGAAAACCAATCGTGGAAGTGGGACTGAACCTTGAAATTTACAAGTAGGAGTGATTGTAATATCTCTTCGTCTTTGAAGATTGAGATCATCTTGGGTGCTCCAAGGAAATAGGAGCATAATTTGTTCTCTTATCATCCTGTACATTTAATGGAAGATTCAATATTGTTGCATAAAAGTAAAGATGCTTAGACTGTATGAAAGAAAATAAGAATCAACTGTCAGCCTTCAAATAGCGGGTTGAAATAATGTGCCACTGAGTTTCTCGATTTCAAATAGCGGGTTGAAATAATGTGCCACTGAGTTTCTCGATTTCATTCTCTAAAGAAATGCCCAATTTTCTTCTCCCACCCCTGCATAAAGTGGAGTCTTTGTATGTGTACTTCCTTTTCCTACCTTACTTCAGGTTTTCGCTTTTGAGCTCTTGTTCTTTGCTGCTGTGTTTGGTCAGGGGGAAGATGACAAGTTCTTGCATGATAAGCAGTTGCTGCCACAGAAATTTGAGGAGGCATGCAGAAGTGCTAATGTTCCGCTTCTGTTGCGAATGCAACCTGGTTATGATCACTCCTACTTTTTCATTTCCACTTTCATCGATGATCACATCCGCCACCATGCACAAGCGCTGAATCTGTAATTCATGCCTGGAAATTTGTGTAACGGGACAGGAGGATTGTTCCTAGCAATATGGTGAACCTTAAATAAACGTTGTACTTGCTCCTTTGCTTTCCCAGGAGATAAAAATATTATACATATGTATGTGATGGAGATGTAGTATGTAGTAGCATATGTATTCCCTCATATTACTGTTACTTTAAAACTTGGTAGCATGAAAGCCACACATTTCCTGTGGTTTTTCATATAGTGTAGTTTAAATACTGTTTTTGCACTTATTTATTTTATATGCTACCAGCCATGGTACTTGATAATGCTAACAAGTCCTCTGTTAGCATTATAGCATCAGCATTAATTAAGTTGACAGCCAGGCTAATCCTTTGCTTCAAGTGAAATAAAAAAGCCATGGTTCTTTAAGCTGAAATGTATCGTGGAAGGAAGAGCTACAGCAAACCACCAGACATGTAGCCTTGTCATGCCCCGCTAGAGTCTCAAGTTTGAGACGGACCTCTCCCTCCTCAAATTGTAATTGTTCGTGAGGGTATCGAGCTCGAGACCGCTTCTCCCTTCTCCTCAAATTGTAATTGTTCGTGAGGGTATTGAGTTCGAGACCGACCTCTCCCTTCTCCTCGAATTGTAATTGTTCAAAAAAGAAAAAGAGCGAAAGCACAATCATTAAAATTATATGGTAAAAGCAGCTAAAAAGGCTATCATCAGATTGCTCATCACTAGTAAAACAAGGCCATGTAATCATTGCTCATCAGAGAAACAATTAAATTAATTAATCTGGTGCTTCTTTTACCTGGAGTGAACTTGACTTCTATGTGGATAAGCTCCAATAATTCAGGAGCAATTTTTCCCGACTTTTTGGTGTAGATGTATTAAATTTCAAAAAAAAAAAATAATTAAAAGAGAAAAAAATAGTGTATGATATTGTTAAAATAAAGAAAATATAACTAATCGCAAAGAGCGTAAAAGATTATTTTTATTTTCTTTTTTGCAATTAAACCTATATCATCGGTAAAAGTATTATTTTTACTAGGTTTTGAGACTCAAATTCTAATTAAATTTATAAATAA
Source organism: Ricinus communis (assembly GCF_019578655.1). Lineage (NCBI taxonomy): Eukaryota > Viridiplantae > Streptophyta > Magnoliopsida > Malpighiales > Euphorbiaceae > Ricinus > Ricinus communis. Next base: position 15,161,446 of record NC_063259.1, on the reverse strand, counting down.
AACTTACATATTCATGTGAAATAATGAATTTACATGAGTATGATTAGTTACTAATTGAGTCAAAACAAACTTGACTATTTCATATGTCGTTAAGTTTTTAAGACACTTTTTTGATTTGCCAATCAATATTTTATTATTACATTCTTATTATTATAAGAAGAAGGTACAAATGAATTTTTTGTGCTTTTTTTTGTAATGGAAGAAAATGGCATATATTTAATCCCATGTTTTAATTAACACGAATGATTTTCTTTTCAAAAGAATTTATAAGTATATAAATTTAAAATAAATATATAAAAGAATCAAAAACATATAATTTTAATATATGTTATATAGAATAAAATATAAATATTAAATTTAATATTATTTCAATTCTTTCATACAATCCAATTCGATATAATTCACGATAAATCGAAACTACACGTGTTGTGATTTCATATAGAAAAAGATTAAATATTAAAATGTGATTTTCAATTTTAGAAATTTTCCATTCGATTTGAAAATTTTAAAAATGTTATATACTTAATATTAAATAACTAATTAAATGCGAGCGAGTAGATATTTTTAATTATATATTTTTCTTTCGAACTCTTTATTAAATTTTATCATAAAAACCCATGTAGATATTTATTATTCATTTATCTTTTAGAGTTACTAAACCCACTAAATTATATCCTTAAGGGATCATTTGGTCTTCGATCTTAATCAAGATAAACATAATGTCCAGTTCCATAAAAAAACAAAAATCAAAACCGCCATTGTTATAAAACAAAAGAAGCGAATGACATCTGTGTCTGTCTTTCCTCTTCGCAATGAAGAAGAAGGAGGATGAGGAGGAGGAGGAGGAGAGGGGAGAAATGAGGGGTAAGAGAATAAAAAGGAAAAAGAAAATTTAGCAATAGCATGAGCTCTGTTGGGTCCACGTGGCGAGATATAAGTGGTTAGGTGCTTTTTGGAGTTGAGAGAGAGAGAGTCTCTCTCATGCGATGCCTGCCATGTCAGAAGAAGAAATGTAAAAGCCACCCCCCGGTCCTATGACCCCGGCGAATCCGTATCGTATGCCTTCTTTTCTCTCTTTCTCTCTCTAAAACATTAATTATACTTTCTCTCTCTAGGAAAAAAAAGAAACTATTGATTGTGTCTCTTATATAAGTAGTCCCTTTCTCTTTCTCTTTCTCTGTCTATATTTAATCTAATTTTATCATTTGTTGGCGTGTGCGTGGTGGTGTCTCTTCTTTTCTTCTCTTTTCTCCCTTCCATGCCCTAATTTCTCATGCCTCCCACTCGTCTTTCTCGTTTAATCTCTTCATTATTTTAGATTGTTGTTACACCAATTTCACTTTCCTGTGATTTTGATCTCGATTATAGGATTGGTGAGCTTCTTATCCTATCTGGGTAGTGTTTATTTTTCTTTATTTCTTGACTTTTTCTTTTGTGGGTCTGAGCTAATTCCTGCTATTTGCAGTGTGATTGTATTGCTTGATGTGTTAGTTATTGCATTTAGTTTATTGATTCATTCATTCATGCTTCGTAATTTGGTAATTGGGTTTTTCTAAACCATGTGGTGTCATTGCAATAGTTAATGCAATGAAGAGTGGGGAGGGTTTTCTTTGTTTCAAGTAAATGTGCTTGCTTCATCTGGTCTGCATTTTCAATTTTGGCCGTTACTGTGAAGAAATTAAAAAATGTGCTTGCTTGCTTGCTATTTGATGGTTTTCATAGTTTAGTTTACATGGTTCAATTGATAATTGCATAGGGAACTAGGGCTTGTGGTTGCATGATTTAGTAGTGATGTTCTGGTATATTATTTGGTTTTCAAATTCTGGTTTGATTGGATTTTTTTTGTGCCGTTTTTTTAGTAGTGATGATTTAGTGGTTGCATGATTTAGTAGTGATGTTCTGGTAGAAATGTGCCATATAAACCTCTTGCATTGTGCCATTAGGTCTTCTTACAATTAGTGGCTGACAAATTTGAAGTCAAAAGTCTTGGCTGGTTGCCTATATGTTGTCAAATGAAGTTATTGTCAAGTATGGGAGACTGAATTGTTCCTTTTGTCATGCTGTAGTTGTTTTGGGTCACACACTTTGGCTGCTAAAATGCAGGCTATAGCCTTACTTTGAGATGCCTTTTTGGATTTCAGTTCTGTGGTCTGATTGTCTTAGCTATGGTTGTATCTTCATATCATCGTTTATCCTGATACACTGATTGCTTTGAGGAATATAAGGCCTTCTTTTGGAATGTGGATATCTTTTCTGTGACAATTGATCTGATTAGCTGTTCTGACAATTTTCAAGTTTGTTACTTGGCAAATAATATGTTGCACTAATTTTGTTTTAAATAACTCATTCGCCAAGTCTTTCTTTTCTGTGACAATTGATTTAATACTGCTTTTGCTTATTATCTTTTTTAAAAATGTTGAACAGGATTTGAGGTTTGCATTTGCTTAGATTGCTTTCTTGGATTCTTCTCAGATCTTCTTCTCTAATGCGTAGCATGCTTGTGTCAGTTTTATTTGTAAGTGCGACACAGAGTATTAAGAGATGAAGGATAACGGTTCAACAACTAGTAAAATGATAAATAGAAACTGGGTCTTGAAGCGCAAACGAAAAAAGATTCTATATGGTCGGGTTCTTGCCAATGGTAAAGAAGAGAAACTAGCACCCCTAGAATCTCCTAGGAATGCTTCTGCTGCTAAACGCAGGTCAAAATGTGAATTGGGCTCTGATCTATCTTCGTCCAAGAAAAAAGGAAATGATGGGGTGAGTTATTATATATCCTCTTAAATGTTCTGTTACGTGATCTTTGCATTGTATATTTCTGAAAGTCCTTGTTGAAAAATTGGTAGCGGTAAATTTGATGCATCCCCACATTGATCATTTTAAAGGGTAGCAGTGTTTTTAAATAAGGTTAAAAGGACGAGCATGGAATTGGTTGATTTGTTTCCAGGGTTAGCCATTACGACTTTTAACTGAATGCATGTTTCTCATGTGGTAGAGCTTCTATCTGCCAGATATGAGATTATGTAATTTTCTCGCTCATAGTGTTCCCCTTTCTTTATCTTTATCTTCTTTTCCTTTTCTCCTCTTTGTTACAGATGTTTATATCTACTGAAGTGCTTAAGCCTTGTTAGTTTAGCAAGTCAATGGTTGTTTCATTAATATTTTATTCTCAATTAAGTGAGATTTGAGCATTGAAACTTTTCCTTGTTTTTTCATACTTTCTACTTCCCCTTCAATCTTGACTTTAAATCTACCCTTTTCCAGTATTATTATGAATGTGTGATCTGCGACCTTGGTGGAAATTTGTTGTGTTGTGATAGCTGTCCCCGGGTCTACCATCTTCAGTGCCTTGATCCGCCTCTTAAGGTATGTTTTTCTAAATTGTTGCAGCTGTTGACTTGTAAGCAAAATCTTGCAAGATTTTTTATACTTTATGACTGTTATCTTCACGTCTTAAGTTTTTAATTATTTATATTTTGAAGCGCATTCCAATGGGAAAGTGGCAATGCCCAAAATGCTATCAAAAAAGTGATCCACTTAAGTCCATTACCCAACTAGATTCTATTTCAAAGCGGGCAAGAACAAAAATTATTTCAACAAATCCTAAGACTGGGGTTAGGTCTTGTGACACTGAAAAAGTATCCCGGCTTTTTGGAAGCTCCATTCTCTCCAAACGAAGGTCCTCGAGCAAAGGGAAATCTGTGTTAACTTTAGGAGTTAAATCTGATGAAAAGGAAACAGCTTCTTCCTTGGATGTATCCAGTAACATCAAGCCAAATCATCAGTTCCTTGGTGGTTCTATAGAGGCCACCTCATCGTGTGTACATGATGATGATTTAAAGAAACCTGTTGCATCTCCACCTCCTGACTCGCCAGAAAAGAAATCCATTTCTCTCACTGAGGAAACTTTGACATATTCTAAACTTACAAAATCAGAGCCAAATGATGAAACATCTGATGGGAAGCATGACTCATCTTGTAACAATGGGTCTCCAAGGAAAAAAATTGTTCTTGCAATCGGTGCTGTCAGTGAGAAAGATAGAAAAAGAAAACATGAAGGCAACAATGAAGATAGTGTAAAGAAGCAAAGGACTGACAAGGGAAAACTGACGTCTAAGAAACGTAGGTCGAAAGCCAATATTACAATTTCTGCAAGTAATAAACTGCAACAAAAACAGAAAACTGTTAATCATGGGGTTTCTGCATCTTTTTCAAAGAATGTTGTTGAAGTGAAGAATATAGAGGTTCAGGGAAAGAACGAGGTACTCTTTTTTCCTCCAGTTATTTCTGATTTCCATTAGTTTTTGTGGATCATTTCCTCTTTCAAGTGGTTCCTTGGAAATCTCTCCTCAAAGCATAAAACTCCTTGATCAATAATAAAAACACCAGTAATATGATGTTGTCTTTAGTATCTTAGCATTTCAAGTGTTTTCTATGTTGTAATTCAATTAATTTGCTCTTAGCTCATGCATTTACTTCCTTATTTATTACTTCAGTTTCGTGTCAGAACTAAATATGATTCTTGATTTAATTCACACCATTTTGATTTCCCACATCTGTAGGTTGAATTAGAAGTAGACATGAATTGAACCTGAATTATTAAAAAATTATCTAGTTCTTTTCCTTGTTGCATAAGTAGATCAAAGCCAATGGATTCAGAACTTGAATGTAGAACATGTCTTTTCAATTCTATTGTGAGCTCCACACATTATCCCAAGCAAATTGAACTGAATTTCAATTTAGATTAAGACAAAGACATGAACCTAAAACACTGTAAATGATTGATACATGAATCTATTTTTCCTATTGCCATCCCAAGTTTTGGCTATATCTCTTGATGCTTGAGCTGTTTGTGACTTACTGAAGCTGAATGGTCTTTTCCCCTATTGCAGCCAATTTCCTTCCTCTCCCTCTGGTTTCTTCTTGAACCATTTTCTGAATACTGACTATCTGTTGTGACCTATGATATCTAGCATCCTTGGACCCACAAATCTTGCTTTAAATGCAAGTGCCTTCCGAATTCGGTCATGTGATTGCTGCATATTTGTCTGTACATGTCATATGATAATGTTTTTTATTTGGTTTGTCAATGTGCGGAATCCTTTCTCAAATGGTTCGCCATTGAGACCTCCCTTGAGGAGGATTCCCACTTCCATAGTAGCAGGCTGCAGCCACAGCAAACGGTGCTGCCTGGTTCTCTTCTACCCTACCCAAGTTGTCCATCTATGCTGATCTAGAGCTCGATCCATGATGTGTTAGTTCCAGGAGAAAAAATGACAAGTAAAAGAAATGGTATAGAGTACAAAGGGCGCTGCCCAATCTTCATTCTAGGAAAGGTCATTGTCCTGAAAGACAACACAATGGATTGGTTTCCCGAAGTGAAAGCCATAGACCTATTGATTCCCCGATTAGAAAGGTCAACTGTATTAAGGTAGATGGAGTCAAGAAAGGAAGTGGCGGACCTAAACTAACATGGAGAAAAGTGGGTTAGGATGATCTGGTGGCTCTGCATCTTTCTGAAGTAGCCCAAACTTGTTAAAGAGAGTACATATAACCGACCTAATTAACTTGGGATTGAGGCTTGGTTGAGTTGAGTTGTCTCTTGGTTCAAAAATTGAGGACCTTGGTTCTTAATTTGAATCTCAATTCAAGAGCCAATGTTTAGCTCCTTTCTTAATTTGGGCGTGATCTATGAGTTGGTACTGCATTTTATTATTGACAGTGTTCCTATTGGCATAAATCTTGGGCAGACTTACATTCTTCATATTATGTTTTTTTTTTATTATTCTTTTAATGCTAGTATAGTTCTTGTTTTCATATTCCTTCACTACCATCATTTTACGTGGCTTTTTAGTGGGGATTGAAAGTCTCTGCTTTTATGATAAATTGATGTTTACAATTTGATGAATTTAATCTTATCAGAAGCTTCCTGAGGAACTTGTTCCTCCGTCAAGTGAGTCAGGTAAAGCTGGGGGTCATATGGATGAAACACGAATGCGTGAAGATCTTGTCCTAGAACTACAACAGGTGAATCGACTTGTTGGGGGATAATTCTAGAAGTTCTACTATCAGTTTCTTTTTTATTGAAGAAGGAAATCCTCTTCTTTATTTGCATGGATTTTTGACAAATTTTTCTTGGCATTTGTCTTTACATCACAGGTCGATCGGGTCTTGGGATGTCGAATTCAAGGTGATAATGCAGGTTCTTCAAGTAATTTATCTTTGATTGCCACAGATGTTCTGCCTCCTGATGAATTGCTTATTCCAGAAACCCAAATTAGAGAGGAAAATACTAGTTATGATATTGACTCAGGTATAGCACTTACTGAAAATCTTGTTGAGGGTGGTCCTGGCAGCACTCAAATTTTTGACAAGGGAGAAAGCCTTAAGAATGAAATCAGTGAGGACAAAATACATGTATATAAAAGATCTGCTAGTAAAGATTGTACAGGAGGGAATGCCAGGGATTTGGTGGGGGAAGAAGACAGGGATTCTGGTTTTGAAGGCATAAATGGTAAAGGTGGAGATGAATTCCAAGTTACTATTGAAGATTCTATAAAGCAACCTGAAAAGGTGCTGACCGAGGAGAAATTTGATATTTGTTTGAAAAGCCAGGATATCGGTGAGCTATCCAAAGTTAGTGAGCTGCACTTGTCTCCTGAAACCAGAGTCAGTAAAGAAGCAGATATGGAAATTAAAATTAGTTGTGTTCAAAATAAAGTTCAGGAACCCACTATGATAGGATCTGCATGTGCTAATAGCGATTTAACATATGAATTCCTAGTTAAATGGGTAGGGAAGTCTCATATACATAATAGTTGGATTTCAGAATCTCAGCTGAAAGTTCTTGCAAAGAGAAAACTAGATAATTACAAGGCAAAGTATGGAACAGCTGTTATAAATATATGCGAGGACAAGTGGAAGCAGCCTCAGCGTGTAATTGCTGTCCGTGCTTCTAGGGATGGTACACGGGAAGCTTTTGTGAAATGGACTGGTCTTCCTTATGATGAATGCACTTGGGAAAGGCTGGATGAACCTCTTATGTTAAAATCTTCACATCTGGTTGATCTTTTTGATCAATTAGAACAGCAGACATTGGAAAAAGATTCTAGAGGGGAAACTCCAATCATAAAGGGGAGGGGTGACGGTCAGCAAAATGAGATTGGTACTCTAACAGAGCAACCAAAGGAACTGAAAGGAGGTAGCTTGTTTCCCCATCAGCTTGAGGCATTGAATTGGTTGCGTAGATGCTGGCACAAATCAAAAAATGTGATTCTTGCTGATGAAATGGGGCTTGGGAAAACGGTATCTGCTTGCGCGTTTCTTTCATCACTATATTTTGAGTTCAGAGCTTCTTTGCCTTGCTTGGTCTTAGTTCCACTTTCCACAATGCCTAACTGGCTTGCTGAGTTTGCATTATGGGCTCCTAACCTAAATGTTGTGGAATATCATGGGTGTGCAAAAGCAAGAGCCATAATTCGTCAATATGAGTGGCATGCTAGTGATCCAAAGAAGACAAATCAGAAAACTGCTTCATATAAATTTAATGTTCTTTTAACTACTTATGAAATGGTTCTTGCTGACTCCTCCCACTTGCGTGGGGTTCCTTGGGAAGTTCTTGTGGTTGATGAGGGCCATCGTTTAAAGAACTCAGGAAGTAAGCTGTTCAGCTTGCTTAATACATTCTCTTTCCAACACCGTGTTCTCTTGACTGGTACCCCTCTTCAAAATAACATTGGTGAGATGTATAATTTGCTTAATTTCCTGCAGCCAGCCTCATTCCCTTCTCTATCTTCATTTGAGGAGAAATTTAATGACCTTACAACTGCGGAAAAAGTGGAGGAATTGAAAAAACTTGTTGCTCCTCATATGCTTCGACGGCTTAAAAAGGACGCAATGCAAAATATTCCTCCTAAGACAGAACGAATGGTTCCTGTTGAGTTGACTTCTATCCAGGCTGAATACTACCGTGCAATGCTAACAAAGAACTATCAGATATTACGGAATATCGGAAAAGGGGTCCCACAGCAATCCATGCTGAATATTGTAATGCAGTTGAGAAAGATTTGCAATCATCCATATCTTATACCAGGTACAGAGCCTGATTCTGGGTCAGTAGAATTCCTCCATGAAATGAGAATAAAAGCATCAGCGAAGCTCACTGTTCTGCATTCCATGCTAAAAGCTTTATATAAGGAAGGCCATAGAGTCCTTATTTTCTCTCAGATGACCAAGCTTCTGGATGTTCTTGAGGATTATTTGACTATAGAGTTTGGGCCTAAAACATATGAGAGAGTGGATGGATCTGTATCAGTATCTGATCGTCAGGCATCGATTTCCCGTTTCAACCAGGATAAAAGCAGATTTGTGTTCTTGTTATCAACACGCTCTTGTGGCCTTGGAATCAACCTGGCAACAGCTGACACTGTTGTTATTTATGATTCTGATTTCAATCCACATGCTGATATACAAGCAATGAATCGAGCACATCGAATTGGACAGTCAAATAGACTGTTGGTGTACAGGCTTGTTGTTCGTGCGAGTGTTGAAGAGCGCATCTTGCAGCTTGCTAAAAAGAAACTGATGCTTGACCAGCTATTTGTAAATAAGTCTGGATCTCAGAAAGAAGTGGAAGATATTCTCCGATGGGGAACAGAGGAACTTTTTAGTGATCCTTCTAGAACCAATGGAAAAGATGCTGGTGAAAATAATAGCAGCAAAGATGAGGCAGTAATTGATATAGAGCAAAAACAGAGGAAAAGGGGCGGTGGCCTTGGGGATGTTTACAAGGATAAATGTACAGATGGCGGCAACACCATTGTCTGGGACGAAAATGCAATTGCGAAATTGCTTGACCGTTCAAACCTTCAGGCTGGGACTGCTGATGTTGCTGAAGTGGATTTTGAAAATGACATGCTTGGCTCTGTAAAGGTGATGAATTATACTCATGTTACTGTGTGCATGCTTGTCTTTATAAATTATAAAAGCAGCATAGGAAAGTAACTATACTTTGCTGTTATATATCGGGGATAAAAAGGTAAAGCATGCAAGACAATGATGTAAGACAACTTGTGAGATATGGCTATCTTTTAGCTGATGTGAAAGCTAGAAAAGGTAGGAAGTTTTGTGAAGAGTCGAGCTTTAGGCACAGGATATTAAGGATTAAATAGGTTTTGAAACTTAACTAACTGCGAGGAATAAGCGGCAGACGTGCTTAAGAGAGGTCAGCATAAAAGGAACAAATGTTGGGCCGAAAAGTTTTAAAATAAAATTTAATATTTATAGCAAAAAAAATATTAATATTATCATAACAAGTAGCAACAAAATCCAAATACAAATAAAATCAAAGAGGAAAAATTTACCTTATAGTATTTCAATCATTGTCTAAATATTATCACTTCTTTAGATTAGAAAAAAGAGTTGTCACTTCGTTAAGACGAGAAAGACTTATACCACATTAAATGCATAATAGACTAGACATCTCTTAAATTGGGTAACTCGCTTGATGACGATGCCTTTTTTAGGAGAGTCCATCATATTCTTTGAGATATGAGAGTTTAATGATTTTAAAAGATAGAGCCAAGCATAAGGGAGTTGGAGAAACGAAGAGTAAAGAAAGCTCATGTAATTACTGTGAGGGAGGGGAATTTGAGGCACATTAATGTTGGAAATCGACATGTCGTATTCTGACAATTTTGGAATGGCAAGAAGTCATGAGTCTAGTGTCGGTGTCCTTTGCTGGTGAGGTAGTTGGACAAGGTGGAGACTTACGAGTCATAGCTTTCTTGCATCTTGTGCCATAATTGGTGTTGACTAGTTAAGAAAGTTAGTGCCGCTGACATGTTGCTTCAGCCCCTTGGGGGGGCTGACTCACTTGGTGTGCCTTGCACTACAAGCATGGGCTAAGCAGTATTTGGGCCGTTAGTGCAGATAGAATTGGCCCTACGGAGAGTAATTATGTGGGAAAACTTAGTTTCTTGAGGTTACTTGATGAGGAGGTAAATTAGGTATTACTGGGAGTTTGTGGGGCTTCAAGGAAAAAATTCAAACACTTGTCAGTATGTACATGTGAAATTGTGTAAAATAATAACTTCCCATCCATGGTCCCATGGACATTCCACATAGTTGTTATCGCACTAGACTATCCAAAAGAAGTGAAAATGTTAAAAAACTCCCCCCGCATTTGTGAAAATCTTTTGAATAATGAAGTATCGACTTTAGTTTTTCTTCCAACATGAGCACTTGAGAACAACTAAAGGAAGAGTACAAGCAAAACTAGAGGATATTTACACTTGCATTTGGAAGATGATGAGGCAAATAAGGAAATTTTTGAACTAAGTTTCATTATATTCTCGTGCTTAACATTTAAATTGAATAATACTTTAGTCTTGAATTTTTAAAAGTTTAGCTGCGGTTGGTCCTTGAGAACTATTATATTATAAAACATTGTAATCCCTCATAATGCCTTAAGTTGTATATTTTATGGTTATTAAGAAGAAAATTGCTACTATGAAACAGTAACTGCCAAATTGTTTATTACGATAAATCTCAGTCTTTTTCAAAAGAAAATATTTTATATTTTTTATGCTTTTTATGTAATAATATTTTAAAGATGTAGAAGTCCTGTTTCGCTTCTTGATTTTACCCGTCCTACTTTTGTCTCATGTTTAACATTTTTCTACTCCATTTCTTAGTCGGAATGAAGGCCAAGGCCATAACTTGAATCTTGTATGCCTTAAAGATGTTCTCTTTCTTGAGCTCCTTGCTATCTAAGTCACATGATACTAAGAAAAAGGAATCGGTGCTTTGTTACATAAGAATGTTTGATAGAATTGTTACTTTTAATTAGAACTACCTTTAGTTTGTTTAAAGCTGAATTTAGTTGGAGTAGATATATTAAGATTTATCTTTTTTTTTTTCATATTTTGGTTCTCACATTGATGCATGGACCTAGTTGTTAAAGGCACACCTCATGCTTAAGGCGTGAGAGGCTCATAGCCTTATAGGCGACCAACTCACTAAGGTGCACGCCTCAAAGGAGTCGATGAGGCTCAGCTCATTGAAGTTGGACCTGAATTTTGTTTTTCTTTTGTAACTAATTGTTCTTCATTTGTAATTAAAACTCGCATTTTATGGTTAGTTGGGCCTTAATGATATTAAACCTTGTTACTTCAAGAAATCAAAATAATATTGAATAATTGTTCAAAAAGCATCTCCTCAAGAGAGGGATAATATTACTGTAGTACGTAGAGATGAGGAAGAGATTGATTTTGAAGAAGATGATAAAGAACAAATTGAAAATGACCATGAGAAAGTTGAGGAATTTATTAAAGAAGAAAAGGATGACTATATTGAGCTTAATTATGATGATTAGTCCTCTTATGAAACATGCTTTAGTTATTTAGCAGGACTATAAGCCTATATTATGGTTTTATGTTTCTTGAAAACATCTCTTTTTTAGTTTTTATTATGAATTTAGAAATATGCTAAGTAAGTTTTTGTTTGTGCATGTATTTTATTTTAACCTCAAAAACTCTTATGTCTAGTTTATGATGTTATGCATTTGTATGTTATGAGTCTATAAGCTTTATTATATGACTTTTTCTTTTTTAAAAGTCTATATTATGGTTTTATGTTTCTTGAACACGTCTCTTTCTGTGTTTTTTACTATGGATATGCTAAGTAATTTTATGTTTGTGCATGTATTTTATTTTTAGACTTAAAAACATTTATGTCTAGGAGTGAAAACAAGCCGAGCTGAACCGAACATATCATCGTTTAGGTTCAGCTCGGTGAAATTATATTAATGATTGAGATTGGTTTGAGTTTGAGATATTGCAAACAAGCTCGAACGAGTCAAATATGAGCCGAATCCGAGTCAAGCTTGAATTGCTCAGATTGTTGTACACCTCTATTTATGTATAGTTTATGATTTTATGCATTTGTTATGTTATTATGAGTCTATTAGCTTTATTATATGATTTTTTTTATTGCACCTCACTTTGATAAGGCACGCACTTGCGCCTAGGCTTCAGTGCCCCTTTGCTCCTTGATGCACCTTGCATCTTTAGTAGGTGTATGGATTTACTTCATTTTGTTATGTATTAGTTTCTGGTAGCATGTCGTGCAGTGCTTCATCTAACAAAAATACAAAAAAATGAATCCTGTTTTTTGTTGGTATTAATTGAAAAATAACCCAGTTTTCTTTTAAGCAGTCTCTGGAATGGAACGATGAAACAACTGAAGAGCAAGTGGGAGCTGAATCGCCTCCTGTTGTTGCTGATGAAATTTGTGGACAAAATTCTGATAGGAAAGAGGATAATGTGGTCACAATTGCTGAAGAAAATGAATGGGACAGGCTTTTGCGCTCAAGGTGAGAAGCCTTTACTTCTAGTTTAACTTCTTAAAAGTTCTTTTGTACTTGTATTTTCTTATATGATATGCTGTAAATAAGAAATTACTTTTTAGTTTCTGCCATAGTAGAAGAAAGAATTGATTTGATATGAAGAAAGGTACCTTTTTTCCAATTTATAGATAAACGCAAACAATTACTAAATTCTTTTTCCTTTTAATAAATTAATAGTCTCATTTGAATTGGAAGATTTTAGTTCAATTAGATATACTTTTTCTTTGAGTTTGACCAAAAGTCTTTAAGGATATTATAATTGTAAGCCATCTGGGCACCCACCTAAATGCAAGGAAATCGTGTATAAGATAACACTCAGAGTAGTTTAAGGCAGCTTGTATATCTGAAGTTACTGCCTGCGAAATTATTGCACATTTTAACAATTGATTGAACAATAAATGCATTGGGAATTGAATGACGATGATGCATCATCATTAGAACAATCAAGACATTGATGAAATTGATACATATGGAATTGAATAAAGCCTGACAACCCGCAATGTGAGGGATATAGAGTTGCTGCAGAATGTGAGAACCATTGCAGGCTACAAGGATAGAATGCAAAATGTTGCAAATAGCCATATAAACAATTGATGGTATTCTTGTCTTATTATATTATGTGGCTTTAAATTTATGTTTTAAAAATCCAAACCATATTGTGAATTTGCGATCTGATCCAAGGCCTTTAATTTGGGTAAATTTGGCCAAAATCCAAGTTTAACAAATTAGTTGTTGTTTATTTCAATTGGTCAAAATTAATATTTTTAAGTTTGTTAAATATATAAAATTATTTTTAGCAACTCACCTAACAACTTAAGCTTTTGGGAGGAACGGTTCTTTGACATATTATCAAATTTTATATGATCGAAAGGTCTAGAGTTCGATCGTTGGGTACCCCCTTATTATTAGCTAAATATTGTAGCACAAGGTAAAGAAAATTTGTGTTTGTTCACGCTTCAAGCCCAATGGGCATTCGCTTCGAGGGTGCGTCAAATATATAAAACTATTCTTAGAGCTTCACCTAATAGCTTAAGCTTTTGGTTTAAGCCTAATAGGCATTCGCATGCAGGAATGTGTTAATGATATAAAATCGTTCTTAGAGCCTCACCTAACAACTTAAGCTTTTAGGTGGAATGGTTCTTTGACAAAGTTAAAATTATATCAAAGGATAAGAGAGAGAGAGAAGGATAGGGGGGGGGGGGGGGTAAGAGAGAAAGGGGTAAAAAAGTAAAGCATTCCTTAAAATATTCTTTTCAAGTTAAATAACCAGTGTACTTTTTTATTTAATTTTGACCTTGTGGATAAAAGCACAAGTAATTGATGCAATTTATCCTAAATTGAACGTAGTGGATCAAATAGCAAATCCGCTATAAGTTTTGACCCTTTATTTTATCGTTTCAAATTGCCAATGATATCTTATTACATTTTACTCGTTGGGCACTCCGTTCATCAGTGCCTCTTTGTAGTTTGAAAATGCTATATAATAAGTCATGGCATGCGGAAACTTCAAAAGATCTAGTTTAGCTTTTTTATCCAAGGGCCTTTTGGATGAAGAAAAAGCTATAACAATTAATGTGTTTCATATAAAGTGTTTTCCACAAATTGGAGTTGAAAGCTTACTCCTGCTTTGACTTGATGTCACTGGCAATGGAAACAACCACCTCGCATTTCAGGGGGAAGGCAGGCTGCATAATGTTAACTCTTCTAAAAGATTGCATTTTCTGCAATGTCATGCGGTATGAGACCTGCTTTTCTATCGGATGCATGCCTCCTATGTTAAAAGAACACCTTTGAAAGGGTGGATAACTATAACCATTTATAGAACTGTTGAATTCCCAGGATAGTTAAAAGTAAGAGCATTAATTCTTGCTGACTGGCAATGTCTATAACAGTTTTGTTATCCCATTAATTGAAAGTGATTAATTTCTACTTAATGCCGATGAAAAATTCAAGTAAGAAAAGGTTGATGAATCAAGGCTTTTCTACAAGTCAAACTATATCTTTGCGTGCACGTGTGTTTTAATGTATATATGATCTTATATCAAGTATTTCCAAACTGTTGCTCTCATATATTGCATGGACTTCACAATGCTTTTAGTATTTTCCGTTTTGTACGAACGTGCAGTTTTCATTTATAGCAATTTAAGACTTGCTATAATGTGTTAATTGGTGGCAATAGTTGGTTATGTTTGACCAGTTCGTTATTTCTCATTTCTATTTTTTCTACTATAGAAGTCCGGATCTGAAGCTATGGAGATCTAGATATCAAAGCATCTTTTTCTTTTTGCTATGTCAACCATGTACATTAGTGTGTTTTTTCAAAGGAACTGAGTTATGTAGTGCGTATTGTTTGAATTGCTTCTATCACGCCAATGGCTATATTCATACAACTTTAGAAGCATATACGTTTGAGAATGCTCTGACTTGTTCATTCAACTTTAGGAAAAGATGCTGATTTTTATAGTTATAATTTTATTTAGTAGGTCATAATACTTGCCTTCAAAGGAATTAAATAGTTTTGAACATTTACAACTTTAAAATCTTGTAGAGTTTGGCATGGTTTTCCCTATCTTTATCTTCTTTCTATCTTTTTTCCGTTATTTATTCTTTCTTTGGAAGCAAGTTTCCATAAATTGCCGATTCAGAAAATCCTCAAACCTAATCGTGAGTCTTAAATGCCACTTTGGAAAATCATCCTTTATTCCAAATTCACAAGTTCAAACATGTAAACTCGACCATGCCCAAATGTGAAACTGCTGAATCATAATTCTAATTTTGTTCCTCCAGGATTTTTCTTCTCGATATTTTGCATGATTATTTCTACAAATCAAGAAAGTTTATGCATGATTGTAGTAGGCACAATAAATGATCAATCTCACAGTTCACTTATAAGTAAAGAGCTGGAAATGAAGTTAATAAGACGATCTTAAAGAATTTTATCATATAAGAACTTCAAGGGGATTACCTAAGGAATATGAAACTAAACTTCATAGAATTTCTGGCATCCGCAGAAACAAGCAGAATCTAAGCATTTCGAATGCATCCTACTCATTTGAGGCCATGCTTATTCTAGATAGCGAGGACTTGTTTAATCATTCAAATTATATCAATACTTAGTCAGCCTGACAATCACAAGTGAGCTTGAAAGTAACTGTTTCTGTTTTGTACCAAGTGGAATTGGATTATTTAAAAAGTCTTTCTTCCCTCGTCCCTCAATTTGGTTTGAACCAAACATGACTTGAATGAATGTTTTTTTGATGGTAATGGAGCATAATTGACAAAAATCGTGTTCATTAGTCTATTCTATAGTTTCTTATACTTTTGTTTGGGTTTTTAGATGGGAGAAATATCGAAATGAGGAGGAGGCAGCTCTTGGTCGAGGGAAGCGCCAGAGGAAGACTGTTTCTTACAGGGAAGCTTATGCGCCACATCTGAGTGAAACATTAAGCGAGGTACGTCTTATTGTTTCCTTCTCTTGGACTAATCACTTTCATGAGACTGCTTAACTATTTCCTATCAGGTGAATTATCATAGTAATGATGACTGAACAGCAATGCTTCACTTGCAATGTCAAAGCTCTGCGATTTCAATTCTTTTTTTTTTTTTTTTTTTTGTGCCTGTGCCTGTGCCTGTGTGTTTATATGCGCAATGTGTTCATTCGTGTCTGTGATAACCTGGTAAAAGTTTGAGATTAGTAGCCAAATTGATAATTTCTTTTAAACAAAACTAGAATTAATTTGTAAGGACATTTTGGGTTCACGAAATCCATGCTTTCGTTCTCTCACAAAACACTCCCTTTTTTTATAGAATGTGCTGAAGAAAATCTACTCTTATTGATTTTTTTTTATTCATTTCTAGAATGAACATGATGAGAATCTGGAAGAGAATGAATCTCAAACTACAAAATTTGGCAATGGTAAACTGGAATGTTAATTTATTTGAATGTAGGCATATGAAGTTTCTTATGTATTTTTCCATGAGTTATGTGAGTGGTGGTGCCTATGCATAACCCCCCACCCCCCAACAGAGACTTCACCAACTGGTACTGGCAGTTCTTGATGGTTCTGGTTTGGATTTTTATTTCTTATATGTTCTCGGTGGGGGTGGGACGTCAGTTCGGGGCCAGAACCAGCCCGTGGTCAAGTCTTCACCCCCATCCCCACCACTGTACGATCCCTCCGTTGTCCTAGAATGAGAGGGACGATCTCACCTTTCTAATGTTGTCATCCTCACTTTCTTCTGGCTTATGACTTCTAGCTTAAAAGTCTTATAACTGCATCCTTGCAATGATATCTTGTGTACATTAAAAATCTTCTGTAGAGAGGTTAAATCCGCATCTTTCAAATGACTACAAGTCTCTCAAATGGAAAGTTCTTTATTTTTTGTTTTTCTCATTAATAGCAGTTTTAATTATTAATTTTATGAAAGCAGAGTGGTGGTGAAGAAGAACGGGAGCCAGAGACAGAGCCAGAGCGCGAATATACACCAGCTGGACGAGCTCTGAAAGCAAAGTAGTAAGTCAATTTATATTTCAATTATTTTATAGTGGTCACTAGAAGTCAAGATTCAAATTAAATGCTAATTTTGGATATCGTTAGATCATTTGCTTCCAGCATTAACTCAGATAGTTTACGTGGTGGCTTAAAATGGTTTTGCACAGGAATAAATTGGAAGGATAATTTGGAAGAAAGACCAAAATATTTAATTGTGGAATTTGGGATTTTGACTTTGAACATGTCTAGGTGCCTTAACTTTGAAGGTAGACCTTACATTGGTTTGAAGATCTCATTAATCAAGCAAGGCAGAAAAGATTTTTGATGTATTAGGCTAGAATCTCTAGAATCTTTTCTAGAAAAAGGTGGTTAACTACCAAAAGAAAGATAGAAATATATGCATTGTTTAAAAAAAGAAAAAGAAAAAAACAAAAGAGCGTTTGCCTTTATTTGAAGGAAATCATAATAGGGAGTGATATCTACACATTGAACCGGAAAGAAAATATGGGAGTATTATGCTATCTGACATTGTGGATTGTGTAATTTATTTGTTTGGATCGCGTAATTTATTTGTATTTTGTTTTTCCTTTTCCTCTTCTTAAACAGTGCTAAGCTTCGTGCTAGACAAAAAGATCGCCTGGCTCAGCGTAGTGCAATTGAAGAATCCCGCCCAAATGAGGGACTTCTTGTACCTGAATTTTTCCAGCTTCATAATCTATCCACTAATGAGAGGGACAAGGATCAAGCAATGGAGTTAGTTCAACAAGTCAGAGAGAAGTCTTCAGTAAATGAGGTGGAGGATAATCCATTAGATACACCGAAGAGCAAGGCTGATTCAACTTTGAGGCTGGGTCGGGTATCAAAGCTTAAAATA
Organism: Ricinus communis; assembly: GCF_019578655.1. Taxonomy (NCBI): domain Eukaryota; kingdom Viridiplantae; phylum Streptophyta; class Magnoliopsida; order Malpighiales; family Euphorbiaceae; genus Ricinus; species Ricinus communis. The sequence continues at coordinate 15,143,673 of NC_063259.1, read as the reverse complement.
AGCAGTCATTTGGATCTTTCTGTTAATTCTATTGACCACCCTTCTTCCGACATCATTCCAGATCAACAAAATCAGGGTGCTGGCCATATTAATTACAATTTGTTACCAGTTCTTGGACTATGTGCTCCCAATGCTAATCAGTTAGAATCATCACACAGAAACTCTTCAAGATCCGCTAATAGACAAAGCAAGCTAGCACTTGGACCAGAGTTTCCTTTTAGTCTACCTCCTTCTGGAAATTTGGTTGAGACTGATGTAAGACGTCAGGATATTACCCCTCTCAAACCAAGATTACAAAATGCATCCACAGAACTTTTACAACAGCATCTTAAAAGTAGTTTGTCAGATGATTGGCTCCCATTTAATCAGGTACTCTCTCTTTCTCTCTCTCTCTCTCTCTCTCTCTCTCTCTTGTGCACACAGACACCACGCATGTACCATTTGAATATCTGATTTCGGATTTCGTGAACCTCTATTCACTTGGATTTTACTCATGCATGCAATTTGAACCCTAATTCTAATCTTTTCCCTTCTGCAGTGTCCTCTGCCTGTCCCACGAGGGAAGAGTTCTGATCATTTCGAGAGTTCCAATTCTAGCTTTGCTGATTTCCAGGAAAAAATGTCACTACCAAGAATACCTTTTGATGAAAAATTGTTGCCTAGACTTTCAGTTCCTGCTAAGAGCATGCCAACTCCACAGCATGACTTATTACCTAGCTTATCACTTGGTGGCAGACTTGAAGCTTTAAATGACTCTATGCGGGATATTTCAGCAATGCCGGTGTTACCCAATCTAAAATTTCCCTCTCAAGATGCACCGAGATATAATCAGCTAGAAAAGGAGATTTCTCCCATGCTGGGTTTGGGTCAGATGCCATCTACCTTTACGTCATTTCCCGAAAACCACAGGAAGGTGCTTGAAAACATAATGATGAGGACTGGGTCTGGATCAAACAACTTGTACAGAAAAAAATCAAGAACAGATGGTTGGTCTGAAGATGAGCTTGATTTCCTCTGGATTGGTGTTCGTAGACACGGAAGGGGTAATTGGGATGCCATGCTTAGAGACCCCAGGTTAAAATTCTCCAAGTACAAAAGTTCAGATGATTTGGCAGCTAGATGGGAGGAGGAACAAATGAAGATATTGGATGGACCACCCTTACCAGGGTCAAAGACAATAAAGTTATCGAAGTCCTCCAAACCCTCCTTGTTTCCAAGTATTCCTGAGGGAATGATGGCGCGGGCCTTGCATGGTAGTAGACTTGTTGCACCACCAAAGTTTCATCAGGCCCATCTGACAGACATGAAACTGGGCTTTGGTGATCTGCCTCCGAGTCTGCCACATTTTGAGGTGCCAGATCAAATTGGCTTTCAGAATGAGCATTTTGGGTCTATGCCAACTTGGAATCCTGAAAGATTTCGCAGAAATTTCACTGGGGATTCTTCTGCTGGACCCTCTACTTCAAATAGTGAAATGCCATTTCTACTCAATTCTCTGGGATCAAGCAACTTGGGCTCTTTGGGTTTTAATAGCTTTAGTAGCTTTGATTCACACCATAGAGAGGATGAACATAACGCCACGAAGTATGGGAAGTTGCCCAGTCTTCTGGATAGATCATTAAATTTAGCATGTGATTCACAGAATAATGTTGGAAATGGTGAATCCAGTGGTTCTGCTTTGTTTCCAGACCCAAATAAAAGGCTAAATAATTCCCATTCAAAGGGAAAAGAAGTAGTTGAAAGCAGTTCTTCAAAGAACAAGCTACCTCATTGGCTTAGGGAAGCTGTAAGTTCTCCTGCTAAACCACCAGAACCTGATCTGCCACCCACTGTATCAGCAATTGCACAATCAGTGCGTGTACTATATGGAGAAAATAAGCCTACAATTCCTCCTTTTGTTATTCCGGGTCCACCTCCTTCTCAACCAAAGGATCCAAGACGGATTCTGAGGAAGAAAAAGAAGCGGAGATCACACATGTTCAGGCAGTTCCCACTAGACACTGCAGGCAGCATGCAGAATTTTAGAAGCAGCATTCTAGGCAGCAATATTGCTTCATCCTCTATCCCACCAGCCCCAACATTTCAACCGCTTCAACTTTTACCTCCTGGAACTTCAGGTCATACACGGAACGACTCTGATCCCAATGAACACTTCCGTAATTTGGACATGATAAACTCATTGACATCGTCTTATTCAAAATTACCGAAGAAAACAAGCATGGGATTGTCCCCTTCTCCTGAGGTGCTTCAATTGGTGGCAGCATGTGTTGCTCCAGGCCCACACTTGTCATCTAGTTCGGGCATGACTAGCTCAAGCTTCCTTGAGAGCAAGCTGCCCTTGCCAAAATCTGTCGACGAAGTTGGGGTTTCAGATGCACAAGGTGCTGAAGAGAAAGACAAGGATATGCAAGGGTTGCCTCCTGATACACAGATCATACTTCCAGAAGAGAAACCAGGCCAACCTGACGACGGCGATTCTAGCAAGAGTGGGACAAATAATTCTCAGACTGAAAAGCCCGATGTAGAGGAGATATCGTCTGAGGGAACTGTATCCGATCATCTTGTGAGCGAGCATGAACAATAGCTAATAGTATGACAATGAAATATGTTACATTATTATTCTTTCAGGCTATTGGATTTCCAGGCTTCTCAGTTAAGCGCCCAAATTTTTGTAGGCATGACGCAATGAGTGATGATAGCGTATATAAGGATCATGTAGGACATCCTGTGTAAAGTTATTGTAATTGAAAATGAAATGCATAGTGTTCTCTTGCTTAATTTTGCTGGTCTTCATTTTCATTTTACTAGTCCTGCCCTTTACTGTCTTGCGGCTAAGCAATAAAAGTTCTTGCCTATATATTGACTATGATTTCTACTGCTTCAGGTGAAACATAAATACAGGTTACTCAGCTTTCGGATACAAGGAGCCATGTCAGGACATTGTAAGTGTAACTCTCTCTCTCTCTCTCTCTCTCTCTCCATTTTCAGCTCTTGTTGATGTGTTGAGCAATCCAGAAACAAATTGTGTTCATGAAAGCTTCTTTGTTTCAACTTTTCTTTCCTAAAAGAAAATAGAAAGAAAGAAAACAAATTTTTTGCAGACGCATGGATGAGTTAGTTAGTAGTTTAATGATTATTACATGTTTTGTAGTTATTATCTGTAAATGTGATCATGTCAGCCATTAATCAGGGAATTTTGTCTCCCATAAATAGATGAGTTGTTCACATATTTCATGGTACCTTCACATGCACATGGCTGTCTCTCAATATTTCACAAGGAAAACATAGAGAAAGGGGGGCTCTTATTATTATTGTTGTTATTTTTCCTTTCCTTTTCAAAAAAAAAAATTTCTTTGGCTAAATTAAATCAGAATTAAGAGCTAATATTTAAGTTAGATACAAGAATAGATATTTATTTAGTGTGTTACTCTGACCCAAAATAAAAAACATTTGGACCACTAAAAAAAAGGCTGTCTTCCCAGTTTCCACCCACCAAACCTTCAAATTGTTTTGAAAGTGGAACAGAGGTGAGTAGTGGGATAATTATAATTACACTTAGCAGTGAATCAGCAACTACTATTGCAGTAGCCTTAATGTGAGCAGTAAGTACTTCACCCACTGAAAAGGGTACTGCTAATAAACTCATGCTTATGACCAAACCATTTTGAAGAAATAGAAATAGAAATAAAAATAACATCATTTGAAGAAGAATTGCCCTGTTAATCAAAAAATCGAAAATTATATCTTTTTAGATCACCACTGTATCCTGAACACTGAAATGTTTTGCACTGTTAGATCAAGGATGTCTCTTTCTTTTTTCTTTTCTTTTTTTTTTTTAAATTTTTTTTTCTCGTCTTTATTTGATTAATCACTTTAAAATAGCTCAAATGTATAATTTTATAGTTTTAGGAACGATTCTAATATTTAAGAATGAAGTAATTTTTTATCTTTTTTTTTACTTTTAACTTGAAAACTTTTAATCTTCCATGGATGTATACATAATGAAAGCAGTAGAATATCAATTAAACTAAAACTAAAAACAAAATTCCAAAAGATTAAAAAGGAATAATATACTAATAAATTTGTATGTAATAAAGTATCTAGTGAGAATTGGGTGCTAGTCTTGGACAAGAAGTTGTTGGGTTCCCAACAAATCTTGAGAAAGCACAAAACTTCTAGTAATCTCGATCATCCATCATACTCCCACACCCACTTGTATCAAAGTTGAGAGAATAGCTTAATGGGTCATATCCGCATTGGAAAGATGATTGCCTGCTTGCAGTGGCGGCCCGTATCATTCTTCCTTGCCTCTTAAGCTTCTTTATCACCTTTGTTAGTCCCCCACAACGACAATGCTGTCCATTGTCATCTACCATTGTAGTGCTGGCCGCTGCAGTGGCGGCGGCCGGAGAAACAGTGCTCGCTGTATTGTTTGCACTGGCGATTTTGGAGGTGGTGGTGGAGATGCATTTTGGCAACCACAAGAGCCACATTTGTGCCATTCTTCTCTTTGTGGAGATGGTGCAAGTGTTTGTTGTGGATGTGGGAAAGGAAAGTGGAAAGAAAACAGCAAGGTTGGTGGAAATATATAGGAGAGTTAGGAGATGAAGTCACGCGCTAAAAGGGTAGAGTGGGACTGTGTTGCGCGTTTTATTGTGTAGTAAAAGTAATTATTTTATTGACGTGGATTTTCATGCAAGACCGGAATGTTAGGGTTTAAAGTGAACCTTTGTAGTTTGTATATGGGGTCACGTGACGGCCAAGTGAAGTGAATGGAGCCACTACCCCTTTGCACATGTCTCTATTCTCTCTTTTCTTTTTTTTTTTTCTTTCTTTATTTTAAAAGAAAGGTTTAATTACTAAAAATAAATTCTGCATCTCATATATATTTTTAAATTTTACTCTTATTTTTTAATTTTTTTTAATATTAGTAATCTACTTTGACTTTAATTAACATTTTATAATTTTTCATCACATTTTTTTACTGACATGACTATAATTTAAATTAGATAAAAAAACTGATCCAATACTAATATTTTGACTCGTAATTCTATTTTAGATTAAAAATAAAATTAATATTAAAATATATATTAAATTTAAAAATATAAAATTTATATACTATATTTGATAATAAGTATTAAAATATAAAACTTATTTTAGAATTAATCCATTTTAAAAAGGTTAAATATATATGCACCCATCAAAGGTTGAATTTAAAAAAAAAATAAAAATCAGATCTAATAATTAAAAGAAATTGAGTAGTCAGTAATTGAAAGGATAACAAGGCAGATAGTTGGTCTTATGTCAGAAATAAAAATATTGGATAGAGCTTCCATAATAAACAATCATCACCAACAAGATGCTTCCTTTTACATTATTCCTTTTTCTTCATTAATCATTCTGATTCCTTTTTTTTTTTTTTCAAAGTGGGATTCCACATCTACAGTGCTTCTACATTACTATTTACTGACATCTGATAAATAAATAATTAGTGAATAATCATTTTTCAAATTTTTCTTTTTTTTTTTTAATTTTAAATTGAAATGTCATTTTATATCAAAATACTGAATATAAATAATATATTACATAATATAATTTTTTATTAATATATAAATATATATGTCATGTGCTTAGAACATGCCCTTTGCAAGCATAAGAGAATGAAATAGTTTTCCTTGATATTATCATTATTTGTTGGTGGCAGTAGCCACGCCATTTCATTTAATCAAAGCTATGGTTTTCTTATTTTATTTTATTTCATTTAAAAAGAATTTTCGTGTTGCTTTTCATTATTATTATTATTATTATTATTATTATTATTATTATTATTTTCTTAGTAATTTGATCAGAATAAAAATGCAATTTGTGTCTTTAATATTTATTATATAATATGTAGGGTAGGTGCCGCGTTTCATGCTCCAAAGATATTGCTAATTGCACCAACTGATATTCAGCACCGTTTAGATGAGATAGTAAAACTACTTATATGATATTCAACACTATTTTAATAGTAAAAATATTTTTAATATATTTTTTAATTATATTTATAAAATTTTTTATTTTAAAAAGTCATATTATAAAGGAGAGTCTCTCTATTCTATATTTAATAAATATATTATAAATTTTTATACATTTGAATTAATCCATATTTTATAATTTTTATTTTTCTATTGGTAACAGTTAAAGAAAAAAGAGAAATTAAAACTATTAATATTTATAAAAATAAAAAAAATAAAGAGTACATTCAACACTATCCAATCACATTTTCTTATATTTTAGATTTTTAAATACAAAATAAATCTAGTACTATTTTATCATATAAATCATTGAGGATGCTTGAAGGGTCTTTTCTAATTTAATTATAATTTTAAATTCAAATTTTAAATATATAACTATTAAATTTTTAAAATAGTACTTTATCATCTATAAAGATTATATCCGTTACGCTCTGGTTATATAATATATATTTGATAGTAAATATATATCTCAATTTGAATAAAAATTCAAATTTAATTTTTTTTAATATTAGAAAAAGAAGAAGAAGAAGGAAGATTGAGTGTGACTGATGTTCATGCCTTCCTAATTACTTGACCAGAATCATATTTTCCCACATGGATTCAAGATTTTCAACATAAGTTCCTGAATCTGAAAAGAAAATTATATACTTTTCAACTGAGTTTTGACATATATATTCAGTTGATGATTGGTCTAGTCTAGATAAAATGATTTTTGTTAGAAATTAAGATTAGTTACTTCTGTATTCATATACTTAGCCTGATAAAATGTATATCTTGGGATATTGGCTAGAGTTTGCTATAAACTCTTCTTTATTATTATTATTATTATTATTGGTGAAGATAAAGCTTTTATTGACAACTATAATACAAAAATAGTCTATTCATAGGCAATTAAGTAGGTATTCTTTTCTATTAGTTTTATAGCAGTTAGTAAGATTTTATGGTCAAACTCAAACTTTTAGAACTTTGTTTTGTTAATGGATGATAACAATTAACAATGGTATACAAGAATGTGTCAGATTTAAGTAATATAATATATTTAAAGATTAATATGTATACTTTCCAGTTTAAATTCACCCATAGATTGGAATTCAATGATGGAAAAACCCACAAAGGAGGAAACAATTTGAATTATAATTCAACTCACCCATGTGCCCTCCTATCTTTTTAATTATAATTCCTTTGTTTCTACTGATTGATTCAGACAAATTTAAATATTTTAGGATGCAATCTGTATGACTATTATTAAATGATGTCACTAGATCAAGAAGAGTCTGTCTTTTAAGGATTTTTGCTATTATTTTTACTTTGGTTCACATTTTTAGGCATAGGATACTAATTCCATATAATAATAATTCTATTAGTTTTATAGAATATATATTTCATAAGAAGATTATGAAAAATAAGAATTCTCTATAGTGTGAAGTTGGACATATTTATTGTCTGAAAATGAATGAATTTAACTAACTTTTTAGTTAAACTTTTCTAATTTATTAATTTTTAATTTGAGCTGTGATTTTATTGACTTTACTTTATATGGATGATCCTTGACACAAAAATAAAAAAAATAAAATAATTTATCTTATATTTTAGATTTTTAAATACAAAATAAATCTAGAATTTTTCAAATTTAATATATATAAGATAAATTATTTCTGTCTTGGGAATCCAATCACATTTTCTTTATAAAAAAGGATTTAATTTTGAATAATTTAATAATTGAGACTAAGAACATAAGTAAATTCAACAAATAATGGAATAGATTAGGTCAACATTTTGACTGGGGAAGTCATGTGCCACCCCACTGCCATATATTCTCCAACCTAATGTAAAGATTTATTATTCCTATTTTGTTAATATCTAAAAGCTATGGAAAGGCCAATAATGAGAACATGCTTCATGTGACTTCAAATTTATTTAAAAGTGATTGTCTTTATGGGTGAGAAATTATCCCCTAAAGAAACAAGTTTCTATGCCATGTATCTGCATTAATATTAAATAGAGAATTTGGGGCTGATTTTAATAAAAATCTTAATTCCTTGTTAATGCTAGTAGATAACATGATGATCAGATTCGAACTCATAATTTTTTCGATTCTCGTTTCGAAATTGATTTAATTAATATTTTTTTATCTGATATAAACTTTTGACGATAATCTATTATTATAATAAGAAAATTAAAATTCAAAACCTTTTTATTATTACAGTAAGAAAATTTGAATTCAAAACTTTTTTATTCTCTTTGTATTCCTTTCGAATTGATTTAATTTAATAGATTTGTGTCTAATATATAAAAGCTTGTGATTACTAAATGATCTGTGATTATTAAATGATTAGTAGAAAAATGCCCTTGAAAACAGTGTATTAATAAACTTCTCCTATTAATTTATCTAAAACTTCTTTTAATACTTCAAGAAGTATTTGAAATCTCCTACCATTTTTACAGTCATCTTTCTGATAAATTAATAACAAACCAAAAAAATCCTATGAAAATTGTTACTTCCCAATTAGATGACTACAATTTTTATTGAATTTACAATGAAGCATGAACTTTCTCAGAAGTTAGTTATTAATTAAGCTTTATATTCTTTAATTGCTATTGAGATGATAATCATCATTAGCCAGTTGGTTCAAATGATTATGAAGGAGATTCATTAGGTGAGCTCCTGCTCCCTTGAGTATAAACAAAAAGATTTGTTTTCCAAATATTAAAAAAAAGGATTAACTTTGCAATATCTTAGAATATCTCATGACAACATGTAGCGTTTTTCTTATAAAATTATAATTTATTATTTTATTAATACGATTAATAATTATTAAAGGTAGAATTTTATATACGAATATTTTAATATTTAATAATTATTTTTATTTTATATATTATTAATTTTTATTAATTGAAATATTCATATTTTATCTCAAAAGAAAGGTATTCCTTTCTCATTAAGTTGTAATTCCATAACATGATAAGTTTGATACAAAGGAAAAATAAAAAATAATGGAAATGGAAGTTTTGACTTGATTAATTAAGGTGTAAATTTGTCAATGTAATGATTTTAAACTTCTTTTGCTTTGTGCCTAATAATTATTGCTTTAATCATAATGCCACCCGAAAAGGGTTATAATACAATTATTAGGTGATCATAAATTAAGGTTTAGATTTGAAAAAAAAAGGGTTCACAAATTTATGCATGTTTTAATTTAGAGTTAGATTCCAATACGATACTTTATAAATTTATAAAAGTTGATATTTTTAAAATTTTATAATTTAATAATATACTTCAATATTAAATTAATAATATAATTAAATACTAAATTAATAAATTATACATAGTACTTAGTTATTAATCAATACAATATATTATATTTATTTATTAAAAAATTTATTTATTTTTAAAATTTAATAATGATACTTAATAATTATGAGATTTTTATATATATATATAATTTTAATTTAATAATTAAAAATTAAATATAAATTTATTCACAGTCTATATTAATAGAATGACGTATATAATAAATAAACATTTAAAATAATATTGATTAATTGTCTATAATTAAAAAATAACTTATAATAGTAGAGTACTACAATGGCTAGCAAAACTCTTTAATTGATTAAAAAAATCAAAATTTATCTACTATTTTTTTATGTAGTTAAACCTTTTAATTTGGCGAAATGTTTGTTAGAGTTATTATTTAGTTTCAATTTATATATATATATATATATATATTTATTTATTTATTTTTAATTTTGAAGACTTAGAATTCTTTTGACTTGTATGTTTAATTTTTGACATATAGAATTTTTATTTTGACATGTATACTTATTTTGACACATCAGATTTAAGTTTATGTGTAAATTTGTGATTTTTCTATTAATTTATTGATTAATAAATCACATCCCTAATTAAACAGTCATTCTAATCCTAAAAAATAACATATCAATTATATTAATAGCATTAATTTAAATAATATTAGAATTAATTAAAAGTATTTTTAAAATAATTTTATATTATTAAACTAATAAAATTTTAAAATTTTCAAAAGAAATTAAAAATTAAAATATTATAAATTAATATTAAATATTAAAAAGTTATTAAATTGTATCTATAAATTTGATTTTATAATTAAAAAGATAATAACGATCGTACAACGCACGGTAAACGACCAGTAAATAAATAATTGTCAAACTTATTATATATTTTTTATTTGTTATACTTAATTTAAATTATAATTAAAAAAGTATTTTAATATTTTAGAAGTATTAAGAAAATCCAATGGGTTAGTACAAAATAAAGGAATATCATATATATATAGTTGACTTCAACTAGTTTTGAGACTATGCTTAATTACTTTTACATACTAAAATCTTGAGGGTTCAAGTCCTTCTATCTCTAAAACTAGCCTGCTCGACTTTCTAATTATTTTTATTCTATTCTCTCTTTTTGTTAATGGTTCAAATTTAGTTATCTTTCTCATTCATTCGAATTCATTCGCAAACATATCTGGGCTGAATTTCTTTTCACAAGTCTTGGAATAGATATAATATACATAAAAATGAATATCTTTGAGCAAAACAAGAAACCCCCATTCTAATTGAAAATGGAATGATTAACAATCCAAATCATTATTCGAGCTAAAATTTACTTTACGAAGTCGTCTTTTTATTCATTTTTTTTAAAGATACAAAACATTTAAATATGGATAAAACTTTAGAATATTTTTTTGTCTTTTTTTAATTGACATAGACAAAAGCCATTTAGTAAAATGAGGAAGATAATGCGTCGAAAATGGTCGGGATAGTTCAGCTAGTAGAGTAGAGGACTAAAAATCCTCGTGTCACCAGTTCAAATCTGGTTCCTAGCACATGATTAATTTGTGTATGAATATCTATTCTACAACTATATAAAATTAATTGATATAGATTTGATATAGATCGACTTATATATTCATTAATAGTATATATCATGATATATATTTAACTTATCCATTTAGATGTCTAAAGATATAGCATTTTTAGATGAGTCAAGCGTTTATATTATAAAAAAGTATGTAAAAAAAATTAGATTATGTTTCCTTTTTTTTTATTTGATTTGTTCATAATGTATCTCCCCTCGATCAAAAAGAATGTTAATATTTCATATAAACTCGAAAGGTTAAAGTCACTTTAGTTAGTTAAAAGACCTAAAAGTCTAGTCGATAGGAGTTGAGGAGTGGAAATATCCAAGATTCGTCTCAGATACAATATAAATAGAATCCGATCCTCTTTCATTTCTTTGTATTTTATTTCATATTCTTTTTCTATTTCTTAATTCCCTCATATGTTATATGACTTTTTAGAGCTCATATAAGGGATACGCGCGGTAAAAGTTCATGATGCAGAATTCGTTTAGTTCATCCTATTAACTCGACTTGTCAAAAATAATAGCTTCCAAATTTAAGAATTCAATGAATCCCTAATTGTATTTTATTTATTTATTTAGTCTATCCATATCCATAATAATATGAATGAAACTTCAATGACTCTGTTAATCTATAAGAGAGCGTACAAATACTCCTTGAATATTTGTAGTTGGAAGACTGAAGATTAGTTTCTTATTATTTAATGAGCATCTTGTATTTCATGAAAATTAGGAGTAATATAATCTTTACATAAGGGCCACCCTATCCAACTTTTCGATATTAAGATACATTTTAGATGTGGATGATTATCGTAAAGGATTCCCAACATATCATAAGAATCCCCGCCTGACACTACATCTTAGGCACATTACAACTGCAGATGATTGTAACCATATACATATAAAATGACAGCAATGGAATGCCAATCTGCAGGCTTTATTTGTAAAGTCTCTATTCTTTGGTAATCAAAACCCAAAGATCTATGAACTAGTTCAAGTTTGACTAGCCAAATAGACAAACGATCCTGCATCTTTTTTCTCCCTCATGCATTTTTATTTGTATAATAATTTTAATAATTATTTTTTATATAATATAAGTATTTCACATTCATGATGAAATTTATGAAGATTGGTTTGCCTTTTTTGTTATTCTGTACAAATAAGCTCTTCCTCTAATTTACTAATTTGTGGGATAATACTGACCTCTTTTTATATTTGAAAAATGTTTCAAGGAGGATCTTTAAAGTAGACAATGGTTGATAAAGTAATCCTTGATTATAATTTCCAGTATAAGTAGCGCGTTCAATATTAAACTTGTTATTGGTAGTAAAACACCAATTTCTGAGTTGAGACCTGATTCAAGCTTCATAATTTTTTTGAGATAGTTTTTTATGAAGTTTTACTATAGCATTTATCGACTTTCTGAACAGTACTATAAGAGTCGATACTGAACATCCCCCCCTATAATTGTACAAGCCCCCATAGCAATAATATATTTTGGTTTAGGCATTTGTTCATATAATCTCACTAAAGAAGGAGCCATTTTAATGGTTATTGTGTCGGCTGTTAAAATTAGGTTCGCTTGCCTGGGACTAGATCTTGGTACTAATCCATAACGATCAAAGTCGAATCGTGAGCCTAATGAAGCAAATTCAATGAAGCAACAACTAGATTTGATGTAGTTGAAATAACTGAAATTTGAGTTGTTCGATCAAGTGAAGGAAACTCAAAGGAATTCATAACTGTCTCAATGTTATTTTTTTTTCATTATTTTTGGGAAATATTCAAGAGTTAAGACCACTCCAATGCTCATGTTCTCTATGCATAAACTGAACCAACTATTAGGATAAGTACGAAAATTAAAACTTCTATAAATATGGATAACCTCAATACATCGAAACTCATTGCCCATGGATAAAGAAAAACAATTTCAATATGATGTGCGTAAAGTACACACATCTAAATGGAGTTTTTAAGATTGATTTTATGGACATTTGGATGTGAATTGGTCTCAACACTTACCCTATACGTATGTTTGTGTGCATTAGGTCCAAAAGAGGTCAAAGGATGATAAAGGAAAGAATTGGAGCATAATTGGATGTCAAAGCAGCCGAAATGAGCTAAGTACGATCATGAGGAAGCTAAACATGGCCATGTTGGTTTCAACACTGGCCGTGTTGGGTGTCATCAAACATAAAAAAAAATAAGTTCTTAGCGAGCACGGCCACAGAGAGTGACACGGCCAAGAACACCAGACCGTGTCCCCAACACGGTAAAGAACACGACCGTGTTGGAGGCGACATGGGGTATTAATTAAAAGAACAAAAAGAGGAAAAAAAGGAGGCGGCTAGGGTTAGAACGTCCCAAACCCTAATTTTTCTCTCCCTAAGGATTTTCTGAGCTGAAACCAAGAGAAAAGGAGACTTGGATCAAGGTTTTAATCAGATTTCCCTTGAAAGATCGAAGATTGGGCGAGATTCGTTGATTGATTTTCAAATCGAGCAAGAGTAACAAGAATTGATTCAATTGGAGTAAAAGGATTTGGGGCTGTTTACTCTCATCCAAGGGTGTAATCGGGTTTTCTCTACCTTTGCTTATTGTTGTAATTGAATTCTTGTGTCTTTTGAGAATGAACATGATTAGCTAGATTGATTAAATCCATTGGGATTTTTTTACTATGTTGGCTTGATATTATATTGTTGGATTGTTTGAGTTGGTTTTGTATTCTTCTTGTTTTCAGTATTAATAAGATAATGCATTATTCATGAGATGTTGTGAATTGTGATGTTTAAATTGCTTTATGAGATTGAGAAATCCGTTTGGCAATTGGAATTTTGAATAGCAAGAACTGGTTAATAATCGCTTAGAGATAAGAATAATTAACTAGCCGGATTAAGAATTAACAAAGCTTAATAGAGGCGGATTAAAGCTTAATGCTAATTTAAGAATCAATCGTTAGGAAGAGATTTCAACTTTAGGTTATTAGGTTTAGAAATTCGGTTATCTCGAGAGAGAAACCGAATTCGGTTATCTCGAGAGAGAAACCGAATTCGGTTATCTCGAGAGAGAAACCGAATTCGGTTAAGAATTCATCCACGGGTAACATAATTAGACTCATCGATCCTTTATCTTTTGTTTGGTTGCCAACTAGTTTAGATTCCCTTTGGGTTTGTCTTCTTGTCTTGATTATTTCATTTATCAATTACTCCTGCATCTCCCTCAGAACTTAGCTTGTAGTTAATAGTTAGTTTAGAAATTATTCATAATCCATTTTAGGTTAATATAACAAAGAATAAAGAAGTAACTCTGGGCTTTCGCTTTTCCGAGGAATACGACCTTAATACTCGCCGTTAGTGCTAGACTGCATCGATAGGTACACTGCCTTAGATTGTAGCTAACACGAGTAGCACACATCACAATATCAAAAACAACAAAAACTAGAGTAAACATATAATAACGGATTCAAAATTTTAACTAAGCATCGTCCATTGGTTCTATCCCCAATTCATAACTAGAAAGTTTCTCTGACCTTTTGCTAATTAGGGATAAAACTTTAAAAATTAGAAATGCTAAAATAGAATAACACTTGATATTATTAGAAATGCCGAATATTTATCATATTCGTAAACCAGAAACATAGGCGCACTCCTATGACTGCAGAAAATATATTAGATTAGTCAAGTCGAATTGGAATGAATTCCAAAATTATTCATAATCTGTTAATCAAAATAATAATTTATTTTGATTTAATCACTTAGTTTTCTTTGTTTGATTTGGTACATATTTCGTTTCAAGACTCGTTGACTATAATCTTTACATTATGTTTACTTCTTTCCTCTCGCCTTTTTTTTTCATTTCACTTTTGATTCACTCTAGAAAAGGCGAATTCAAAAGAGAATTCTCAATTTTTTATTTTTTTATTTAGAATTTATAAGTTCTATTAGAAATTAAAGAATATAAACACAAATTTTTATTATTAAGTGAACTTTTTCTTTTTGGACCTCTTGATTGATCTTTATTTTTATCATTATCAAGTTGTACTTTTATTTTCCAATCAATCAAATGATTTCTATAAAAAAAAAGTGCCTTTGTTTTTTTTTTTTTTTCAATTTTTTTCTTGGATTTTGAAACGTAACTTTTAAAATTAAATTTAATAAAATAATTTATCCAATCAGAAAAATTTTAACACCTACCTTTTAATATCCAATACCAATCCCAAATGGTTATGAGAAATTGTGTTACTCTTTGGACAACTACTAAGACAGTCCATTAATGGATACGGTAATTTTTCTTAAAAATGTTTTTTGTTTTTTTGTGTTAAGGTTAAAACAGGTGAAAAGAAATTTCCACTGCAACCCTTCTTTATTTTCATATTTAGTTTAAAGTAAAAGAAGGAATGATTAAAATCTCTCAATAATAAAAATTATTATTTAAAATTTTAATTGTTATATAAATAAATTCTTAATATCATTTTAAATAAAACTTTTTATAAAATTTTTTTAGTAACAATTAAATACGCATCAACATTTTCCGAAAAGATGAAATATTAAATTAAACTCACACTTAAAATTTGATTAAAAATAAAAATTTATTTATCATATAGAATATCAAATAAACAAATTAATTTACAAATAAATAATATTTAGAAACTCATTAATAAATAAACTAAATTCTATCTTATTTAAACAAAAGGATATGGGGGTGGATATCTGGGTTAGCCCATAAGGATTATGGAATTACCCGACCCATTACACAGAGAGGCGAGTATCAGAAAAAAGAGAATGCGAGTACAGCATCCAATTCTGTTGCCCTAACCCTGAAGCCGCAAAATCAGAAACTTGTCTACTCGCCGTAGATTATGACACTGATCTTCACTACTTACTCCATGTAATTTCTCACTCTCTCTCTCCCTGTCATCCATTTACTATATTTGTTTCTCTGTTTGTTCCTTCACTTCTCACTTTTTTTAATTTTAATTTTGGTCATAGTCTCACTGTTTCAGAGGATTTGTCTGCAGAATTTTGATATGAGCTCTTTTATTTTTATGTTTATTAAAAAAGAATTCTAATTCATTAAGTCTGAAAGTACTGGGTTTTGTATATTTGGCTTGTTGGTGTTGAATTTCTGTTGAAATGGCATCTATTATTAAGTTTAATTTTAAGGGTGCATTAAAATTTCAATTGATTAATTACAAATGTATGAACTTTTTCAGATTCAGGGTGTGTTTAGAAAATAAATATTTCCAATGGGTATAGATCTAGAACAGCCTTCAGGAGACTATGATGTAAATGCTAATGGAGCGCAAGATAGAAATAGAGTTGTTGTTGTTAACAACATTGATGGGATCAATGATGATAAGGACACTGGACCAACTGTTAATGGAACAGTTTTTGACACTGCCCACAAAGTGTGTGATGCTGGAGATGGATCAACTTTGAATGCTGTGAAGCATTTAGAGCCTCATGATGGAATGGAATTTGATTCTAAGGAGGATGCATTTTCCTTCTATAGAGACTATGCTAAATCTGTAGGATTTGCCACTATAATAAAGGCCAGCCGTAGATCAAGGATATCTGGAAAGTTTATTGATGCAAAATTTGTATGCACTAGATATGGAAATAAGCCAGAAGAAGCTAGTAGTATGACTGAAATTCCACATCCTGCTGTAGATACAAGTGCTGCAAGCTTCCCTGTGAAAAGAAAACGGGGTAGAGTAAATCGATCTTGGTCGAAAACAGATTGCAAAGCTTGCTTGCATGTAAAGAGAAGGCAGCAAGATGGGAGATGGGTTGTTCGTAGTTTCATAAAGGAGCACAACCATGAAATTTTCCCAGACCAGGCATATCACTTGCGTGGCCATAGGAAATTAGATTTAGGTAACAATAATGCTGATGCATTGCATGCTATCAGGGAAAGAACCAAAAAATTATATGTTTCAATGTCTAGACAATCAAGTGGACATAAGAAACATGAGAGTCACAAGAGTAGTGTGATAAACCAATCAGGGAGCACTCAGCATTTGGCTTTAGAGGAGGGAGATGCTGAAGTGATGCTTGATTATTTTACATGTATGCAGGATGAAAATCCCAATTTCTTTTATGCAATAGATCTGAATGAAGAACAGCGCTTGAGAAATGTTTTCTGGATTGATTCCAAAGCTAGACTTGATTACAGCTATTTTGGTGATGTCATTTTTTTCGACACAACATTTATTAAGAATGAATACAAACTTCCCTTTGCTCCCTTTCTTGGTGTCAACCATCACTTCCGCTGTCTGTTGCTTGGAAGTGGATTACTTTCTAATGAGAGTAGATCAACATATGTTTGGTTGATGCGGGCATGGCTTAGAGCAATGGGTGGACATGCTCCAAAAGTGATATTTACTGATCAAGACAAATTCCTGGAAGAAGCCATAGCAGAGGTGTTTCCTAATTCACATCATTGTTTTTGCTTGTGGCATATTTTGAGCAAGATTCCTGAGAAGCTCAGTTATGTGATTAGGCAGCATGAAAATTTTATGACCAAATTTAACAAATGCATCTTTAAATCTCGGACAGATGAACAGTTTGAGAAGCGATGGTGGAAACTGGCTCAGAGATTCAGTTTAAGAGATGATATATGGTTTCAGTCATTATATGAAGATCGTCAAAGATGGATACCAGTTTACACGAGAGACAAATTTTTGGCAGGGATATCTACAACTCATCGGTCAGAAAGTATATGCTCTTTCTTTGACAAGCACATGCAAAGAAAGACTACATTAAAAGAACTTCTAGAACAACAAAAATTAATTCTTCGAGATAAAATTGAAGAGGAAGCTAAAGCAGACTTTGAAACTTGGCATAAACAACCAGGATTGAAGTCTC
This sequence comes from Ricinus communis, assembly GCF_019578655.1. Lineage (NCBI taxonomy): Eukaryota > Viridiplantae > Streptophyta > Magnoliopsida > Malpighiales > Euphorbiaceae > Ricinus > Ricinus communis. The sequence goes on along the minus strand of NC_063259.1, from coordinate 15,125,893 downwards.
CATCACCCTTTGGGAAACAAATGGCAGCTTTGTATACGCATGCCATATTTAAGAAATTTCAGGTTGAGGTTTTGGGTGTAGTTGCTTGTCATCCTAAAAAGGAAAGTGAAGATGGAGAAACCAAAACTTTCAAGGTTCAAGATTTTGAAGAGAATCAAGATTATGTTGTGTTGTGGAATGAAACAGCACCTTATTTTTCTTGTTCATGCCATTTATTTGAGTTCAGTGGTTTCCTATGCAGACATGTTTTGATTGTTATGCAAATGTCTGGTATGCACAGCATTCCATCTCAATACGTTTTGAAACGTTGGACAAAGGATGCAAAGAGTAGAGAAACCATGAGGGAAGAATCAGACAAGATTGACTCCAGAGTTCAACGCTACAATGATCTATGTAGACGGGCTTTTAAATTGGGTGATGAAGGTTCTTTATCACAGGAGAGTTACAACATTGCATTCACTGCACTGGAAGAAGCTTTAAGAAAGTGCGAGTGTGTGAATAGTTCAAGTCTGAGTGTAACAGAGTCAACCTCACCATCTTCTAACAGACCTCACAAGTATGAAGAAGCCAATCAAGCTAATGGTGCATCGAAGATAAATAGAAAGGATGGTATTTCCAGAAAAAGACAGGTTAGCGGTTTTAAGTGGTAGTTACTTTGTGATGAAATGTAACATTCGATTGGCTATGTAAGTATGCCTTTTTGGATACTATTTAGGTAAATCCAGAGCCAGAGGTCACAACCATTATGATGCATGAAAGCTGTCATCAACTGGTTAGTTATGTCTTTTTGCATTTAGTATTTGAATGCTGATTCACTATATTTATTCCTAAAGAATTTCTTGAAGTGAGTTCTTTATATGTTCTAGGGACACTCGAGCTTAAGAGGATCAGCTCGTGACTGTTCCTATGAAATGCAAGAGAGCATGCAAGGGATGGTATGATGTAGTCTAATAGCGACCATCGGGATCTATTATTCTCTAGTTATTTGAATAATGACTGTTCCTCGAATTTTCAAGTTATAAAAATAGTTCATTGCAGGAACAGCTAAGCTCAAGGGCTCAAAATCTAGATGGATATTTTGGCCCTCAACAAATTGTGCCGGGAATGGTATGTCATCTCAACCATGAATTGCGGAGTTACCCATCTGATCTAGATAAGCTAAATTATGTAAGATTACGTTAGGCTTATCAAAGAGTTAACTAAATTAGCGACACTTTGATTTTCTTTTAGGGACAGTTATCTTCTAGCCGTGACGATTACTATAGCAATCAGCATAGCATGCAAAGACTGGTAATGCATATTGAAAAGTGACTAGTTTATCTGGATGTTGCACATTGCATCTTCGGATATCATGCCTAACTCCTGCTTTGATGTTACTTATAGGGACAATTGAATGCCATGGCACCTCTCCATGAAGCTCAATATCTGACTCAACAAAGGATGCCATTGCCAGGGATGGTATGCCATTTTGATATGTTTGTCTAAAGAAGTTCATTTTATATGGTGCAATGATGCTTTTTTTTGGGGCTAGTTTATCTTTTACATTAGCATATCCTACCTGATAGAAATTATACTGTCAGTAATTATGGAGCAATACAACATGGCTGCAAAGTGATGCCCTTTCCATGCTTGTAGGAGCAGTTACACAGCAGATCACAGACTATTTCAAGTTGTTTCGACATGCAGGATGGACTACAAGAAATGGTAGGTTGTTGCTTGGGATCATAATTGCTTCCCATGGTAGCTTACATCGTATTTTTCCCTTTATCCAGGATCAATCAAATCCAGGACCCTCTCAGTTGCATAACATGGGATCAAAATGTTTACATCCCAAATACCACTCACGTTAGCTGCATTCTTCAATATAGGTGATTTATACCCTCAGTTACTTTAATCTCACTGACTGAATTTCCCAAGAAAAATTCTAATTGGCTAAGGCCTCGACATGAATAATACAATTCATTTCACCCACACCCAAAACTTCGTATGGTTTTAATGTTTTACGGTCACCTATATGTTTATGCAGCGAATGTTTGGTTTTCCTATGAACACAAAATGAAGCTAGATTTTCGTCAACCATAAACAAAGATTGTTGCTTTTTTCTTTTCTTTTCCTGAGACAAACTTAAATTGTGAAATTAGCAAAATGCTTGACGGTGACAATTGGTTATCTTGCAGGTGGAAATGCGATTTGTATTTATGCAGAAGATCAACGAAAAGGTTGCCCTTGATAGAGCATAAGAGAAGATCAAAATATGGAAAAACTAACCAACTAATAAAAGCTTCATATTGTCAAATAGCCAATTGCATGGAATTTTGCTAGCGTTAGACATAAATGAATTCCATGAGTTTGGTATAAATGAAAATTAATTTAGAATTTCTACCTTATTAAATTTATAGAATTGGTTAGACTAAATAAACTTCTATCTAACTTGAAAGAATTTCAAAATGAATTTTAAATCTGAGTTCTTTTCTTATTATGATAAAAGCATCTTTATTCAAATATTTTGTTTTTCTCATTCATCTCTTTTATTTTAACTATTTTTTTAATAAAAATGCCTTATTACAATATTCCTAATTTTTTATGTCCGCTCATAGGGTGGATTGTTATATAATGACTTACATAAGAGCCAATTATTATATTTTGTATTTAATTTAATGTATTATTATAATTAGAAATAACTGTCAATTAAGAAAATAAAAAATATAAAAGAATAGTAGAGTAGAAAATTGAAAAACGGCAAAATTACAAAACATACAAAAACGTAACCATTTTTATCTTGTTTTGGTGTATATGAACTTTTACTAATTTTAACCGTAAAATTATATATATAAAGAATTAAATTAAAATAATATAAAAAATAAGAAATTAGTCTTATAAAAATAAGAAATCAGTCTTAAAATAACTAAATATTATTAATGAGATTATTAAACCATACAACTGATTAATTTCTACGATACACAAAATATGTTCACATTAATATATGAATTTATAAATTAAAAATATTAAACTTTTAATATACCAAGCACAAATAACAAAAAGTCAGTAACTTGAATAGTATGTAATTATATAACTTCTTAAGAATTCAAATAATTTTATGGAGCATATTTTTTCAGAGTTTTTAAAAATAAGGTTACAAATTATTCTAATGCTATTTCAAAAGCTATATTTCTTGCATTCTCCTTCATCACTTGCTCTTTAATTTTATTGCTCTTTAATTTTATTTTAATATGGACATAAAGATAAAATTGGAAATGAAGATGGAGATGGAAAATATTGAATATATGAATGAAAAAATGGTGATTATATTAGAATGATTGTTGTGATAAATAATTACTTTTCAATTATCAAAAGGGAGATAATGAGACACAAATTTAGCCCAAGGAAGATAATAATATACGAACTTAGCATAATATGAAAATTAAGAGTTGTTAATGATATATATAATTGACAGAGGAGGTGAATATAGTTATATTAAAATTAATTGATAAATAATATGATTTTAAAGATGAAAGAAAAAAATAAAAATTATTCTTTTATAAAAATTAAAATTAAAGATTCACTACAATCTAAAAAAGTGCCTTAAAAATTATAAAAGATTTCAAGTGAGGAGATAGAAAGCAACGAATAAAGCCTTACTTTTATATATATTTTTTGCATTCTCCTTTGTTCTTTACTTTTATTTGAAGATGGAGATAAACATAAAATTGAAAATAAAGATAGAGATGGAAAATATAGAATATATGACTAGTAAAATAGAGATTTATATGATAAAAAATGATTTTTCAATTATCAAAAGAGAGATCATGAGACACAAAATTAGCTCAAGAAAGAATATGAGGTACAAAATTAGTATAATATGAAAATTAAGGATTGTCAATAACATATATAATTAATAGAGAAGATAAATATATTAATATTAATATTAATTGACAATTAATATGATTTTAAAGATGAAACAAAAAAATAAATATTACCATTTCATAAAAATTAAAATTAAAAACTCACTACAATCTAAAGAAATGTCTTAAAAATATATAAAATTTTACAAAAGAGATAAAATCTTACTTTCATATATATATAAATTAAAAATAATTGAAAATGGAACAAAAAGATTATTTTTTATGTTGGAAAAACCCAGGACCCGTATTCTACTATACAATATTGCTCCATTTAGAAAAACAAAAGATTGCACTATTGTCATTCCTGTAATTGGAAGATAGATTGAAATTGAGTATAAAAAATAATCTTCACAACCGCTTATTATACTAATAATTGAATTTTTTCAAGTTGTTGTCCAATGATTTCATTTTCAAAATGAGAATAGGTAGTTTTTTACTAATAACTTAGAAAAAGAAAAAAAAAAGAAAACAATCAAGACGGAGTGAAAGAAGTGGTATGGAATATGAAAAGATTTAAAAGAAGAGTAATTATATGAAAAATTTTCAAAAAAGAAAAAAAGTAATTCCACTCATAATTTTTTTATACTAATAAAAAATTATTAAAATTATAATTTCATTGTTTGTATAATGAAAAAATTAATAATTATAATTGACTCCTAAAGAAGAGCTAAAGTCTATACTAATTCTTTATGTTAAGTGCCATATATGTACCAAATGAGACATTTAATATAATACTCTTTTGAAGATGGATAAATATACTCTTTAAAAATAAAAAATATATATTTAAAATTATATAACTTGTCCTGTGGAATATATAAAATAATGTCGGAAAATATTACTTATGAGAATTAAAGGTAAACATTAATTTGATTTTAATAGCTTATATTTCTTATAATAAATAAGAAGTTATACTTTAAATCTAATTTAATAATTTATCAAACTTATTAATGCTTGTAATGCTCTTTGATACTCTATAACAATTAAAACTCTCACAATTTAAAATATTAGTAGTAAAAATTCATGTAAGTTGTCAAATAAGAAAGATAAAGATTGTAAAACACTATTTTCACACACACACACACACACATATATATATATATATATAGAGAGAGAGAGAGAGGGAGAGAGAGAGAGATTTATAAAGGGCATTTTTGCCTTGTAAATACTTAATGAAGGGTTCTTTTTAAAAGAAAAATAAAATAAATCAAATTTCACATTGAACCAAATACAAAATACTATTTCATTTCTAATTGAAATTAAAATAGAATTCATTTGTAAATGAGATGAATGCTGCATAAGAATTGAGTCAAACACAAAGTATGCATTTGAACATGAATCAATAGGATGAGGAACAATATCAAATTCTTTGGTTTAGCCATATTCTTCAGGCAGTAAAATTGATTACAGAGCAAGAAAAAGAAAAGAGAAGAGAAAGGGGAAAGCAAAGAGAAAACTAAACTGTTAATTGTTGAAATTAACTTTTGATATTCTCTTGAATATCATGGTTTATGAAGGTATCTACCAGCAATCAAAGCAGCCTCCATGACTACAGAGATGACATCAATAACTTCATCAACTTGGCATTTGCTTCCTTTGAAAGTATGCCCTCCTTTGTTTTTGAAATCATTCATGCAGTTTATGAAGTTTTGGCTGCACTCTTGGCTTAGATAGTCATCTGCACCATCACATATTCACCATATTATTTATACAGAAATTCACATGCAACAAATCTTGTCCACCAAAATTAATTATAATCACATGGACTCATTTTCGGACACAAGTCAAGTTGCTCTCGTGAAGGCTTTTTGGCACTGTTTGCACATGTGTGACTTTTACAACTTTTGGCATCGAGTTCTAAAGTACATGCATATTATCATTGAAAAATTAAACATCATAAAAGGTCCAAATTTATTTTTTAGGAAAACTCTAATCACTTCAATATGGAAGAAAGACCTTTCCTTTGCATTGTCTCATCAAGAGTGTTCTATAAAACTTTTAAACACTCGAATTTGGAGTATCATACTTTTACACAACCAATATCAATATGTTGATTATTTCACTCTTCGTGTATTGTTCACAAGGAAAAGAAGATTAAGAAATGACAATGGACCAACCCATAGCCTAAGTTGTGACCCCCCCTCTCTTGAAGTATTGTCCCTTCTTGAGCTATTGTCCGTTTTTTCACCTCATGATCTTATAGTTTTGTCCTTTATTAAAAAAACTTAAGAGAAAAGGTAGTATTAAATCTTACAAGATCTAAGTCCTCTTAACTCTTAATCAATATGAAATGTGGTGTCATCAAGAAAGAATGATCAGATGTTGTGTTCGATCATCCCCTGATGTTCGATTTAGTCAAAGTTGAGGAGAGAGAAGGAGAGATACGACTAAAATTTTAAAAGAAAAGGTAAAATAGAGACTTACCTTGCACAATCACATCTCATTCTATATATAGATTTCTTCTCCACTGACAAGATCTTTTTCACAAACTCTTATGCAATTGAGCTAATACAAACCATTATCAAGGATTTTTTTTTTCTTTTTACTAGATTTGAGCTCCCTTGCTTCTCAAGGTGGTAGTTGGTTTATCTTGTGCTGAGTATTTATGATCCCTATCTTGACTTAACTATTGCGTTTGAGGGATTAGTTATTTACCTTGTGAAGAAATTTACGTAAATTCTTTCCTTTTTCTCTCCTCTTTTATATCTGCTTTCTTTTAGACATGTCTTCTACTAGTCCTTCCTCTATGTTGTGTGACCACCTAGAGCTTGATTGTTCACCAATTGATATGAATCTTGTCTCTATTACCAGCCTAAGGCAGTTGCCTTGTAGTGTAGGTGGTGAGTCTTCTATAGACGGTGATGGGCATATGCAATTATGTCCCTCGTAGATGGTACTCAGCATATGAAATTATATCCCTTTCATATGATGCTGAGTATGGTTCTCAGTGATTCTCACTTGAATAAAAAAAAACCAATCAAAAAATATGAGAACTAAGATAATAAAAAATCTTTGTTACCGATCTAAAAATATTTTATTGTTACAGTATGATAATGGTTCTTCAATGATAACCGTAATGCAATCAAACCAGTTTATACTGATTTGGACCAAATTATAGAAACAATTATTTGTATAAAAAATACTATATCTGTATGTATTCAATATCCGTTTTTATACTATATCTGTATGTATTCAATATCTGATAACTTCTAGACGAATAATTAATAAAAAAAAAAACTAACCCTATTAAAATATATGTATGACATATATAATATACTTAGTTACTATTAACACTATCTAACTTAATTTTCTTTACGCTACTTATTTTTATTGTTGCTGCTTAATAACCATATGAAGCTGCTGGTTTTGGATTTGGAATTGCTTGCTCAGTTGCAGTCATATTTTCTTATTATGCAATTTCTGGGATTTCTATGCTTTTCATTCTAGTTTTGCACTTATGCTTTAATGCTACAGAAATTTGTGAGTTTTTATTTTAATGCTACAAAAAACTTCTAGGTTTTAGTTTGAATTAAATTACCATATTTGTAAAAGTTGTAAACTAGAAAGCATATGGAATTGGTCGTGCAAGTATGTAATTGATAATTCTATCTAATTTTAATTCTTATTCAAATCTCATTCAGTAATTATGTCTTTTTCTAAATATTAGAATCAAATTCAGGATCTAAAATTGAGTTTGCTTTAAATGTTAGAATAGAAAATGGCATCGGATTGGCTTGTACTGAACTGAAAAAATTAATTCAATAGTACAGTTCCAATCCTTTCGATTTTAAAGAAACTAAAATTCAATACTTAACTAGTGATTTTTAAATAACCGAATTAAATCAACCTGTGCTCATTCCTACTCTAAGACAACTATAGTTTACTAGTAGTTAGGAGATTGTATGGAATCTTAGAAGAATATGGTCTTCATCTTTGTCCCTTTGGATTGTTTTGCTAATCCTGCTCCATAGATTTGGTTAACTATTATGGTGGCCTTTATGGCATTCACCCCCTAATGGGTATCGTTTGACACTGAGTTATGCTCTGCTCACCCCCCAACATCTTTGCACACTGTGCCTCTTGCAACATGCTTAGCCTGACGACAAATATATATTTCAACTTTCTCCAAGTTTAAATTTCATTCCAAATATTTCCATACAGCAAAATTAGTATTGCTAGGAATGAACTTCTCTTTATTCCATTATGTAGTTTTTTGTTTAGCCAAAATTAATCATTCTTCAATTAATTTTTTTACTTTCTAACACCCTTTCTTTCTATCATGGCAGCAGAAAAATCAATAATGAAACCCTACAATTTAAACAGCGTAAAAACAGAAAATAACATGAAGTAGTGGGTGGTTAATCATTATAATGAGCATTTGTGAACTTACTGTTTTTAGCTTGTACACAGGAATCATGCTTCATACAACAAGCATCAAGGCCATCACAAGGTTTCTCCCCTGGACATCCACTGTACAGCAGTCCACAGTACTTTCCATATCTCAGAAATGGAGGCACTGTATGAATCCAGATTTTTAAAAAAAAAAAAGTTTCCTTGAAACATTCTTCAATTACAATAATTAACAACCCAATAATATATAATGTACAAATTTATAAGTACCTGAACAGAACTCAGACTCACATTTCCTACTGCATTCTTTACTCTGAGAGAAACAAAAAGAAAGGGGTTGTTGACATTTTTACAGAAGAAAACATGAAAGAAAGTGAAAGAAAGTGAAACGAACCAAAGTGATGGCTGAATTTGCTGTTTGGACACCGATGTTAAGAGCATGGACAGGAGTAGAAGGAAAGGAAAGGGAAAGAAGGAAACAAAAAAAGAAAAGATAAGCTACTAAATTCAATGGCTGGCTTAAATTTGCCATTGTTTCAGAGAATAAGCTTGGTTTTGCCCAAACGGCTCTGATTTATAGATAAAGAAAAAGAAAAATGGCTATGCCAGCCTACTGAAAGAAACAGAGAAACTTTTAGAGGGAGAGAAGAAACAAGAGACAGGGAGGCTGAAATTTGTCCTGTAATGGCTCGTGAAACGTTTTTGGAGTGTAGTTCACTTCATGAAAAGACTTATTTTTCTTCCTACTTAAATAAATAAAATTACATTTTTCTTTGTCTGCTCTCCGACTATTGCAATCTATTGTAAATATATTTCATTCAACAAAACTGGTAAAATCTATATATATATATATATATATATATATATATAAAAGCAAAATTGTTAAAATCGCGCTATCTCTTTCCTACATGGTTTTTTCTTCATTTATTAATATGTTTTTTCTTAATTTATATGAATTTTTTTTATAGATTTTTTTTTTCTTAAGTTATCTCTTTTTCCTCTTACAATGAGGTATTTAAGAGAGTTTACTTTACCTAAATTTCTTTAACTTTCTTTCTTTTATTGATCTTGCTTTTGATTTTTTTAACTTTTGATTTTTTATTGTTATTTTTCTTTCATATATAACTACTAACACTTTGTTCATATCATTACATGATTGTTTTATTTATTTTATATTTAAAAATTATATTCTATAATATTATATAATTCAATTTATAATTATATTAGTAAAAAATAAATTTTTATTTTACTTTATTTTATGATATATATATATATATATATATATATATATATATATATATATTAGTATTTTATAAAAATCATATATATTCTTATGAAATTTTCTATTTTTATATACTAAGATAAATAAATATGAGAAATATATATACTTATCAATTTTAGCTTTTTATCTATTTTATTGCACTAATAAGTTCTCATATATTTATATAATACTTATTTTTAATAAATAAGATTGTTAGAACTTTTACTATTTATTTTTATTATTATTATTTTTTGATATCACATATATATAGATTATATTTTTATTTATTATTATATTGGACTAATAAATTTTTCAATATGTCATAAATTTCTATTAACTATTTTATTATATTTGATTAATATCTAATAAATAAATTATTAAAATCATTTAATATTATTTAATAATATTTTAACCCATCCAAGAGGCGGGCACTCGTCTAGTTCTTATGTAAAGTGGTATATACATAATAACTAATAATAGAGATATGTATATATGACTATTTTATATTTTAGTATTAGATGATTGATACATATTTTATTACTAAAAATTAATGAATATATGTCAATCATCTATTGGTTTGATGTGTAGATGAACCTAGGCAATAATCTACTAACAAATTGAACCTCTCGTGAACTATTTCAAGCTCACATCAAATAAACTTTAATTTTTTTTAGTGAAAATATAGTTAGTACATGTTAGGAGGGAGAAAGACTACGTACCTACCTAATACTTTAAGAAAATTCGTTAAAGGTAGTAAAATTTGAATTTATAACTTTTAGATCATGAGTGCCTCACTCTTAACCACTAGGCTAAGAGCTCATTGGCCAAATAAAAACTCGTTCAAGCTCGTTAATAGAGATTCATTAGTATTAATAAATTAAATTCAAATTCATCAATATTTGACTTGTTAACTCGTGAGGTGGTTCATTTTATAAACTCATAAACTCGTTCATGAGCTAATTTATTAATAAATTTATTAATAGCCTCAATATTTTTATATTATAATTATTTTATTTTACATGTATATGTATATATTTTTATCAATTTATATAATTTATATGTAAAATAATTTTATTTTTTATTATATTTTATAATCAACTCCTATTAAACATTAACTAATGTAATAAATTATAGTTAGGCAAACATAAGTTTGGTGAACCTAAAGGATTTGATGACTTAGTTGACTTGTTGTGTAATACATGTGGACGGTATTTAATGAAAATACATATGTTAAAAAGTGTTAAAATATGACAAAAAGTAAATTTAAGTGGTCTATTAAGTTAAATAAAAATTAAAATATTAAACTGATTAAATGACCAAAATTCAGAGTCATAGATATGCATTTAGCCTTCTATAAATTAGATGCACTATAAAAAAAATTCAAAATATATATCGCTCTCTTATTATTTTAGTATAAAATATTCGAAATAGTATCACTAATTTGATAAATTGAATACAATATATCAAGAATAACTACCAACTTGGCAATATAATTAACAAATTTCATATTAATATGGTAGATATACAATTAAAAAAGAAGCAAATTGAGGTGGTTGTAGGGTCCAACTCTTGTGAACAATGTCCTTCCAACAAACATGCCAATCAAACTGTCCTCCAACTCCAACTCCAACTCCAACTCCACACAAAAAGATTAATCTTAATTAGTAGAAAGCAAAGGCCTATAATTAGCATTTCTTGTTAACCTCTCTAATCACATTTTATATCTTAATTAGTGTCATTGTGTTGTCATGATTTCTGTCACTATTCGTGAACATGGTTCTGGGGCATGTGATATTGTATGTATCTTAATATATGTATGTATGTGACTATTTTTTACATATATACACGTGTAATTCCTTGTCAATTAATTGTACCTCAACATCCCAAAGTGTGGAATATATATTATATTAGGTTAAATTATACACGTGTAATATTCCTTGTTTTTACATGCTCTCTATTGAATTATAAATGACTAAATCTTTATTATAATTTATTTCGAATTATATGTGTGCTCCAACAATACTTTTTATTTTATTCTCTGTTTAAAATTTTTTATGAAAATAAAAAAAGAAGAGCTAATAAAGATCCCTTCTTTTCTTTCTCTCTCATTTTTTCTTTTATTTTTCATTAGATGTTTTTTGACCCACTACCAATCAATTTTAGATTGGCAGTTGGCTTCTTTTTTTTTTTTTTTTTTTTTTAAATTTTATACTAATCAATTTTAATAAATAAATAATAAAGTATTTCTTGAAGAGTTTTTTAATTTCTAGTATAGTGTTAAGTTCTATTTAGGGCCGGCTCAACACTCTTTGTGGTCCTAGGCAAGATTTTATTTTGAAACACTACAACATAAATATATTACAAAAAATTATTTAAAATTTATTTTTCTTGTCTTTTGAGGTGTAAAATCATTAATTAAAATTTTGTATTCAAGTTTAGAAAGTAATTTTTTTTTCAATTAATAATATAGCTAAATTACTTAGTTTTCTTGTGACATGGTTGAACACAGATAAGATTTTATTAATTTTAATTTTAAAAAATTTCTTTCCGCTGAAGCTACCGTGATAGAAATGGTTAATAATATTCTATAAGTTATCCATGTATTTGGAAAAGAATTTATCTTTTTTCTATAAAATCTAGTATCTTAACCGTATTTTCATATTTATAATTCTTTTAACTATCAATATCAGAAAGTATATTATGTTTTAGAAAGTTTTCTAAATTTAAACAACTTTTCTTCAAATTATCATCGTCAAGTAATTTAACTTAGATATATTATAAAGGAAATTAAAAATTATTTTCATATATTTTAAATTGTTTAAACCTGCTTTCAATTGAGAAAATAGCATGACCAATTAAATATATGAAATATTTTATTCTAAACAATTCTTCCATCTATAATTTTATTTCTTCATTTTCACTTTCATCAAATTGTTTCTTTCTTTTTATTATACATTTTTCACAAAATTTTGATTCTATAATCATTTGCTCTACAATCTCTTTAGCAACAATCATAAAAGATGTGAAACCATTTTCTCTATAGTTTTTTTCTTTTAAAAATGTAAATATTTACTAACCATATTAACAACAAACAATATATCATACCAAATAACCATGCCTAATAAAAATTTAAAATTTTTAATCTCATATGATACTAAAGAAATAAGTTCACTTTTTGTTTTAGGATCTTCACTAGTTTCTGCTAATTGAATAAAACATGTCTTATTTGTGAAGCTTGGACTTTTATTGCTTTAATATTTATAATACGACTTTCCCAATGTGTATATGATAATGGCTTAAGTGTTAAATTAGAAACATGATTTTGTAAAATTTTCTAAAGTTTTGTAGAAGAAGAAAATAATAAGTATATGGGTTGGCTCACTCCAAAAAATATAATAGTATTAGAACATGAATTAGCCATATCACAAAGAACTAAATTTGATTATGACAACCACATAATGTATAAAATGCTCTAGAATTTAAATATAATAATCTTTTTTTTGCAAACCTTGATTTTTATCTTTCATATTAAAACTTGTCCTCTAACATCATTTATATCAAGTTCAAAATCTTTTAATGTAGTTATAAGTACATCAAAAAGACCTTTACTAGAGGTATCATCAATTTTTATAAATTTTACAAAATACTTTTCTATTTTTATGGGACTTATTGAAATATCTATACATCTTAATATAAGAGACTTTTATTCTTAATGACTTATATATGAGGTATAATCAAGTATAATTAAAAAATATTTTGATTCTTTGATTTTTTTTTTTAATAATTGTATTTCTTATTTCTAATGCTAAAATATTTATCAACTCATTTTATATGTTATAACCAAGATAATGCCTATGAATTTCTCCATTTTGAATACATCTAAGGTGTTCTCGCATAACTGCATCAAATTCAACAATCATCTCAATTAAGCTCAAAAAATTTCCCTTATTTTTTTGATAAATCTTCTCATTTGTACCATGAAATGCCAAATTATTTTTTAAAAGATCTTTTACAATAGAAATAACCCTTAATAGTACATTCTTCTAATGTTCTCTTGTAAATGTTTATCAATGGTTTTATTTTTATGCAATCTCTTCTTAACATCAACCCAAGTGTTCATATTCATAGCATGTTCATTACTTGTCTCATGACTCTTAAGTTTCGCACTAAGGTATTTCCAATCTTTACACCATTCATTTGCTAGTTGATTTGTATTTGAGTTTAAACTAATAAATTTACAACAATAACAAAATACCCTATTTAATTCTTTTGAATATACTAGCCATTTTCTATCATGTTTTTCTTCATTTGGTAATTTTCAAATATAATGAATCGTAGAAAAGTGTCTGGAATTCTTTTTTATTGAAAAATCTCAAACTTGTCTAATTGGACCTTTCTCAATTAATAAATCAATTAAATTTATATTTAAATTATTCAATTTTGCAAGATTATAAATATTTTCAGCGGTTATTTCATCTTATCGTTAACATTTTTATTTTCATCTAGTGAATATCTTCTTCTTTTTCATCATCTTCTAAATTTTTATAATATTCTTGACTAGTATTTGATGAATTTGAATTGGTGTCTTTGAAAATTTCTTCACACTTTTCTATTGATATTTCATTTGAATCTTTATTTGGTTTTTCTAGCATTTGGTGTTTTGTACTAATGAAAAATCTATCAAGTGCACCTTTTTGGGATTGAATTAGTTGTGGGCAGTGGTTTCGGTCGCGCACACAAGTGTCTTTAGTGACTACGATACTGTAAGGCTTTTCAACCTAACAAGTACACGGTAACTAATCACAGAGACTAGCGGAGAGATGGAGTCGTCACTCGGATAATTCTCTTGAATACTTTTACTAAATAAGTGGCGTACTAGATTCCATAAGGAAGCTTCACCACATCCAGATATGGATCCGAAAGCCAACTTCCTTATTTGTGTATATTACTCCTTAATTTTATTGTTAACAAGTTATTCTCTATAAATGCGACAGTTTATATTTTACAAGTTTCCATTACAGCATGTGATATCCTCTTAAGTCTAGTCCACTTTTATTAAGCCTAACCTATGTTTAACTTGTTAGCCTACTTATCTAATTAAATATGTATAAGGCTTACTTAGTCTAGTCTAATTACAATTTATATATTTAATTCTAGCCTTTAAATTTAAATAGACTACCTTTTATGCTGACACCTAGTTGGGTGATCTTGAATCTAATGTGGCCTAATTACTTTGATTAAAGCATGATAGAATCCACTAAGTCTATATGCATTTTAAATTTAAGCTCATTTACCATCCTTTAACCTAATGGAATACTCTTTAATGTTAAGGTCCAATTTTAACCTAAAGTCTATATGTCTAGATTTAATTACGCAATCACACAACAAATATTTAGCATCCATCAAACATAGAATAAATTTAAAGTGTAGAAAAGTAAATTTAACTATTACAATCCATCAAATGCATAAAATACTGTTAAAATCCAATAAATTTTGAAAAACATGCCAAAATAGATGCAGAGTTGACCGGCTGAGGTCACGAAGCCGATCAGCTCAATGCAGAGCCGAATCGGCTTTACACGGAGCCGATTTGCTTTAGGGCTTTTTGCTGCTTGATCTCGCAAGTTTCTTCGCGGACCCTCTCACCTAGTAGCTAATTTAACATGCACAAAAAGAAAACGATTAAGAATCTAAAAAATAAAGCCAAGAACATAAAAACATATTAAACTAAGCTAAAACATATAAAAATGGTGTAAACATGCAAAAGAATTAATTTACAGAAGGTATATAACTTTACATGGAAGATTCTAGATTTGAGCATGCAGTCCTAGGAAATAAACATAATCAAATAGAAATATGAAGCTAACATGTTATTGTAATCATTCTAAGTCATCAGAGACAAAGTCCACTATATTACATGTTATCATATTTAATTTCCAGCATATACATGTTATCAGATCTAACTCCTAGGATAGATCATATTATCATTATTCAATTCCCAACTCATAAAAAAAACCTAGATCTAATTATAGAAATCATGTGAATAAAAAAATCATTAAAGAAAATTGCTCTAATCATGTTTTTAAAACATAAATTAAAAGAACCAGTTTGATGGAGATGGAGATTATGATGATGATGGATTTGGGGAACCCAAGTTCTTACCATTGAATGTTGATCTGTTACTTTCTAGAAATGATGAGAAAGTAAAATAAAATATTGGTTGAGAATTCAATGTTGTATGGGTTTGGAAAACCCTTTGTTGTTCAAAACAAAAGTTTCTAAATCTCCCCTTCTTACTTAGTGGATTTTGTTTCATAAGAACTCACTCTGCTTTCTTGAACGTCTGTCAATTCCTAGATTGCTAGTAGTCTCTACTTACTGAATATGACTCTAGTAATTAACCAATGTAGCTAATCTTAAAATGGGGTGTATCATTCTATTAATAGCAATAGAGTTAGGAAATCCTAGAGGAGAAGATAAATACTTGATTATTTAAATTAAAAGTGAATCGATTATCTTTCCTTCTATTAGATTAATATTAAATAAAATAAAATAAAATCTTTAAAATTAAAATAATTAAATATTTTTTAAAATCTTAATAATTATCACAAATCACTTCTAGAAATTTATTTTTACCAATTTTGGTGTTTTAGGTCAAAAACACACATAAAACGGTGTCAGATTTTGGAAAATAGCCAGTTGACATTGTGTAGAGCCGACAGGTTCTACACAAAGCCAATTCGGCTCTATGTAGGGCCGATCGGCTGTACGCAGAGCCAATTGGCTTCAAGGGTAAAAAGTTCTAAGAATTTTGATAACTTAGTCCTTGAACTTATAAAAACTGTCTTTTCACTCTCAAACTTAATTTTCTTGCTATTTGGGTCCAAATTAATTCTAGAAAAATAATTTTGGTTTAATTATTCTCAATTCTAGCTTGGTTTTTCCCGTTATCAACCTCTTGTAACTCTAGAAATGCAATAATTTTCATCATCGAATTTTTTGTAATTCCCTCGATATTTAAGTTTAGAAAATCGGTGCTGACAATTGCCTTCGGTTTGTCGATATTTATGCAAATAGACTTCAAATAAATCGAGATAAAGCATAAATATCAAGGATACGACAAAAGAATATATGAGCTTTAGGGATTATGGTCGTTGAATTTTAGGGATCACACCTATAAAGGACCATACCTGCTTGATTAGAAGATTACGCTCGTTTTGATTGAAGGACTATGGCTGTTTGATTGAAGGACTAAGACTGTTTAATTGAAGGACTATGCTTGGTGATTTGGGAACAACATCTATTGATTCGGGAACCACGCTCGATGATTTGGGAGACCACACTTGCTGGTTTAAGGATCACGCCTGCCTGATTTAGGGATCATGCATATTTGATTTAAGGAGCATGCCTGTTTCATTTAGGGAGCATATGCTCGTATGATTTAGGGACCACACTCGCCTGATTTAGGGACCATGCTTGTCTGATTTAGGGACCACATCCGTCACACCTTGAAGACCACTAGAAATAGACGTGAGCTGTATACCACATCCGTCACACCTTGAAGACCACCAGAAATAGACGTGAGCTGTAGAAGCTATGCTTTTTAACTTAGCGTTTTCTTTTCCTTATACTTTTTTTTATATTCTTCTTTTATCTTATCTTCTCTTTCTATATATTTGGTTGCTTGAGAAGAATGAACTGAAGTACTCGCAGTCCCTTTCGTCAAGCTTATAGATGATTCTACTAATTTTCAGGACTTCCCTTGAGACAAGAATGAAACACTCCAACTCTATTTATTTATTCAGCATGATGTCAAGATTGATGGAGACCTGAGTGTTACAACTTAGATCTTCTTGTGAGAAACATAAGAACAAAATTCAAAAAAGAAATGATCTTGCTTCTATTTAAATCTCATAGATTCTGCTTTTTATTTTATTTTTCTTTCTAGTAGTGCGCAAGCAATGAAAATTGATGTGCAAGTTTGACAAAAATTCTAATCAAATTTTGTTCATTTAATAAGGGCATAAACAGGTACATTTTCTATTTCACATAATACTACTCTTGTTATCAACTAGTCCATTTGGATTTTCTAGTCGAATATTTTTCTCTCACCTTTTATTTTCTTAACTTTTTTGTTTGGCTAGCCTATACAAGTCCTCTAGTCATCAAGATTTATCTTTCTATTTTTTTCTATTTTTTTAAAGATAGTATCATATAGGTTTTAGATTGACTTGTGAACTTATTGTCCTGGAGATTTGAACTTCTTTCAATATTATCGAGCTTAATCTTTTTTTATATAGAATTTTTCTAGCTCGATCTAAATTTCTTTGGGAGTCAGATGTAATCAGTCTTGCATATTTCAGGTTTAGAGCACCAGTCTTTAATCGCTCCTATCTTCCGAGGTTCTTGTTATTCTCAAGGTTGTAACTTGATGAGGGACGAACTCGGCCTTCTTGCCTTGCCTTCAGTCTCGTGAATAATTCTGCTACCTTGAATTCAATTTTGCATGTTAAATACTATCTTTCTTCTTTTTCTTTTTCTTTTTTCTATCCTCTCATTTTTTCTCTCTTCAAGCGTTATCTATTATGTGCAATAGAAATATACCTGGAATTATCATTGGTGCCTAAATTAAATAAATCAATTCAAATAGAATTAGTGTTAAACATACTCATGTAGTCATCATCATAATGCACAATTCCACTAAGATAAACATTACAAAAGAAGCAAAAATTAAAGTTATATCATTGATCCTAGAAGCAAAATCATATTATATGTTTAAAATAAATCAATAGTTAAATTTTGTGATGCTTCATCATCTTCAGATGGTTGGTCTTCAATTTCCTAACTTGATAGTTTCCCATGTACCCTTCAGCTAGAGCACTTTCAATTTCTTCTACTTATAAGCCGTCATCATACAAGCCCACAAAAGTCTTCATCATTTATAGCTTTTCCATCTAAGATGGGAGAACATTTTGAATTACCATTCGAGCTATCCTTTTCATTAAAACTGCTTTATTTCTCCATCTAGCCAAGAAGTCAGAAAAAGACTCATTGGGCTTTTGCTTTGTTGATTCCAAATCCCTTATAGAGACTTCTAGATGAGCATTGTTATCATATTGCTGCATAAAAGCATTACAAAGATTTTTTCAATCAGACTTGATAGGCTTTTCTAACCTATGGTACCAGTTCATAGCTAGTTCTTCTAATGAGAGTACAAACAACTTGATAATTTGGGTTCTAGTCAAATGAGTAGTGCGCATGATAGTAGCATATTGCTTCAAGTGCACCTTTGAATTTCCAATTCCATTGGAATTTAGCATTTCAGGCATGTGAATTTACGAGGCAATTTGCCTTCTCCAATCAGCATTAGTTCATTGAAATCAAAGGTTAAATCTAAACCTTGATATTTCAGCATATCTTGCATCTTATTGAGCCTTTTAGTGAGACGTTATACAATCTCAGATTCCACAATAGCTTTTGCATAAGAGCTGACTTTTTCTTAGCTTGTTCTAGCATGTAGTCATCCAAATTCTAGAGGTGCTCATCACGCGCTTCGACATCGTGAGTAGTAGTTGCAAAGTTAGTAGTAGTCTTTTGGATAGTCTGTTTCTCAAAAATCTCAGTCAAGGCTTGTTGGAGTTCCTCTCATATCATAATCTTTAGGTCATCCATAATTGCAATTTTGATAGCATTAATGTCTTACTTGTGAGCTGTCTTTATTTTAACTTTGGAGTTGTTATTTCTTGCGTAACACCCGTACCTAAGGAACCATAACAATAATAAAATAATAAAATAATAATAATAATAGTGATGATAATGATAATAAAACTAAAAGTTTAAAATTTTAATATATGTAATTAGAGTAAATAATTTTTATTTTAAATGGATGATTTATAAAATATTTATTGAGAATCTTATTATCAAAAGGATTTTAAGTGCAATTGTGATTTTACATAGCTAGATAAATAAGTATACTCTTATTTATGTGACCTATGAGATCGCACCTTGGATGTCGAATGTTATCAGATTATACTCTTTTTAGGATAACGCTTAGTATACACATAGCATTTGGGGCATATGCTAGTTGGTGCCTTTTGGAAGCTTATTGTCTGCGCCCGTTGATACGAACTCGAACCGAATACATTCAAACACCAAGATAAGTAATGGTGAGAAAATCAAACTGATAAACGCTCTCCCTATTTAAGAGGAAGCACCCTTACCAATAAGTTCGAATTTATCGCCCCAAAATCTAACTTGAAAGTTTGCAATTGATTATGAACTAACAAACTTAGCAATAGAACTACTAAGCCCATTAGTTATAAATAGATGAAGAATGTTCAAACAACCCAAGAAACTAATAAAAAGTTAATTGATTGATCAAACATGTAGATGTGAAACTAAATCAAACAAGTTAATTTAATATCAAGAAATTCAATAAGGAGCACCTTAAGGAATAAGAATTAACAACTCAAATAAAACTTCATTCAGAAATATATATTGATCTTATTGTTTTAGCTGAAATACATAACTCTATTTATAGGGTTTTAAAGTGATTCTAAACCCTAAAAGGACTAAGAGATAAGGAATAAAAATCAAACCCTAAAAGGCTCCTAATATGCGGCTAATCTTATCCCTATAAGGAAGGATAATGTAAAGAGTAATCTAACCCTAATTAAAATCCTAAATTCATAGGTGGAAGTTCTCCTTATCCAATACTTCCAAAAATAGATGAAATTAACTTAAAACGGGTCCATTACGAATGTTTCTTGAAAAATTTGAAGCTTTTTTTATAGGCAACTTGTAAGGCGTGGTCACGCCTTATGGAAGTTGAGCTTCTGCCCCCTTTCTACGTAGCTCACAAGTTGTAAGGCGTGGTCACGCCTTACGGAAGTTGAGCTTCTGCCCTCTTTGCTCATTAATGGCAATTAATGTCACTGTCTTTAAGACATTGTTATCATCATCAAAACCATCAAAAGCACCATCATTAGCCATCTTCAAAACATGCTTTAAGTATGAATTTAAAGCTTGCTTGAACTTCTTACTCCTTGCTCGTGTCATTGGTCCTCCATAGGCTAGTGGATCCATGCTAGTTGACTTAGATGCATCCTTGATTGCATCATTCCCCCCCTCTTCGAAAGGATTCGACCTCGAATCAATGCCTTCATCAAAATCAAAAGGAGACAAATCAGCAACATTAAAAGTAGCACTAATATTATACTTACCAGGTAAGTCAACTTTGTATGCATTATCGTTGATGCGCTCTATCACTTCAAATGGACCATCACCACTTGGCATCAACTTTGATTTCTTTTGATTGGGAAATCTTTCCTTCCAAACCCAATTACCAACTTCAAACACCACCCTTTTGCGGCCCTTATTGCGTTGTTTGGTGATTTGTTCATTGCGCCTTTCCAAGTTTGCACGCACTCGTCCATGCAATTTCAACACAAATTCAGCCTTCTTTGCGCCATCTAAATTCACTTGCTTGTACTTAATGACATAGGGAAACGCCTCGATGAATTCCCTCCACTTAGCATGGCGTTTATCCAACTTGTTATGTCCCTTCAAGTGCTTCAATGCTTCATGATCCGTGTGAATCACAAACTCCTGCAAAACACTTACAAACATAGTAGGAAGAGAAGAGTTAAGATTATTAGTGTTAAATAAAGTCTCCTTGTACATAAGTACAAGTACTCGCCTATTTTCACTTAAAGGCTTTCTCATGTCTTGCTCTCTAACTAAGAAATGCACTTTTTTCTCACTTGTCTCCCCATTTTCTTGCGCCTTACTCATTCTTTTGCTCACATTCTTGCGCAAACCCTCACTAAACTCTCCTTTTACCACTCTTTGCTCTCGCCCCTTATTATTTTTCACACAACTCTCCTTTTGCTTGTGCACCTTTTCTTTTTCATGTGTACTCTCACACTTTTGTTTTTCTTTCTCATATGCTTCCATTCGGTCCTTTACAATTTTTTGTAAGTCGCAAACTTCTTTAGGACTTAATGGTGCCAAAACATACGGTTTTCCATCCATTAAAAGAGAATATGCATTGGTTCGACCATTATGAATTACAGATCTATCATATAACCATGGTCTACCTAGCAACATATGACATGCATGCATGGGAACATCACATAGTACTTCGTCATGATACTTCTTTACATTAAATGCAACCCGTACTTGCTTAGTAACTCTAATCCCACTTTCATCATTAAGCCATTGCAAGGTGTATGGCTTAGGGTGCTTAATAGTTGGAAGTCTAAGTTTATCAACCATCATAGCACTTGCTACATTAGTACAACTACCCCCATCAATGATTAAACTACAATTAGCATCATGGTTTTGTACCTTACATGTAGTATGGAATATGTTTTCCCTTTGAGCATCTTCATCAACAGGTTGTAAATTAAGAGTTCTAAAGGTTGCAAGTACATTACTAACCTCACCCAATTGCACATCATCACAATCCTCCAACTCAGGCACGTCTAGGTAATCCTCCTCACTAGGTTCGGATTCTTCATCACTCTCAAAGACCACTTCACCACTTCGAATTGCCATGGTTTGCTTGTTTGGACATTGGGAAGATATATGCCCATACCCCAAACACTTGAAGAATTGCACTTTCTTTATTTTGAGGTCACTATGCATTGTTGGCTTAGTGTTAACATCAAATTTAGGGGCTGCCTTGATGTCCTTTGATGCCTCACGACCCTTGTTAAGGGGCTGGTTGCTCCTTTTCCATATGTTACTCCATTTTGAGCTAGGGGCAGCACTTCTGCTCTTGGTTTTTAATTGCTTTTCCACCTTTACGGCCATGTGCAACATGTCCTCCATCTCTATATAATGTTGTAATTCAATTATGTTAGCAATATCACGATTCAAACCATGCAGAAATCTTACCATTGTGGCTTCCCTATCCTCATCTATATTGGCTATAATCATAGCTATCTCCATAGATTGCCAATACTCCTCAACACTTTTACTACCTTGTACTAAATTTTGTAACTTGTTGTACAAATCCCTTTGGTAGTGCCATAGCACAAACCTTTTATGCATAATGCGCTTAACCTCATCCCATGAACCAACTTCGGGTTCCCTATAATGCCTACGACCACTCACCAATTGATCCCACCAAATGGCAGCATAATCACAAAATTCAACAACAACAAGTTTAACCTTTTTAGACTCACTATAGTTATGACATTCAAAAACCCTTTTAACCTTTTTTCCCACTCTAAATAAACTTCAGGGTCACTCTTACCATGAAAAGATGGTATTTTCGTCTTAATGCTACCCAAATTAGTGTCAATTTTGGGTTGGAGATTATGTCTAGACCCTTTAGATTCACTTTCTTGGTCATTATCAGAACCATCCCCTTTAGACGTTTTAGGCATATCATTCAATAACCTAGTTAATTTGTCATCTTATTTTTGAAATTGTTTCTGCATATGTTCTACTACATCTCTCAATGTATAAGCTAAATTTTCCAAAGTCAATAGTTGTTCAGATGACATGGTTAAACCAAAAGACTAGAAAAGAAAATTAAAAAAAAAGACGTGATCAAGTGTTATACTCTGGAGACTTCTTATAGTCAAAGGCAAAACAAGAAAAGATCACTCCCTCACGTGTTTCACTCACAAAGAATTGAATTCCTTATAGAAATTAAATCAAATTGTTCTAGTAATCATAAGAATAAATTTTTCACAACCTCTTAACGTTTATTAATTCTGAAGTCCAATAGAACACTCGTGAATCAATAAAACGAATTATAAGCGTGTGAACAAAACAAGCTTACAACTAATCGAACAAGACTAAATTAACCCAAAAGAAAAGATTTTTAAGAGAAAACAAAAAAATTACCCAAATCAAAATTTCAAGAATGAAGATCAGCTCCAATCAATTAAAAAGAATTGCAGAATGAATCAATCAAGAATCAATTCTTCAAGCACTACCCAACACAAATGGTTAAGGTTAGTTTTCCGTTCCTTTCCTTTTTTTTCTGTAAGTCTGCCTTGGTATACGGGCAGCAATGAAATAGTATACTCTTTTTTTTATATATATAATGATGCGAACAGAAATTGAGATGAAGTAGAAGACACACTCTTAATTGAAAAGAAAGTAAACCAACTCACAAGTTTGGCTCTGATACCAAATGATACGAACTCGAACCGGATACCTTCAAACACCAAGATAAGTAATGGTGAGAAAATCAAACTGATAAATGCTCTCCCTATTTAAGAGGAAGCACCCTTACCAATAAGTTCGAATTTGTCGCCCCAAAATCTAACTTGAAAGTTTGCAATTGATTATGGAACTAATAAACTTAGCAATAGAACTACTAAACCCTTTAGTTATAAATAGATGAAGAATGTTCAAACAACCCAAGAAACTAATAAAAAGTTAATTGATTGATCAAACATGTAAATGTGAAACTAAATCAAACAAGTTAATTTAATCTCAAGAAATTCAATAAGGAGCACCTTAAGGAATAAGAGTTAACAACTCAAATAAAACATCATTCAGAAATATATACTGATCTTATTGTTTTAGCCGAAATACATAGCTCTATTTATAGGGTTTTGAAGTGATTCTAAACTCTAAAAGGACTAAGAGATAAGGAATAAAAATCAAACCCTAAAAGACTCCTAATATGCGGCTAATCTTATCCCTATAAGGAAGGATAAGGTAAATATAAGAGTAATCTAACCCTAATTAAAATCCTAAATTCATGGGAGGAAGTTCTTTTTATCCAATACTTCTAAAAATAGAGGAAATTAACTTAAAACGGGTCCATTACGAATGTTTCTTAAAAAATTCAAAGCTCTTTTTGTAGGGAGCTTGTAAGGCGTGGTCACGCCTTATGGAAGATGAGCTTCTGCCCTCTTTGCTCATTAATAGCAATTGATGTCACTATCTTCAAGACATTGTTATCATCATCAAAACCATCAAAAGCACCATCATTAGCCATCTTCAAAACATGCTCCAAGTATGAATTTAAGGCTTGCTTGAACTTCTTACTCCTTGCTCGTGTCATTGGTCCTCCATAGGCTAGTGGATCCATGCTAGTTGACTTAGATGCATCCTTCGTTGCATCACGCGTATGACTAGGATTTACACTTTAGACTTTCAGGTGAGACGTCTTTGCGCCCAAAGTTGCCAGGAATCTGTGGGGTACATCTATAAATGTATATTGTTTTCAACTGACTTATTTATTTTATTTGTTACTATTTTTCCTTAGTATGATAACATGATTTAAATTAGTAGCAAAAGTTTTACTAAATGGAATCAAGATTATGCAGTTAATTGATTTTATATCGTAAAAAGATTTGTAGTTTCAGATACATATTGAAGTGATTATTTTTTATGAGTTTTATAAAATTTTATTTGTCCAGCTAGAATTATTTTATCTAATATTTTGTCAAGGTTAGCATAGTTTTATGTAAATTTATTTAAATCATTATTTGTTCCCCTTTGTTTTTTGTTTATCCTCTCATTGAGTTTTACTCCTATTTTCTCCCACTAGTGTTATGCAGGATGTGTAAGTAATGGATCAGAATAGAAGTTGTAGCAGTTAGAGCTTCGCATTACTAGACTCCACGGTCTGAAAAGTGAAAATAGAAGATTAGATGGTTAGGCTCAGTTCGGACAGGGGCGTTACATCTTAGGCTCTTATCTTAATTGATGGTGAAATAGGTCTTCTTGATATTCATCCTAGCCTACCATTTCTTGTCT
The DNA here is from genome assembly GCF_019578655.1 of Ricinus communis. Lineage (NCBI taxonomy): Eukaryota > Viridiplantae > Streptophyta > Magnoliopsida > Malpighiales > Euphorbiaceae > Ricinus > Ricinus communis. Next base: position 15,100,651 of record NC_063259.1, on the reverse strand, counting down.
CTTCCAAACCAAAGGTGATGAATCTATATGGCTTTAAAACAAAGAGTTAGTCTGATGTATGAGATGCATGGTATGCATGATGCACGTACAATGCATAAGGACAAAGAAAACGGTTAGCAAATAAATTACTACATAAAATATTTCTCCAACCTTATTACTTCCATACACAGTTAATGGTGATGTTTTCAGTATAAGTATAAAGCCTGTAAATTTTCAAACCTAAGGCCCGATTCCACATGTTTTTGAGCCAAGGCCTTCCAAAGTGTGAGTTTAAGTACTTATAAGGAGAGATATCTCAAATAGCAAGGAAAATGGGTTCCTAAAGGAGTTACTACTCTCATTACTATGAGCTAAGTCTTGGGTAAAGATAAAAGACTCCCATAAGTAAAAGGCATCATTCCTTTGCCACTCAAGGGTCCATGCGATGAAGGAAACTTGCTCATTACTTATTAGTGATAATTAGCCAGTGTCATAATCCCAAGGTTCGAGTGGAACCAGAGAACTACTAAACAATGCCATCAGGATTATAGGGACCAAAATGCATAATATATGATAGTGGTGTATTGATATAAGATAAAGATACACTGGAATTAGCTTCTCTTATCCCCAATGGAGTCACCACTATGTGCGGCAGTTTCAGATGCGCACCCAAGTGTCTCTAGCAACTACGATACTATAAGGCTTTTCAACTTAATGGGAATACGCTAACTACAATAAAATAGAGTCGCCACCCGGGTAATTTTTCAGGAGACCTTTATTAATTGAGTAGAGTAGTGTACTAGATTCCATATGGAAGCTTCGCCACATCCAGAGATGGATGCGGAAGCCAACTTCTTTATTTGTGTATCTTAGTCTTCAATTTTATTGTTTAACAGGCTATTTTCTATAAACGTGAGAGTTTATATTTTACAAGCATCTAGTACAACATATGATATCCTCTTAAGTCTAATCCACTTTTATTAAGCCTAATCCATGTTTCACTTGTTAGCCTACTTAACTAATTAATTATGTATAAGGCTTACTTAATCTAGCCAAATTATAATTTATGCATTTAATTCCAGCCTCTAAGCCTAAATGGACTACTTTTTATACTAAGGTTTAGTTGGGTGATCTTAAATCTAATGTGGCCAATTAATTTGATTAAAAGCATGACACAATCTACTAAGTCTATATGGATTTTCAGTTTAAGCTCATTTACCATCCTTTAAACTAACGGAATACTTTTTCATGTTAAGGTCTAATTTTAACCTAAAGTCTATATGTCCAATTTTAATTAGGCAATTACGTAGCAAATATTTGGCATCCATCAAACATTGAACAAAAATAAAATGCAAATAAGTAAATCTGACTACTACAACCTTGCTACAATTGAAAAATAAAGAAAAATGTATAAAATAAGTTACAATATATAAAGTATCACTAGAAGCAAACAAAATTTGAAAATTAGGCCAAAATAGAAGCAGAGTCGACCATTTGACGTCGCCCAGCTGAATCGGCTCTACACAGAGTCAATCGGCTCTAAGGCTTTTCCTGCTCGGTTTTATAAGTCTTTTCGCCAACCGTCTCGTCCAAGAGCCAATTTAATATGTATAAGAGACCAAAAAAAAAAAAAACGATTAAAACTTGAAAATATAAAGTCAAGGACATAAAAAACCAAACCAACTTGACGGGGCAAATACTAATTCCCTAAAATTAATCGAATCGTTTTAGTTTGCAAATGAAATTCTCACTTTCAATTGTCTTTTCCATTTTCACAAGGTATAAAATAATGAACCAGGATATATCTACATGTTCAGTTCATACAAACTCTTATCAATTGCTATCCAGCCAAAAGTACAAAAGTCAAGCGAGAGCTCATCATCATGTGCGCTAGCCTGTCAGATGCTAACAAGTAAAAATTCCCATCGTGCGTGCATAGACAAGCAGGGGAATAATGAAGAAATTATACTCTTTTCGGCCATATTCTTAAATATTTTTTTCCCTATCAATACCATTTTATTAAATAAAACAAAAGAAAAAAATGATAATTTCTATGTAGCCATTGAAGAATCTTCCTGTTCTTATTGTACATTCCAGCAGATAGGTCTCTTCCTTTCTTTCTCATGGATAGAGACAATGCAACCAGAAACATGTATATTGATACAAAAGAAGGAACACAAGCATGAATTTAAATGAAAGAACCCCACTACTCTCTAAGACATGAAAGCTAAACTAAATGCAGAAATCACCATGCATCCTCTACAGGCTCCACTAGAAGTATTCGTCATTCACATCTTCATCGAAAAAGGCCTCCTTAGCCAGTTCATGCAAGGAAAAATCGTCCATGAAATGCTCATCTGCCATCTCTAGAATTGATCTTGAAGCAGCAGCAGTCTCATTGTCATCACCAGCAGCACTTGGTAAATTGTAGACATCTTCAAATGGAACTGTATATTGTTGCTGCTGATGCTCTAGCTGCAGATGGTGGTGTTGCTGCCCTTGTTGTTGCATCTGGTAATACTCATTATAACTACAACTGTTGCTATAAGGAGCCATTGCTGTAGTTTCAATGCTATTATGATTTTGGACACTACCTAGTCTAAAATTCAAGTTGATTGGCCCCTTTTGATTCCCAAATGAAGTGGGCCTGCTGCTACATCCAGTAAACTGTTGCACCAAGGTCCTGAAGTTGCTAGTGTTTGCATTGAGGAGGGTAATGGGTGTCTTCTTAGAAGCCCTAGACCTTCTTCTAATAGGCTTTGAGACAACACCTTTAGGAGTCAACTGACCACCATTAGCTGTAGTTGAACAGCTAGGGCTTGACAATAAGTTATCAGATGCACAACTACTACTTGTTGTTGTTGCTGTAACCATGGTAGAATCAGATGAAAAACCAAAGCCAAAACAAGAAGAAGAAGAAACTACTTGCCCATGAATGGTTTGATCATAGAATGGATGAAACCACTCGGTGGAGCTTGGTGTAACAGTGTCACTCATTCTGGTTTTTGATATGGAAAGGAAGAAACTTAGTTTGGAAGAGCTATATAATAATTAAGGCAGTGATCATGATCACCAAACTCCAGTCAAAGTAAGCATCCATACTCTTGACTATTCCTAGGGATCATGGAGGGAGACTTAGAGGGCAAGAATGGTGTAGTTTCCTGGAAGGAACATATGTTCATTTCATTGATATCTTCTAATATCAGAATTTAACATCATCTTTTAGACTCCGATTAGGCTATCTTTTTTGGAGTCTTTCTACATGGTCTTTGATTCTTGGTCAGAAAATTGATTTTAGTAGATGCATTAAGAAAAGGATGTATATTAACACTCCCTTGTGACTATCTTCTCCACCAACCACTTATGTAAGCACTTGTACTTGGCATTTGAGGCCAAAGATTTATTTAAGATAAAATTCAATTAAAGCAGCTTCTTCCTTTTTGAAACTTTCATAATTAGTGAAAAATTTAATGATCAAATCATTTCAATTTTCTAACAAATATATATATATATATATATCAATTGTTCTTCTAACTTATGATGTTGGCCAACTCCAAGTACTTATGATGTTGGACATCCTCTTTTGGAATGAAGAAATAGAATTCATATAGCTAACCCTTAACTAATTTAAAATAAAAATTTAGTTAAGTTGAGAATAGAATTCAATTGTTCTAAAATTATTCTTTTCTTTTCTAGTAATATCAAATGTAGTTTTCTTTTATAGAGCATTTAAAACAAATAATTCCAAATTTCTTCTTCAACAAGTTTGTTTTAGCTAAATCTCCATCAAAATGCCTTGCCTAGTTTCCAACATGTGCATGTTATCTGAGTGTCTTAGAGGGAGATATGATAGCTACTATGTTTGAATAGACAAATGACTAGACCAAGTTTCTTTTGACTATCATTTATTATTCCAAGGTTGAATTTGCTCACAATATGAAATGGAATATAATAAGTTGCCCTTTTCATGATTCTTTTTTATTTTCCTCTCTGGACTTTTCTTTTCAATATAATAGCAATAAGGTACCTCTCATAAATTTAGTTTACTTTTTCATTAAGTATACATGCAAACCAAGTGTTTCTTAATTAAGCATGTACAATCGATGCTTTTAACTCACTAGTAATATGAAACTATTTTAAAAATAAGATTAAATATTTCGCAACCAATTGAAAAACTATAATATCTGCTATTTCTATATTTTCATTTTGTATAGTTTTTAGAGTTGATATAGCTTGACTAGTTCATGCTTTTCTAAGTGAAATGTAAAAACGTATTTTTTCCTTTATTTTATATTTTTAGTATATATATATACACGAATGAATGTATGATAGATATTTGGATGCTCACTTAAATTAGCGGGAGGTCTAGTAGATAGATATTATTGAATATATATATATTATCGAGCTAATTTAGAGCGTATTGAGAAGAATTCTTACATATGATAAGTACTATTTCAAGAGTTTTTTTTTTCTTATATGTTGAAGTTATTTCTTTATCACTAATGAAGGGAATTCAGGATTTTTCTTTTTTTGAGTTACAAACCAAAGCAAATGATTTGAATTTAAAATTATATAAAAGAAATACAATATTATAAGGAAATAGAACTAACAAATATATATATATATATATATATATATATATATATATATATATATATATATATATATATATATTTGTTAGTTTATATACATTTATTTTGCTTCTCTTTATTGATTGATGATGAAGTTTCTAGGAAATTGCGGCTCTCAACAATGTCAATATCTAAATAATTAATACTAAGAAGACGTTAGACCTTTGCTCTATATAATGAATTTAAGGTCTCATTATCTCTTACTTAATCTTCAAAAATTTTGTGTCATCATCACTTGCGCAAATATAATATGAATAAGTGATGATAATTTTCACATTAACCTGAAGATGACATAAAGCTCATGATTTAAGAATTCTCAATATATATATATATATTTTCTTTCCATTTTCTGAGTTTTTTTATTTCTTGGGTTAGAATAATCATGTCCACACTAAACTTAAGGCTAGATACAATTGTGTGGAGATCAATTGTATGGACTTTTGGAACATTATATTGGGAAGCAAGAAGTGTCTTATGCATAATGCTATCAAAGAATATATTGTAATACAAGTCTAAGAAATGTGATTTTGACCAAATATATATACACATACATATAATTTTCCACAAATCCATTGAATGTTTCCTGTCTTTTCCCATCTTGAAAGGCAGTTTTTCCATTTCTCTTACCAACCAACCAATTTAAGCAAAGGAGTATTGCTCCTATAATGCAGTTTTTTTATTAAAAAAATAAATTAATATTGTTTAAATCAAGCATTTGTTTCAATTATGTTTTGAGTTCTGTACAATAATGGTTTTGTTAGATAGAAGAGAAGATAAATTATTGACTTAATTTGTTGATACATCAATGTTTTTTTTGTTAAATGCTTTATAGGTCTCACACTTAGTTTTAAAATACTTAAAAAGGGCCAAATTTAAATGCTTATCTTTGGTTTAATGCATTTTTCATACCAAGATGAGTGTAGTTTTTTTTTATATTTTAAATCTATTCTGATGCTTAAATTAAAAATTAACATACCTCATAACTGTAGGTTCAAAGTGCGAAGTTGGTCCTTATTGACACGTGAATAGGACTTCTCTCCTTAAATATAGTGTCATTCTTTTAGCCGATCTCTATTGTTTATCTTGTTCGGATTTAATCTTCGAAATGTCGAAATAAATATATTGTTCAAAACTCCTCTACTGATCAGGAATCTCTATCTACTCATGATTTGGACGTTCATGTGTGATTATTCTGCATTGTTCAGATTTCTCCATCCTAATTGGACGAAGTAAGTTTTATATTTAATTATCAATATTAAAAGTAGTACTTGTAATTTTTTTCTCTTGCATACATTGTGTCTGATTTTTTTCTATTTCTATGTTGAGAAGTTTTCTTTTTTTTTTTTAAGTTTTTCTTATTATTATTATTATACAATTGACAATTTCTTTCCCTTCCCTTCTTTTTATGTTAAAATTGTGGTGTGAAAGGGCATCAACTCATAAAGTGAAGTGTTGACTAAGAGGCACCAGATGCTAACAAGAGTGATGATGAGATAATACCGAGTCAAACATGAACCAATACGTAAAACCATACTTCAGTTCAACAAACTTATCTTCTTGTTAAAACTTGGTATTTCTCTATTACCATCTATCTACTCTTCTCTTTTCTCTCCTCATTTTCTTTCCTTTTCTTCTTTTTTAAAAAATTATAATAAAAATAATAAAAACATATAACATCTCATTTTAATTTATGCCAACTCTTATTCATCGGATATGACAGTGTAATATTTTTATAACATTATTTTAATAAAAAACAATTTTAAAATATAATAATCATATAAAAATATGGTATTTATATTATCAAACATAAAATTATATACAAATTAAAATTAAGTGATGTAGCAAAACTATATGTTTTGAGTGTTGTTGACTTGGGCTGTCACACCTCAAAGCAAAAGATAGTTTTGACTAATTCAAGAGAAATTTGGATTCTTGTGATCATTATTGATGTACCCTTATCATGTAATCAGCACAGTCAATTATTTTCTTCCCTCATTCCTCAACTCTTTGCACACTGCCTTACTGTATTCTTTTGCACATGCTTAATTAATAAAATCTGAAAATAAAATGGAAAGTCACTCAAATATCTTTTTAATAAACCCTTTCCTTAAAAATAATTAAATATAAATATATTTCTTAAAATTCGGATTAGGCTTACACCTCTTCCTTATCACCTATTTCAAGCCAAAGGCATTTGTCATTTTTCAGATTTTTGGATTTATGCCATTAATATTTTCTAATAAAAAAATAAAATACATATATGACTAATTTCTATTATTATTTAATTATTTTCTTATAATATATTAGTAATTATAGTAGTTGAGATGTATCCAATTGAATTGTCCAACCATTCAATACCCCTACTTCTCGCATTTGTACTAATTCATGTTTACTCTCAATTTGTTCTCAAAAAGAAAAGAAAAGAAAAACAAGGAAAGTTTACTCTCAATTTATGCAAGTCACCAAATTGATTGGGTTGCTGAAAACTCGTCATGTCGCTTAAATTTTACTGGGTCAATGTGTTATTTGATTCAATTGAAATGGGTGACCAAGTCAATCTGTTGGACTAGGCTGGATTATGATAACACCAATTTCTTTTTTCTTATAATAATTTTCATCTAAGGATCAAGTTTTAGATCTACCAAATACTATCATTAGATATCAGGAACACAACTAAAATCGGTAAGTTATACCATAAGTGATTCAGTCGAAACGACGTTGTTTGATAAATTTAAATTATATATAGTTATTTAAAATATTTTAGTATTTTTATTATATAAATATTTTTATATATAATATGGTGAAATTATGTGTTTTTGCTTCACTTAAATTTAATTATCTATTTTCAGTAAATAGTAGCCAAAAAGAAAAATATGGAATAAAATACTCAAAAGTCTAATAGGACGTGCTTGTGTCAAAACTGAAAATCAAGACACATTATTTTTCATCTACATCTGTCCACTTTTCTTGTCTCTAAAGTTTTCTTCACAGTTCTTCATCACGAAAATTTTAGTTTTAGGCTTTTATTATTCTTTCAAGATCAAAAACTTTCAAGAAGTGAAGAGTGAAGATTAATCATCTTTATACTTTAAAGAAATTCTGAATCTAAAGAAAATTTTTATTTTCAGTTTTACTTTTATGTTTAACTATTTATTTAATATGATTGTGGGATTAAATATGTTAGGCTAGTTTTCTTAAGTATTTAGTTTAGCCTATTTAGTCTATATGAACCTTTTTTTTTCTTTAATGAATGATTTTTTTATCAATATATTTTTATTTTTTAAGTTGAATATATTAGAGACACCATCTTTGCTTCAATCTACGTTGGTATAAGAATTTTAGTTACATCATTAGCTTGAATAATTAAAAGAAAAGAAACATTATTATCTCATTCAATAGATCTATACTTAAGGTTAAAACAAGGGAATTACTAAGTAATTGGTTAGACTAAATACTACTTTTATCATATAGTTTCTAAAAATCATCTCATTGTATATTTACTTTATTAGTTTATTTATTTCATTTATGAATATTAAATTTTTTTAAAATTTTAGTTAAAGTGTCTAGATTTATTTTTAATATTTTTGTGCTGATAATTAGTCTATATAATAAGTAACCTCATAGTTCTTTGAGAGATCGACTTCGAAGTAAATTTACTATTTTACTATAAGAATAATTCATACATTTGCTAGTATTTAGTTTGACATATTATTATTTAATTAGAAAAAGGATAAATTTTAACATGTCCCGTCGAATGGAGCTTTTATTACAAATTCAAATACCATATCCTATCTTTTAGTGTTTGGTATTTTCATAATAGTTTTCTATGAGCTGAAATTTTTAAATTTTAATATAAATTCAAAAAACTTTTTAATTTTTAATTCATTTTACTTACTATTTTTGAATTTTTTTCTTTCAATATCTTTAATTATTTTCTTTAAATTCTTAATTTTGACTCAATTCAATTTTGTTAAGTCTGATTCTATAATTGTTTTTTTTTCAAATTCATACATATATTTTTTTAATTTCTTTTTTTTCTTTCATTCTAATATTTTTTCTCTTTCTTATTTGTATTTTGATTTTGTTAAACAATTATTAAAATAAGTTGAAGAACTTTTAGATTATTTTAAATTAATTAAGATTAACCCAATTAGACTAAATTAATTAATTAATTCTTTTATTTCTTAAAATTATTAAGTAATTTAAAAAGTTGGAAAATATAAAATAAATTAAAATTAAATAGATCAAAGATTATTTCTTTTAGAATAAGATAGATTAAGAGTGTATATTTAATTTTTTATTTTATTTATTTAAATTAGATTAAAGTGCATGTTTATTTTAATTATTTAAATTAGATTAAAGGTGTATTTTTTTATTTTATAATTATTTATTTTACTCATGTAAATTAAATTACAAAAATTCTTCATTTATAAGTACACTACTTTGTTAATTATTAGTTAGCATATTTTATTATGATTTTATATCCATCACTTGTAGTTGTAACGTTCGTTTACGTGTATATTTATTATTCAATTAATGTCGTTGTAATATCTATTATATGTACATTTAATATTAATGTAATATTGTTATAATATCCATCATTTGTAGTTGTAATGTTCATTGTGTGTATATTTAATATTCATTTAATATTGTTATAATATTCATCACTTTTACTTTTTAATGTTGATTATGTGTATGTTTAATATAAATGTAATGTTGTTATAATGTTCAATATCTAACGCTCGTCAATGTCTGAGACACGTTGCGTCAGCGTCTGAAGCGTATGTATATCTAGACCAGACCCCATAATTACATAGTCCAGGTCTATGTTATAACAATCCCATACACTATATAGATAAAAATTAATTTTTAGAAAATAGATTCAACATATTCAAAATATTTTGGAGTAGTTTATGGCTGAAGAAAGTGTGTGGATATCCAAGAGATAATAATATAAGCTTTTGATAGTAAGGATTTGTGGATCAAAATAAATAGAATATAAGATACCCTAGGTTTCTAAATGTTTTAAAATAAAGGGCTAAATTGGATTTTCTTTTATTAATTTTGAGTTAAATTGATCACAAGGTAAAGTCTGAGCTAATTGACTGATTGTAACAACTCGGAATCATATCACATAAGATATTATCCGCTTTGGCCCCCTTCTGGTCTCACGGTTTTATCTCTTTAGTGGGTTCAATAACTTCCCAAGAGATCACCCATCCTGAAGTTCCTCTGAACCAGACACATTTAACTTTGGAGTTCTTATAACTACACAACCAAACAACCAAAAGTCACCTCATGTGATTAGTTCCAACTCTTCATATATATGTTATCAACCATTCTCCGTCCCATTTCGATGTGCAATTCGATTCATTTATATACCCCGTACCTTAGAGTGCTGCTATCCTAAAAGCCGCTCCTTGTTCAGACATTCTATCCTTACCCCGGCATCCATTTTTCACCCTCGTCGGACCGCTTCTTTAGGCCAGACTTTCACACATATAATTCTAAATTCATTAAGTAAATTAGTATTTTAGTTAAAAATAGATCCTTGGTGATGCGTGGATGACACTTCATAATGTCATTCAACAAATCTCGTCTATTTGTCTTATTTAACGTTACCTTAGATGATTTTTATGTTTAATCATATGTTATGGCTTGTTATGATTCTTTTATGGTAAATTTTGATGTTTTCATTACATGTGTTGTATATTATTATGAGTATAATTCTCTTATATCATGATGGATTATGTTTATGTTTATAACTAATATATATTTTTTTTAAATTTAGTAATCTAAATACATATATTTTTTTAATTTAGTAATCTAACCTGATCTAAAATATGTTGGATAAAATTATTATGGATGAAGAAAAATATTATTTCAAAAATTTTAACAAAATTTATATGTTTAAATATGCCATTTATATTACAATAATGAATATTAGTTGTGGTCGGTGATCATAAATTGCTATTTTTGATACTTGATCTCATTGTAGTTCCATTCATAAGTAAAAAGTTAGTTGTGTCTCGTGAAAATTATATTTTGGTTCATGTCCATATAAAATTATGTACTCATAATTGAAAGAAAAGTATGTGTTTGGTAGGTTTAACTTTGAAAAGAGCGAAGTGTAGTTCAAGCCTAACAAAAAAGTTTATATTAGTTTCTCCAAAAAAAATTATATCAATCTTTGTAATGATAATTTTAGCGTTATGAGTAAAAAGTTATAAAATTAAAAATTTATTTTGCATAAAATTATTTAATATAATCTTTATTTATGATTTTTAAATGGTTTTTAAGGATTGAATGGAATATCATATTTATCTCTTGTGTAATATTGATTTTTTATTTTCATGCATTTTTATAGTATTTGATAAGTTGTATGTTTATTAAGCATAAATTGTAAATTCATTGCCAATGTAAATTCATTAAAAATTTACTGTTAGTATAGTTATAAGCAACATAAGCATTAAATATTGTTTATAGATCCATCAAATATAAAGTGTAAATTCATCATTTATATAAATTCATCAATTTACATATAAATCTGTTCTTTAATTACTTTATATATAAATTGTGATCTATAATCTCAGGTGTGTGTGTGATGAATCTATAGTTTATAATGGATGAAGTTTTTATTTTTAACTTATGGACCTATATTCTTTAAAATTTCTAAACTATATTATATGAACCTTAAATATACGTATAATGAATCTATAGTTTATTATTTAAGAACCTATTATTTTTAATCTACGAACATGTTATAGATTGATCAAATATAAAGCATAGATTCATCATTTATATAAAATCATCAATTTACATAAAATTATGTTCTTTAATTAATTTATTTATAAACTCTAATCTAATAAATTTCAGTTATGTGTATGATAAATTTATAGTTCGTAATTTATAAACTTTTTATTTTTAACCTGTGAACCTATATTCTCTTTGAGTTTCTAGATTATATTATATGAACCTTAGGTATGCATGTAATGAATCTATAAGTTATTATTTATGAACATGTTATTTTTAATCTACAAACATATGGTTATATGATTGATGTGTATAGTCTTTATTGATAAATTTCCATTTATAATCTACGACTGTATTTTGTAATTTATATTTGTCAATAGAAACCTATTGATTTTAATATTTCATTGTTCTTATTAAATTTTAAGAAATTAAAGTATTATTATATAAGATAAAAAATAATAAAAATTTATATTTTAAGAAATAAAATGTAATATAATACAAAATATGAATCATTTAATAAAGTTTTATGTAAATATAAAATTTAATTTTAATATATTATACTTTTGTTATTAAAATACTAGCATAATATCAAAAAACAAGTTAGTTTTGTAATAAAAAAAAAGAAATACAAAATACATTAAAATATAAAGTTATATTAAGAGGTATAATAATAGATTATTAACAATAATATAATAGAAAATGAAAAGAAAAGTATTAAAATTAGTGGAAAAAAGTGAGAAAAAAATTAACAACAACAACAAAAGAAGGCAATGAATGATAAAGAAAACAAGGAGAAATTATTAAAAAAAAAAATACAATAAACAAAAATATGTAAATGGCCCAAGTCCACAATAGTATATGAACTATGATATAAATAGCATTCTTTAATGAATTTAAAAGAGAAAATTACACTACTTACATCTTTTCCAAGAAAATAACAAAAATATCCCATTATTTTAAGTTGTTATATTTTTATGATGATGTTTTTCATTTATGTTTTCTTTCTTCTTCTTTTTTTCTATCTTTTGCTCTTTTCTGTTTTGGTAACTACCCACTTCTTTCTTCAACTTTCATTTTCTGTGTTTTTTGTGGGTTTTAGTCTCTCCACTTTCTCCTTCATTTCAGCTTTCAGAATTTAGATCAATATCAAAATCTAAATTATCAAAATGAGAATGAAAAGAGAAATATTTTTAAAAAGGATGACTTTGTTAAGAAGAATGTTGTTGATTCAAAATCTTCATGAAAGAGAAAGAATGGGGTGAATGAAGAAAATATCAGAAAACGAAGCAAGGTTGCTGTAGAGGAGCTGCAGGATAATCGACTAAGGTTTTCAATTTTTTATTTTATTTTATTTTTTGTTTTTTATGTTTATTTTTTATTTTATTTTGCTTTTGATTTTAGGTTTATTTAGTAAGATGTTGTTTTTTTTTCTGTATTTTAGAGTTTTTTTTTATTGTTTGTTAAGTTAAATATATTGATTTTATTTTTTAAAATATCATAAATTTAAAAATTAATCAATATCTTTTACTGTTGTTGCATGTTTTATTTATGGTTGTTTTTGATTTAATTTTTATTTTCTATTTGAATATGTTTTCTTAAACTTTTTTATTTTTGTATTTTTAGTTGATTTAACTATCTTTGTGTTTGAACTGTTTTTATTAGTTTGTATTTGTCAGCCTCTATTTTCTATATTTAGATATCGAGGGAATTATGGAAAATCCAAAGATGAAAGTTATTGCTTTACTCGAATCTCGGAAGGTTGAGGAGGGGCCAATCTTAGTAGAAAAATTAAGTTTGAAGGGTGAAACAATAATTTTTGCGAGTTCAAAGACTAAAATATAAAAAAAAAAAATTGAACTTTTTGCTTCATAAGCCAATCGGCTCTGCATATAGCCGAATTGGCTCTATACAGAGCCGATCAACTAAGCATAAAGCCTACTGGTCCTATACAGTCCCGATCGGCTTATTTCTCGAAATTCGACGCCGTTTTACATATATTTTGATTTAAAATGCTGAAATTGGTGAAAAAGAGCTTCTAGAAAATATTTTTGGGATTTTAACAATTAGATTTTAATTTAAACTTAAAGGATTAAATCATCTGATAAAGAAAAATAATCGTTTCTTTTAAATTTAAATCAATCAGACTCTATATGCTCCTCTAAAGTTTCCTAAAACATACCACTATAAATAGAAAGCTATACTCTAGGTTTAGGGTTAGCTATGGTAGTAACTATGTAAGCATTTTACTAGCAGTCGATAGGAATTGAGAGAAAGGTACAATAAGTAAGAACTCATTTTAGGAAACTATTCTCATATAATGACAGTAGGTTTTTTCAAAACCCTTTCTTTCACAAACTAAACATCAAACAAACCCTAAAAAAAAACTCTAGATTTATATCCCATATTCAATTCTATCTTCTCTGTATCACTTGAGATTCAAAGATTAACACAATACGATGACAATATGAGGGTTGCAAAATCTAGCATCATCACCATCTTCTTCTCTTTTCTTTAATTTCATGATTTTTAGAACATGTTATGATTGATTTAAAATATTTTATATGATTTATGTGATCAAATCTAGAATTTTTAATAGTTTTATATGCTTTTGTAATGTTTATGCATGTTGGATTTTGAATCTGATAATATAATCTGTGTAGGATTTTATATCTGATAACATATTTTGATTGGATTTTGAATCTGATGAGTTAAATAATTAGGTTAATATGCTATATTTATTTTTCCTTTATGATAATTCATGAGATTGTGTGATTAGATCTGATTTTAGGGTTGTATGATTAGTTTTAGGATTTGCCATATGAAATTTTTGTCTTTATGTTAGTTTATCTCTTTTTTATAATTTTATATATTCTGCCTTTGTTTTATTCAATTTTTATGTCATTCATTTTTGTGTTTTTCATAAATTAATCATATTTTTGTCTTTTGTGCATTGTTAAATTGACTTTTGAGCAAGCAGAATTGAGGAAAAATGCAAAATTGATTGTGATCAAGCCCTAGAGTCAATCGGCTCTGTGCAGTGCCAATTCAGCTCTGTGCAATGCCGATTCAGCTCTATGTAGTGCCGGTTCGGCTTTGTTCTAAGCTGATTCGGCTTTATGCTAAGCCGACCAGCTCTACATCAATTTTGCCCTACTTTGAGATTTTATACATTTTTTAAAAAAATTTTGTGCACTGTAACTTTATTTTATGTATTTTTCTTTTGGGTTTTAGTTGTATGAGAGTTGTAATAGCTAGTCTCTGTGATTAGTTAGTGCGTTCTTATTTTGTTGAAAAGTCTTGTAATGTCGTAATCGCTAGAGACACTTGGGTGCATTCCCAAAACTGCCGCCTACAATATTGTTAGTTGTTTTCTTTAACTTATTTATTTTTATGGTGGTTGACTATTTGTTATTTTTTTTAGTTTATATTTTTAAACTGTTTCGGTTGATTTCTTATATATATTATTGATTTTTTTATTCAGTTGTGAGCGTTCAAAGTTAAAGAAGAAGATTGTTTCACTGCAAAAATTAATTTTCATTTATTTGATGATATTATTGAAAATATAAAAGAGAAGTTGGATGAGAAACAATTATTGTGATTTCGAAATAGTTGTTGTTTATCATTTTCTTGATATGCCTTCTTTTAAGTTGCAATCTCAACTTATATATTATGTTCTTCTTAGGGAGGCTGAGCAAACAAGTATATTTAAAATGTGGTTTGATATTTGTGGTTATAGGTTGAGACTTAGTCTTAAGGAGTTTACTTTGGTGACAAGTCTGAAATGTCAAAGTGGAATAAGCTTGGGTTTGGTAGAGATTTTGATAGTTTGGTTTAATAAGTATTTGAAAGATGTTAAAAGGATTAACAAGAAAACGATTAGAGAAGCTATTTTGTCTAAGAGATGGTTGTGTGATGATGATGATGCTTTGAAGCTCGCTTGTCTGTATTTTCTACATCTTTTTCTTTTATCATCATCGAAAGCTAATTTGATTCCTTTAATTGATTCTGATGAGTTTGATTCTGAAAAATTTAATAATTTTTCTTGGAGTTTAGAGGTTTTTAATGTTACTTTTGATTCATTGAGGGGTGAATTTTATAGGAAAAGTGCAAAGATTGAGTAGAAAATAAAACAACGGTATTATTATAGACTAAGTGGTTTTATGTATGCCTTTCAATGTTGGTTTTATAAGTACTACCCTTCGGTTGTTAACTCCATTATTCTTTTGTCTAGTAATGATAGCATTCCTCGAATTTTGAAGTCGAATGTAACTGATGTTCCAAGTTATAAATCTTTGAAAGATGACTTGTTTTGTGGTAGAAAAAAGAAGGTTATTATTGTTCTTTTATTTTTTTATTAAGTTGGAACTTATTTATGTTTTAGTTCTTTTTTTTTATTTTAGTTGAAGTTGAAAAATATTCTTCCGAATGCTAAAGAGTAATGTTGTGTAACCCATAAGAGCACGGATGGTCAATTGTAGTGTAAAGAGTTATCGTTCCCTCAAGGATACTTCTTTTCGCACTATTATGGATACGAAAATAATAAAATCGGATTTAATTGTTAACTACTCCTATCGGAAATAGGATTGACTATGGATTCGAGCTATAACACATGGTTTCATAAAAGCGTATGATTTTTCCGATCTAAATAAAGTAGGTTTTACATGAAGAAAACTTGGCTCAACATGTTCTCTTCGATGCAGATAGGAGAAGACCCCGACTCGATATTCTTAAAAAATAGAGAAATCAGAACCAAGTCAAGATGATACGAATTAACTCTTTTTTCTTGCGTTAAAGATCTTACCATTTCCAAAGGAACTCGAGTTATATCTCTTTTCCATTTCCATTCAAGAGTTTTTATGTGTTTTTGTATATTGAGTACTAATATTTCTACTTATAATCTTAGCTAACAAATCAAATAAAAGTGATTAAGCAAATAAAATATAAATCTAAACAATTCTAACTATAAGAAAATCGAATAATTAAAACTTAGAGCTTAGGCTTAGTTTCATTATTCCAATCTAATCATGAATACCTAGATTATTAAATACCATGACTTTAGTTAAGGGTAATTGTTCTAAAATACTTAAAGACTCTCTCAAGCTCAATTAAGCATTTTAAGATTAAAGTTTAACCTACTCTCATATTAAGAAGTTAGTCAAAACTCATTAAGCTTCTTAATAATTATTTTACCACCGAATAGCTCGCCTACTCTCGTGGTCAAGTGATTTAAGTCCTATGAGTCAAAAACTAGTAAATTTTCCTAACTCTCGTTGGTTAATGTACCCATAAACATACAATCAAGCTGGCCAAGAATGAAAATATAAAACAAGCACAACTCATACAATTAATTGAAAATCAAATTAATAAAAGAAACATGTTCAATCACATTATGGAATAGTTAACCACGCATAGTTCTGGCAATAAACATAAACATAATTAAAAAATTAAAGATAAAAAAGATGAAACTCTTGAATCTTGCACAATCTCTCCTACAATCTTCGTTTAGAATTTATTTTCTCGTTCAGCCAGCCTCTTTAGAATGATTCTTTATGTCCCTTTACATAGGAAATGCTTGAGTAAAATCTATTTGCTTTTGAATTCCAAAGTCCATTTTGAATAGGAAATTTTTCATCTTTCAATACGGTCATGTCATGCTCGTGTCACGTAACTTATTTTCTGGCATATAACCTTAACATGGCCTTAGCATAGTCGTGCTTATGAAATCTCTTCTTCCAACGGATGATACAGACACCAGCACGCTCATGTCACGGCCATGCCGCTTTAATCCATGATGCTTTAGAATTCTTAAACAATAATACTTATGAAAAGGGAAGCACTAATTAGTACTTAAATAAAACACCTAGTTAGACTAAAATTGAACCACAAACAATCAAATCTTAATTGAAACACTAAATTAAAATATTCCTAATTAAACTAAAATTCTAACCAACTAATAATATTTATTTAGTCAAAATTCATTAAAAGTCAACTCAAATACACATAATAATTACATACATCATGTAAATCTTGTAACACCTTGAATTTTTATTTTATTTAAATAATATTTTCTATGGGTACTTTAGTAATCGAATATTATTTTCGAACTACTATATAATTGTGGTCATTATATTTTCTTAAGCTCAATTAATTTATTATATTGCATTTGTTTATATCTCTATTTAAATTTTTACTTCGATTTAAATTGATTTAATCAATAAATGTATATTATTATTTTAGAGCAATTTTAAAAATTATAGATATATTTTAGAATCCAAGTATTGAAAATTAAAGGGCTATTTTCCTCAATTATGCAATTAAAGATATGAAATTACCTTTATTAACCCTTACGAGATTTAATTGTTAAATTATATATATAAACATATACAATAAAATTATTAATTTATCGATCTACAAGACGATGCCCTTGCATCACATTTTTAGCACTATTGAAAATTTTCCGGCGAAGAATCTTGTTACCTCGAGACACATGCCGACAGACGATTCTCGAACGTCTGCGAGGCTGCACTGTGTTATTTCTTAGCTCGATATAGTAATTCTTGAACCCAAACTTATTTAGTTAACTATTTATTATTATTTCAAGTATTTAATTAGTAACTAGAAAATTATTAATTAATTAAAGAATTTGAATTCATGGGTCAGTTTATTTTAATTAAAGAATTTTATTAGTCGATTTATCAATTTCAGGTGTAATTATTATTTAGTTGCTAATTGTGGTTAATTCTGGTTTGATAATTTAGCTATCAAGTTGATGTGTTATTTTTAGAGACTTTAGTTGGATCGACTAAATAATATTGAGGATTACATTAATATTTATTTATCCTGGCGATGCTCATGTAATTGATATTTTAATTAAAGCTTAAGGTCAATAATGAATTATACTTGTATAATAATTAAGATTGGTGATTCAATAGAAGATAATTCAAAATTTCTTAGAGATGATATAGGGTTAGATGGATTATTTTATATAAATAAATATTAATTAATGTTTATAGATTCCTGGATTCTCTTTCCCATCTTGCAACTGTACTAGATGCATGAGCAACGCATAAGAGGACATCATATCTATGAGTTAAAATCATATAGTCAATTAGTTTTTCATCATGTATTTATTTACTTTATTATAATTATGGTTATTTATTTTATTTTTTCCATTTACTCCCACTTTTTTATTATTATCATTATTATGATTACAGGTATTATTATTATTATTATTATTATTATTATTATTATTATTAATTATTGTTGATGTTGTTGTTATTATTATTATTATTATTATTATTATTATTATTATTATTATTATTATTATTATTATTATTATTATTATTTTATTGATATTTTTCTACTATACCCTTACAATTTATGATGTTAAATTTAGAAATATTATTTAGTGATAATTATTATGGTTGTTGTTCTTCCATAAATGTTATGGAATGAGGACAACTGTAGAACATGCCACCTGATGGGATACATTAGGTCCGCATGCGCACCGGTGAAAACTAGAGACAGATATAAAAGCTTATATATATGATGTGCCCTAGTCAAACATATATGGGATTCAGAAATAGCCGAAGAAAAAGTCCATGGTCGAGCTTAGATCTTTAAGCGCAGGCTGAGTTAGAATTAAGTGACCAAACTGGATTTAAGGACTATGGTCGACCTTCGCTCTCTAGGTGAAAGTATTATTTGAAATAAGAGAGTCTAGAGGCTAGTAGATTTGGAGTTTAGAGTTCTATTATTGTTCTCATTCTATTTTTCTAATTAATTGAATTTTTATAGTAATGACATTACGTGTGTATACAGTGTGTATTCTTATATATGCATGTATAAATAAATATTTATATTATCGTGTATGAATGTTTGTTAGTTCATTTTTTATTATATGATTTTAACTCACTCTCGAGCAGTCTCAAATTATATTTTTTTCAAGTGACATATAGGATTTCTAGCTACTCTTTGTTGTCAGCACTTCTTCCTTCATCACAGGACTTTAATGTAAAAAGAATCTTGTTTTATACTTTTTTCATATTTGAAATCTCGATATTTTGCAGCTAGCAAAAAATATTCAGCTGTCACGACCCCACCCGTGGGCCCGTGACCGGCACTAGGGAATGGGTAGGCGTAAGGCCACCGAAACCCGTAGTAAGCCTGACACTCACTGACTTAAACAAATTTCATCTCAATTAATGTTATTAAAGCCACAAATTATCTTAACAGCTACATTCTACATAAATACTTCGGTCTGCCAGAAAAACTAGGCGAGACCTGAAACTCAGAAAATTTACAACTGATACATCTACTATTACTACTGCGGAGAATCTAAGATTTACCAATTTACATACCAAGTCAAATACATCACCCGATGATGAAGGAGTCGGGTTACTGAATAAGAGTCGCGAGAGGACTAAGGTCGAATCTGAAAAATAAAAATGAGATCCGGTCCTAGAATGAGTTAAAATCAAATAATCTAAGGACTATTGCAACCTTCACATGATATATTAATTATTCAAAACAATATACCAATTTCTGAATATAATTGCAATCATAATATAAAATCATACACCATAATAATAAAATGATAAAAGGAGAGAGTGTAAATAAATAAAGATATTTTTACTTTCACGGGACGTGTGGCTAAGTAGAACCCTAACCCCAAATTCTAACAGCCATTTTGGCTCTCTTAATCCAATAAGACTGGCGCCCCGAGAGCAATGCTCGACCAGGGACCTTACCTCCAGTCTGGTCACTTAAGTATCCAAATAAGAAATCTAGTAGCCATTCGGCTCTCTTAATCCAATAAGACTGGCGCCCCGAGAGCAATACTCGACCAGGGACCTTACCTCCGGCAATTTACACAAATCAGCCCAGAGAGCCATGCTCGACCAGGGCAAACCCATAAAAAAAATCTGATTACATGTCCATGATCATTACCGGTGCGCACGCGGTCCTGATGTAACCCATCAGGCGGCATGTTCTACAAGCCACATTTCCCAAATCGCAATCACCACATTTAATAAATATCATTGTCTAATGAAATCATTCAACACATATCGAAATAAAGATTAAAAATTTAGGATAAGTCAACGTGCAATTCGTGTCGACAGAATAATAATATCTGTATTATTATAACGTTACTAATAATAATATTTATATTATTTTCAATAATTAATAATCAAGTAAAATTATTTATGTTGTGATACTAATAACCATATTATGCATAAACTTCCAAACTATCATATTAAAATCAGACTTAGCAATAGTGCAATGATTAAATGACTTTAACTCACAGAATTAGGCGACCTCCTAGCTCTGCTCCGGTGCCTCGATTGGAGCGAGCCGAACAGACAGATCATCTAGTCACGGAAAACAATTTATCAAAACGATGGAACAATTACAATAGACCCTAGGTCTAGACTCCTAGGACTGACTGTCTAAGAATCTCGACTCAGGAACTACCGAAAATTCGGCAGAATCTCCCCTACAACACGAACATTACCCCCCGTAAAAACGGGTCCAGGACCTGCTAGAAAAACACTCCAAATATCCAACAATTTAAACAACGGGAGTCGGGTCCCCAAACTTCACTATTTCCCGACTTCGCCACACAGCACAAAACACAAGGCAGGCGACTGACAGACAATTATTTTTGACTCACAATATCATCAAATACTCAATATAATCCAATAGACACAATTAAACCAAGAATTCCAAAATTAATGGGCCAAAGATAATTACCGAGACGCTTGATCGCTCGGTCGACTCGCCTCCGGCCGCCGGAGTCCGATCGACGATCCAAACACACCATCGGACTCATAACGACGCGCTGATGACGATCCCTGCTTTCGATTTTCCAATATGACACCCGATCATCCGGAGAGATTTACGGACGATCTCGGCCATCAATTTGCAAACGAAGCCCGATCGCCACAAAACTGGTGCCAATGCGAAGTTTGAGATAAGGAGAGTCGGGATATGTCCTCCGATCATCCATCCTCCGCCGGAGCACGCCGGAAAAGCCCAAAAATGCGGTTGCCACTCTAAGTTTCACTTTGCCGGATCTTGCAACTCCGGCCACCCCAGGCGTCGCCACTGCTGCCAGAAGAGAGCCTTCGCCGAGAGGAGCCGATCGCCACCCAACTCGGCCGCCAACAGCCTTGGCTCTTCTGCTCCCGCCATTGGCCATTGCCGCCGCCCGCTCCGCGGCTCCGCGCCACGCGCCTGCCCCCTCTTTCTCTCTCTTCCTCTCTTCTTCCCCAATTTTCTTTCCTTTCAATATCGACATTAGGCCCCCGAACTTTTCCTTATTACAATTTGGTCCCTCAACTTTCTTAATTACTTACAATTTCATCCTGCAGAATTTCAATTTAACCCCCAAACTTTCCTTTAGCCTTTCAATTAAGCCCTTAACTAATTAATTTGGGCCAAATCCAAATTATTGAAAATACACAATTAAATTAAATAATCAATTTCCAACTCAAAATTTAATACTACTAATCAATTATAATACCAATTTTCTCAAAATTCTTTTATAAAAACATCCCTTACAATTTCTATCATAATTTTCCAATATATAATTTTACTTATATAAATATGCATTTGGAAAAATTTTGAATAACCAAAATATAATCATTTCTCAAATAATTTACTTGAATAATTTCTTAAAATTTCAAACTAATTGGATATAGAAAATAATTCATTTATTAAATATATAAAAATTCGGGGTATTACATCAGCAAATAACATTAATTATGTATGTGGTAAGATAATTTGAGACGTTAATATTTTGGCATGACTGAATATTCGGCATTTAATATTTATTTATATATCTGTGATGGGTAAGTATTATGAATTTTATTATTGATAGTATGCAAGTCTAAGGTTTCAATTGAGATTAGACTTACTACGGATTTCAATGGTTTTATGTCTATCCATTCTCTAGCGTTAGTTACGGGCCCACAGGTTGGGTCGTGACAAAGTTGGTATTAGAGCCTAGATTTAGATTGTATTCGACCTATATTAGTTTCTTAATGATGCAGAGTTAGAAATTGAATCCGTCTTTGCTTGTTGTCATTGACTCTAGTAATAGTATCTTTCGTTAGAGAGGTTATTATATATTGTTCCTTAACTATTTGTGTGTTTATTTTAGTATTGAAAAAATAATTGGAGTAGTTGCGATAGCATAACCAAAGATCCGAGATGAGTTCTCTACTCAGTGGTAGTGCACTTTTTCACACAATGTTAGGAGGCAGGATAGACCATTTGTCACTCCTCCATGCGATTGGTGCATGCCCTTAGAAGGCGCTGGGAGAGTTTCCTTAGATGCTTTAATTATTGTTTGATGGTACATATTATATTTTAGGATTATTGAAAAGTGTAGTTGAGGTCATGCAATAATTGATCTTTTTACTGTAGCATGTACTGTTTTAATGAGTGAAGCCAAACCTAGTACTTAGAATGTCGAGCAGATGTCAGAGTATGTAAGGTCGAGTTTTGTGGTCATAAGAAGAATAAGAGTAATGGTTAGTATGTATCTTCCGAGCACTTGAAACCTAGAGAAGCTTAAGCAAACACTTCTATTTATATAAGTAAAAGTGTTTTAAAATATAATATTGTGCCCAGCCCCACAAAGAAACTCATGAAGGCATTTTACTATTAGACTTGCACATCAAATGTCTAATCTAGTATACTGTAGGCAACATAAGGCATTTTTAGGACATGCATCATATATCATACATTTTATGTTAGTATGTTTTATATTAGAATCAAGCATTGAAACTCTTTGGCGATGAGTTGTATCATCACTCTAGTGTACAATATTGTAGAATTTTATAACAAGAAAATGATTAACGATTTTATGATATTATAAAAATATTTCAAGATAATAACAATTATTATTAATAATTATTATAAATAAATAATTCTTTTAAGCAAATGATTAACAATTTTATGATATATAAAAGTGTCTCAAGATAATAACAATTATTATTAATAATTATTATAAATAAATAAATAATTCTTTTAAGCAAATTGTGTTAGCTTAAGGTTCTCTTGATGACATGGTCAGTTATGGAAATAGATTTGTTATTTAATATGCGCCACTTTGGACTGTAGAGAAAAGAAGGTGACTTTCAAGATTTCAGGCGATGTGAAGTCCTGTTTTAGGGTGACATGATTTCCAGCACCATCTAACCTTGTGTCAACTATGGTAGCTAGACGGATGATACATGAAAGTCATGAATATTTAGTACATGTAAGGGGCATGTTAATGGAGAAAGACAATATGGGTTCTAATTTAAATTCAACTCTTTCTATTGAGAAGAAATTAGTTTCTCTTTTGATTGGTCAGAAGAAATTGAATACCGATTACTGGTCTTAGACTTTATGTTGATCTAAAATTTGTTAATGTAATGTATTATTTAAGAGCTTTAAAAGAGAAGGTTTGTATTGATGACAAAGCTAGTGATGTAAGTTTATTTATTTTGTTGTTGATTTATAATAGAGTTTCAGTAAATTATTTTTTCTTAATGTTTGTTATTATTTATTTTATTTAGCAGCATAGTGATGATAGTCTTGGTGGCCTTGCTTTTAGTATTGATAAGGAAAGTTTTAAGGATGATGATATAGATTTTATTATTAAGGAGGTTTAATTTTTTTTTAACTTTTATTTGTATTTTATATATTTGTTATTTAATGAAAGTCTATTTTTTTTATTTGGATTGTTTCAAAAAATAAGAAGTCTGAGGTATTTAAAGATATTAAAGAAGAGGTGCAAGAGAAAGGGATTGTAGGTGAGAAAGATGATGAAGAAGAGGAAGCAAAAGAGGATAATTGTGATTTTATAATTGAAATTTTTATTAAGAAAGATGATAATGAGAATGACAATACTGCTAGTAATGTTGCTGAGAATTATAGTAATATTGGTGATGTTGAAGGTGGTTTTGGTGGTAGTATCATTGGTATTAGTAATAGTGATGCTAGTATAGGTAGTAATAGTGGTGTTTGTGATTCTACAACTGATGTTGAAAAGAATGTAAAAATTTTAGAAGATATTATTATTGATAAAATTTTTGATATAATTATTTTATTTTCTTATATATTATTTTTTTTATTTTGAATGTGCTTCTTATTTTATTTTTGTTCTTTTATTTTTTATAAGGTTGACATGAGTTGTGAAGTGAGCTCTGGATCTAGGATCTTTAGTGGAATTAGGATTCTTTGTTGAAGTAGGACTCCTTGTGCTACATGGGTTCTCATCATCTTCTTTTGATGAAATTGATCGTGCTGTTTTGGAAGAAATAATTGCTAATCCTATGAAGTTTATTGCGATATGGTGACTGTTTATTTATATTTCATTTTTATGTTTATCTTTAGTTGATTTTTTGGTTAATTTGGGGTATACTTTTTATTACTTCTTTGTTTTTACAAGTTGTTGAATATGGTCCTATTGTTGATACTATAAGGGAAGAGAAGGATAAGTATTTAATCTTTATTTTTTATACTTTTCTATTTCATGCTTTTTGTGATTGTATTATCTTGTATTCTTTTAGTAAAAAGATATGTGATGCTAAAGATTATGTAACTACATCTCTTTTGAGACATAATGTTGGAGGTGTTAAAGTTGATGTTCTTAGTAATGTTGTTGGCTCTAGTAGTGGTGATGCTAGTATTTGTAGTAGTAGCAATATTCGTAATGGATATATATATATATTATCTTTTATTTTGAATGTGTTTTTAATTTATATTTTTTATTTTTTTATTTTTATAAGGATGATATGAATTGAGAAGTCTGTTATGGATCTTCTTTTGATGAAATTAATCCTGCAGTTTTAGAAGAATCAATTGTTAATGTTATGAAGTCTGTTGGGATATGTTGATTTGTTATTTTTTTTCTTTAGTTTATTTTTTGTTAATCTGTTGTATAATGTTTGATTACTTGTTTATTTTTGCAAGTTGTTATTTTTGGTACTGTATATTTACATTCTAGTGTCGATACACCGGTTGATTCTAGGAGGGTGATTAAACCTAGTTTTATATTCAATTTACCATTTTTTACTGAGTTTGGTTCTTCTAAAGGTAGAGCTGAAAAAACAGAAAATCTAAGAGATTGATGTGTGGTCTATGTCCTTTTACCGATGATTTTAGTATTTCTCATGATTTTAAGAAGCAAGTTGCTTTTGATTTATTGTTGGATGCTAGAATGAAAAAGAAGAATAAGTAATTAATTTTTTATTTTTTAGTATATTATTTTAATACTTTTTGTGATTGTATTTTCTTTTTCTTAGATAAAAGATATATAATGATAAAGATGATGGGACTAAATCTCTTTTTATACTTGGTGTTGAAATTATTGGTCGTAAAACTGGTTTCACAGACTTCAATATTGTGGTCATACTCCTTCATCATTTGTGAGTTTTTATTTTGTCTTCTTCTTTTTTTAATTTGAAATAAATTTTAAAATCGGTTATTACATTTTTTATTTTTAAAAATATATTTATAATATAGTAGATATATACTTGATTTTTATTGCATATTAAATTAATGTTAGTATTAACTTATCTTTTTTTATTTTGTTATTTTTCTTGTTTATTTGTAGTATTTGGATGTGATATTTTATTATTGGCAGAAAAAATATAAAATACTTCATGGTCATTTTCCAAGATGTACAACATCAGATGATTTTTTTTATAAGGGCATAGAGAATTTTTATTTTAATTATATGAAAAGAAAGAAAGATTTATCTGTTGTTTCAGTTTTTCATCATGTTGCGAATTATATTTTTGGACTTTCTATGTTATATTCTACTCATTGGGTAGATATTGATTTTGTCATATTTCCTATCCATGTTTGTAAGGTGAGGCATAGAATTTTGAGTCATTTGAGTTTTATAGATCACTGCAGCCATGTTTGTAACTCTTTAAGGACTAGATTTTCTGTCAAATATGCATTGAGTGTGTTGGAATCATATAGTGTTTTGTTATCTCATTTTCTTATTGTTGTTGGTGTTTATGATGAGCATAAGAATATTGATTTTAATTCCAGTTCTTATGCCAACAAGAATTTGACTGATCCATTTCTGTGTTGAAATTTTTGATGGATTGCCTACTCAGGATAATAGGTGAGTTGTTGTGAAACATTGTTAAGATTATTTTATATTATTGATTTTTGTTTGATATATTTCTTTTGAAGCAATTACGGTTTGTTTTGTTGCTTGTTTTGTTGAATACTTTATCCGTAGTAAGGATTTGGCTCTTGATTTTCATATGAAATTGTATAGGATAATGTTATTTCATTATTTAGCTATGCTAAGTTGAAGGAAGAATTTGATATTGCAAGTGAAGATGAAGCTCCTCCAAAATTAAAGATAATGAAAAAGTAAAAAAAATTAATAATTTGGATATTTAGGACGTTGTTTTTTCTTGTTTTATATTTTTGAACATTAATGTAGAAAGTTATTATTTTTTGTAGGTACAATTTTATTTCAAATTTATTTTTATTAGTATTTTTGTTTGTTGTTGTTTTACTCTTTTAAATATACTTAATATATACAAAATATATATTTTAAATATGCCTAATGATCAATTATTTTGTAATACATTTTAGATATTGATCAGAATATATATTTGTAATATTGTGAGCATTTTATTATTTAAATTTATTTTTGATTATAAACTTAATTTGTTTTTTATGAGTTTTTTGTATTATATATAAGGAAATGTTAGTAGAATTGAATTTAAATTCATATTGCACTTTTTAGATTTATTTTTAAATAAGTTCAAGTAGTATTTTTGTTTGAAATTGATAATCATGCAATATATTAAATATAATTTATTAAAATTGAATTTTATATTAAATTACTAGATATTTTGTTGTGTCCATAAGGCACAATATTCGATAATACATAGTTATTTAATTTCTAATATCATATACCTAAAATATACCATATATCAATGAAAAAGCTATTGAAATTATAGTAAAACTAATATACAAAATTATTAGTATTTTAAGTTTTGCTTTGGCAAAATTTCTAATATTTTTTTGTTATATTATTGTTGTCCACATCGATCATAATTATTTTGATTTCTACTTTTTCATTATGCCTTGATTCTTTCTTTTTTGATCTTTTGAACTTCAATCTTTCTCTATGGTGGTAGCACTATTAGTTCTTTCACTTTTGTTGGTATTGTTCCACATCATTTGATTGTCAAATGGATATACTGTCCATATCAACCACATTTAATTTGATTTCTACTTTCCCATTTTACCTTGGTTCTTTCTTTTTTGGGTCTTTCAGACTTTAATCTTCCTTGTGGTGGTAGCATTTAGGGCTAAGCACGGATCGGTTCAATTCGGTTATTTATAAATCACCAGTACCATACCAAACCTCGGTTATTTTAAAATTGAAGGTACCAGTACCGTACCAAACATAAAAAGATCCAATACCGTATTGTACCAATTTTACGGTTCAATACAGTTCGGTTCGGTGTTATTTTCGGTTCTAAAAAATTTAAAAAATATACCTTTAATCTCATCCTTAATCAAATACATTTAGAGAAAATATGACTACCAACCTAAAAAAAGTAGCATGAAAATCTGAATTAAAATTGCAATCACATTCTTGAACAACCTGTTTCACAATTCAGTCACTTGCAAATACAATAATTCATTCAATATTCAAATATAAACCATTAAAATATATATTACTGCTAGCATAAAAATATTTTACAGATGACAATCATTAAAATAAATAAATTTATAATGTAGCACTAAAATAAATGTCCAAAATTAGCAAAAGAATGTTATTACCTCCTCTCAAAATTAGCACTCCACATTTAATCTTAGCATAAGGGACTCACCAATCTCAAGATCTTGAATAATTTCTACAATAAAAGTAAAAGATTACGTCAATAAGACTTAACAGCATCAACAATAAACAAATATATGTAAGAAGTAAAGAAATGTTACCTGACTCTATGCTTTCAATATCCTCTATTAATTCTTCTAGTTTGATAGGTTTATTTGAACTTCTAAGCCAATCATGAAAACAAATGAGCACCTCCGCTGTTATAGGAAGTAAAAAACTTCTATATTGTTAAAAGATGTTTTGACAATTTTTTTCTCAAGTTTTGTTTGATCCTTTTCAAAAAAAAATTAAATTTATAAATATAATTTAATATATTTTTTATATTTTAATATTAATTTATAATATTTTAAAAGTTAATAAATTAATTATTTCTAAATATTTAATTTTTTAAGTTTTATTAGTATAATAATATAAAAATTATTTTTATAATATTTATTTCTTAATTTTAATATTTATATAAATTAATAATTTTAGTATAATTAATATTATTATTCTTAAAATAAAAATATTATATAATTAAAAATTAATTTATTAATAAATATAGTGTAAATAATATTATATTTATATAATAATATCTTTTATAAATCTTACTAATTTATATAACTTTTTATTAAATTAAGTAATTTTTTAATTAACTTGTCAAAATTTCTAGATAGTAAATAAATTTTAAATCTAGTATTATAGTATGTATACTAGATTACTAGTATCAATATACTATGTGACATATTAATATATAACTTATATTTTTTATAGAGTATAAAGTATATTATAATATTATAGTTATTTTTAATATGTATTATTTTTGTATTTCGATAGCAATTGCTTGAATTATATAAATGATAAATATAAAATAATTTTTTATAGAGTATATGTATTACTTTTTTAATATATGTATTATTTATATAATATAAATAATTATTTATAAATATATGTAAAAAATTTAGTTCTACGGTTTGATCCGGATCAGTACAAGATGGATCGGTTATGGTACGGTTACGGTACGGTTTTTACTAAAGAACAAATATCATACCATAATAGTAAAAAAACTCGGATCGGTTCAATTCGGTTATAAAAACTTTCGGTTTTTTTCGGTTCTGGTACTTTTCGGTACGGTTATTCGATTCAGGCGGGAATCACCGAGATCTATGCTCAGCCCTAGTAGCATTGTTAGTTCTTTCACTTCTGTTGGTATTATTTCACATCATTTGATTGTCAACTGGATATATTATTGCATCATATACTTTTATTAATGTCTTTTTTATAAGTATTCTAAACAAAAACATATGGCTCTTGATGCATTTCTTTGAATATTGGCATAGCAAGTGAGCATGGTATTTAGTCAATCTGAAATCTCTTACATATGCATGTTTTTCCTTTTATGTCTATTGTATATCTTTTCTCATATTCATACATTGTATACAATTTATCAGTTGATTTTGATACCTGTAAGCATATTGCATATCTTGTAAAATGTATTGTTATTTTATTATTTGATTTGATTTAATTGTAAGATATACATAAAAGATACCTAAAATATACTAAACATATACTATAGATTTATTTAAATTTTTGAATTTATTTTTGAATTTATAATTCTCACCTTCATTTTCAATGACTCAATGTAGGTTTAATTGAGTATTTCTACTGCTTTGTTTGCCAGCCTTATGAAAGTACATTTTACAAAATTTCTATGTCTAGCTTTATTTTTGTATTAAAGCACATAGGTACTCCAACAAAGTGGTTACTATAATTGTGTGCCTATTGTTCATGATACTCTTGTCCATTTATGGTAGCCTACCTTTTTGAGGTATGGTCTAATGCGTTTGTCTACTTTATCGATCTCAGACATGGGATATTCAAAGTTATCCATTGTGTAGTCTTTGATGTTGCAATGAAAGATTTCTTAATATTCTTTGTACTTTTCTTGAAGTTTATCTTAAGATTGTTGTAAAAATGGAATATGCATATAGCATGGCTAACTTCTGGATAAATCTTTTGATTGTTGTTTGGATGTTATTGTGTCTATCCGAAACAAAATACATTTCATTTCTTAACCTAAATGTCACGACCCCACCCGTGGGCCCGTGACCGGCACTAGGGAATGGGTAGGCTTAAGGCCACCGAAACCCGTAGTAAGCCTGACACTCACTGATTTAAACAAATCTCATCTCAAATTAATATTATTAAAGCCACAATTTAGCTTAATGTGACTACATTTTACATAAATACTTGATGCCGGGAAAAACTAGGGCGAGACATGAAACTCGGAAAATTTACAACCGATACATCTACTATTACTACCGCGAGAATCTAAGATTTACCAATTTACATACCAAATCAAATACATCACCCGATGATGAAGGAGTCGGGATACGCCCTCCGATCGTCCATCCTCTGCCGGATCTCGGAAAAACTCAAAAACTGGCCGCCACCATTTTCTCTCTCCATCGGATCTTCCGTCTCCCGGCCACCACAAAGGCCGCCATCACGCTAAAAGAAAGCTCTCACCGAGAGGAGCCGATCGCCACCCGACTCGGCCGCCAACAACGCCGAAAACGGCCAAACACGCCTGAAGCCGCCGCCTTCCGCCGCCGCCAGCCGCTGCTTGCCCGCCACCGCGCCGGCCCGCCACCGACGCCCCTCCTTTCTCTCTCTTCCGACGCGACACTCTCTTCCTCTCTCTCTTCCTCTCTTCTTCCCAGATTTTCTATATCGACATTTGACCCCTGAACTTTTCCTTATTACAATTTAGTCCCTCAACTTCTTAATTACTTACAATTCCATCTATCAAAATTCCAATTTAACCTCCAAACTTCTTTTTAGCCTTTCAATTAAGCCCTTAACTATCTAATTTGGGCCAAATCCGAATTATTGAAAATACACAATTATAAAAATACCCCTGACCGACATATTTATTTATAAAAATACCAAACTTAGAAATTTCCATTAAACCCCATATTAATGAAATTATACTTTTAATCCTCATCCAAAAATAAATTTTTAATTTAGTCCTAACACACAATTAAATTAAGTAATCAATTTCCAACTTAAAATTTAATACTACTAATCAATTATAATACCAATTTTCCCAAAATTCTTTTATAAAAACATCCTTTATAATTTCTTCCAAAATTTTTCAATATATAATTTTACTTATATAAATATGCATTTGGAAAAATTTTGAATAACCAAAATATAATCATTTCTCAAATAATTTACTTAATTAACTCCTTAAAAATCAAACTAATTGGGTATAGAAAATAACTCATTTATTAAATATATAAAAATTCGGGGTATTACAATCTCCCCCCCTTAAAAAAAATTCGTCCTCGAATTTTAAAAGAAAAGGGGCTTCACTTACGACTGAAACTAATTAGGAACCTCTCATCTCCACTCGGCTTCTCGGGAACTTTCCTCAGCAGAAACTAAACTAAACCACAAGACTCATCGATAAAAGCTTTTAGCAAAACTAGCAATCCTGATTTACGGCTCGTCGGAAACCAAATCTTTACTTACATCCACACACTGAGGATCCAACACGAGCAAAAGATCGAAAATATACTTCCTCAACTCAGACCTACGAACAACTGGATTTAACCTCAGAGAACATTACTAATACTTGGCGACAAGTCCAACTTACATTCCACCTCACCAACCTGCCGACAAAACCAAGGGTTTCCACACAAGAAGGGCCAATTCTGATCCTGCCAAAAATCCACTCACCAAGTTTCCTTCCTAATGACGTGCCCCTTGCACGTACAGAAAAATCCTTAACATCTACATCACATCATCCTCGATATAACATCCATCTGATCGCATCAACCGACACAACCCATGACATCCTGACACAAGATTCCTCCTTGACTGAAATCCAAAAGCCTCCCTTATAATCTAACATGGGGCCTACAGCTCCACATACTCACTCTCTCAACAACTCAACTCGTCATCCAGAGAATTCTCAAGCTAACACTATTTACTTTGAAAAATTTACTTATTTATTTACTTTATAATCATCACTGATAAAAGCTTTATTATCTTGGAAAAATACTTTTATAAAATCGTAAAACCTTTAGCCATTTCTTTATATAAAATTTTACAATATCGCGCGCCAGGGTGATGATGCCCCTATCACCAAGGGTTGCAATGCACGATGTATGATGCATGTCCTAAAATGAATTTATGCATGCCTAACAGTGAAATGCCATAATGCATTCTTACAAGACTGGGCGCAACATTGTATTTTAAAACACTTGTTCTACTTAGAAAAATAGATAATGTTCGCTTAAGTTTCTCTGGATTCTGAGCGTCCGAAAATACTCCTGCCACCTTTCTTAAGCTTCTTACAATCACCAACTCAACCATAACAGCCGACATCCGCTCGACTTCTCAGACACTACCTTAGGCGCTACTCAATAAGACGATGCCTGATGCGATGACGAGGCAGTCCATGACACGACTGCAACCACGCTCTACACTAAAACTGACTGCGGTGCCCACCATCGAAACAACAATCAAAGCTTCTAAAGGCGGACTGCACTAATCACTTAAAGAAACAGCACGAGTCTATCGCGCTTCAGATCTTCCCATCGCTACAAAGCACATTCTCAGCACGGCACCAAAGACAAGCTTACAAGAAAGGAAAGACTGACTCTCTAACAGTGAAGGCTGAGACACTAGAGTCAATGAAAACAACAAGACAAACATGATCCTAACTCCGCAGTACCAAGAAAAAAAAATCTTAACTTAGGTCGAAGGAAATCTAAACCTAAGCTCTGATACCAACTTTGTCACGACCCCACCCATGGGCCCGTGACCGGCACTAGGGAATGGGTAGGCTTAAGGCCACCGAAACCCGTAGTAAGCCTGACACTCACTGATTTAAACAAATCTCATCTCAAATTAATATTATTAAAGCCACAATTTATCTTAACAGCTACATTTTACATAAATACTTCGGTCTGCCAGAAAAACTAGGCGAGACCTGAAACTCAGAAAATTTACAACTGATACATCTACTATTACTACTGCGGAGAATCTAAGATTTACCAATTTACATACCAAATCAAATACATCACCCGATGATGAAGGAGTCGGGTTACTGAATAAGAGTCGCGAGAGGACTAACAGTCACGAATCTGAAAAACAGTAAAAATGAGACTGTCAGTCTCGAGAGTGAGTTAAAATCAAATAATCTGGGGACTATTGCATTCTTCTCATAAAACATAGATTATTCAAATCAGTATATCAAACCATGCACGTAAATATCAATCATACTATAATCATACCCTATTACTTTCTTCACAGAAACTATTAATCATTCGAATCAATATATCAACCATGCACGTAAATACAATCCATATTATAATCATACCATAATAAATAAATAAATGAATAAATAAAAATATATTTTTACTTTTACGGGACGAGTGGCTCAGTAGAACCCTAACCCCAAATTCTAACAGTCATTTGGCTCTCTTAATCCAATAAGACTGGCGCCCCGAGAGCAATGCTCGACCAGGGACCTTACCTCCGGCAATTTACACAAATCAACCCAGAGAGCCATGCTCGACCAGGGCAAACCCATAAAAATCTGATTACATGTCCATGATCATTACCGGTGCGCACGCGGTCCTGATGTAACCCATCAGGCGGCATGTTCTACGAAAGCCACATTTCCTAATTCTCAATCATCACAAATAATAAATATCATTATCTAATGAACTCACCCAACACATATCGAAATAAAGATTAACGATTTAGGGTAAAACAACGTGCAATTCGTGAGGGGGAAAAATAATAACGCTTGTATTATTATAACATTACTAATAATAATATTTATCTTATTTCAAATATTATTAATCAAGTGAAATCATTTATTTTGTGATACTAATAATCATGTTAAGCATGAATTCTAAAATAGCGTATTAAAATCAGACCTAGCAATAGTGCAAAGATTAAATGACTTTAACTCACAGAATTGGGCGACCTCCTAGCTCTGCTCTGGTGCCTCGGTTGGAGCGAGCCGAACAAACAGACAATCTAGTCACGGAAAACAATTTATCAAAACGCTGAAACAATCGATCATTAATCCTAGGTCTAGACTCCTAGGACTGACTGTCTAAGAATCTCGACTCGGGAGAATTCTATCGAAAATCCGGCAGAACCTCCCCTACAACACGAACATTACCCCCCGTAAAAACGGGTCCATGACCTGCCAGAAGAACACTTCAAATATCCAACAATTTAAACAACGGGAGTCGGGTCCCCAAACTTCACTATTTCCCGACTCCGCCACACAGCACAAAATACGAGGCAAGCAAACTGACAGACAATTATTTCTGACTCACAAATATCATCAAATACTCAATATAACCCAATAGACACAAATTTAAAATCAAAGGATTTCCAAGATCAACGGCCAGAGAAAATTACCGAGACGCTCGGTCGACTTCGGTCCGATCGACGATCTGGACACACCATCGGACTCACAACGACGCGCTGATGACGATCCCCGCTTCCGATTTTCCGATTTGACACCCGATCATCCGGAGAGATTTGCAGACGATCACGGCCGTCGATTTGCAAACGAAGCCCGATCGCCACGAAACCAGTGCCATTTCGAAGCTTGAGCTGAGGAGAGTCGGGATACGTCCTCCGATCGTCCATCCTCTGCCGGATCTCGCCGGAAAAACTCAAAACTGGCTGCCACCTTTTCTCTCTCCATCGGATCTTCCGTCTCCCGGCCACCACAAAGGCCGGCCGCTAAAAGAAAGCTCGCCGTAGAGAGCCGATCGCCACCGACTCCGCCAACAAGCCAAACGGGGCCGCCCGCTCTTCCGCCATTGCTGGCTGCTGTCGGCCGGCTCCCCGGCCGCCATCGACGCCTCTCTCTCTCCGACGCCACTCTCTCTCTCTCTCTCTTCCTCTCTTCTTCCCAGATTTTCTATATCGACATTTGACCCCTGAACTTTTCCTTATTACAATTTAGTCCCTTAACTTCTTAATTACTTACAATTCCATCCATCAAAATTCCAATTTAACCCCCAAACTTCTTTTTAGCCTTTCAATTAAGCCCTTAACTATCTAATTTGGGCCAAATCCGAATTATTGAAAATACACAATTATAAAAATATCCCTGACCGACATATTTATTTACAAAAATACCAAACTCAGAAATTTCCATTAAAACCCCATATTAATGAAATTATACTTTTAATCCTCATCCAAAAATAAATTTTCAATTTAGTCTTAACACACAATTAAATTAAGTAATCAATTTCCAACTTAAAATTTAATACTACTAATCAATTATAATACCAATTTTTCCAAAATTCTTTTATAAAAACATCCTTTATAATTTCTTCCAAAATTTTTCAATATATAATTTTACTTATATAAATATGCATTTGGGAAAATTTTGAATAACCAAAATATAATCATTTCTCAAATAATTTACTTAATTAACTCCTTAAAAATCAAACTAATTGGGTATAGAAAATAACTCATTTATTAAATATATAAAAATTCGGGGTATTACACTAAATATCTCCCTTATTTTTTAAAAATCCACTCTCAAAATGCATTATTTTCAGAATCTGCTAAGTCAGAATAGGAGAGCACTCATCTTGGGGTGCGCTTACTACTTAGATGCTTTCAGCAGTTATCCGCTCTGCACTTGGCTACCAGCATTTACCGTGGGCACAATAACTCGTACACCAGAGGTGCGTAGGCTGGACGGATGCGAGGCTACTCAATCAGCCAATGGTTGCGCCTTTTCTCTTTCTACGTCCCCGAGACCAGCCTAGAATTCTTGAAGGATGCAGGATTACTTCCTTCCTTGCTGGGGTGGATTTGAGTTTAAAGATTTTTCTTTTTGGGGATTGAAGGCAGAAAGGAAAGTTAGATCTCTTGAAAGGATAGCCCGACCGACCCCCATTAGACTGACCTAGAACTGGAGGAGCAGCAAGAGAAACGAAGCAGCTATTCCCGAAAGAGTGCTTCTCTCAATTGTGCAAAATGCTAAAGGAAATATTTTACCATTAGCATCTTGTATGCTTGCCAAGAGAAGTATTTCTCTATATGCAGAATTGAGAAATGTTTCATATACTATTATTACTGATATATAGCAACTCCATTTCTTTAATTGAGCTTCAAATGACATGTAAACATATAGGAATATCACAATTTCTTTCGTTTGTAGCTCTATAATTGAACCTGAATTTGATTTTTTTATAAGATACAAGTAGTTCAGCAACATCCCATAAGATTTTTCTGATTTTCTCCTTATCATTTTCCAATACTTTTTCTTTTAATTTTCAAACTTTTAAGTAGTTTACATATAAACTGTAATCATCTTTCATGTCCCTTATTATATGTGCAGATGTATACATTATTTGGATGCCAAGATATTTTGTTCATATACAATCTCCGATTATTGTAAAAGTTGCTTGTCTTTGATCATT
Source organism: Ricinus communis (assembly GCF_019578655.1). Taxonomy (NCBI): domain Eukaryota; kingdom Viridiplantae; phylum Streptophyta; class Magnoliopsida; order Malpighiales; family Euphorbiaceae; genus Ricinus; species Ricinus communis. The sequence goes on along the minus strand of NC_063259.1, from coordinate 15,063,947 downwards.
AAGTACAAATGTTATTCAATTTTTAGATAATAGAAATATTTATTTTGACTTTTCTTAAAGCTCTAAATATCCATTTGCAATTGCCATCTAAGCATTATAGATAATACTATTTTTCACAAAATTTATTCACATTGTATAGAAAATGATTGTTTAGAATATTAAAAGCTAATTACCGTTTTCATAATTTATTTATCTATGTATATCTGACTTTATCCTGTAATTGATAGCACATCCTCTTATTGACTTTTTGTTTTGCTCATTAAATTTGCATATACAATTGCATTTGAAATGCTTTTTGTTTATTCTACAAAAAGAAAAAAAGAATTCTCACATGTGTATTATACAAAAAAAGAAAAAAAAAAAGTCTCACACTTCGGACATGAAGAATCAAGGACTCGGGTCGATAATATAACAATCCCACTTTTTGAGTTTGAAACTCCCAAAATTGTAATCAACGACTTAACTTCAAATAGCAGCACTCCAAGGATATTAAAATTCTGAATCCAGGGTTACAATCCAATTCAGAGAAAGAAGCAAATGCCCTTTTTAATTAACGTGGAAAAGCACAACACTGAGAATATTATACAGAAAGTGCCATTTACAATGAATGGAGTGAGACAATTACACACATCCCCATTCATATAAGCCGCAAGAGAAACAAATCAAAATATACAAAACTGGGATTTTCCCCATTCCCATTTCCTACAGAACTCTGAACCCAAGAGTTCTTATTTCTTTGCTTTTTCTTTTCCAATTTTTACCTTTTCTCTTTCTACTCTACAGTTATTTCTAATATAGTGGTAAGTCTAGGTTTTCTATATGTTCTAAGAAGCAAAGATGAACATACAACACTCACAGATGAAAGAGCCATGCAAGCCCCGGCTGCCCATGGTGGTAGCTTGATCCCTAGTGAAGGATAGAAAACCCCAGCAGCAATAGGTATTGCTACCACATTGTACGCCATCGCAAAGATGTAATTCCACCGAATACGAGAGAGAGTTTTCCTCGAGAGATCAATGGCTGTGATTACATCCTCTAGGTTATTTCTCATCAGCACGTAGTCGGCAGCTTCTATAGCGATGTCTGTCCCCGCCCCAATCGCCATACCAACATCAGCAGCTGCTAGTGCAGGGGAGTCATTGATACCATCACCTACCATTGCAACTACACTTCCATCCTTTTGGAAAGTGCCGACCACATCAGCTTTCCCTGCTGGCATTACTTCAGCCCTCACATCTTGTATCCCAACCTGCACAGCAAGAAGCATATTAAGTTTTTCTTCGCTGAATCCTTCTGAACAATAAATTTGATGACATTATAAGCAAGAAACAAAGCTTGGTCACCCAAGTCTAAATAATTAAGTATACATATGGAGCCATACTGCATTACAGTTGCAAAACAAAGCTAGTAATAAATATTTTCGATGCTAAAAGAGGCCCATTAAAATGAGCCAAAAAAACAAGTAATAAATCCATCAATAAACAGTTAATTAGAACAAGATTCCAGCAAAAAGGACTAAAAAGAGAAACCAACCATAATATCATGTGGATTACTCCTGTTACAAGACATAACTCCAAAATTTTATTTCATACCAGGGACATTGAAATAAAAGTCGATGGTAAAAATCAATACTGATGCAATAATTTCATACTCGAAAGAATTGCTATCAATACAAAAGGTAAGGAGTTTTGAGTTAAAATTCTTTTCTGTGTGGAGTGAAAGTTTGTTAATAGCAAACAAATTCTGAGACACATGTACAAACCTCTTTAGCAACAGCATGAGCTGTTCTCCAATTGTCTCCTGTTACCATGACTGGTTTGACACCCATTTTTTGAAGGCCTTCTACAACTACGGCAGCTTCTCTCTTCAAAGGATCTGCAACCCCCAGGACACCAATCAAGCTGTCATCAAATGCAACAAGTATACCTGTTTTTGCACTTTCTTCAATTTCCACAACAAAACTTTCTACAACCGTGGGAATGGCAATTCCACTTTCATTCATCAGCTTCCGGTTACCAACCTGTATAGGAAAGCTTCTCCTATAAGTAATTTCAGCAGTAAATAAACAAATCTCTTAGCATTCAAACCTATCAAAGGTAAAGGTTACAGAAAAGCTCACCAAAACTTGCTTTCCATTTATAAAGCATCTAACACCTCTTCCTGGAAGAGCAGAGAACTCGAAGACATCAAGAAGCCACCCAGAGTTTATTGACTCCATGCTGTTGTCTTGGCCATGCTCGGTTGCAGAAGGTTCATCAAAGAAATGAAAATGGCGAGCATATTCCACTATAGCTTTTGCCAATGGATGTTCACTGCTAGCCTAAAAAATGAGGGGAGGATCATACATTAAAATTCTATTATGAAATAAAATTTGAAAAGGAGAAATAGTAAATGATGCAAGCCCTCAAGCAACCAATTATTCACATAGAGCCATGAGACTGTATCATGGCTTTTTCTTCTTGGTTTCTTGTCATTTCAGTTTTCAAAGTAGCAACTTTCCTCATAGCATCTCATGCGTTTTTGTATTGGTGCGGCATAAAAATGGATGTACAAGAATCTAGGCAATCACCAACAAACCAAGCCCTCATCTGGTTGGGTGAACATGCTCAGCCATCATGCAATTGAAAATTTTACTGTGTACAGAAACAGATAATATAAAAGGAATCACCTCTGCAGAAGCAACCCATCTGAGAAATTCTCCACGCTCCATTCCAGTGAAAACTTTTGCAGTAGTAACCGTGGCTTTTCCCTGGGTTAGAGTTCCTGTCTTATCAAATATAACATACTTTATATTGTGAGCCTTTTCCAAAGCATCTCCTCCTTTTATCAGTACACCATTGTTAGCCCCAACCCCAGTTGCAACCATGACAGCAGTTGGAGTTGCTAAGCCAAGAGCACATGGACATGCAATTACCACCACAGAAATTGAAAACATGAGAGCAAAAACAAAGTGATTGCCATTTTTTGGAAGCCATTCATCTGGGTAAGCTCCCATAGTTCCACCAATATACCTATAACAAATTATGAAAAAACATTTACCAAAAGAAAGAAATATAAACATTAAAAACTCAAATGCATTGCACATGTTAATTTGACTAAAACAAGCAATTGTAAACTCACCAACCCAATAATGTTAACAAAGCCATAGCAACAACTGTAGGAACAAAAATACTTGCAACCTGTAAGTCAAAGATAAGAAGAAATCACGGGTATAAGTTTGTGTACATAACCTCAGCCAACGGTTATTCAAATCTGAGGAAAATGGGGGAAAATAGTGAATGCACAAGTGGGCATTTATGCAGAACAAAGCATAGTCACGATGACTTCAGTTATTTGTATGTTTCAACAATGGAAGTCAAAATGCCCTGCTGATTTTTCTCATCCCAGACAAAAGGGTACTTAAAGATCCACAACAGCACAGCCAAATAAAAGCTAGCATGCAAATCAGAAGACCCTCGAGCATAGGGCTCTGCTCCCTCTTATTGATGATGCATCAAGTAATATGTCATCCTGCTGAAAGTTATTGCCAAAACAAAAAAGAGAGATAATGGCAGCATAACTTTAAGAGTAGTAACATGTGAGCCAATAGAGTATGACAGACTTTAGCAGTTTCTATTCCTCAGCCCAACTAATCCCAGAAGGGGTGATATAATAGTAAAGGAATAAGATCGAGAGAACTTAGATACGAGCTTTGCAGACAAAGCTAAGAAAGATTGATCATGCACTGTAAATTTCAGATGAAAATACGATTGATAAATCAACAAGCATAAGCAATTACAGCAGATATATTTGCCGCAGTCAGGTAATTTTTTTTATTGGCATAGTTTACTTTGTTATAAGAAAACTCATTTAGATTGCTTAGAATTTCTACGCAACAGAAATCCATTCTTACAACACGCAAACAATAAGAGAAACAAATTGCAACAATCACTGGACCAAACCACAGCACAATATAACACAAGCCCACATAAAAAGCACTTACAAAATCCGCAAATTTCTGGATAGGGGCTTTGGACATTTGTGCTGTCTCAACCAAACTAATTATCTGGCTCAAAACTGCGTCAGATCCTACTTTGGTAGCTTGTATTTGAAGAGCACCATGCAAATTCACTGTACCTCCAATAACCAATGAATTAGCCTCCTTTAAAACAGGTGCAGATTCACCAGTAACCATACTTTCATTAACATAACTTGAACCCCATACAACCACACCATCAGCAGGAACTTTGGCACCAGGAAGGACTTTTAATGTGTCACCAGGCTGAATTAGTAAGGCATCTATTTCTCTTTCTGCAGTGCACTTTCCACCTGGAAAACCAGTATTAAAAATTACTTAAGAAAAACAAAGATAAAGATTTCAATAGTTTAGAGGTAGGATATAGTATTTTACAATTTTAATATTTACAGGTACATTTATAACTTTCAGCTTTGCTGGAATACTGGTTTGCATTTCATGTCTTTAGTTGAGCCTTATTCTTTATTATTTTTGGTTTAGAATAAGTATTTTTGCTTATTTTATTTAGAGTTCAGACCTTTAAGGATTAGAATTAGTATTACAAGTCTAAAGTCTTTAGGTTTAAGGATTAGTTACTCCTATAAATACCTAAGTTTGTAATAGTTTATTTTGGAGTATTCAGATTTCAGTCTAATAAACAGATTCACTATTTAGAATTGTGTGATTCATATCTGCCTCAGGTGTGATGCTGAAGGAATCCTTGGGTGTGATTCTAAGTACTTTAAGCATGAATCTTAAGAGATTATCTTTTCTTTTTCTTTTTCTTTTTTTTTTAATTCAAATCTGAAATCTTAAACATTTTCAGATTTTAGCCAATCAAAACCTTTATCTTCCACAAATTACACCATAGGATACGTTACTTAATCTGTTTTGGATCAAAATGCCCTTCATAGGATAATGTAAATTTAGAGAACCAGTCAAAATTATATCAGAGTGGGAAGAGGGAAAATACCCTTATCTTTGACAACCAGCAGTGCCGTAGCTGGTGCAAGTTCTACTAACTTCTTTATGGCATCAGATGTTTTCCCTTTTGCAAGACACTCCAAATACTTCCCTAACAGTACAAATGTTATCAGCATGGAACTTGTTTCAAAGTATGTTGGAGACCAGAATCCAGTTGCTGCACCATATAATAGTGCACAAACCGAGTAAAAATATGAGGCTGAAGTCCCAAGTGCAACTAAAACATCCATGTTGGTTGAACCATTTCGAAGAGCTCTGCCCGCTGCTACATAGAAACGCTTTCCAATTACAAATTGAACCACACTCACTAATGCCCACTTCAACCAATCACCCATAAGGAAGGGACCACATCGCCAAAGAAGTAAGGAATACAGAAGAGGAATGCGAGGGCATATAACTCGTATGAAAAAGACAGGAATCTGGATCCAATTTAACAAACGCCAATAAAGAAAAAGAATAATAAAGAAACAAATGGAGAGGTACATATCGTATGCTAAAAATGAACAGCACAGTTTCATAAAAAGAATCTCATATTATGATTTGATATGCAATGCCTTCTCAGATTTCCATAGGCACAAGCCAATAACTTTCTATGAATTTTCAGAATGAGTATCAGTTGAGATATAATTTAAAATAGATCAGCAACGGTAAAGAAACATATACACGTGAATCAGCACAAGAGAAAAAGTTTCACATACATAAGAAAGATTTTATTAAATCATTCTAAGATATTATTATTTAAAGGAAAAAAGGCAGAGATAAAAATGCAATAAGGTAAATATAAGTAAGAAAATAAAGGTATAGGAAAATTATTAGAAAAGAAAGGAAGGAGAGATGGATTTTTTTTGAAATCATTTATCAGTAAATTACTCACACTGAGAAACAGACTGGAAATGAAAAGCCGAAACATAGTTGAGGATTCTTCAACATCCTTAGAAGTCATTCTTGCATAAGGGTTCATAACACGTAGTTTAAACTTCCCATTGCTTGCTCCCTCAATCCCATCAACCAACAACCTAGAACCAATCACTTCAGTATCAAATTCAACTTCTAGCTCACTGGACATCCTGTTGTATCGAAATTGGCGGACCCCCTTTAACGTGCTAAGTATTCCTTCTAAAAGCTGTGCATCCATCTCGCTGAATATCCCAACAACTCTTAGTATGATTTTATCCTGCTGATTGCTTTGTACAAGTGAACCTTCAAAGCCAGCATCTTCAATTGCATTTACTATATCATCTTTACTGATTACAGTAGGGTCATATTCAACTTCTCCTAAAGAAGTAGCCAAGGCCACTACTGCCCTTTTTACACCAGGAAGATCTCTCAAAATACCTTCAACTGAGTTTACACAAGCAGCACATGTCATCCCACCTATTGTGAACTGCCCTAAAAGAGTTTTACTAGGCTTTGCTTCTAATGTACTCGGTTCAGCCAGAATCTCTGCTTCAAAGCCGGCGTCTTCAATTGCATTCTTGATGTCATCGTCCTGCAATAACACACGTATCAAATACATCGATTCATGTCACTAAAAGCAGTAGACCATGCAAAGTATCAGCCCCATGCAGGTAATAGATGCTAAACAGAGAAGAAAAACATGCAAAAGATCTCTTCATATCCATACAAATCTTTTAGAAAACCATATACCTAGCGAACTTTCATACACATTTCTCAAACAATGCCAAAAACCCTGAAATACACTTATACAGAGAACAAAAAATCAAACTTAGTTGACAAATGAAACTTCATTTAACCAAACCACAAATACATTCAAGAAGCCCAGCCCATGTGGACGGTGAAAATATAATTGGAAATGACAACCTAAAGCAACTTACAGAGGAACACCATATACAGAAATATTTAATCAAATAGAATCTAGAGCAGGTAGCTGATGCAGCTGTACCATCTCCAATGCTGATGTTAATGCCAGTCTTTTACATAGTGTGTGTGTGTGTGTGCACACTTTACTGTCACCATTGAGGTAAATAAATTCTCCAGTATATCACATGATCAATGATCCATTAATAGATGTGACAAACAAAAACAAATGAACTGGATATACTAAGCAACAGAACTCTGTTTCCAATGTTAGTACTAGTAAATAAGTTGGTTAGATAAAAGGAAACTAAAACAACTAATCAACAAAGAACAGACCAGAGTTAAGAAGTGCACTGCATGATGAAAAGAATAACTGCCCTAAGTTCACAAGAATACATAATTAACGAGTCTTTTATTTTTCTGCACTTAGATAAGGTCCCATTTACCTAAAATTAGTGACTAACAAAAAACTAAGCTTCAGTAATGATCACCAGACAACTCAATAGAACTCACAACAATTTTCATAAGAATAACTGCCCTAAGTTCACAAGAAATACATAATTAATGAGTCTTTTATTATTCTGCACTTGGGTAAGGTCCCATTTACCTAAAATTAGTGACTAACAAAAAACTAAGCTTCAGTAATGATTACCAGACAACTCAATAGTACTCTCAACAATTTTCATAAATCAACACCAATCTGCGAACCAAATTCCTAATAAACACACCAAGAATTTAATGCATTAAAACAATATTAACCCAAGTGTACAAATGATCACTAGATAACCCCAGAAGGAAAAACAAAACAAAAAAGATTAAAAATTTTACCTTGACCAAAGAAGGATCAAAGACAACATCTGCCTTATTTTGCAACAAAGCAACAGAAGCTCGTAAAACACCATTAACGCAACCGAGAGCAGATTCAACAGAATTGGAACAAGCAGCACAGGTCATTCCACCCACTCTCACCTGAATTCTCCTCATACCTTGTTCAACTTGTCCTTCTTCTTCTTCTTCACCAATAACAATTCTATGATCATCATAATGATCATAAGAATCAAGAAGCCTGACATCCTCCAAGTACCCATCATCATTGTCATCATCGATCGAGGGCCGTGATTGCCGGGCGACCTGGGTCAGCTGTAAGTCTCTTATGCTCGGTGACATTTCCTAGATGTGCAACCGAGCAGGAATAAGAAGAAGAAGAAGGCAAAATCTGAGAAGTCTGTAAAGGGTAAAAACTATAATGAAATATAATTTATGAAATACATGAATTATTAATAGGTACAGAGATTTCAGGGAGAGAGACAGAGAGAGAGAGAGAAGCTATAATCTAAGGGTGAGAGAGAGAGAGAGAACAAATATGGATTTATTTTTTAAAAATTAGAAATTAAAAATGGCTGTGGAAATTACGAAAAGGACCTGATGTACTTGCATAGTTGGTGATTTTGTACTACTCTTTACGATCGGATCTATAAACTATTGGGTCGGTTAAGTCTGTGGGCGGACTCTTTTGATTTTAAAAAAAAAACATTTATTTTATTTAGACATGTAATTGATTATGTCATTATGGGGAAAAGAAGGCATGTTTGTTCCAACTTCTTTTTCTCCTTTTTTTTTTTTAGTTAGTTATAATGGTTTTCTTTTCCTTTTTGGAAATGGCTGCTTTTTCTTTTTCATTTGAAGGTTTTTTTTTGTTTTTTTTATTAACAGTATGTAGTTATAATTTGTAGCAATTCTTTTATGTTTAATTATAAAATATATTATTTTTAAAATAATTTTTTAATTTAGTTATATCTTTTCATTATATAATGTCATGCACAATATGCTATTCTTTTTATAATTTGATAAATGTGACTAGTATTCGGAATATTAATCTTATATGGCAATTTAAATTTAAATGACCAATAAATGAACCGGTAAGGACATCGTTCGTTACTTTAACTAGTTAGATCACCGATCTAATCGGTTAAATGAAACTTAATTATATTTTATATATTTAAAATGATATTATAATAGAGTAAATATCAAATTTTAATAAAATTTTAATATTAAAATCTGAATAATTAAATAACAAATTTTAAGTACATAATATCAATAGGATAATGACATTGTTTTTAGCTATCAATGCTGCAAGTAAAATAATTTTAAAAATTAAAATATATAAGCTATAAAAAAATAAATTATAAATATAATACGTTTTTCTTTTAAATGTAAGTTATAATGGACAAACATAACATCGTTCAATTTCTTAATTTATTTTTTTATTTTTTTATAAATAGATACGAACCGAACAATTATATTGATTTTTTTCGATTCAATCTAGTTTAAATGCAAAACCTTATTATTCTACGCAATTATATATAACCATTAGTTTCTGATTGAATCGACAAGTCTAATTCAATTTTAATAATATTCACTTAAACACGTAGAATTATACACGTTAAAAACGCATTGTTGTAGCTCAAATGTTGTGTTTTGTTAATTAAAGGAAATTAACTTAAAAAACTCATTGTCTTCTTTATTTCTTAACCCTAATTCCCAATTTGAGGATTTGACAGTCAAAATAAACAAAATCTTAAAATAAACTCATTTATTGTTATCACTACCATAAACCCAACTCTCACTTATCTTCTTAATTTCTTAACCTATTTGTTTGATCAGCAACTAAAGAAAAACAAAATTATTGTATGTAAAGTAAAATTGCATTCAACTTCTTAAAATCAAAGAAAATATATATATTTAAAGTTTATTAAATTAGTTATGATATATCATTATATGTATAGTTCTATGTTAGCATTTTCTTGGATTTCCTCCACTACATATTAAATAGTAGATCTAAGGCACTAAGATAAGCCTATTTATTAAATGTATTTTCAGAACTATCTTATATAAAAGCATGGATAGAATCCTCTATTACAGGTTAGAAGAAAGCAATCACAGAATGAGGTTTAAGAAAAAGAATAAGATATCAACTGAAATTAAATAAAAATAATTTTTTTAATTGAATTGATGCTTTTGGATTTTGCTTAAAATTTGTACTCTTGATTTGCTTTTTGGTTTTTATATTAAAAAACAGTTTTAACTGAACCTTTTTTTGAAAATTTTTTATTTATTCTTTCACATTTTTAAAAAAAAATTATTTTAAAATTTTCATTTTTTTATATTTTTATTTAATTTTTGTTCTTATTGTTTTTGTTTTACTGAGAAACTAGTGGTTAATTGACTGACATTTGATTTAATCACTGTTTTTGGGTTAATTAAATTTTTCAGTTTTCAATTACTCGATTTGTTGGTGAAGATGTTTTGAACAAAATCCGACTATTGAGTTTTTTAGAAACCGATTATCATTCATTAAAATAGAAAAATGCCATTAAGTATATATAGAACTCTCAACTATGAAGGTCAACTAGCTAAATAAAGCAAAATTCTAACTAAATGGGAACACTAATAACAGAATTGAGTAAAAGTAACTAATTCTATCCTGGTTGGCATTTTTTACCAACAACTTTAACTACAAATAACTAACTATATAACTATTATAGCTCCCCTCGAGAATGCACCTTATGACTTAATAAGTTTCTAACCATAATTTATTGGAGTAGAGATAGGTTTAAAATTAGTAAAAACAATCTCTTTAACAAATCCGTAGCATATTTCCTCTGGTAAAGAGTAATATATCTTTCTAGATCTAGCAATTTCAAGACCAAGAAAAATTTAAAGGATTTTAAATCTTTAATCTTAAAATTGTAGTACAAAACTTGTTTAACACGTGTAATAAGCTCCAAACTATGACTCGACATAATCACATCATCCACATAGATGAGGAAGGCAATAAGAGAATCACCTTGTTGCTTAATAAATAAAGAAGGATATGAAAATCTTGATTGAAACCTTGAGAGATCAATGCCTCAACTAACTTTGCGTTCTACTATCAAAGAATACTAGAAAAACATAGTCAATAGCTCTTTTATCAAATTTAGTTCTAAGAGGAACAAGAACAGAAGTATAGTACAAACATCCAAAGGCCTTAAGATCAAAGTATTTGGGGTGAGTACCAAAAAGAATATAGTACCAGAGCATCTAGAATTTTCTCTTTTATTTTTTTAGCTTAGAATAAGAAATATAAATAATTTATAAGTGCTAAGTACCTACCAACTAAGTGGTTAGTTCTAGTCATTTTGGTATTTTTTGGACCGAAACTCACTTATATTAATGGACTCTACATTTCACTCATTTACTTAACTCTCACCTTAATCAATTAATTCAAATTCTTAAATATGGTACCAGAGCAGGTCTAGCCCGATTTTTAATTACTCGACTTCTCATTTAGATGTCCACTCCTAATGGCTCGTTCCAGTTTGCTGCTGGGTTTCAATTTAATTTTAAATTTCAATAGGAGATTTCAATTTCAAGTGACAACTAGACGTCAAAGTCAAATCTTAGTTATATTTGAAGTGAAGTGTTGGAGATCTCATACCACTAAAGATATAAATATAAATATAAATAATTTATACGTGCTAAAGTTCAACCAATCAGGTGACTAGTTCTAGTTATTTTGGTATTCATTGTACCAAAGCTTACTTATATTAATGGACTCTACACTTTATCCATTTACTTAACTCTCACATTAATCAATTAATTCGAATTTTTAACTCACTCTACACTTCACTCATCCATCCAATCTATTTTCTTTTGTGGTTACATTTTGGTTGACTCAATTATATTACGCATTCTTAATATTTTATTATAAGTTTTATTATAAGATAATTTAGAAAGTCATTATAATTTAACATAGTCTATTTATGCTTTGTTTATGAAGAGGGATACTAAGAAAGAACAGAGTTCTTTTAAAGCAAAATAAGGTACTAAAGTTAGAATGAAATGTTCTCTTATTTGGAAAGAAGATAAGGTAAAGTCTATATTTGATCTTGCTTGATTGGAAGGTAAACTAAAAGAATATTAATATTTAAATTATAAAATTATCTTTCAAATAAAGAATATGTATAAAAAAAATATAAAAAAAGATATCATAATTGAAATAGAAAACCTTATCTTTCCAAGGGTTGAGAAATGAGGAGTCTTGAGGGTTTTACAAACTCTCTCAAAATCATATTTCTTTTAGTTGAAATCTTTTTCCAAATATAGTTTGTAAATTTTATAAGAATTGACCATACCCTAATAACCATCATCCCCTTATTAGGTTTGAGGTTTATTTTATAATTAATTTTAATTTTTAGCTTTTCTTTAAGAAGAATACATAATTTGGAAAAACTTATAATCTTAGAAATTATTCAAAAACTTTTTTTTTATCAAACTTCATGCAATGAAGCTAGTTATATCAAGATCATGAATGTGATAAAATAAAATTTTAAATAAACTTTTATTTGTATAAGATTTATAAAATTTAAATTTAAATATGCAAATTATATTCTATAATATTTATGAAACTTATATAATACCAAACAAGCCCCATTATTAAAAATCAGAGTCTATTATCAAAAAAACAATTATAATTTTAAGGGTAGGTTTTAACTGAAATATTTTAAGAAAAAAAAGTTTTAACAACAAATATTAATATCGAAAATTCTTATTTAAATTTAGTATATATATATATATATATATATATATATATATATATATATATATATATATATATATATATATATATATATATATATATATTATTTAAAATTAATAAATATATATAAATTATCTATCGATTTCATCGTTATCAAATATATAAATAAATGTAATTTGCTATATTGATATGTCCCTATTATGATCTCAGAAATTGATTCCATGTAATAAAAAAATTCCATGTTTGAAAGAAAAAGATACTATCTTCTCAAGAGTTTTTTTAATTTTTTTGTAGCATCAACCATACATATCTAAATGCTAAACGACAGTGCAATGAGAATATTTTCAACTTCATTTAATATATAATAAATGTCACTATCATACTCTAAATCACATAAAACTCATGATTCTCCTTTTACTTATGTACAAAAATTATTAGAAAAATTATTTATTTTTATTTTTTTATAAATCAAAAGAGATTATATTCAATTGAATTTAATTTAAACTAAAATATACATGTATATCGTATTAAAAATAAAAATTATTTTTATAAAAATAATTATTAAATTCCACTTAGTTAATTAAATATAATCAAATTTTTTTATATTAGTTGATATTTTAATTTTACGAAAATATAGAGAAATAATTTATTAGATTTTTTATGAATCTAAGTAAATATAATTATATTTTCTGATAAAAAATAAATGATTTAACTATATCTATATTTTAAATTTGAGTTTTTTTCTCATTTATGGTAAATAAAATTAATTGATTAAATTATAAGATATTTAACTAAGAAGTTAAAATATATATATATATATATATATATATATATATATATATATATATATATATATATATATATATATATATATATATGATCAGGCACGTGGCTCTCGTGCTATTAAGATATTCAGAATGGCTGTGGCCACCGGATGGTCAGGTCAGAGCGAACAAAGGGTGTTAGATGTTAGAAACTTGAAAGTTGGATAAGTTTGGTCACCTATCTGAAATATATCTAAGGGTATTTTTGGAATTACAGCATAAATAAATAAAATAAAATAAGGATTTTGTTTGATTTTCTTGTTAGGTTGACGTGTTTATTAGTCATTCTCCGTAGTTGACACGCTAGCCGTCGCCAGCGGCTCTCCTCTGTTATGACCAACTTATATATTTTGGCCTACAAAATAAACTTTTTCTTTTTCTTTAAATTGGCAGGCTTTACTATTGCAAAAGGATTTCCTTCCTAATTTTACACATTTATATATAAATTTTAGGGGCTTATAATTATATAATCTCTTAATTCTTTTTGAATTTTTAACCCAAAAATTATTTTATTGGGTAGTTTTTCTATATATCTAGGTGCATACAGTTACAACATGATGAGTGTTATATATAAATATAAGTATTTTATATTTTTTTTATTATTTTAATTGATAAAATATGTCACAAATTAATGAAATTAACGCATAAATAAAAATATATATTAAAAATAAAGATAGATAAAAGTAAATAGTATTAACTTTTATAATATATTGCACAATTTTACGTACTAAACAAAAACATAAGTACTAAATAGTATTTTGCATCTAAATTTATTAAAATGGTTAATTTAATAATTGTAGCGCATTCATTTCGTGTCCACTGTTTCTAATCCAATCACTATTTTACTCATTATTAATCTAGTCTCCTTCAAAACTAATTATGTTAATTCTTAGAGTTCAAAGAGAATAGTTAGAGAAAATATATATTCATAATTCAATATATATATATATATATATATATATATATATTAATTTTTAAGGTTTAAATTTTTTTATATGTGTATTTAATTTTTGACACATAGAATTATTATCTTTACATGTATATTTATTTTTGACACATATATAATTTTATAATTTTTTTATTAATTTAGATTAATAAGTTACATTTCCGACTAAACACTCATTCAAATTCTAAAAAATAACATATTAATAATAACTTAGTTTCTAACTAGATAATAATTAATTTTCTAATTATATAATAATAATTATTAAAAAATACTATATTAATTATATTTTAATATATTAATTAATAAATTATTTTTAATTAGATAATAATTATAATTACAAAAATAATATTTTTAGATATTATATTCACTAATAAAATAATTTTAATTATATAATAATTTCTAATTCTAAAAATTGCAATATCAATTATATTGATAGTATTAATTTATACAATATTAGACTTAATAAATAAATATTTTAAAATTATTTTTATATTATTATACTAATAAAAATTTTAAAAATTAAAAATATTTAAAAATAATTAATTTGCTATTATTTTTAAAATATTATAAGTTAATATTAAAACTAAAAAAATTATTAAATTATATCTATGAACTTAATTTTATAATTAAAATAATAGTAATAACCGTGCCGACTAATTTTTTTCTAATTCTAATCAACTGCAATGAGTTTTGGATGATCTGACAAATTTAGAGAACTCTATACTTTGTCATTTATAGGATAAGATTTTATAATAAATGATCTCTATTTAAAATTTAATAGCCAAGACTATTAATCACGTTAATAAATTTAAATGCATATTATACACAATTCAACTCCCAAAATACTAAAGCATCACGATAAAACAACATAATTTTTTCGTGTCAAAAATTAAATTACATGGTTAATTTTTATAGTTTTTCTTAGTATTTAATCAAGTTTACTTATCATGTTCAACAGAAATTCTAATAAAAATATCTTTAGTATAAAATTATAAAATAAAAAAAATAAAAAATACTACATTTGAATGTCAAGATAATTAATAAAAATTTAAAATATAGAAGATAAAAAACAATTGCCTCATTAATTAATTATCTGATGTATATATAAATCAGCCGCGCAGTAAAAGAATTGAGCTTTTTTACAATCTTGAGAAACTAGATGCACCACATACTAATATATAGGACCAATATAGCATATTATATTATCCATTATTGGCTAACTAATTAGTAGTTTGAGGCGTGGACCAAAAAGGATATAGCCCAATCGAGAAAGACTTCTACTCAATATTTTAGATTGAGTGCTTTCATGAAAAATTATATAAAATCCATGAATTTAAATAAAATATATAGACTTAAATTAAATTCATTATTTAGATGAAAATAATATAGATAAAATTTATACAATTTTAGATTTTTTATTAAATTTTTTTATTTTAACATATATAGACATATACAATTCAAATTTATTTATATTTTTATATTTTTTATTAATTTATTAAATTAATAAATTAAATTTTAATTAAATATTAATTTTAATTTTTAAAAAATAGCATATTGATAATAAATTAGTTTTCTAATTAGATATGATTATTTTTCTAATTAGATAATAATTATTTTAAAAGATAATATAGTAATATATTTTAATATTATATTAACTAATAAATTAGTTTTCTAATTAGATAATAATTCTAATTGTTGAAAATATAAAATATTATATTCACTAATAAATTAATTTTTTAATTATATAATAATTTCTAACTCAATAAAATAGTAATTTTAATTATATTAATAGTACTAATCTATATAATATTTTAATTAACAAATAATTTTAATTTATATTAATACACGATTAAAATTTTAAAACATTAAAAAGTTTAAGGAGAATAATAAAAATATCTAATTTGCTGTTATTTTTTAAAATATAATAAATAAAATATTAAATTTTAAAATCTTTGTTAAATTTTATTTATAATCTTAATTTTATAATCATATAATAATAACGACTATGTAATGAATGGGTAAACAACTAGTTTTCTTCTAGAAGAAATATGTGGATTTTATTAATGTGAATTGACAAGTATATCTTAATATAAAAAATAAAATTAAACTTTAAGCATCAAGAAATACATGTAAAGAAATCTATTTCTTACAATCGTCAATCGTCAATCGTGTTGATAGAATAATAAATTGCAATTATACCAAAAGAACGCTTCACTTGGTGGCATTAAGTTACATATCAACTTTATAAATATATTTTAATGAGTCCGATTGTTTGAATATCAGATTCAATTTTTTTCTTTTCTTTACTATTTCTATAGAGAGATAAATCAACACTCCCGTAATAAAAAACTATAAAACTTCTATAAAAAAAGAACTCAAAAACCCTATGATGGAGAACCATAAACTTTATAAAAATATATTAATACTTATTTATAAAACTAATTAATAACAAAAGATAGGTCATCGTCGATATAAAATTGATCGGCGATTAAATTAAAAAATAAAATTTTAATAAAAAGTAAGAAAATAAAAAAAAAACCACTAATTGCTTTTAATTTTATAGATTGTATATGTATAAACCAACAACATACAATTTTAATATTTATAAAAATCAAAGGCAGTTTAAAATTTTAAAACTTCTTAATTTAAAACCTAAAAATATTAAAATCTCGATACATCCAAACAGATCCATAAAAGACCGTTGCATCAATAGATGGGACGGATAAATTCATATGCCCCTGAAAACAAGCCTTATGCACGAATTAAAACGTTGCCATTCTTGCAAAGTAAACCATATTATGGAGACAATCTAGTCATTTTGTGGGGACATTCTTCTTGCTTAATTGATCACACATCTCCATTAGAAAACAAACCTTTCATCTTTTTCATATTGGAAATATGACTTCGTTTCCACTTACCATGAAAAAAGAAACCCACCCTACCATGGAAACACAAATTCGTAAAAGGAAGCAATATTTCATGAACCATGACAAGACAACCCATTTAAGAAATGGATTTTCACACCCCTCACCTCCACAAAAAATGAACATCACTAAAAAGTTAAAATGGATTGATGTGACTCCCATTTACATGTATGCTTCCAAATAACTTTGGCTAACACTATTTTTTTTTTTATTCTTTAGGCAGATTTGATTTATATATCAGAATTAATATAGAAGAGTGACATGTATAAATAAGTATTTTATATTTTGGTATCGGATAATTGACACATACTTTATTATTTAAAATAATAAATATGTGTCAATCATCAATCTGTTTGGTATATAAATGGGACATACGCTAAGTCTAGACAATAATTTTCTGAGTTCTATATTTTTATGGAATAAGCCACTATTGCTCAAACTTTTAATTTATTTTACCATTATGCCCATATTAGACAACAAGGATTAAATTATATTAAACCATTATTAGCATCAAAACAAATAAAATCTTGCAAAACAAGAAAAATGAATAAATGAATGCACTTTTTAGTACATCCTTGAGATTTCTACAAAAGCATCCGAAACAACCATAATACCAAACAGAATTCCATGATTTTGGCAAATTCTAATTGAAGAATTTCAACAAACACCTTCTATTCAAAATTAAGATTCTGTACTTGAATGGAAAAATGAGCTGGTTATTCTAATGTATGATAGGTCATAAATAGTTATACTTATTTTGTTTAATTCTCTTACAATTTTGATTGAATAATGTACTTAATTATGAAAATTCTGTTTATTCTAACTTAGGTGATGAAATATCAAGGATTGAGCAAAATTCAGCCTAAAGACATGTTTTAAGTTATCACTTGTTAAAAACCAAGTCTTTTGGAGGAAATGCAGAAATCTGCACAGAAGATCATTGTCGATAAGGCGTGACCACGCCTTATAACCCATGAGCTCCGCAGAAATCTGTACAGAAGACCATTGTCGATAAGGCGTCACCACACCTTGTAACCCATGAGCTCTGCAGAAATCTGTACAAAAGACCATTGTCGATAAGATGTGACCACGCCTTGCAACCCATGAGCTGCTGAAATTTGCAAAAGAGAGCTTTGAATTTTTCTGAGATAAATTTGTGGTGGACCCATCTTTAGTTAATTTCCTTTATTTTTGGAAGTGTTGGATAAAGAGAACTTTCTCCCATGTATTTAGGATTTTAATTTGTTTAGATTACTCTTTATCTTATCTTTCCTTATAGGGATAAGATCATATAGGAAGCTCATTTCTTTTTTATAAGGATTCTCTTATTAGGGTTTAGGGGTTTTACTTCCTATATAAGGACGGCTGGAAGTACTTTTAATTATTCTTATTCTTCTTCTATTCCCTATAATTCTTTTCTTGTGAATTCTTACTCCACCATGTGTGGTTAAGTTTTTAGTTTCTAATTGAAGAGTGAATAAATTTCAATTGTAATTTTGTGAGGTTTTGTGCTTAACAGAATTCTTCTTTAATTCAAGTATTCTTTATTTCTTGTTTTTATTATTTATGAATTTTTTATATTGATTGAACTGACGACTCAACTTTGATATTGATTTTTCTATTGCTAAACTTTGAGTTTGTGATCCATAATTGTCATGAACGATTGACATAAGTAGCAAGGAGCTGGCTCATGTGTGTGTGATTGCGGCTTATTCGAATAAATAGATTAAGCACTTGAATAGAAAAATAGATATTTTAGCTTATGATCATGATTACAATTGGATAGAATTAGCACTTTTGAACTGGAAATTTGTTAAGATTGACTTTTATTTACTTTAATATCCAGCCTTCATTATTTTCTGTTTATTTATAATTTTGATTCAAATATTCAAAATCCCCCCATTTTTATTTTACTTTGAGAAGCTATCCACATTGGTTCCCTTGGGATTCGACCTGGTTTCACTATTTCTACAAGTTAATTTAGGAAAATCAACAATTTATTTTGAAGGACTTCGACAATCCGTTCAATGTATCATGAGTGTAAGACATCATGTAAATTTATAAAAATCAAAAATATTATTTTAATTTTAATAATTTAGTAACATAATTGGTACTTAACCAATTATATATAGTACTTAGTTATCAATTAACTAAATACATTAAAATTAATTGTTAAGAATTTCTATCTATTTTTAAAATTTAATCAATGGTATTTGACAAATATGAGATTCACCTATATAATTTTAATTTGTATAAATAGTTAAAAGTTATATATAAATTTTTACCAACAATCTAAATTAGTAAAAAAATATATAAAACTATTAGATTATTTAAAAGATTAATGATTGGTTGTCTATAGTTAAAAAAATAATTTTATAATGATACAATACCACAATAGTATTCTAATAAAAACTTGAAAAAATATAAAACAATAATAAAATAAGAGAAAAAAATGAATGAAATCCTTGAACATTTCTAACTTAGAACTCAAAAATTGGAGAAGATGATTCCATGGTTGGCGAAGAGAGTAGCTAAAAAATGCTAAAAGAATAAGACATGTAATACTTCTTTTAATAAAAAAAAAATCTATATTCCTCTGTGAATGCGTTAAACTATAAAATAATTTTTGAATTTTACCTTTTTTTGAAAAAAAAAATTAGATCATTCACTAAAATAC
The DNA here is from genome assembly GCF_019578655.1 of Ricinus communis. Taxonomy (NCBI): domain Eukaryota; kingdom Viridiplantae; phylum Streptophyta; class Magnoliopsida; order Malpighiales; family Euphorbiaceae; genus Ricinus; species Ricinus communis. Next base: position 15,044,199 of record NC_063259.1, on the reverse strand, counting down.
AAATAGTTACAAATACTAAGCTTTTCATACAACAAATTTCCAAGTACTACAAATTTTAATAATATAGCCATCCAAATACTACACTTTTCATTTAGTTATAAATATGTAAGTTTTAGCAAGAAGCTAGAAGAGATGCTACTAACACCTTTAAGTGATAACACCGACAAGAAGAACAATCCATAAAGACAACAGAATTTGAACATATATTTATAACAGATAATAAGAGATTTGATTTAACATTTGTTGGGAAGCCGAGTAAAATTTTTCTATTTAATTATGGAATTGGAAATTTAGATAGAGATGGCAAAATCGAATATGTTTTGATATTAAATCCGTTTTCGCTTCAAATTCAATAGCAATGAAGTTAGAACGAGATTGAGATTTTCCGCTCTATCTCGCCGTAATCCATGTCTTAATTTTTTCATAACTAGTACAAATATTTTTTTTATTATAACTTTATATTATATTATATAATATTATTTTCCTTAAAAATATATATTATTGAATACTTAATTTTATTCTTTTTAAATTATTAGGTAATAATATCTTGAATTATGTCTAGTATTTCGTTAAAATATTAAGAATATAAGTTTTTAACATTAATAAAATTATAAAAGATAAATGGAGATCTTCATCCTCTCTTCGTGCTTGCCTCAAAAATTATTTACACCTTTCTTTTTGCCCCGATTTTTTATCGGACTCTGACGAGAATTTCAAATCTCGTCCTCCTTGCGCTATTGTCATTTTTAAAAAATTAGAAACCTCTTATTTACACAGTAAATCGATGTAAAAAGCTCTAAATGGATAAAAATTATCGTTGATTTTCATGATGAAGCCCTCAAATCTTAAGTAAAAATACTAAAAATGAGAGGTCAATAACAGCAAAATCACCATATAGAATACCTAAGAAAATTTTGAAAAAAAAAGGCAAGAAATAGAAAAGAAAAGATTAAGAAAGGAAAAAGAGAGAGAGAGAGAGAGAGAGAGAGAGAGAGAGAGAGAGAGAGAGAGAGAGGGATAGTTGCTGCCCTCAAATCTTAATTTTTTCTTCATATGTTTGTCAAATCTTTATAAATTGTAATCTATATATGTGTATAGATGTTCTTTCATGCATAGGCAGTTATGAAGGATGGAAACAAAAATAATCTCATAATATATACTACAAAATATGACCCATTTTATAATGATAGGTTTAAAATATAATGAAAATTTGTAATTTTATAGTCATTAATCAAACACCAAACCTTGTCGAGCTAAAGTATATATATATAATCAATAATATCCATATAATTATATAATATATATATATAAGTTGAGACATAAAAGATTTTTAAAATGTGCATTTCATTTTTATATATAAAATAATACATCTGACACATGTATTAGATGCAGATAGATAGGAGAATTGATAAACACCCCCTGAAGTTTGAGATAACCTGCACTTATATTCTTTATTTTTTAATAATATGCATTTTTATCTCTCGTGTTAACTGTCATTTATTTAAGTGTTAGTATTGTGTGAAACTACTGAAAAGATTATAAAGTTTGCTCAATTATACATTTTTATTATTTTTTAAATGTGAAATTTTTTTTTAGATAGAAGAAAATAAAGTGTTGTATCTTTTTCCTAATTTAAGTAAAAAAAGATATATATTTTACTCTAAAATAAATTTCAGTTTACTATAGATTCACATAAAGATAAAAATATCTTTTAATTTAGTAAAATATAACACCTCAGTACTTTGACCAATTTAAAATTCATTACACTAACAGACTACTAATGAAAGGACTATTACGTTGAACGACATATAAAAAAGAGGAATAAAAGTGCATATTTTTAAAACTAGAGGACGTAAGTGTAGATTATGTCGAACCTCATAAGGCATTTGTAATTACTCCATAGATATGATACTAATGTGTACTTTTTATTTTTATTTAAATTACTATATTATTAACATTTACAATATTATTAATATATTAAATTTTAATTGAATTTAATGTTCTAATTCTAAAAACCATTATATTAGTCATAATTTTACTAACAGTTTAGATAAATATTATATATTAATTAATAAAATTTTCTTATCTTATATTACATATTATCAATTATATCTATTATTGAATTGTTATTATATATTGACTTTAGGGCTACTCAAATTTTATATATGAATCTTTTATTAAATAGAAAGGCTTATAAATTGAAAATAATTTATAAAATAAAAATAATAAAAATAACACTTATCACATTGGTAAGTAAAATGACACAATTCAATATGCACTATCAAATTGCTTGAAAACATCCAAATTTAGGAGGATAATTTGGTAACTTATGGATGGCAAGTTTCTTTAAAATACAATTCTTTCTTGCTAAGACATACCTAATCAATCTTTATTGTTAATGTCTGGTGACAAGAGGATGATAAGTAAAGAAAGATTTAAAGAAGGACTCCAAGTCAAGGGAGTTTTGGATTTAGTTGGGATAGGTATTGCAGTTGGTAACAGTTGGTGCAATGTCAATGACCAAAAGTTAGTTATCACCAACTTTTACTTTGGGATATGTTAACATCACCCCAACATATTATTATGGTTATCATTTTCATCTAATCCCATTCATGCCAACAAATTTTCATGTCATGAAACTCTTCTTCTTTTTATTTTTTATTTTTATTTTTTATTTTAATAGTTGGTAGTGGTCAGTCCACTAACTCAATAATTTGCATCCCTTTTGCATCTTTAACTATTAATAAAAAATTATAAAGATGATAGGAATATGATGCCCAAATCTCTAATCTATGAAATACAATAGCATATTGCATGCTAAATTAAAAATAATTTTAGATAAATGATACAACTTTTTTCAGCCATTCTCGGTGTACAGGTCTTTTGATGTTAGATCATTTATATATATGTATTATTTATTTATTTAATATTTAGAATTAGTTTAATAATTTAGAATATATCGTATAAAATTCTTTATAAGTGATAAAGTATGATCTCAAAAATTTTAACATAACTGTATATTCAAGGCCGAGCTCGAAATCTTTATTAAACTAGAAGAGAGTTTTATCATTTGATCTACGTACTTTTAAATAACTATATATTACTCTCTTATTGTTTAAGTATACGATATTTAGTATATACAATCATTCAATAATTTGAGTAAAGTATATTTTCATAATCAAAATATAAAATTTTTCATTTATGTAAATATAAGTGTGTTCATGGATTTAGTCTCGAGATTCTTTCCATGAACAGGAGAAAGTAAATGCTTTTTTAAATGAATAAAAAAAGTAGAGGGATGTAATGTGGAAAAGAAAAGTTCCGGGGGACTTAGCATGATAATTGATAATGGAGCAAAGATTGGATACATAATCATAAAGAAAACTAAATTTAATTATTGTCTACGTTGGTGGACAATAAGAATATTGTTTTTTCTATAATTTAATAATAGTTAAAAAATGTTGATATTTAACTATAATAAAACTCCAATAAATTAATATTTGTGAAAAAAATAATATCTCTTAAAATTATATATTCTTTTTTAAATAATAAATTTCTTTTCTTGTTACCACGACAACAGATGTAGGAATTAAAGTGTTAATGGAATCAAATCTTGCAGACTGACTAATTCAATTTTAAAATTGTAAGAATTAAACAATTTAAACCTCAATTGAAAGATTAAATACTAATTAATTGTATTTTAATGAAGAAATTGAGGCATTTTACTTGATATTTAATTTACTTCTCCAGTTTTCTCGCCATCAAATTGTCCCCATCTCTTTTGGTGCGTGCAAAATCATTGTGCAGTCTCTTCAAATTTCTTTTGTTAGTGGGTAATGCTGGTAGCTTTGTTTCTTAGTTTGATAAGAATGTTCTTGGTAGGGCTGTAAATGAACTAACATGTGATGAGCTACTTAGAATTGGTTCGATAAAAAAATTATTTGTTAACCAATCGGGTCGAATCTAAATTTTGGTTCGAGCGGGATTTATTGAAAATTAAATTTATTATTTTGTAAGTCTGCTAATTTATTGACTTAATTTTGAATTCAAATTAATTTTATCTTTTAGATTTAACATTATATATATATATATATATATATTATAGTATTTGTAAACTTATATAATATTTATATTAATAATAAAAATTATGATATTTATTATATAATAATACTTAATAGGGATAAATACGTGGACGGGGTTTCGAGTATGCATCCAAGTGTCTCTAGTGACTATGACACTATAAGACTTTTCAATTTAATCGGGAGCACGCTAACTAGTCATAGAAACTAGCGCAGAAAAAATGAGTCGCCATCCGAGTAATTTTTCGGACACTTTCACTAATTGAGTGGTTTTTCTAGATTCCATAAGAAAGCTTCGTCACGTACAGAGATAGATCCAAAAACTAACTTTCTTATTTATGTATCCCTATTTTTTATTTTTTATTTAACGGCTATTTCCTATAAATACAGTCTTTATAATTCTACAATCAATCACTACAACATGTTGGTCCACTTAATTCTAGTACATTTTAGTTAGACCCAATTTCTAAATTTTCATTATTTTGTTTCTCTAATTTAACTATTTAATTATGTTCAAGAGGCCCATCTAGTCTAAGCCCAATTACTAATTATACTTTGTTTACCAAGTTTTTATCTTAATTGGACTACGAAATGCATGCTAAGGCCTAGTTCAGTTTTCCTATTCTAAGTAAGTTCGTTGATTAACTTTAAACATGGCAACGCCCACTAAATCTAAACGTTTAGCTCAATTGACCAATATTTGACCTAATGAACCACTTTTACATGCAAAGCCCAATTTTAAGCATATGTCTAGATGTCCAATTTTAATTCACAATTAAATATCAATTGTTTGTCATTCATCCATCAAAACAAAGCAAAAATAAAGCAGAAAATAAAGAATACAGTAAACATAAATTATTACAACCCTTCCTACAACTAATAAACTTAAAAAATAACTAATCTAGAACAAAAATGGCAAAAATTGACAATAAGGCTAAAAAATCATGAAACATGACAAATTTGAAAAAATTGTCGACAGGTGACATCACAGAGTCGGTGGGCTTAATGCACAATTGATCGGCTGTGCACTGAGCCGATCGACTGTGCACTTTTGTAGTGGCCGATTTTTATTTAATTTGATGTTCCACCGTTCGAAACTCGATATACATACACAGTACTCATTAAACAAGATTAATATATATACAAGGCATGAAAATAACATATAAAGTAACTAAATTTAAGGCAAAGAATAAAAACATCAAAACAGATAAAAAGAAGTCTCTATATACTTAATTTAAAAATCAATATACTTTCAACAAATGATAATAAATTATTTATTAAAACTGATATAATAGGAGGTCTTCATATACTTAAAAAAATTATATTACTGGTAAATGAAACTACTTTTTTACACATTTGGCAATTTAAGAATTTCATCAATATATAATTGATAATTTCATATCAAAAGTGTTATATTTTTATAATAGATATCAATATTCATCATTCATATGCACATTATTCATTATCTATTATAAATATGTCTATTTTTTATTACATCAACTTCTAAACATTGAATATTTTAGTAAAGGTTCTTCATTATTTATATTCTGGATGTTCATTAATTTATTCTTGTTAAACTAGTAGTTATAACTTTACACATGTTTTCTCGTATCACTATGAAATATTATTTCAGATGAAAAAGATATTGATTGTTTTTGAAAGTTCGATTTACTGTTTTTGTGATGCATATTAAAATATTTTTGTGATTGACATAAGCATTCATTATTCATAGGCATAATAGTCATTACTTTATTAATGAATATCTACCATTAATGAACATTATATTCATTAATCAAATCATACAGACATATATAATATGAACATAACATAAATTATTCTTATCGTTAATAAACATACAAAGGTCAAACTAAAGTTATATTACAATTGCTATTACGGTACAAATATTTTTTAATAAAATAAAATAATAATGAGTATTATGTATATATTGAATAAACATTTATTACATGTTTAATGAATATAATTTTTTTTTAAAGTCATGCACGTCAAAATTTTAATGCAGTCTCAGAATTCTGACTCACGTATAAGGCCCATTAAAAGAACAAAAACAAGAAAACCATGTAATATAGAGTTGGGGTCTGGCCCATGGATTTGATTGGTTTATCAAAACTTGTGTTTCGGGTCTGGTTTGCAAACCCACCTATTCCACACAACACACCGAAAAACCCTCTGTGTTAACCCCCAAAAGACAACGAAAAGAAAGAAAAGGAAACATCAATCAGGTTTACTCAGAGCAGGAAAATGAGGGGAATTTATATGGTTCGACGGTTCGTTGAACGCCGTAATTTCTTGAATTTCGGTTCAGTTATCCGAATTTCAAGTGCAATCCATGTCTCATCACTGCCCGATTTTTCCATTCCTTCGAAACCATTGTTTTGTACTGATTTCTCAACTTACACTACCACAAAGAGTCAATCTTTAAGCCCTTCTCTTCAATTCCAAAGAACCCTTTGCTCGTCCCCAGGTACTGCCTCTAGTTTCTTTTCTTTTCTTGTTTTTTTTTTTTTAAATTTTCATTATCATTATAGAGTTCTTATCCTTTTTTTTTTTGCGATTGAAATTTGATTACACGAGTTCAGATAATTCGAAGGTTGTACTCATTAAGTCAGAAGAACAGTTCAATACCTCAATGAATAATGTTCAAGGTATTCTCTTTTTCTTTTTCTTTTTGATTCTTTATGCATTTATTGTTATTAGTTAACTCTGTTGGTTACAACGTTACATTTTTACTATGCATTGTAACAGACAAGTCTTTGCCAGCAATCTTCTATTTCACTGCTGCGTGGTGTGGGCCATGTAAGTTCTTATCATTCTTATTATCTTCTTCTTTTTTAGAAAAATGGGATGTTGCTGGTTAATTGACGATATGGGATATGACTCTTGTGCAGGCAAGTTCATATCTCCTATCCTTACGGAGGAGAGTAAGAAATACCCTGATGTTACAACATATAAGATTGACATTGACCAGGTATTGCAAATTTATAGTTAGTTTTGTGATTTTTGTTTGGTTGATTTGTAAGACAATATTTGCTCCATATAATTCCATGTAATCATTGTGATACTATGGATAATTGTTGGGAGATAAAAGTGTCAACGCTCAACAACACTGATAGTTTTTCTTTCGCCATAGTTTACTTAATTTGTTTGCTTGAAACTATTTAGAAAATGTTAACTATGGTCTAGAGATAAAAATTGGTTTCCTCAGTACAATCTTTGCCATTCTATTTGGATTATCTGCCTTATCCTTAGCGGAATAACTTTTAAGCCAAGGAAGCAACATTATTCAGTCAGGAGCATGAAAACAGTAGTTACAGTAGCATAAGTAATAGTGCTATAATAAACTGCATAATACTGGTGTATGAAGATTACTCTGGAACTTTTTATGACAGGATGAGGACATGTCTACATTATAATATTTGGTATTGCTTTTTGATCGAGGTGAAGAAGAATTGTGTATCTGAAAGATATGAAGAAATGAGTATTCTTAGTTCTCATGTACCTGTTAACGGGCTTTTCCCAATTTAATATACGTTTCCAATTTAAGGTGGGGTGGAATATTTTTCCCATTTTAGGGTGAATTTGACCTGCACTTGGTTAAAAAAGAAAACACTATTTGTCAGTCAGACTGGTGGATAGTGTCCAGTGAGGGTTAATATGCCACTTGAAGTTGTGGACAGACTAAATGCATTTTTGCTGAAATGGTGGACAAAAACAATATTTTGAACTCCAAAGATAACATTATAACTCTTTTAAAAAACAAATCTTGCTTGATACTCTTCGGTGCACCATGCTATGCTAATTTTATTTTATTAATTTAATAATTTATTTACATGTTGGTCTCAGTTTTCTTTTTCCAATCCGTAACATTTTATTTAAGTGATATATGTTTATTGATGAAGTTAATTAATTGTAGTTAGTTTCTATACAACTATAATAACTACAGTTATTTATTTATTAACTTCATCCAATTAGTTATTATCATCAACTTATTTTCGTATAATCTTATTAAAATTAGGCAAGTACAAAACAGTTTCTTTATTCTTAAAAAGAGTTTGAACTCCAACAACATTGTTATCATTGGAATTCAAGTTCTTTTGTTTGTCTACCACTTCAAGTGACGGAAAGACACCAATTGAAGTTGCAAACAACTTCTATCTGCTAGTTCAAGTGGCAGGTAGAAATCACACTGCCACTTCAGCAAAAAAAAACCCAAAATTGTAAATACTTTTTAAACTATCCTAATTTGGTAATTGCTTTTGCAAATACCCTAGAATTGTAATTTTCTTTTCTTTAGTTGCATTAAATTGGGAAAAAGTCCCCTATTAATAGGGCTGAAGCAGGCTTAGATTTAGCATGGGCCCTCCAATGCTTCCAAGAAAATCTTTTTAGATTACAATCTAAGACAAATTTTGTAGTTGATTATATGTGTTTTTCCCCATGTTTGAATTTTAGGTTTTACCCCACACTCAAATTTTTTTCTCAATAATTTAAGTTTATTTTCACACTTTATTACATAGGTCCTTTATGAATTATATTTGATTGGGACTAACTTAAAACTGATTAATGATAAAGCAAACTAAATTATCTATTTACTGTAACCAATTTATATGATTTTGCTTAAATTTAAATTTTCTATCATAAATTTTTAAATTTCAAAAACACATTGTAATATGTTCCTTGTTATTGTTTCTATGTGTAAGAAGTTGTATTTGTCCCACATTGAGTTACTGGCCTTTTATGATTTACATGCGGACTGGGCGCCCTTTTCCTTTTAGCTTTTAGGAATGAGTTGACCAAGTCTATTTATCATAGTATCAAACTCAGACTTTAGTCTGCAATGATGGTTTTGGACTCCCGCCTATTTGCATGTCATGCTAAGCGTGAGGGAGGGTATTAAGAATTATATTTGTCCCACATTGCTAAATTATTGGGCTGCTATGGTATACATATAGACTAGACACTCTCTTCATTTGAGCTAGCTTTTGGGAATGAGTTCTACCCAAGTCTATTTATCACTATGGAAAATTTTATTGAATAATAGTGATACTTTGATGGTATTACTTTTTTAAATATTATTAGCAATTTTAGTATATAAATAAATTGCTATGAAAATTAGATATAATTTCAAATATTGTTTTAGTTAGATTTCTATAAACGGAAATTAGCGTCAACTTGTTGTTGTGTGATGACTACATTTTTGAGCTACATGCAGTCCTAAGATGAGAGAAAGATCATGAATGGTTTAGATGTGCCTTGAAGACGATGCAAGTTTATGAAGCCCTTGATTAGGTTAGAAATGTGGAATAAGCTGAAGTGGCTCATGGAAAAGGACTAATTAGATAATAGAAGAAGGAATTCAGAAATCCAGGCTTATCATTGAGTATCTTGAGTTTAAAAGGAAAATTTTACTTTTGTTTAATTTTCACCTTATCTTCCAGTAACTCTTTTGGACATGTGGAGTTTTCATTCATGATACTAAAGAGTCCTTTATTGTCACGGTCATGGGTACAATGCTACCTTGTCAAAGAGCTAAAGAATCTTTTTGTTGTCTTATGATACTATTATGATACTGTAACTCACGCTTATGCATTGAAAAATTGCTTGAACTAATATTATTAATTTATTTGCAGGAAGGCCTTCGGAGCAAATTGAATCAATTATTTATTAGTGCTGTGGTAAGCTTACTGTTTGTTTCTTACTATTGATATGTTGTTATTCTATATGTAGCACTGGAAAGCAGCTGGTCATTTGTTTATATCTCTGATTATTTACTAGTGCGAGGTTTGTTGTTTAGTGCAATTGTAAGTACTTGCAATCAGGCAGTAGAATGTCCAGTACTTAAATCTAGCCAATTCATGCAGCAGCACAATGTTTAGACTGTTTTTATGGTTCCCTTTTAGTTTTGTCTTCTAGGGTTATCACTAAATAGTTAGCTTTTCAGTTGACCCTTGAACTGATTGGTGTCTTTGTCTTTTTGTCATGTTTTTATCTGGCATTTAAACGCTAGTTGACGGCATTTTCTGAAAAATTGGCATTCTCACGTACCACGGGAACTTCTTGTGTCCAGAGAAGCAGAGCTCATTTTCATATCAAGTCAAAGAGCGTAGAAAATTACTGTTCCACCAAATTTACTTCAGTCTTCAGGCCTTTTTCCTCTACTTTCTTGACATACCAACTTGGGAATTTCCCATGGTTGTATATTAAACTGGGGAACATCCTATTCTCTTACTGCCAGTGGAATGAGGATTTCTCTAGAGATGAAAGTACCCTGATATAAAAACGTTTCTCAACATGACTTGATTAAAAATGTTTCTCTATGTATTTGTGGCATGTCTGTAGAGGAAAAAGGGGTTTAAAATGGTAAATCTTTGTTCTCATAATTTTCTCTTCATTTGTCAAGAGTTTCCATGTGGTACGACTGTAGTGATCTCTCTCTCTCTCTCTCTCTCTCTCTCTCTCTCTCTCTCTTCTCTTGATTTTGTTTCTCATATTATACCTCAAGTAAACAAAAACTGAATATAAGGTTTTAGAATGCAGCCAGAATTGCACTCTAAGCAGTTTTTTGAGATAGGTAATGGATTTGTTTTTAATATTTCAGTATTAATATGCTTTAAGAATTGTGATAATCAATCCACTGGTTGTTAGAAATTCTACCTCATAGTTGGTTGTTAGAGATTCTACCTCATGGTCATTTTCTGTTTGTTTTTCAGGCTGTTAATCTATATTCTGCTGGTGCTTTTTGTCTTTTGGTACCATGAAGCAGGCATCTCTAGTTCCCTTCTCTTTTCTCTAGATCAAGTTCTAAATCCACTCTAGTTTTAGATAGAGACTTAAGTTGTATCTTTATGTCTTTATGATATGGAGTGGGATAACAAATGAGCTTAGCCTGAACTGCACCTAAACCTACCTCGTTGCTATTATTGAATTTCTCATCTGTTTTTACTAGTCTTCTATTTGGGTTTTGGCCATTTCTAAACTTTGATATTTTTTTTTCCTTACTTCATAAGAAAGAGAAGGCGACAAGGCCAATGTTTGATTTTTTACCTTCTGTCAATTTGTAAAGGGTCAATCATGGTTTTGAACAACTATATGGGGTATGAAACAAGTACGAAAAAAAATTTATAATAATTGTCAGGAATTCTTTTCATATATCTATATACACGTTTAAACCTAAAGTTGATATTTGGTTACATATCATACTCAATTGCTTTGTAATTGATATTTGAGCTTTAGAGGCTCTTAGTTACTGCTTAAAGTCTTCAGTATAATTTTGTACATTGTGTTTCTTGTTTTATGCTATTTTATTGTGCTTGTTTTGCTCTGTTTTTTTGGAACCTGCAATTGCTAGTTTGTATCCATTGGTTTCTTTTAGCTATTAGTTGGTTGGCTTATTGACTTTTTAATGTTGTCCTGTCAAACATATGCATTATATTGTAAGAGGAACGCTGTTATACTATTATAACTTGCGCCTTATTTTGCAGCCAACACTCCATTTTTTTCAAAATGGGAAAAAGGCAGCTGAAATTGTTGGCGCTGATGTTGAACGAATAAAGGATACAATGGAAGAACTCTATGGGTAATTCTTCACTGGTCTCCATTTTCATTGTGGTTCCTATATTGGTGGTGCATTTCTTGGGGTCCTGATTTCTGGAAATCTGCCTTCCATATGACAGGTCACTGATTAAATAAGCCTCCCCTAATGCTGCTCATGTGCTTTCTTTCTCACTTTTCTTATTTGTTAATAATTCCTTATTCAATTTTTATTGCATGCCCCTTGAGTTTTGACTCATCATACTAACACGTCCTTGTGTTTTTCTGATTACCATTAATTCATTCCTTAGTTTTGTTGTTTTAACCCAGTAGCCCCTCCATCATAAACAACAGATTTTACAATAAAAACAACAAATCTGAGGGATGAATTAGAGTAATAGAAAAAAGACTCAAGGGTGAATTAGAATAATGGGCGGCCAAACTTTCATGGAGTACGTCTATTTAACCCCTTTTTCTCTGACCAAAATATGCATAGGCTTTTTTTTTGGTAATCTTTTGTATGGTTTTGAATTTCTCGTAAAAGATTTCACCTGGGAATCAATTCCTGATACATTTGCATTTTCCATAAAGGATTAGTAGGCAAAATTTGCTCAAATACTCAAAGGAAGTAAGTGGCTGGCATTGTTGGGTGGATGGGGAGTTGTCGTGTAACTATGGATTGTTTTCTTTTGAGCTAAATTTGTTCTTATGTTGTTTCAAATTAGTCCTTGCAGTTTTTTAGACTCTGAGCCCCGAGGCAGTGTACTAGCTTGCTGAATGCTTTTCTTATTATTTTTGTTTTGCAGGAAGGATTAATGAAGATAATTCTGAAGGACTAGCGCATCTGAAGTGTAGTCAGTTTTGTAATGAAACTATAATAAGTTTGCTTTCCATTGGGTTAGCTTTCACTACAAAGGTTAGTTGTCTATGGAATGCTCTGAAAATATTCCATAAGTTGACAAATTTGTGCCCAACAACATGACTGTCACTGCAAATTCTGGAATACATCTTGGAATTGCTCACAAGTGGAGAATTTATGTAGGTATAATCTTATCTTGAACCAAAATTAGCTAAATGATGAATGCTGAAAAGCAGACAGAGAGAAGCATTTAGATTCTGATATTGAGGTTTGAGGGGATAAGGCTGCTGTCATGAAATGAATCTAATAGGCCTGAATCAGATTTCAGAAACCGGCGGCGAAAGCCCTACTATTTAACTAACATAGATTTCTTCTTGTGACAATTATATTTAAAATGCATGCAGCAACCTTTGTTCTTATGCCAAGAGGACCCTATATTGCTTGATCAGAATGAGTGCTAAGATTGAACATTTTGACACCTTAGACATGCCAACTGCTAGCTTGTATTTGTGAATTTGTTCTTGGAGATTGTATCATGAATGTTGAGATGCATTCTCAGATTTGAAAATTCATCTGCACTTAATTTTGAAAACTATAGTTTCCAAAGCTCTCTGAATAGAAAATCCATTTTGACAAGGGCTGTTCTTTTTCCTGCCCCCTATAAAAGCCTGCAACATTTAATAGGTGACAGAGTCACCTATCTTGTGACATCAAAATGAGGTAAAAACATTTTGGTGGAGCCAACTTGCTGTTTGATGGTTTTACTATTTTACCTTTGTAACTTCAGAGTACTGGACTTGACATAATGGACTGATTCTTTCCTTCTCCTAACTCAGAATTTTTTCTTTTTCTTTTTTACTAATACTAGTCAAGTACTCAAGTTGTTGTTGTTGTTCAAGTTCCAAAAAAAAAAAAAAAAAAAAAAAGGTGGGCCAATTTAAAAAGATTAAAAGTTCTATTTGGTTTATAAACTTTTGAAACAATATGAGATCATGACAATATTCATTTATTTTCTTTTTCTTAGTTTAATTTGAAAGTTAAATAAAATAGCAAATTATTTTACTTTAACATATTAAAAGGTTCACATTCATTTTGATAAATATTTTTCCAATTCATGACTAAAATTAAGTGAAAAACTGAGAATCTTAAAGAATTATGAAGCTGAAACTATATTTGCATTAGTTTACTAGAAAAATTAGGAATGATTTGCTTTTATAATAAATGTGATAAACTAATACATAACTATTTTTGTATTTTTATTCAAAAGCATAATTATTGAGCATGAATTATTTTTTGTAGTATCTTATTAAAAATGTGAATAATTTAGGAAACTTTTTAAAAATATTTTAAAATTCATAAACACATCATTTTTTTACTGTGTAATTATTAATCTTTTTTTTCTTTAAATATGGTGGTTATTTTTCAGTTCTTTTTTAGTTATTTTTTTTACTGTTTTACCAAAAAATAACTAAAGATAAAAAAAAAATTAAAACCGTATTTTTGATGGAAAACAAGAAGAATATAGATAATTTTATTAATTTTTTCATTATTTTACATTATTCAAGTGTTGAGATATGCACATATGGTTACTTATTCAAGCCTTGTTTTCCAACGTAATAAAAATTGTTTTAGTTGGGTCGAGCCCAACATTTGTAAGCACAAAATTGTAATGTCCCTTCTCTTTACCTTCTTCTAGTCATAACAGAAACCCCATATTACGTTAATTCATGTGCTTTATTAATAATAATAATAATAATAATGTCTTATTATCTAGACTGTTTTATGGATTTTATTTTTATTAATAAATTGATAATAATGTCTTATGGAATTTATTTATGGAAGTGAGTTAAATGCCTGCTCTTAGAACTCAATTTGGATTCAGTTGACCTCTTTATAGAAGTCTTATATTGATTATCAAATTGGTTTAGTTGGTTCTATTCTAAATATTTAAAATTTTTAATACCACATTTGAGAGAGCTATAGGATTTTCTGCTTCTACGGTTAGAAAAAAGTTTTTTTTTTTTTTTTTATTTGTCAGAGTTTAAATTTAAATATTTAAATTTTAATCATTTAATCACTCTAACATCTTGAATTTCATTTTTTTTTTAATTTTTTTTAAATATTTTAATTTTTGATTTAATCTAATAGAGGCCTGAATTTTATTTTTTATGACATTTAAATAATTATACACAGTACACATAGGCATATTAAATAAAACTACATGTCAAAAAGTATTTAAGTATTATAAAAAGAGAATATGTTAACATATATATTAGATTATATCAAAAATTAAATTGTTAAAATGACTAAATAGACAAGATTCAAGTATGTAAATATGCGTTTCGCTTTTTCTATTTATTAAATTTTCAAGAATTTTATTTTTTTCAGTTGCTCATATCTTAAGTGAAGATATAGCTGCATGCTGCAAAATAATGGCACATGGCTTCCTAATATAAAGCATAATTACATCTCTTTATCGTAAATGAATGATCATACAACTTTGAGCTGAGTTTCAATATCAGTCCCTGAAAAGACCTAATTTCATGACAGAAGAAAAACTTAATAATTTAGTCATTATTGCAGAAATTAACAATTCATATCAGTTCTGTTGTTCTGTTGGGTTGCTGCTGCTGCTCCTCTGCAGCTGTTGCATTTCTTGACAGTTTTTTTTGGGTTCAATGATTTCTTCCTTTTTTCTTTCCTGCCCCCTCCTCAAATTCATGTCCAATTCCTCAAATCAACTACTGCCCATTTGATTCTCCAATCCTCAATTTTAAATTATAATTGTAATAAACTAAGGAAAAAACAAAAGGGAGGAAAAGATGAGAAACAAAAGTTGGAGAGGTGGTGGGTGGGTGGGTGGCAGGTGGAGTAAAAACGAAATGTCGTTTTCCTCTTCGTCATTTTGCTGCAACCCAAATTTCAACGAAGACAGTATGTGGGTTTGGAAAGAGAAGAAAGGAGCAGGGCTATACATACATGGGACTTAGTAGGGTTAGCAGGTAGGATAATTAGGAGGAAGAAGAAGAAGGAGGAGGAGGGAAGGAGGGAGGCTTAGAGGGTCAGAGGAAAATGGTTGGTCAAAGCATTGGGACAATGATAAGAAATGGAATATCTGAATGTTGTCTCTGTTGTTGGGTCCATTTTCACTGGTTTAGCAACACTATGTAAGAATACTAACCAACTGACAAAATACCCAACTCCATTCTTTTCTCTTTTCTTTTTTTTTATTATATATTTTTTATAACTCTTTCTCTTCTCCTAATGGTGGTGGACTACTGGAGGATGTGGGCCTTTTACACCATTTCCTGTCACTTCTCTTTCTTTTCTTTTCCTTTCCTTTTTTTTGTTGTTTCATGTCTCCATGTATTGATTGAGAGAGAGAGAGAGATTAAAGAAGGGAAGGGGTGGTGTGTGTGTGCTATATTAGCCAAACAAAGGGCCTTTTGTGGATGGTAACTTCAATCATACACTTGACACCCATCTTCCAACATCTTTCTCATTTTCCATTGCGTGTCTTACAATCTCTTCTCTTTTCTTTTCTTTAAAAATTAATGTCTAATTTTAGACTCCATATTCAATTAAAATAGGAGTGAGCGAGAGATTTTGAATTCATATCTTTTTTATATGCTTCATTAAGTGAGTTTTAGCTTTTATAGTAGATTTAGAGAAATGATTACTTCACGTATTAATCTTTCATGAATTAAAAAATAATATATTTTAATCTTTAACTTCTAATGCGAGAGCAAAAACAATTTACGGAATTTTCGAAGTCTTATTTTAAGACTGTCAATTTAATTTGTAATACTTTTTAATTACAAACGCCTTTCAATTTATATGTTTAATCATATCTATACGTCCAAATGTATTTTTAGTCATTTTATATAAAACTTTTCATAATAATATTAAATAAAAAAAATTATATATGGACAGAAATAAGTGAATATAAGGAAAATTGAGAGGTGAATTATTATAATTAAAATAATGACTGAAAAGTATTATTTAAAGGAGTAGGAAAGTGAGACTGTTGGTGGTGGCGCGTGATGGGAATGAGAATGATGGTTGTAAAAAGAGGGAGTTAGCTTTTCTTTGTGAAACGTCCAAATGGTTGGAAATAGGCCACACAATAAGCCGCCGAGAGAGAGAATTGTGAGTGCCAGCCAATGCTTATGCTTGAAATTGCTTTGCTGCTACCAAACAACTTGCAAAGCCTGGCAATTGTCTTCTGTTTGTGAGTATGATGATAGAGATGTGTCCCCACCATTTTAGTTTCTCAGTGCTCAAAAGAGATGTCAAATTCTTATATGTGCCGCACTGAATTCTTACAATTTTTATTTAGTTTTCAATTTTTATAAATTTTATCTTTATTTTAATAGAATTTAATTTTATTATATATATAAAATTCTAAGGTAAAGGCAAATAAATAGATAATAATATAGTATCTGCTCCCAGCTCTCAAACAAACCCCCCCAAAACGATGCATTTGGATACGAATGTATGTCATTCTAGTGCAGGCCTTGACCTTAATGCTTCTCTTTTTCTTTTTCTTCTTTTTTTTTTTAAATTTTAATTGCTTCTACCAAACATTTCAATGATTGGCATCTTGAACGTCCCTCTATTCTCTTTTATCTGCTTTTTTTCTTTAAAAAAAAAAAAAAGTATTTATCAGAGTTACATTTGGTTATTTTTAAAATTTGATAAATATGATTATCAATTTTATTTAAGGAATAAATTTGTAAATATAAAAATATGGAGGAAGATAAAAAAATAATAATAAAAGAAACGAAAAGGAAACATATGAAAATATAATTATTTTATATTTTCTTTTTAATTTTATTTAATGCGGCTAACTTATTTTTTAAATATGTCTAAATTTTGCTAATTCAGAATTTCAGTAAATCTAAACACTTAATTGAATATTATAAAATTTAAATGTTAAAATAGTAAAAATTAAAAGATGAGATACTATTGCTGATAGTTTTCTATGTTTTATTTTTCTAAAATGAAAGTAATATAGTTTCATATTTTATTTTGTCGTTGTCTTCGATTGGTCAAAGTTTTATGTATTATCATTGAGAACTTATGTATAAATTGAGATTAAATTATTCTTTGGACTAATTTAAAGTACCTTCTTTTCTTTATAACTAGCCAAGGGAAAAAATGATTTTTTTTTTTTTTCTCTTAGACTGTTTCTACAATATAAAAGAGTAACCAAGTCGAGCCAATTCACAAGTAATTAAAGGATTGATTCAAAGAAAAAATATTCAAAATTGACTTTATTCCAGTAACTTAGCGAGTACTTGACTCGATAAATTCACGATATTAATCAAATTTTTCTTATTTTACTATTTCACTCTTTATATACTAATAGAGGTGAGCTTAATCAAACTTGATTTTAAAAAGAAAAAGGCTCAATTGAGTTTGAGCTTTTACTATTTTATAATTTTATTTGTTTTATTGAGTAATCGAGTCAAATCCAAATCAAATTTGAGTATATTAAATATATCACTGAGTCCACCTTAAATACAAAAATAAAACTTAAATGAAAATAAACAAATTAAATCGATTGGCCGGATTTGGATATTTTTAAATTTCAATTCGTACAGTTTAATAAGAAACTAATCATATAACTTTTAAGTTCAATTTAGTTCTCAAAAAGATTTCGCTCATAATCAAACTGACTGAACTATCGCCAAACATTTGAATATTATTTATTTATATAAAAATAATTTATTTAACTCTAAAAATATATTTATTAATATATTTACATATTTTTATTATCTTGTAGTTTAGAACTTTAACACTTAAAGAATAATGAATTTTCTCGTGACAAAGAAGTACAATGTGATAATTTTCTTTAATTCTTACTACTTTACAATTTAATATTAGTATAATACTTATTTTCAACAACAAATTTACTTATTGTGTGATTTAGTATAAAATTGACTACATTAAACTCATGCAAATAAAATTAATATATATTCTTTTAATTTATTAAGAATAAATGAAATAATTT
This sequence comes from Ricinus communis, assembly GCF_019578655.1. Lineage (NCBI taxonomy): Eukaryota > Viridiplantae > Streptophyta > Magnoliopsida > Malpighiales > Euphorbiaceae > Ricinus > Ricinus communis. The sequence continues at coordinate 15,025,697 of NC_063259.1, read as the reverse complement.
TAAAATAAAATAATAATATTTTTAAGAATATCTTAATAATTAATTTTGATTATAAAAATCAATTACAAAATGATTTTATCATTGATAGTTAAAATTTTACTAATACTAATTAAAAATAAAAATGATATTAAGTAATAGGGTATTAAAATGCAACAAAAATAAAACATAAAGTATATATATATATATATATATATATATAATTTAAATGATTAAAATAAAAATACAGACCGAACTCATTTGATTTAGTTAGATTTGATTAATAAAATCAAAATTCGATTATTTGATTTCTGATAAAACCAAATTAATTAGAACTCTAATCAAGAAAAGAAGAGGAAAGATTAGTTGGAGAGTAAAGAATGATTATTGTGATACAAATTCTGATGCATTTGGGGTCCATACAAAGTCGGTTATTGTTGTCGCCAACTCAATGATCTTGCCTTTTGAAAATCAAGAATTCCCAGTCAAGGGTCCATTCTTTTCAAATGTGGGTTCCATCCTTCCTACTTCGTACCTTTTATATCTTTTTTGATGAATTTATAATCAATTTCTTTTAATTATCAATGTTAAAACAAAATTTTCCGACATAGGACGTTATATAAAACATCCGGTCGTGTTAGTGTCTAAAATATTAGAGATTATATGACACCTCATCCACTGTCTTCAATTATAAAATTTTAAATTTAATCTATTTGCAAATAACATTGTTAGATTTAATGGTCTTTTTAGGTTTTTGACATGCAAATGAGGTGTTATATAGGCCATATATTTTAATCACTAGCACGAGTAAGTGTTTCACCACATATTGCAAAAAACACATCGGCTAATTTTAACCGGTCTAATTAATTATCAAAATTGTTAATATGATTGTATCTTTTTAATAAATTTATCAAATAAAAGAATTGAAATAAAATGCTACAAAATTTATATTTATTTTTTTATTTCAATAGACTAATATTATTTTTTCATTGGTAGGTTGCATGTAGTTTGCCTTCATCAACAATGCGCAAATGTAGATATTTTGTGCAACATGTTTATGCATAAACACTCATGAGGGAGCATGTATGCACATGATGAGGCCGATGTCAATTCCTCCATATCATGACGATGCATGCATCTTTATATAATTCTTATTTATTCTAAATGTATATATATATAATATTTTATCCTTTAGCATTTGATTCTATAGTTAATTGTTTAAAAGGTAAAAGTCTAACTTTTGATTAACGTGTCACACCTTAAAAGTTAAGAAAATAAAAAAATTATATCTTTGGGCTAACTCTCTTTTAACTAACGATGATGATGTTGGTTTCTCTTTTATGCCCGTGGAGAAAAGATTATCATTTTTTAATTTTACATACTAAAATATAGAGTTAATATTTTTTTATCACATGCAAAAATTGTGAGTTAGAGAAAATTATAGCGATTTCTTTTGGCGTCTAAAATTAACAAAGTTTTATAGTAAAATAGACAATATTGACGTAATTATTTTATTTTTTAAACTTTAAAAATATTATTAATTACATTAAAGTTTAAAAATTTTATTACACTCTAACCGAAAGTTAGAAGCTAATTTATATATTTTTTTTAATTATTTAAAATAGATTAATATATGTCACTTATCTATTATTTTGGTATATAAAATAAGAAATTACATTTAAAATAAACAGATTTTTTCATATATATATATACTCTTAGTGATAAAGTTAGGATAAAATTAGGGTAAAACTGAAATTCTTAAAATATATTTTTTTATCATTTTGTATGAAAATATTGAAATAAAATATATTGGTTTTATTTAGATAATCAAACCTATACAACAACAAAAAAATTGTTTGGAAGAGGATAATTATGAAAAGGAAAAAGAATGAGGAGAAAAAAAAAGGAAAAATCAGTCGATAATATTCAAATATTCCCTTATATTTATTTTTTTAAATAAAAAAGAAAATATAAATAAAAAGTTATATTTATTATTTTGTTTATTTTCTGTTTTTCTTTGAAATTATCTTTTCCTATTTTTCTCCTTTCAAGCAAAAAGTAAATTGAGAATATCGAGGTTCATTGTTTGTCTATTTTTCGTGTTTCAGAACCCTGAGTTCTGTAATTGGGCAATGGTAATAAACCAATAATGGGTTTCATTATTGAAAATCACCGGTGAGGATAACGACATAATTATCATTCAATACAATAACTTTGTAATCAAATCTTTTTTATTCCACCTTGAAAACTGCAAGGGCACACAAATATATATATTAGATTTTATGAAGTTTTATTTTGTTAATTTATCTTGGGATTCTCATTCTCAATGTATATTTTTTTAATTTATTTTACTGAATTTTTATATTTTTTATTTTATTTTGACCAATGATTTAATAGTCTTTAATAAAAATAAAATTTTGCCATTCTCTTTTAAGCTCACAATGACATGCCTCTCCAAATGAGTTTCTTTACATAAATATCTATTTTTATAACAATCATTACATATTTACCTTTAAATTTTATTTTTGCAAAAATACATTTCTTAGGAAATAAATTTATAAAAATACATTTAAGTCAAATATTATAAAAATCAACTAAATATTAACCATATTAAGAATTTTGAAGACAATCAAACATCAACTAAAATCAACATAATTATCCAGTTACAAAAAAATCAAATAAATAAAAACCAATGAATGAAACTAAAATCTAAAAAAAAATATGACGTAAACAAAAAAAAAAGGATAAACCAAATACAAATAGACCATAAATCATACTTATTTTAAAATCAACCAAACATCAATAAAATCATTCAAATTAACTAGTTTTACAGCACAAAAAACACTTAACATAATTTTTTTCCTCTTGTTTCTACAACATTTTTTTGACATTAATTTCTCTTTTTTTCTTTTTCCATAAAAAAAAACTCCAATCAATGCAACTTATTATTCTTTTTTCAATTTCGTTATGTATATATGATAAAAAGAAGGAAACATATTATTTAAGGTTGCTTTTGTGGAGGTATATATATTAAATATGGTTGTGTATTTGTTATTAATTATAATAATATAAATTTTTATTCTATTTCAATATTATTTTTTTAGGGGCATTTTAGTAATTTAATGTTCTCCTAGCATTAAACATTTTGAGGCATATTCACCATGTTGAAGTTTCTCTTACCATTTGGGGATTCACCATCCTCCTCTTTTGCTTTAGTAGTGTGTTCTAAGATATTGGCAAAAAACTAGTTTTTAGGGAATTGGTGTGGGTTCCTAGGAGCCCTTGCATAATTCGTAGCTTCATTTCTTATTGACATATTATTAATTTTGAAACTTGTTTTAGATAGCCATTTTATAGTATGGAAGTAATGCTTCAGACTTGTTGGGTTATTCAAATTGTATAAACTGTTGAGTCCACCTTTGTCATATTTTGATAACAAAAAGATAAAAAAAATAAGATTAAATACTATTTACCTTCCGAGATGTGATCTAATATAAGACTTAAGACTCAATTTCTGTATTTTTTTATTACATTAATATCTCTTTAGTTTTAATAAAACTAATCACTATCATTTTTTTATTAGTCTAAAAACTAAATTGATAATTTAAGATTATAATTTGATCTTTGAACTTATTATCAAGTATCAAACTTTTCTAAAATTAATTTTGTTATTGAATTAGAGTAAAATTTTATTTTTACCATAAGTTAATTTTAGTGTGTAATTAAAATAATAAATTTAATTTTTTTTACTTGTTTATATCTTTTATTTTGTTAGCATAAGTTAATTCTAAAAAAAATAAATGTATTAAAAATATTTATTTTTTGTTTAATATTATTAAATTACTATGTAGTTTAATTTTAAATGTTAAATAAAATAAATAGTTAAAGTTATTATTTTTATTAGACACTAAAATCAAAATATATTAACAATTAAAATTTACTCGTATTAATTTCATTTGAATTATTGATAAAAAAAATTTCATTTTTAACAAATGATCTTCTTCATTGATAGTGAATTTTGTCAAATTGGTATCTAAATTATTTCACTAGATTAAGATATGATTGCTTAACTTAATTTTAATTTTTTATATAATTTAGTATTATTTATATAATAAAAATAACAATAGAATGATATCTTTTAACTAGAAATGTTTATTTTATATTAATAATAAAAATTAGATTATATAGTAATTGATTAATATTATTGTAAATATAAGTTCCCTGTTTGAATTCAATTGTACTAAAAATAAAAAATTGGACCAAAAAAAATAAATTAAATTTATTATTTTAATCAGACACAAAACTAACTTGTACACTCTAATTTGATAATAAGTTAATTTTGAACGAGTTTGATACTTGATAATAAATTTAAGAATTAAATTGTAATATTAAATTATAGTTTAGTCTTTATACTGTCAAAAGGGATAGTAATTAGTTTTATTAAAACTGTAGGAGATTTTATTTCATAAGAAAATACAAGGACCGAATCATAGATTAGACCAAATCATATGAATAAATAGTATATAGTAAATAATATTTAATCCTAGAAAATATAAATAGAAATTAAAAAAAAAATTCAATAATTATCCTAACGCCCTGAGTTATATCCAAGATTTTGTCCTCCTAAAAAGAATTTTCTGTGTAAATTCGTTCCTGCAAATGCATGTATTGAAGTCCCATGCGTTAAGTCCATGGGCTTCTGAATGGGTAATGGGTAGTTCACATTTATTTCTAACTCCAATATAATTCGAGCTTAAGGTTAATATTATTTTTATTAAAATTTGATTAATTAAAATATTTCATATAAATTTCAATATTCTCACAAATATATATGTTAGTAAGAGTTAAATATTTTAATATTATTTTATTTTATAAGTGTATTTTCTTATGGAATATGCCCTTCCTTTTATATATATATATATATATATATATATATATATATATATATATATATATTTATTATTATCTATGACCTGATTTTTTTTATCTGATTTAATATTCGTAAGAAAAAGTGCCGAGATTTTGTGAGTTTTAAGCTTTTTAATTCTTAAGAGTCTAAACTCTATTATTCTTGTTATTTTTAATTTAGTCACTTATTAATCGTTTATATATGCGTTCCACGATTATTATTATTATTTTGAATATAAAATTAAGTGGATAAATATAATTTAATAAAAAATTTAATATTTAATACTAATTTATAATATCTTAAAAAATAATATCAAACTAACTATTTTTAAATGTCTTTAGTTTTTTTAAAATTTTTAAAATCTTATTAGTACAATAATATAAAAATTATTTTAAAAATATTTATTAATTAATTTTAGTAACTTAATACTACAATTGATATTACTATTTTTAAGATTTATTAATATAATTAAAAATTACTTTATTATTAAATATATAATTAAAAATATTATTTTCTATGATTAGAATTATTATCTAATTAAAAAACAGTTTATTAGTTAATATAATATTAATATATAATTAATATACTATTTTTTATGATAGAATTAGTATTATTTGATTAGTAAACTATTTATTAATTAATATAATATTAAAATATAATTAATATATTATTTTTTTAGTATAGAATTAATATCATTATCCTGACTAAAAACTATTTATTAGTTAAGATAATATTAAAATATAATTAATATGTTATTTTTTAGAATTAGAGTCAGTACTATCTGTTTTTGTGTCAAATGAGTACTATCTGTTTTGTTTTCTTAGTATTTTTTAGATACATATTTATGTTTTTATTATTTTTTACATAATTTTACGTGTATTTTATATAAACTATTACTAAATTATGATTTTATAAGCAATGTAATATATAACAATGGATTAAAGAATTTATAAATATACTAAAATTTTATTTAAAAAATTATCTATTAAATTTAATTAAAATTCAAAATATATATATTTTAATAATTTTTTATGATAATAAAATATCTAATTGAATGCTAAATTAATTAAAAATACTTATTTTATTAAGTATTTATATTTTAATTAATTTTTACAATTAAAGAAGGAGAAAAATATTGAATGTACCTAAAAGTACAAAAAAAAAAAATGAAACATGTGTTACTCTTTTGATACGAAAAAAACCTCCGTCCCTCAAGTGTAAAAGCACGAAACCATAGAGTTGTTTCTTGAACTTACCCTATATTAAATTCTGAAACATAGAGTTTTTTTGACATATACGACTATACTTTGACACATAGAATTTTTATTTTGATATGTGTATTTGTTTGTGACATATAGAATTTAAGTTTATGTGTAATTTTATCATTTTTTTATAATTTATTAATTAATAAGTTACATTCCCAATTAAACAATGATTCTAATCTTAAAAAATAATATTTAGTTATATTTCTAATATTATATTAACTAAAAAATTAGTTTCCCAATTTAACAATGATTCTAGTTTTAAAAAATAATATTCTAAATAATATTTTTAATATTTTATTAACTAATTATACAAAAATTTATATTTTAAAAATTAGCAATATTAATTATATTTATAATAATAATTTATTTAACACTAAAGTCAATCAATTACTATTTTTAAAATATCTAAAAGTATATACGTTATTATTACTTTTAAAATATTATAAAATATTAAAAATTCTATTAAATTTTATCTACAAATTTAATTTATATAATTATTATATAATTAACATAATTACAATGAGCGTGCAACTCCGGGTAAATGATTAACAATAAAAAATAATATATATTATTTGTCGATAAATAAGTAGTATATGTATTAAGTTAATTTAATATCTAAATTATATTAATAAGTTAATAAAATTATAATAATATTAATTGATATAAGTCAATAAGATATTATACAACTATGATACATTGTGTATGTTATTCTCCAAAGCCAAAACATTGAGGTAAATACAGAATGTTGGAATAAGAATGTATTCTATAGCAGGAAAACAAAAGGTTTGACAATAAATAGAATGTGACAACCCATGTGACATATGTCTGAAAATTCTGGTTCCATTTAATAATGTGCTCATAATATGAATTTTATCACATGCAATCTTACATTCTCTATTTATCATATGGATTGGTATCACATAGGACCAAAATTTGGTGCCTTTTATTAATTAAGAGTTATATTAAGATATTATTTTTTAATAGAAATTTTAATTTTTTTATTTTTTAAAATATAAAGCACAACTTTATCAATAATAAAAATAAAAAAATATTACAATTAAATAATACAAAAGAATATTTTCATTTGAATAACGAAAGACGCGTTAACAAAGCTCTTTTAATTTAGAATTTAGTAATCTAATGCTCTATTCATTGGCTATTTTAAACCACAAATCAACTATTGAGTCTTTAAATAAGTCCAATTACAATAACATCAACAAAATTTCTTATTATTGACATTACAGCTTTACAAAATTCTATATATATATATATATTCATAAAAGAATATTCAAATCCTACAAAGATAATAAAAACCTCCACAAAAGAAAATCAAAAAACACCATAAAGAAAGAGAAATTAGGAAATTGTAATAGAAAGCAAAGAAAACAAAATAGATCTGAAAGATCTGTATTTGTTGATTGGCATAATTATACTAATGGTCATTTAATTTATACTAAGTTTCATTTTGGTAATAGATTTTTTTTTTTTAATTTTATTATAGTCATTTAACTTTAAGTTAGGTAGGAGATTAATTATTTATCTAAAATCTAGTAGTTTAATTTGCTAGAATAGTGACATATGTCTAAAATATCCAATATTAGACTAATACATTTTTAAAAAAATTAACAAGTCACTATCCTAGTTATCAAACCATTTAACCAAACTATTAATGTTCTCCTTTTCCAGCTTTATTAGTCCAGATTAATTTTTATTTATTTATTTTATCAAGGTATTATTTTTAAGTAAAAAAATATAATAATAATAATAATAACTAAGAAAAGAAAAAGAAAAAGTGTCCAACGACCAAATTAATAATGTTTCTGCACTTGTTTGTATTTAAATTATCATTTCTTTTCTGTTTCTTACATGTTTACATGTCTATTTGAGAATGTGCGACCAATTTCTATTTGGTGCAAAAACTTCAATATCAAACGAGTGCCTAACTACTAAATTATTTAAATCTTAATGCTAATTGCAAAATAACGAGTATGTAGAACTTATAGTATATAAGTGTATTTTTTCCTAGTTGTCTATGACGCTAGTCCATTGAAATTGATTTTTGAGAATTGAAATCCAATATTTTCCTTCAAAAACTTTAAAATTAGAGATGCTATATTATAGATTTAGGAGATTTAGAATTTATTTTTTTCTGATGAATAAACCAACAAATTTTAGAAAAATGATCAATATGTTATCCAATTTAAAGTTAAATAACAGTGATAAAATAAAAAAAAAATTGTATGACTAAAATAAAATTTAGTGTAAGTTAAATGACTATCGATATAATTATTCCTTTGTGGATCAAAATAAAATAATATAAATAAAATAAAAAAGGAATCACTGCCAATTTAAAAGATGATTGGCTGTAGTAAGAAGGAAAACAAATCTTATTTTTCAATAAAGAAAAAGAGAGTGAAGATACGGCTAGGATTTAGCGTTAAGATTTTTTTTGAATTTGCATATTGTAAAATTACAAATGTGACACGTTTAAATTGAAATCTATAAAAGTTAATAAAGATTGACATTGTGTTTGATTCCATTCATTTTTTATGAAATATATTTAAAAATTTAAAATTTATTGAAATAAAAGTTGATTTAGAAGGTTACAGTATAATTAATTATAATTAAAATAAATTTTAATAGATTAGAAAGAGTTTTCAAATGAATTCTATATTAAAAAATCGATATATTTCGTAAGACTAAAATATCCCTTTTAACTTTACATCATTTTACTTTCTCTTATATGTCTTTTCTTTCTATAATTTGTTGTCTTATTATAATTTATTTCTAACATAATATTTATTTTATTTGAAACAAAATTTATAATTATTATTTAACCATTAAAAATGTAGAAATTTATTTATAGATAAATTCTTTTTAAGATTTACTTACAAATTAAATAAATTTCTTAATAAATTTTAACTAGATACAATATAAATTTTAAGTAGTTTTTTCATTTTATAAATTGCATATTCAACTTTATTTGGTAAAGAAACAAAACTCGCAAATACATGAAATTAAAAAATATCATTAATATGATAAATCTCCTAGCTCCTATGGAGTCCACTTTTTCTATTCCCTCTTAGGTTTTGTTAGATTTAGATTAAGGTTTCATTTTTCTTCTATTTGTGAAGGAATTGTTTTTATGTTCTATTTTCCTGTTTAGTAGGAATTGAAGACCCTTTTGATTTAAGGTCAGGAATGAAAATGGAAATGATTACCGTGTGAATAAGAATTGAATTCATTTATCATTGACACTAATAATAATACTTAATTATATTTAAAAAAGATTAATAATATTTAATTTGTAATTATATATGCAATAAATATATAAAAATAATATTTATATAAATGATAAATTATTATTTTACTTGTTTGACCATTCATAATTGATTTGACTTGATTCTCATGGTGATAAGGAAAAAGAAGGGAATGGTAATTCTCATTGTGGGGGTAATTCCATTTCAAATTCAAAATGATATTTGTGACGAATTAAACACTAATAATGGGAATCACTTATTCCCACTCTATTTTTTTCATGATCTAAACGACCCCTAAGCTATTTGTTATAGTATTTAATTTAGAATGTGATGAACTATAGATTTAACAAATGATTCATCATCCTTAATGTTTGACTAACCATCTCTTAGCCTTGAAAAAAAAAAAAAAAACTTTAATGAAAATAATCACTAAAAGATGGTGGCTTTTATTTTTTGATTTGTTATATGAAAATTAATAGGTATAAGGTTTAAATAGGTCCTTAAACTTTGCAGACATAATCAAATAAGTTCTATTGATCTTTTTGGATTTTTTTAAACCTAAAATCTATCCGTTCTAGTTCAACTTAGCCCATTTTTTAGGAGAGTAGATTGCACTCTCTGTATAGAGAGAGTAAATTCAATAAAAAATAATCAATTTTTAAAATTGAATTTAACAAACAAGTAGCTATTAATAATAACATTTAAAAATTATGAGTCTTTAATAAATATTAACTATTTTTTATTTTATTTTAACTTTTTTCTTTATTTTTAAAGATGAATGACTCTCACTCTCTCATCTAGAGGTACATGCAGCTAAAATATTAGAATTTTGGGTTAAAATGGTCCGAAAAGGTCAAAAAGACCTATTTGGCCCCATTAATAAAGTTTAAAAGCCTATTTTAACCTTATTCCAAATTAATTTCTATGATTTTCAAAATATAACACAATGCATTAACTAGTGCTAAAAAGTTGTCAAAAGGATTTAAGATTCAAGAGATGAATTTGAATATGGTTTTATGAGTTGGATCATGTATTTTGATAAATAGTTAATTATCTTTGTCAAAGTTGATGTGATTCTTCTCTAACTAGAGCCTGGTTTAAATTAATCTTTGTAATTTTTGCAGTTAATCAAATCCATCATTTCTTCATTCCCAATTTTCTTGAAATTATATGCATGGTTTAAAAGCTTTTCTTATTAAGAGAAATCTGATGAACCATGAGATAGGTAAGGTTTTCATTAAACTATTTTAGTAGAAGGAAAAATGAGATTATTATTAGGGCATAATGAAGGATGGTAAGATAACACAAACCAACATGGTAAGATAACTAATAGTGTTGGAATTTATTATTGTTCGCTTGTCAGTCTCATTCAGTTGCTCTTCTTTGGTGCCTACCATTCATATTGATCAAGCAACAATAGAATCAACAACGAAAAATTAGTATAATGGGTATTAATTTTTGGGAGTTTTTATTTGTAATTACAAATCTTCTTTTTCTTTTTAATTTAGTTTAGTGGTAAAAATTAATATTGTAGGTTTTGATTTTTAAGAGTTTAAATTTGTGATTATTGATCTTTATTTTTTTTCCTTTTTAATTAGTTTAGTACAATTTGGAAAGTAATAAAATCTTCTTTAATTTTAATGGATGATTATAAGAATTTCGTCAAACTGGTAATTATAATGTGACGATTTTAGAATATAGAGTAAAAGAAGAAGAGAGATGATAATTTGAATAACAGAACATGTGGTGATGATATGTCCCACTTAAATGACATATAATTTTTTTTTTCAAATTATGAATAGGCTGCCATGTCATTTTTTTCTTCTAATATTTAATAGAGAATGGCAGCAGGGAGTTTTATGATATGAAAATAGAAATTCAGGGGTTTAGTGTTACAAATTGAAAATTAAGGACTTTAGTGACACTTGCTCTAAAATTCAAGGACGGTGAAGGTAATTTAGTATTTGATGTGATGATTAGACCCAAAAAAATATAATTTTTGCATTTTAAATAATTAATTTTAAAAAATAAGTCTTAATAGTATAATTTACTGGATTGCATAAATCGATCCATATAATCTAATTAATAAAATAAATTAATTTAAAATAATTTATTTTTAAATCATATATCTATCTCAATACCATATACTGAATGTCATCCTAAACATTGTATTGGTAAGACTGTAAAAAGAATTGAGCTGAGTTTATAAACTAGCTAGTTTGCATGGTAACGAGTTAAATATTGATAAATTTAAATTTAATTTATTAACATTAACAAGTTGGAATGATTTTCTACCGAATGGAGCTTTAAATAGCTCCTGAAAAGCTTGGCTGGTATACAGCCCTAGGCATTGGTGAGCTATGGGCATAAGGATTATCCAGAGAGAGAAAGGGCAATAAATGGGTTGAAAAGAGGAGGAAAAGGCCAAGGGTGTTAACAGAGGGGACGTGGCAAGAACTGAATGAATGAAAAATGTACTGCAGATAGTGTTCTTCTTCTTCTTCTTCTTCACACAAACAAACAGTAGGATAACCAATTTGTAAAATAACAAATAAAACAAAAAGTACAGCCCAACCCACCACTTAATATGAATACACTCTTCCTTCTTCCACCTTTTTAAAGCAAATTAAAACCAGTGCTACTGCCTCCTGCTGCTGCTCTTTTGTCTCTTTACTTCAAATTTTTTTACAGCTATAGCTACTGTACCATAATACCCAACTCAACCCAAATGCCAAACCCTCTTTCTCTCTCTGTTTCTTGCGTACGTTTTCATGCATGATCATCGCCTGCACAGCTGCACTCCTCTCTGTCTCTGTCTGTCGAGCACCACCTTGTATATCTAACATCTTTCTATTTCTCCCCATGCATACATACATACATACATACATACATACATCACTCTCTTCTTCTACATAATTAAATCAATTATTACTTACTTCCAAGCAGTTGCAATTTTTTTTAAAATTTAATTTCAACTCCTAAAAGAGAAAAAGAAAAATGTTAAATAAAAAAAAGAGGACAAAAGACATTACCTATCTTGGCTTATGAGCTTTTGCTTTCTCGTGACTCTCTCTCTCTCTCTCTATATATATATATATATATATATATATATTATATTACAAAATTATTTTCTGTTTTGTTATATTATATATTATATTTAATAAATTTATATGAAAAAAAATTTTGGAAAAAATTCTCTAAAGTTATTAATTGACAGAGAAAATATTTCAAAGGAAAATTCTAAATATATATATTTTTTTATCTCGACTGTTAGATGATAAATTCTCTTATACTAATTACTAAATTTAAAAAACATGAACGTTTAACATGTAAACAAGTTAGTTTTAATATTTAGCCCAACAAGATTCAATTAGTTAGGCCAACACCAGTTTCATAAAAACCAAAGTATTCAATAAGTTAGTCCATTTCTTTATATATAGTTAAATATTTGACTAAATAGGATATATACCGACTGAAAAAATCTAAAGGAACCTAAGTATTATCAAAAGGTAAAAAAAAAATAGGTGTATCTAGTTTATGCACTATACTAAAATACCATTATTAATTCCCATTCTAGGAAAAATAATAAAACTATCTATGTTTTTTACTTTTTATTTATCAAAAATACGGTGTATATATTTCTTTTTCATTTTTATTGTGTAAAAATTATTAAAATTATGATTTTTTTTAACTTTTTTGTTAAAATATGGTATTAGTTATTTTTTTAATTATTTTTCTTTAGCAACAACTACAAAAACAACCAAAGAACTAAAAAAACAGCAAAAAGAATATAAAAAAATAATTACACCGTATTTTAAAAAAATTAAAAATATATTTAAAAAAAATATTAATACAATAAAAATAATATATTTTTTTATTTGAAGATATTTCTGAAAAACTTCCTTTATTTTAATCAAGTTACTAGTCTTGCTACAAGTGGCTGAAGATTTTTTAGTATTGGAATCCTCTCATTTTTTAAATAATATGATAGTTCAATATTTATATAATTTTAATTATTAAATTTAAATTTAATAATTGAAATTTAATATTTAATAAATAATAACTCATTATATGAAATACAATAAATTATATTTTTTAGTCAAATCACCACCATCTGTTCGAATTTAAGATTAAAGATTTTAAAACATAACAAGCCATATACAATATAAACACAAGAAAATCTCAATCCCAAAACTATTAGTTCCTGCTATAGTTGGCTTTAAAAGGGAAACTAGCTTCTTTCTTCTTTTTCTTTACCTAAATCAATTCTTAATTTGAAAATAGGATACCAATATTTTTAATTTATTTTTAAAAATATTATGGTGATTATGTTCGTAATTTTACGATTAAGAAAATAACAAGACAAATTGATTATACTCAATAAAAAAATTATAAGTCATTTTTATTCTAAATTTAATAGTATAATTATTAAAAATTTAACATATATACATTATTTTATGTATTTGAAATAATTTACAGATTTTTTTAATAAACATAATCAATTTATTATATCATCTTCGTCACTGTAAAATTCAAAAGATTATCAGTAGAAAATATTTTTAAAAGAGAACTTATAATATTGATATTTCTTTTCAAATTATATAATAATTAGATAAAACTAATAAAAAGTGTAAAGTTTAATATTTAATTAGTTATTAAGTTTTTTCTTTAAGACATTGAGATCTTCGTTGGATTGAATGCATATAAGCACATCTCTTCTCTTGGAAGTTACAATTAGTTAAAAGAACACAAACGAAGAACTTGAAAAGAATATAAGAAATACTCATTTTTTTAGTTTTTTTAAAATAAATTTACGATTATTTTTCATGTTTATCGTATTAATACGTTTTCTAACTTTTATTTATTTATCAAATTGACGGTTTTGGTTGATCTTTTCCGAATTGACGGTTTTAGTTGATTTTTAATTTTTTTTTCCGATTGTTTTAAAAACAACAAAAAAACACAAATAACTAAAAAGTAACAAAAAATGTAACTGAAAACAACTAAAAAAAACCACAATGTAAATTTAAAAATAATAAAAAACAGTATTTTAAAAAGAAACTTGCACAATAAAAATGATAAAAGGAACACTATTTTTATTGATTGCAGTATATTTTGAAAAGTTTCCTAACAACTTCAACCCAACAAAATTCTAAGTGAAATCAAAAAAAGGAAAAGTTCTATGAGAAGAATAATCTATAGTTGGATTTGGAAGAATGAGACCAACTAATAAACTAGTTCAAAAAGAGGTGAGATCGGCTAATTCTTACCTACACAAAGTATATACACCGCAATGAAAAAAGGGAGTGGCAACGTATGTATAGGTATTTTACACTTTAGTATTGAATAATAAAAATATATTTAATTATTTAAAACTAATAAATATATATTAACCATTTATTAGTTTAATTTATAAGTTTGGTAAAAAATTTGAAAAACTAAAACAAAAGGGAGAAAAGAAAAAACACTCAAGGGAAACTACTGAGAAAGCATGATTATTGACAAGAAAAGTGGGTGATGAGGCTGCCACTAACAGTTAGAAAACCCTGGTAAAATTTTTCTTCAGGACTTGTTTGAGAGGAAGTGATAGAGAGAGAAAGAGAAATACTATGAGAAGGTTTCTTACTCTTGATGCTATGGTGGTAAACCATAGCATGAAAAGAATAATGATTAGCTAGCATTATAAGCTAAGGCCAGACAAATAGGATAAAAATAAACACAAGGTAAGAAAAATATACAACGAGATAATATATCATAACAACAGAAGTAAATACAAAACAAGACATACAAAATGTAAGACTTTAAATGTTCAAATTCTGCACTACACAAACAGGGACTGAACTCCAGGGATGATCAAAAGAATGCATATGTTTGTCAGTGAAGTGGAAAAAAGAGGGGGAAAAGGTATATTGGGGAAGACAAATTACAATAGAATATATTGTGCAAATAACATATATATATGTGTGCAAGTGCCATTACATCATACAAAACTGGTGGAGTTGGGAGCCTAACTTTCAAATACAGTCTCTCTACAACCACTTAAGGTCAGTAATGGAAATGCTTCATAAGAAAAGAAAACAGATTCTAGCCATGCCAGGGATTAGTTGAAACCATGACTGATCTCAATCGCGCCGGATAATAGAAATTAAGCTTTCCATATAATATTTATATATATAATGATAATGTTATTTAATAAGCAAACTCCATCTTTTTTTCTTTTATGCCAATGTGAATATTTCTGACCTAATTCAAGAAAATGGAGCCCGATGAGGAGCACCCTTTCTTCTGCTGCTCAATGAGAGTACAAACCCTGGAATGAAGCCACTTCCTTTCTTCTTTCTCTTCACAACCTCAGCTTCCTGTGAAATTCCAGAATTGGCCATGGTCTCATTGGAGCATGATGAGCCTTTGAATTGCACTTGGTCCTCTAGAATGGAGCTAGGGGGAATATGACTGTCTTCATCAATGATCTCCGAGCCATCCATCCTCAATCCCTCGAATTGTGAAAAAGCGAAATCGGACTCGTCAAATCTGTATAGAACAGCAGAGAGATCCTCCCCTTGATCCACCAAGTGATCAACCTGCAATGTGTTTACATTTCGAGTTAATCAAACATGAAGTCCCCAAGGCTAAAACATATTAACTGGCATTGAAATGTCAAGATTTATCAATATGCATAAATACATTGTTAAAATCAACCTAAGAAATGCTGGGACTAAAAAAATAAATAAACATAAGTTCAATCAAGATATAAGTTAAGAAGACCTTTTACTTGTATGGGAGACAGCTAAAATTGACACAAAATCCCAGAAACTGAACAAAGAAAAGGAAGGCAAGGGACAGAAACCCGGGTAGAGTAATAAATCATGTCACATTCAACAGAGATTTTACAGAAGAAATACTCCTAGAGAAAGCTTTTCCAAGAATTGCAACAAAAAATGACTTTCATCTAATAGGTCACTTAAAGAAAACCATTCAAAGAAGTTAAAATGGACCTTGCATGAAAGGGAGCAGAAGTGAAATGGTTCTTGGAGAATCCTGTCACAAGTGAAGCATACATTGGCAGAGCCCTTACAAGACCTTGACTGTGGCCTCTGATTCAAGAATATCACTTTAGCACTGTTTATAGTATAGGGCTGCCAAATTTATTTGTTTTTTTTGAAAAAAGAAAAACAAACATCAGAAAAAAAAAAGATCAGATTAGTTATCATAGTAATCTTAATTATTAGTTTAATTATCTTCCAGGATCACTAATAGATATAATTAAGTACCTGAATATAGGAGCAGTCAATAAGCTTCTCAAGATCCCCCAGTCTAACAACATCATGGTAAACATATCTTCTCACCTGGCACAAAATGAATCAAAATGCAAAAGCCACAATTAGTGATTAAGCGCAATTTATTGGCATTCCTAATAAAGTTAAGGATTAACAGGAATAAATGGAGTATCAGTTAATCATTTCTAGTTACAGAAAAGACAACTTCCTGGCAATATACATGTGAATTACAGCATCTGTGAGACAGATGACTGTAACAACTTCATAAAAACTGATGGTAAATTTTCACCATAACAGATTGCAATTTAGGTGAAAAAGTTAGGCAACCAACCTCTCATCATCATAGGAAAAAAGAATAAATGAACTGAGCAGAGAATAAATAATGAAATTGAAGTTTTTTGAGAATAACAAAATAGTAAATGAATAATAGTGGAAAATGTGGTCAAACTTTCGCTTTCTTTGAAAGCAACAGGAGAGACACCTTTGCAGGTAAAATGGATAGAAAAGAAATCTTCCATATATGGGAAACAAACCAAATCCAAAAGGTGGGAATCAGGGGAGACATGATAACCCTTTTGTAGAATTATCATATTTATTAAAGAAAAATAAAACAAACCAAAGTCTGATAAAAAGAACATTAAAAGAAAAAAAATTTAAATGCATAAGACAATCTTGAATTCAAAATTCTTGTGCAAAAGATTCATGCAAAGGAAATAGAAACCCCACAAACAAATAAGAAAAAGTTGGAATTTTATGTCTAGATGAAGAAAGCAGAAACATGTCTGAATGTGTATAAGATTTGAAGGGATAAGAAAGCAACAAAAAGGAAATTAAAGAACTAGAACCAAGAATTGCATAATTGTGGAAATAACTATCAGTCTTTTTCAGCAAACAAGAATTGTGTAGAAGAAACTCAACAAGATATTTTCCATTAATTTCCATTCAAAATTATCAAAAAAATTAAGAACACAGAAACTGAAGCAACTTCAAAGTAATTATGAGAGGAACAGTGAGGGTTACATAATAACTAATGAGAATTAACTAATTTTAGGCAAATCATTGCCAATTATATTCAAAAGCAGCAAAAACATCAGTGGACTGCTTTAGCAAGCGCTTTTGGATCAAAATCAAGGAACTAGAAAGATCTCCAAAACAAATTTTGGTAATTAAAGAAACATCCTTCTATCCCAACAAATAGAGAAAAAGAAAAAAGAGAAGCAGAAAATTCCATGAAGCCATTAAATAACTGCGACCTGGGAATTCATGTAATGGAAAGAAAATAAGGAAAATATGATCTGAGATAAAATAGCTAAAGAATTTTCAAGAACCCACCAAAGAATTAAGAGAGAAAAGCAAGAAATGGAAGTGCAAAAGAACCCAAAGGGAAAAGGGTTGAAAGAAAAGGACTTTGTACTGTTCAAAAACTGTGCAAGAATCATATGGGTGTAATTAACTTTATGTACCAACAAGGAACAACAGACTTGTAAAATTCAAAGAAATTGCAAATACCCATGAAAGAATTAAGGATGATTGGGTTAAAAAGAGAAGAAAGAATCAAGCTTGATTCAGAAAATGATGAAATGAAAGATCAAAACAGTGAGTAAAAGGAAAACCATGGATTTTGTAAACAAAAACATGCATAATAATACTATACCTGGAGAAGAGGATGAGAGTGATGAGAAGGAAGGCAGTGAGGACAAATACTAAGGCAACAGAGCAAGCAAAAGATGTTCTTCTCATTCTTCCTGCTATTCTCATGGACCCCACAACCTCCAAAGAATGTCTCCGCCATCAATCCTTCAAGCCATGCAGGCTTATTACTGCTACCACTGTTATTATAATTTTTATTATCATCATCGTCACCATCATTATTATTATTATAATTATTATTATTATTCATCATCATCAGTTCATCACCGCCATCATCACCCTCATTTCCACCTCTTCTTGATGATGTGTTGCTGTGGTACCTATTCTCTCTGGCCATTGTTTTCTTTTTTCTTTTCTTAAAAAAAAAAAACTGCCTTTTTCTTGGAACTTGTAATTGTGTATAAAGACCAGTAGAGTAGTAGCAGTAGAGCTGGTGAGTGTTATAAATTAAAGAGCTCCAAATGCTTGAGCAAAAACCCTACACATAAAGTTTGCTTCTCATATATATATACACACATATATTAAAAAAAAAATATATATATATATATATATAACTTACTACATTTAAATTCAGGAGACTCCAGAATTGTTGTCGTTTTTAGAGAGAGAAAGTATGCGTCATGTTTGGAGGAAATGAAAGAAACCCAGAAAAGATAAAAACTGTGTGTGAAGAGAGAGAGAGAGAGGTGACAATGGCTGTAATTTGTCTTCAAGGGATAACTATTATGTCTATCAGTGTTAAAAGAAATATATATTCTGTCAAAAATATAGTCATTGTCCTTAAGGACACAAGTAATAAAGTTTTAGAATTTAGTTCTCAAAAAGATGTTAAAATTTTGAAAAATGTATTAATTTTATTTATTATAACAGTTTTATGCTAAATTACTTGCTGATTTTACTATTGAAAATTAAATAATGTGAACATAAGATGATAAATTTTAAATTATATTAGTCCAATATAATATCAAAATGCAAGAAAAATAGATTCAATAGCCTCAACATACCAAGAGGGGAATTATGAAACTATAGACACAAAAATGCCTAACCATATACTATCTTTTACATTTTTCTATTATTGCATTATGATTGTTTTAGTCTTATAAAAGAACAATCAATTTTAGGGTTATGCTTAGAATTGTGAGACTATGTATTTGATTTATAATTAATTTTGAGTATAATTTATAAATTGGTACCTTAAACTAAAGATAATTTGAGACTATTTTAGGAGTGATTTTACTCTTCTAAAAAAGATAAAAAGTTTGGGTTTGCTTTTATTGAAACAAATATCTAAAATTGATTATTATATAACTTGTTAGTATACTAGTAAATAAATTTGCTATTTAAATTATTATTGTATCATTGGGTTTTTGTAAGAGTATCAAAAAATATAATTTATAAATTGGTACCATAAATTTATGATTCTATTTAATTTACCTGAATTTATTTAACAGATTTTTTAAATTTATATGTAAATAAATATTATTTTTTTATAAGTGGACAAATAAAATAATAACTTTTTATTTAGTTTTTTTCAAATTTTATTATATGGAACAACCAGCAGGGAGCGTGGATTAATTAATAATAAAAAATAAATTATATCAATTTAAAACTAAGGATAAAATTAAGAAACATAAATAATAAAAAAATAATTATATTAATTAAAAATATTTACTAAGGATAAAATTAAGAAACAAATATTACTCAGTTGCATCATAAAATAAGCTAACCAATAATAAAATAAATAAATAAACAAGAGATTTTTTATTTGTTTTTCTTTTTTCCTCTTTCTTTGGAATAAAAATAGAGTGTGTGTGCGTATGTGATGAGGTGTATAATAGGGAATGGTGTAAATGGCGGGAAGACAGCCCACCAATCTGTACCTCTGTCTTCAGGTTGAGCGCCCCCTTACCTTTTTCAATAGGAGCGCCCAGCCACCTTGCCTTTGCCTTTTTCTTGTTTTACCCAAATGCCCCCATTATCTAATCCTAAACAATTCATTAATTACATTAAATTTAGAATAACTCTTTTAGGGTTCCTTTGATTCGATGAATTTTAGGAGAAAATAGAAAAATTGACTATGTAATTTAATCTTTTGACATAAGAGATTATGTGAATTTTTGGTCAAGCGATTATGTGGATTTTTTATAATATTTTAGTGCCTTGAGAATTATATTGTTAACAATTTATGTCTAAATTCATTAACATCGTTAACAATATTAGAAATTAAATTTTAAACGAAGTCTGATCGCTGTAAAATCAGTCTTTTTGAATAAATGATGAAATATAGAATATTCTACTCTTATAAGACTATTCAAAATTTTTTAGAATTGACTAGAATTAAAGAAAAAATCAAATTATAAAACTCTTTTCTCTCTTTAATTTTTTTCTCTAAACTTTATAAAAACTGATATGGATAGTTTTAGATGAAAGCTAAGTTGGTAAGGAGTGGAATGATATTAGAATCATAGCCAATTAACACTAAATGAATAAGCTATAACTATTTAATTAACAACGTTAGTAAATTTGGATGCAAATTGTTAACATTTTAATTCTCATGGTACTAAAGTGTCACAAAAGAAAAACCACATGACCTCTTGTATCACAGGTTAAACTAAATAGTTGAATTTTGTAGTTTTCTCTAAATTTTAAATGAGTAATTTTATAAAATTTATAAAATTAATTTAAATTTATTATTTGGTAAATAAAAAAGGTATAAATTTATTATCTTTTAGAGTTTTAATCACCCATTTAGAAGGCAGGAAATTCCAAAATCCATTATTTTAAAAGAATACTAGATTGTTATAGTATTTTTTATTTCAATATTATTCCTAATAAATTTATATTATCCTAAAATTATTTTTGACTTTAAGCAAAAACTTATAGCGTTTATGTTTAGTCCAACCTATGAAATTTCTAAAATTTATAACTTTTAAATCTATGATTTCTAGAATCCTTAATCCAAACGAGGCCTTAGTATGTACTCATAGTATTTCAAAGTTCTATTTAAAATTTCCTTCACATTAAAATAGGTGATATTTAAAAAAAGGAAAAATGTGCATATTTGCCCTTAATATTTGATGTGAGGAGCACATTTATCTTTAAATTATTAATTACATGCCTTTAAACTATTAAAGAACTACCGTCCAAGCATCTCTTTAAAATTTAGGATGTAACGGAGTTAACCTTTTTATGTTATTTGTGAGCTGGCAAAGAAAATGATCCTTATATTGACACATCACCTTACCTTTATATTTCTTCTTTAACATTCAAAAGATTTTAGTAAAAATATAAACTGTTACGATCCGATTTGTAGGCCAGTAATCGGTACTAGGGAATGGGTAAGCTTAAGGTCAGCAAATCCCGTAGTAAGCCTGACTATTCACTAATTCAATCAAATTGGGATTCAGACTCAATCCAAAGCACTTTTTCCACAATTAATCTTAAATCAAAAGGTATTATAAATTTAAATTCGAATCCGCCAACATAATTAGGCGAGACTTGAATTTATATAAAATTACAAATTGATAAGTCTAAAATTTCTATTGCGAAGAATCTAAAATTTTACAAGTCAAATATACCAAAATCAATTATATCAACCCGATGATGAAGGAGTCGGGCTACTAGATAAAAAATACGGGAAGACTAACAATCACCTAAAAAACAGTTAAATTAAGACTGTCAGTCTCGAGAGTAAGTTAAAATCATATATTCCAAAACGAATATAAATACCTCAATAAAATATTTATTTAATTAAAATAAGATACCTGTCATGCTATGCTTCTGTAAAATAAAATAAATTTTATTTCATACTACGGGACGGAGCACCTCAGTAGAACCCTTGCCCCATCACTAACAGTCTTGACTCTCTCACTCCAACAGAACTAGCGCCCAGAGAGCGAAGCTCGACCAGGGTCCTTAAATCTAGTTTGGTCACTTAATTATTATTAACAATCTTAGCCTTTCGGCTCTCTTACTCCAATAAGACTGGCGCCTAGAAAGCGAAGCTCGACCAGAGTCCTTAAATCCAGTCCGGTCACTTAAGTTTCCAAATAAGCCGGTGCCCATAAAGCAATGCTCAACCAAGGACCTTTACTCCGGCAAACACACTCTACTCAGCCTAGAGAGCAATGCTCAACCAGGGCAAGTCCTAAATTTACCTTTTTAAATATACCCTTTTACCCTTTTATTATCAGTCTCGGATTCATACCAGTGCGCATGCGGTTCTGATGCAACCCATCAGGTGGCATGTTCTACTGCCGTCCCATCCCGAGTCAACTCACAATCAATAAAATCATAATGCAGAAAATGAAACTTTTATAAATAGTGATTAAATAAATAATTAAAATATTAAATCATGTAATCAGAATTATTTCATAAAATCTCAAGATATGACACATGTAAATAGATATATGACTTTAACTCACAGCTTTGACGACCTCCTAGCTCTGCTCCAATGCCTCGGGTGGAGCGAATCGAACTGACGGATTTATCTAATCACGGGAACAATTAAATCAAAGAAAGTAAAATATTTGATAATTAACCCTAGATCTAGACTCCTAGGACTGACTGTTTAAAATTTTTTGACTCGGGTAAATTCTACAAAAAATCCGGCAGAATCTCTCCTAAATTACAGATATTTACCCTCCGTATAACGGGTTCAGGACTTGCCAGAAAACACATCACATATACAGCGATAAATTAACGGGAGTCGGGTCACCAAAACTGCATTAATTTTCCGACTTCGCAACACAACACAATCACGACTATTGGCAGACAATCCGAAAGAATATTTATTTTAACTAATAAACCTCAGATAACTTTTCTAAAATTTAACACAACAATTAAACACATAAATTTTATCAATGAATTCTAAAATCAACGGGCCATAGAATTATCGAGATGCTTGATCGCTCAATCGACTCGCCTCCAGCCGCTGGAGTCCGATCGACAATCCGAACGCACCAACGGAATCGAAACAACACGCTGATGATGATTCTAGCTTCCGATCCGACCCTCGATCATCCGAAGAGATTTACGGACGATCTCGACCGTTAATTTTTAAACGGAGTTCGATCGCCACGAAACCGGTGCCATTTGAAAGCTTGAGCTGAGGAGAGTCCGGATATATCCTCTAATCGGCCATCCCTGGCGGGAACTCGCCGGAAAAGCCAAAAAAACCGTTTGCCGCCCACTTTCTCTCTCCACCGCAAACTTCCAACTTCGGCCACCATTTGCGACACCATCACCGGCAAAATGAAGCTCAGGCCGATGGGAGTCGATCGCCACCCGACTCGGCCGCCAAAGCCACCGAAAACGCCTGGAATGGCATCCGAAAGCCGCTGCCTCCTTCGCGCTCTTCCGCCCTAGCCGCTGCTTCTAGGCCGCCATTAGTGCCGGTCGGCCGCCACACCTGGGCGATCGGCCATTGACGACCGCACAACCGATCTTCTTCTCCCCGCGCGATCTCCCTCTCTCCCGATTCTCTTCTTTCTCCTTTTCTTTTCTTTCTTCCCTATATCGACATTTGGTCCCTGAACTTTTCTTCTTTACCATTTAGTCCCTCAACTTTTTTAATTACTAACAATCTTGCCCTCTAAAATCTATGATTAATCCTTAAACTTTTCTTTTACTTTTCAATTAAGCCCCTAAGTATTTAATTTGGGCCAAATTAGAATTATTGAAAGTATATAACTCTTATTTACCCTTCCTTTTAAATGTAAAATTACCAAAATACTCTTACCGACATATTTAATTATAAAAATACAAAACATGTAAATTTTCATTAAAACTCCATATTAATAAAATTATATTTTAAATCCTTATTCCAAGATACATTTTCAATTTAATCCTAACACACAATTAACTTAATTAATCAATTTGCTAAATATTTTCCAATTAAAATTAACACCATTAGCTAATTAAAATACCAAAAAATTATTCTTTACTAATTCTTTCATCACTTTCAAATATATAAATTAATTTATACATTCGTATTGTGAAAAATTGAATGATCGAAAATATAATCCATTTTTTTAGAGAATTTACTTTAACTAATTTCTTAAAAATCAAACAAATTAGATATACAAAATAACTCCCTTATGTTGTCTAGCATTAAAATCCTATCTAAATCATTCCAATTAAATCAAATAAAAATAAAGTAAATTAAGTTAAATAAAAACTCGTTATTAATTATTACTAATATTATTATTATTAGAAAGAAAAAAATTTCCGAGTATTACATAAACATAAGTAGTTGTGCCACCGTCAAATCCTTTTCCTTTAACCACTACCACCGATAACATCAACCATACTCTCAGTAGAAAACCTTCCTCTGCCTGCATTTCATCTCTGCTTATGAAGGAAGGCGATGATGATAGATCATGGCCGCTAAAGATTTCTATCTTGGACAACTCGAGATGCGAGTCGAGCAACGCCACACTCTAAAAGAGTGAGCTAGTGGAAGCCTCTTGAGCAGTAAAGAGTAACTGTTGATCTCAGCATCGTTGGTGTAAGGAGGAGTAGCTTCTCCGGCGGATTTAGTAGCTGCAATTTCTCTATGCATTTTCTGCATCTAGAAGTCAACTAAACAAGAAGGTTTGTTGCTGTCAATGGTGACTCTTGCATTTTGAAGCTGCCCAATGCAGATTCATTATCCATTTTGCTTACAAAATCGTCAAGAAGTCTTTGTAATGACTCTAACTGATACGAACTCGAACCGGATACGTTCAAACACCAAGATAAGTAATGGTGAGAAAATCAAACTGATAAACGCTCTCCCTATTTATGAGGAAGCACCCTTACCAATAAGTTCGAATTTGTCACCCCAAAATCTAACTTGAAAGTTTGCAATTGATTATGGAACTAACAAACTTAGCAATAGAACTACTAAGCCCTTTAATTATAAATAGATGAAGAATGTTCAAACAACCAAGAAACTAATAAAAAGTTAATTGATTGATCAAACATGTAGATGTGAAACTAAATCAAACAAGTTAATTTAATCTCAAGAAATTCAATAAGGGGCACCTTAAGGAATAAGAGTTAACAACTTAAATAAAACTTCATTCAGAAATATATATTGATCTTATTGTTTTAGCCGAAATACATAGCTCTATTTATAGAGTTTTGAAATGATTCTAAACCCTAAAAGGACTAAGAGATAAGGAATCAAAATCAAACCCTAAAAGACTCCTAATATGTGGCTAATCTTATCCCTATAAGGAAGGATAGAGTAATCTACCCCTAATTAAAATCCTAAATTCATGGGAGGAAGTTCTCTTTATCCAATACTTCCAAAAATAGAGGAAATTAACTAAAAATGGGTCCATTAAGAAATTATCTTGAAAAATTCGAAGCTCTTTTTGTAGGCAGCTTATAAACTGTAAGGCGTGGTCATGCCTTATGGAAAATGAGCTTCTGCCCCCTTTCTGTGCAGCTCACAAGTTGTAAAGCGTGGTCACGCCTTATGAAAGTTGAGCTTCTGCTCCCCTTTGCTCATTAATAGCAATTAATGTCACTATCTTCAAGGCATTGTTATCATCATCAAAACCATCAAAAGCACCATCATTAGCCATCTTCAAAACATGCTCCAAGTAAGAATTTAAGGCTTGCTTGAACTTCTTACTCCTTGCTCGTGCCATTGGTCCTCCATAGGCTAGTGGATCCATGTTAGTTCACTTATATTCATCATTGGTTGCATCACTAACTAGGTGACCTTAATTTTTTAAAGTTCATCACTAAATTTGCCCTCATGGAAAAATAGTACAGAGGGCTTGCTATTGTGGTGCAGTAATATCATTGCAGCTTGTATATCTTTTCTTACTGCAAGCACATATTGTTATGACATCCACACTCATATGGGAAACATGTGTGCTTTATATCCAATTCTCAATGTGGGCTATGTTTAAATTTGTTGAATATTAGAAGTGATTATTGATTACAATGACTGATAATAAAAAAGAATATTTTTTCACTACAATATATATTTTGGTTTTAATTTGGATTGTAATTTTGGTTTTATTGGAAAGATTTGGTTGAAAGAAAGTTGTGTTCGCTGTAGATGGTGGAGAAACAGCAGTGGTGGTGGCAGCGGCGGTAGTAAATGTTGAAAAAAATAATTATAATTTTTCTTAATTTTAATAGAAATTATTAATTGTATTTGTTTAATATGTTGACGGACGTCAGCTATGGTAAGGTCTATATTTTTTTTATTTTGGTAAAGACAAATTGCCACATCAGTTTGGATTTAATGATAGTTTAGTGGTCTGTTAAGGAAAGGGCAAAAATTATAGGTTTTTAATAGTCTAAGGGCATATAATTGCGCCTAAAACTTTTTTAAAGGAAAATGTATCCCTCGCACCGAACATTAGATGCAAAACTACATCATTTCCTTTTAAAAAATTACATAAGTGTTAAAGAATCTATTAAATAATTCAATAGTAGTAAAAAAATTAACTTGATATGATTAAGATATCCTTTTATTAAATGAAAAATTGTTATGGCTCAATTAAATATGGATTAGTGGGGATATAAGGGTAGCCATGATATTTTTAATATTTAATTAAAATTAAGAACGTTTATGTCCTTTAATAAAAATTAGAAATTTTTTTTTATAGAATTTAAATTGCACTATCCTTCAGCATTTGAGAAATAAAAGAGAGTGCTTTTTCATCATAGAAACAAGGAAAGAGAATGAACCAATCAAAAGAATATACTTTCAACCAAAGTTTTATTGTAATTTCTTTTAGTGATTAATATTTTATATTATTTTTATTTTAATAATTCATTTTTATATTTTTGTTAAAACATTACTGAATAATTCTGTTTACAATAATATGAGTTTAATGGAATTCGATTAATTAGAGAAACGTTACAAAGCCATGCATAAAAATGTTCATAAACTTTATCCAATTTTTGAATTGAATAGTCTTGTTTTTTCTGTAAAACCTACTAAATTTTTAAATAGAATAACGTTACAAAGCCATGCATGAAAGTTGACAAATTTATACATAGTGTTTAAGCCGATTGTTTAGTCATGTATCAAGCCTTGCATAGAACTTGATAATTTTATAGATCTTAATAATAACTATCTTTGTAAGTACCTCTAATATTCTCAAGCTTTACAAATAATTCGAAGATTATGTAGTAATTGATAATTTCATATTATGTGTATATATATTTAGGGTGTTTTAGTATTTTAATAATATGTTTTATATACATAACAAGGTAGATATATATATATATATATGATTTTACCTCACTTTAGCCTTATTATCCAATTTCAGATATCATTAGCCAAAAAGAGAAAATATGAAGCCAAATATTCACAAATGAGTTTAAATAAGATTGTTGTTGTCAAGACCCCTAATTAAAACATATGGATTACTATTTCTACAGGCTTGGTCGAAAATTACAAGGCCCAAAGAGGATTAATTAGTCTTGTTATAATTATGGACCATTATTAGTCATTTATTTTATTTAGGATAAATAAGAATTGTTAGAAGAGAACTTTATGAGTTTTATATTTAGAGGAAGACTTTGTAAAAAGAATCTCTAAAAAGCTAGATAAGTATTGGAGACCAGATACACAACTCATACAGTATGCATTTGTCCACTATTCCTCTCTCTGCAGTTTTCTTTACAATTCATCTTTTTCAAACATTTAGTTTTAGTTTTTGTTATTTGTTATTCTTTCAAGATCTAAGAAAGTTTTCAAAAAGTATAGAGTGGGGGTCAATCATTTTCCTACATTGGAGAAATTCTAGATCTAGAGAGAGCTTTAAAATTTTTAATTTTATTTTTATATTTTTCTATTTATTTACTATAATCATTGGATTAAATGCTAGTTTTCTTAAGTATTCAGTTTAACCTTTTTACTTTATATGAATCTTATTCTTTTTATTTAATAAATGATTTCTTTATGATCATATCTTTATTAGTTTCATATTATTGTTGGTTGATCATCATATTAATTCAATAATAATAATTGTTATGAATATATTTAGGTTGAATGTATTAGAAACATCATCTTTATTTCAGTTTATGTTAGCATAAGAAACTTTAGTTGCATCATTAACTTGAGTAATTAAAGGAAAAAGAACATTATCATCTCAATCATTAGATCTATGTTTAAGGTTAAAATAAGGAGATTATTAAGTAAATGGCTAGACTAAATATTACATTTATCATATAGTTTATTTAAATCATCTTATTTGCATATTTACTTTATTAGTTTATCATTTATTTTATTAACTTTATTATTTGCTCAAAATATTACTTTAGAGTATTTAGATTTATTTTTAGTGTTTTGTGTTAATATTTAGTATTTATAGTAAGTGACCTTATAGTTTCTTGAGAGATCGACCTTGAGTTGAACTTACCACTTTATTATAGAAACGGTTCGTGCACTTGCGAGTACTAATTTAGACACATCAATAATATTTCTTTTATAGTTTTTTCATGCAAGTAACCAACTAATTTAGCAATAGTATATTACTATTAATATTAGTAAAAAAATAAGATTTGATTAATTGATGGGTCAATTGATTGTAGTAAGGTTAATTGGTATAGAACATATGATGTTAGACTATTGATTATGCACTTCATACAATGGGTGCAAGTGTACAATTGCAATCATGCAAATGATCAATTTTATATAACTATTAGTATTAGTAAAAAATAAGATTCGATCAATTGATAGAATTGATCATAATAATGCTCAATTAGTATGGAACATGATATTGGAGTATTGATTATGCACTTCATACAATGGAGTAAGCGATCAATTGCAACAATGAAAATGATCAATTTTATATAACTATTGATATTAATAAAAAAAAAAAAGGTTTGACCGATTGATGGTTCAATTGGTCATAATAAGGATTGATTGGTATGAAACATAATGTTGAACCATTGATTATACACTTCATGTAATGGGTACAAGTAATCAGTTGCAATTATGAAAATTATCAATTTTATATAACTATTGATATTAGTAAAATAATTGATAAGTTGTTGGTTCAATTGATCATAATAAGGATTGATTAGGATGGAACATGATGTTGGATTATTATGCATTTATCAATTGCAATCATTGAAATATTAGTAGAAAAATTATATTTGATGTAACTATTGATAGTAAAATAAAATTCGATCAATTGATGGTCAATTAATATAAATGATCATTAATTAATCTACAAATTTAATATGTAACTATTGATAGTAATACTAAAATAAAAATTAATTAGTCGATGATTAAAGTGATTATATGTTTGTTATGTATGAATTTTAATTTTTAATTTTTTATATTTCATTATGGTTAAAAGAATAATATTAGATATTTCAAAGGCCAATTGAATGAATATATATGTTTTTTAGTATTATAAGTACATATTTTTGAAAATAATTTTTTTTTTTGCTGCCTTTGAAAGCAAATCTCGTAAGATTATTTTAGTTCTAAACTAGTATTATCTCAAAACTATTTATAATGCTAGTTGTTATATAGTATAAGTAATTGCATGCCCTCTTTTCATGAAAAAAAATATAATTACATTTAATAGAAATAATTAATTTAAGACTCTACAATAGTTTGCTTTATATAATGCTTTAAGCCATGTATTTAAATATAAAATTTTATCTCTTGATTTTACAAATTAAGAGTTTCTTTATATATTGGTAAACTATTGATTTTAATCATAATTTTTAAAATTTAAAGTTCGTTTGATCAAATTAAGGCTTAATTGGTAGTGAGCAATGCCCTAAAACTATTAGTGTTTTTTTTACTTCAATAAAAATTAATGGAATTATATGTTGTTGCACTATCGATTTTAGCCTCAATTTCTGAAATTTAAAGTTTGATTTAATTAAAGGTTAATTAGTAGTGAGCAAGCATCACCTAACATTGAATTAGTATTTACTAAAGTATTATGTATATATATAGATTTTGATATCTCAAATTTAGTACTTGCAAATACAAGAGTTGAATAGTAGTAAAGAAGTAAAAATACCCAAAGTTGATCTCTCTAGAAAATTGTAGTAAACTTATTATAAAAATTAATTATCAAATAAACACACTAATAATTAGATCTGAATACTCTAAACAAATATTTTGAGAAAATAAGATTCATAAAATATTTAAGCAACAAAAATAAATATGATATATAAATGCTTATGATTTTAGAAACTATATGATAAAAATAATATATAATCTCGCCAACTACTTAGTATTACCCTTGTCAAATCAATAAGAACAAAAAGAAAACGAATGCAAGGTGATGTTTATGTCTCCTTAATTACTCAAACTAATGAAATAATTAAAGTTTCTTATATCAACATAAATGAAGCAAAGATGATGTTTCTAATACAACAACCTAAATCTTTTCATAACAACCATAACTATTAATTTGATATAATGGTCAAACAATAATTATAATTGAAACTAATAAAGTATGCAGACAAAGAAAATTATTCGTTAAATATAAAAATAATAAGGTTCATATAAAAATAGAAAATCTCAACAAAATACTAAAAAAAATAACCTAATATCTATAATCTCATGATCATGGTGATTAAAAAATTAGGTATAACATAATGTCAAGTAAAACTCTCTAAAAATCCAACATATCTTAAAGATTGGAGATGATTGATCTCTACTCTTTTTTATAAAGCTTTCTTGATCTTTAAAGAAGAACTAAGAATATTAACTAACTAATTTTCTAAAGTGCTTGTAAAGAAGATCTGCAAAGAAAATTGCATAGATATGAATGATGGGCAGTTGTAGATGAGAGATGATAACCAATATATCTAGATCTAGATATGGAAAGATACATCTAGAGAAAGATAGATCGTGATATGTCTCTTTAGATAAGTATCTAGTTATTCTTATTTCCACCACCTATTATTCTATAATAATAATTCTAATATAAATCTTAATAAAAATATAAATTACTAAAATATTCATAGGTAAATAGTGAAAATTTAGTCAACACAGTAAGTAAATTCACGTGTTTCAGTCTCGGATCTTGACAAAACGCCTTATTAAATCCCTTTTCTGTGTGTTTTACTAAAATTCTTTTCTTAGCTAATATTATCTCAAATTGAACAATTAAACTTAAATGAGATATATATATGCATATTTTCAATAAATTATACATAGAAAATATATCAATAAAGCTTAAAAATGCTATGTATAGCTTGGATCTATCAGATTTATTTTTTTATTTTCAACATGGTAGTACATTTTTTATTTGAACTATATAGCACAATATACTAATATGTGCTACATGGCACCATATAAATAAAACTTCAATTTTAAATGATTTATATTTCATTTAAAAATAAATATGTATTCAACTAGACCGGGTTGCATCAAATAGTATTCCATTATCTATATTAAATTGGGATTTATTCCAATGTGTTGCTTTTAAGTGTTGCAATAGTATTTACACTTACCATAATAAAAGGTTAGTTGGCTAGAATTAGATGTAAATAGGAGAGAGATGTAAAAAATAATTAAAAAAATAGTTACTACCAATCTTCCTTAAGTTTTGTACCATTTTTACTAAAGGGTAGCTGAGTCTTTGCACTTATTCTATGGATCATTTATTGCTATTGATCTTGTCCTTAATGAAATACTAAGATTAGTATGAAATATTGAAAATAATATTTATAGAAAGTGAGATTAAATGCAAGAAATTTGAAATAATAATACTTAGTAAAATATAAAAGCTTAACCCAAGTTTTTTTTTATTATAATGCATTAATTCAAATGAAAATAGAGAACAAAATCGTATAAAAAAAATTGTATGTCATTTTAAAAAAAAAAAATCGACCTAGAATCTATTGGAGTGATTGGCAACTTGTACAAGTCATTGAAGACCTTTGAAGAAGCTATTAGTGCTTGCACTACTTTCTACAATGTAATACGAAATGAAGAAGTAAGTTATAAATTAATTTTATTAAAATTTTTACATCTAATCTTTTTTCTTTTAATGAAAATCAGTAATGTAATTTTTATTATCAAATAACAATTTAATATTGGCCTTAATATTTAATGTTTTAATCGATTATTTGTTATCATTTTATTTATAAGAATTTTCTTTCAGATTGTATGCTAAAGTATTTAGATTGAATAAATTAATTTTTTTTCTTCATGTATCCAAATTTAGTAAGTTAGAATGTTGAATGACAAAAATTCACTAGATAAAGATTGTTTCTAAAAAAAATTTTCAAATGAGATTAAATTTTGCCTCCATCAATTTCATAGTCGTTCGTCCAACTTTTTGTCAAACTCAATAAATTTTTAAAACATATTATAAGGTTTATAAATTATAAGATTTATATCACTGCACATAGTATAAGATAAAATAAAATACATGTCTAACTATGATCATCGTATGTGTAAGACTTAAAATTAAGAGATAAGTATAAAAAAATACCTTTTAGTTTTACTATTTGACAATTTTCAGTATGTTTTTTCAGATAAAAGGAGGTATGTAGTTAAAAATTATGGTAAAATAAGTATTTCACCGTTAAAAAATATCGATTGGGAAGGGTTTAGTCATCTTCACTCTAATCAGCCATCATTCTCATATTCTCAATGTTTGATAATATGAGCTTAAAGCTTAATAATTCAAAATGCTATTATTTGATCGTTAAATCCATCTTATCAGATCAATGAGTTCTTAAACCGCGATTAAGAGTCAAATAATAGAATTAGAAATTGTTAAGCTCCAAACTCATATTACCAAATACAGAGAACATATGATAATAATGGCTGATTTGAGTGAAGGTGGTTGAATCCTTACAAATCGAAACTTTAACGGTGAAATACATTTTCTTTGTCATGATTTATAACCACATATCTTTTTTTATCTAGAAAAAAGTCACATACTAAAAGTTATATAACAACGAAACAACATGGTAGTTTTTTTATACTTATATATTAGTATAATTTTCAATAACTTCATCTTTCCAACACATGTCTAATTCAACCATTATCTTCTTGCAACTTAACAATTATCTTTTCAACACTTGATCTTTCGATTTTACTTTTATCCTTGGGATGTAGAGATCAATAACCTTTCACCTCATATTTTATTTATGAAAATACATTATTTTTCAACTTTACTTTCTTCCTTTACATGTGAAATTGATTACCTTTCATCTATCTTAAACTATGCTATTAAATTCAATTTTCTCTCTTAAGAATTAAAACATTTTAGATTTTTTACATTTATTGTACAACTTAAAATCAAATTATATAAAAAAATTATCCGCTTTAACACCATCTAGCCTCATATAAACCTGCCCAAAAGGCTAAACCAACCCTGAACGAGCTTAAATTGTCGATTCATTATTCATTTAGAAGTTGAACCATGAATCAGTCTTCTCATAAAAGGTTTGATTCATGATTATGGATTGAATGACTCCATACCAATCTATAGTTCTGGTTCAGTATAGTTCTAGTTATGGTTTAGCCCTGATTTAATCTCGGTTCAAAATTTTTTTAATAAAAATTATACTTTAGAAATTTCTAAATTCACTACAACCTTTAATTTGTTTATTATATATTTCTATAACACTTGTTATAATAATTATATATTTTATGAAAGTTAAGAATCATGATTTATTTTAATTATTTTTCTTATGTGAATCAAGATTAAGATTTGATGTTGTATGATATATTAAAACTAAAATCAACTTAAATAAAAATTTAATATCTTTTTGTATAGTCAATTATTTTATATAAATGGATCAAATTTGAATATAAATTTAAAGTCACAAGCTTAAAAATCTCGTTTTACTACTATTTTTGAAGGTTTAAACCACTATAAAGTGTTAGTTCAAGCTCACAATAATTTAGATTCAACAAGGAGTCAAACCTTAATTGGGCCTTCCTCTTAAAATTCTAGGTTGGTTCATGAACTAGAACTGTTGACGAGGGTCTATTCTAGTTTTGACCAATTCTGTTCGAGTTTGATTTGTGATTCAAAAAAGCCCTTTGGACAGGTCTACCCTTATAGTTTTGTCCTTCTAGTGTACTTGAAAACTTCCAAGGAGGTCATCTATCTTAAAATTTTCTTGAACCCAACATGTTTTACTCAGAGTTCTCCTAACTCCATAAATGAACAACCAAAAGTTATCTTATGCAATTGGTTCTAACTAAATATATATATATTATTAGTCATTCCCTGCACCATTTCATTTTAGATTCAATTCATTTATGCACACTTGTAATCCAGAGACTTGCCATCCTAAAACTCTATCAAGATCCACTTCTTCCCTAGGCATCTTGCCCTTACCTCGACATCCACTCTCCGTTTTTATCGAATTAAATCCTTACATGTATATTATCAGCCATTTGGGACTCAATTCATTTATACACTCTTGTAAAGTAGAGACTTATCATTTTAAAACTCTGCCAAGAGTCGCTATTTTCAAGCATCTTGCTCTTATTCCGACATCCACTCTCCACTCTTATCAGACTTCTTCTTTGAGCCAAGCTGTCATATACTCACCAGCTTCCACCCTGGTGTCTACTCATTTTTCACTTCTCTGGACCAGATTATTACATGCCCATCAACTTTCGCATAATTCTTTCTCGAACCATGCATCTATTGAAGGGAATCTTGCTCTAATACCATTCATAAAGATCCAAATCTAAATTACATGAGAAATTATTCGTTTTGATCCTCACTAACATCATCATTTTGTCTGGTCGGTAGATTCGAGAACTTTCTAGGAGGTCATTCATCCTGAAATTTTATTGAACCCAACACGTTTAGTTTTAGACTTTTCCTGGCTCCATCCATAGTGAAGTAACTAAAAGACACCTAATGTGATTGGTTTTAACTCTTAATATATATAGCATAGTTCCTATCCCATTTTGATGAGAAATCCAATTGTTACTCAAAAAATTACTACTATTCACAATTAGAGGTGGAATTAAATTTATCCACATGATTTAAAAGCCAACTCAAGATGTTAATAGTAATTCACTTAGACGCTTATAAATACATTAAATTCACAATCACTTTTGCAATAGGAGATGAGGTTTTACAAATCCACCCACTCATAGCTCGGATGTCCTCGCCGGAGTCATAGAAACTATAGTCCAATATTCCAGAATCCTAACCTAAAGATGGCTTATATAAGCTCGTACAGATTCTAGAGGTGGCTTCTAATAATTTTCCGCAATATAGCATTTCGAAGCATAGATCATTTAGTTTCAAACCCCGGCCAGGAGGTTGCTCTAACAGTATTTATAAAGAAGTAGAGGCAAAACTAAACCTGTTTATGTGGTCCATGTTCAAGTAGTAACTATCAAACCTAGGAAATCTGTAATTTCTTTTCAATGTGACATGGGGTGTTTCAGTTACATATCTATTATTATACCATAGCACATGAAATCAAATTGGGCCCTATAAAAATACAAGAATGAATATGTCCACATAGAAACATGACATTTTCATCAATTTTCCTTTTCTTTTTCCTGCTCAAAGTATAAGGGTACAATCTTACTATCAGACCTAGGAAATCCCAAAATTGTGCACTATCTTTAGCCAAAAAAGGTTACATAATTAAAAAGAAAAATGAAATGTTTTGGATCGTATTTTAGGATATAAATTGATAATGTTTTTTTTTTTTGTCTCTTCCATAACTTTTTGGTACCTCGATTTGTAAAACTTGTCATATGACTCAAAATTGTCCTCTATAATATGTTTATATATATATATATATATATATATATATATATATATATATATATATTTCTCTTGGTATTTTGCTATTTTGGTCAGGGTATGAACTTGGACTTTGGATTTATTTACTCTTCAAATTCATCGAATTAATAAAAAATAAATGTATTGAATTACTCAAAAAACACCCAATCGGAGTCATCCTGTCTATTAATTTTGGGAGGTGTGTAAATATTTTTATTCTACTAAATTAAATGATGTTTTAGTAATAAATGTGAGTTTTAATAATAAATTATGGTTGTTGAAGTTAAATCCAACATCAAAACAACAAGAAGATTGAGCTGGAGCAAGCTCATTCACTCCCTCAAAAATTCTAATTTTAGGGATACCAATAAGGTAGCTGCACATGCATAACATTTTGCAACTAGCTTCCCAATATATTCTATCAGAAGAACAAAAAAAATAAAAATAACAATGTTATTCTCCAAAAGGATCATCCTAAAATTGTTATGTGGTGTAAATTTATGATTTTGAAAAAATAATTCTATAAGAAGAGTATATTTGTGAGTATGAAAAAATAATTCCGTAAAAGAAATATATTTCTAAATATGAGAAAATAATTCTATAATAAGGGTATATTTATAATTATTAAAAAATAACTTCATATGAAGATTATATTTATAAGTACGAAAAAAAACCACAGAAAAAAAGTATGTTTATTAATATGGAAAAATAACTCTACAATAGTATATTCTTTAATACGAGAAAACAACACCATAACATAGGTATATTTATAAATATTATAAAATAATCCCGTAAGTGATATATTTGTGAGTATGAGAAAACAACATCGTAAATGGAGTATATTTATAAATATGAGAAAATAACCTCCTAAAAATGGTAATAATTTATAGTTGAATGGTATGTTTGTCCTTGCCCAAACTTTCTAATAAAATAATTTTAAATAGTTTTAGATTACATTAATTATCTATATCCAGAATCATATTAAATTGTTTCAAACTGAAGAACCGAAACTAGAATTGATTTCAAGAGTTTTTTATTTAACATTATTTATAGATATATCATGTGATATACTTATTTTGACATGTAGAATGCGGTATTCATTTTTATACAAAAATATTAGTTAATATACACTTTCATGTTTATTATATAATTTAATTATTAATTTAATAACTTATTTAATTAAATAATGATCCTAATTTTAAAAAATATAAATTTAGTTATATATTTAATATTATATTGACTAATAAACTAATTTTTTAATTATAAACTAATTTTTTAATTATAAAATAATTTTAATTCTAAAAAATAACATGTTGATATTTTTAGTTTAAAGTTAAATATATATTCTAAAACCTTTTGGTTAAAATCTCCAAAATTTTAATCATTCCATTACCAAATCAAACCGAACCATCAGTCGAAAGTTTCGAATTTTCAGACTAAATGGTCCCAAAAAACTTGAGACCTTACCACCTTAAACTAATTAGACTGAGATTTTTATGGGACGAAATGGAATTTAATTATGAAATTCTCTAAGGTTTGAAATAGTAATGGAGATTTAACAATTTCTGAACTACCCTAAACTAATTAGACACAAACATTATCCATCCTTATAAAAAATGGTAAGAAATATGAAATTATAAATTTGGATTATATTTATTTAGAGGGTTAAGTCATATGATCTTGTAGGATATGAAATTATAAATTTAAGCTTATTTAAATTGTACCTAGACAACATATATATATATCAAATAAAGATTAAAAAAAGGATAACCTCTCTTTTAATATTAGTATAATATTTATTTTTAATAATAAAATTATTTTGTATGTCATTTACCATTAAATTAACTATTAGAATACTCTTAAAAAAGTTATAATTCTACTTTACAAATTATTTTATTTTATTCTTAATAAAATTAAAAAATATTATACTAATTTTATTTAACATAAATTCAAAGTATTTAGTTATATGCTAAATCACTTAATAAGTGATTTTGTTATTAAAAAAGAGTATTATATTAATATTAAATTATAAAAATTTAAAAATATTAACCTATAAAATAATGAAAAATTATAAGAAAATCAAATCACATGGTACTTTTTTGTTACGAAAAAACATGAATACCAGTAAGTATAAAATCGTCAAATCATATTACACCTTTTTTTATATTTTTCTTAAAAAAATTTATTAAAAAGACTTTAAAATAGTTTGTAGGCGACTAATTTAAATCTCTCAACATTTATACCGTCCGTAAACGGCTAATTTAAAGAATTATTGATCTATTAAAGTTAACAGAAATCATAACAATTCCGATTAATGCCTATTATCGTATTAGTCGGAGGTGAGTAATTTATTAAATATGAGTAATTTTAATTATTTTTTTTCCTATGTGGAGAAAAATGAAAATGAATAGAAAGCGACCGTCAGGGAATTGGGCCATTTTGGGTCAGACCTCAGAACTTGCTCAACATGGATATCAATCAATTGCTAGAGACCCTCAACTATGATTTTTGCAAAACTACTGTTTACTGTTATTGAAATTTATAATTTATGTCCAAATCATGTCAAATTTAGTTTAAAAAATTAAAAATTCACTCGTCGGTATTCAATTTTTTGTTAAATTTACGGTTTTTTTTGTCTAATTTGTACTGTGTTAAAAAATGAAAAATATAATATTTTATTTTTTAAAATTTTACAGTTTTAGTTGATCGTTGATTTTTTAATCTTTTTGAATAAAAAAATTAAAAAATAACTAAAAATGACTAAAAAATGATCAGAAAATAAACACACTGTAAATTAAAAAATTAAGAAACTAATACTTTTAAAAAAAGATTTACACATTAAAGATGACATTTTTTTTAGTTTTAGTAATATTTATTAAAAAAATCCATAAGAAATTATTGTTTTGTTCTTAAAATAGCTCCAACAATTTTACTAAATATAAATAAATAACAAAAGTCATATAAAATAAAATTTTAAAAATGCATTCCAAAAGAAAATGAAGAAAAAGAAATTAAGATAAAAAAAGAAGAAGCTCTACACCCATTGAAGAATTGTATAGGCCAATCCCAAAATAAAATAGCTTTGATGACCTATTCTAGTGGGCTTAATGAAGCCCAAGTCATTAAAGTAAAAACAACAAAAATATAGCAGCAAATGACAATACGTTAAAGTAGAAAAAGAAACATCAATAAGTATTGCAACAATATAGCAGCATAATCGTAAAATACATGAGTTGTGTAGATTTTACAAAACATAAAAATAAAATTTTTTTAAGATATATACTAAATATAAAATGAGTTTATTTTAGGTATATAATACTTTAATTCTTACCGAATTTTTTCATTTTAAATTTTAAAATTATTTTTTATATTTTCTTTTTATATTAATGTGGACACGATACATATTATCCTTTACCAATGGATATTAGAAAAAAAATACGAGTTACATAAACTTTGATGTAACGAGCATTCTCATACCGAAGGATACTAACTTTTCAAATTTTATATTTAAATAATATCAAATCAAATTAAAATTAAAATGAAGCGAATATGAATAGAGATTCGATATCAAATTTATTTTGAGTATATAAAGGGTAATATCAAAGTATATTACGGGTATATTCAACTTAAATTAAAATAAATTTATAAACTTAATAGTATATAGTACATTCTGATTATATTGGGAGTATATAATAAGTATCTACTATCATTTCTAAATTCATTAGAACCTATATATTTGTTGTGCAAAGATTATAGATTATAATAAATAATTTTAACCACTTATAATAGCTATTAACTAATTATAAAAACTATTCAGTTACACAATTTTTAATTCACGAAATCAAGTCATGAGATTCAATATAAAAACTATTGCTATTAAATTTCCTTTACATCAAAGTTCATATATCTCATATTTTCTTCCAATATCCATTATGGTCAAGAAAAATAGATATTCTATATATAATATAATATAACATAATATATAAAAAATAATCTTAAGAATCTGAATATAGAAAAGCAATGTGAATCATAGTATCATATATCTAAAATAAACTCGTTATATAGTTAATATATACTTTTCATTGTATACTTTATAAATTATTTTATATTTCTTAGAAAATAATTTTTCTGAATAATGTATAATTGGTTTATTTCTTTTACATATCTATATCATATAATCATCAATGTACAAAAACTTTTACAGGTCATATATCAAGCACACACAATATAAATACATTTTTACAAAATCTGTAAAATATATATTTATGATGTACTGATATATACTATTTTCTGCAAAATAGATCTAAATACTTAGTTTTTGTAGATCTGAGTTTTAAAATTGAATAATCATCTTTTATAACTTCAAAATACTTAAGAAATTATATAATGTAGTCATTTTTAAGCATTTTAATATAATAAAACTTAAAGTAACATAAAATCAGCTAAATATATATGCCTAAGTATCACTATTATCTAACTCTTTATTTTGGTTGTCTGTTTCCGAATCAAGTTCTAATTCATCATCACTGCTGCCAGTTTCATCTTCAAGTTCTATTAACCCACCGGCCATATCATTCAAAAAAGTCAAATCTTTGTGTAACTATTCCGAAATATAAACGTCCAATTGATACTCCTAAAATGGTGGTATTAGACCTGATGGAGTTTTAGATGATGAATTTAGAACATCCACACTAGATCTTGCTTTTATTTTGCAAATAGCCCAGTCACTTTTGTCCTGATGCAAGCTCGGATATGTGTAAGAAAATATACATGATTTACATGAACTGCAAGTATAAATGGTTCAAATCGATTAAACTTGCGCTTATGGTGTACATCGACAAGTTTGCACTCAGTATGAACCTTTGTATCCAATTCAGTGTCGGGTCAAACACTCGCACTTGAATAGTACGGTCTTCTTAATTGGCAATCCCGAATACTCCAATTGTACAACTTCTAACAGTCGACCATAATAATCGTTCTCATCCATATTGCAACTCGAACCTCGTAGCATACTCTGCTGTTCATTGTTGATCTACCTGATTTGTGTCCAACCGTGCGGTATCTAAATCGGTTAATAAAATACCCCGGATATGTCAGGACTAATCTAAAAGGACCCCTCGATAGATTCTTTATTAGCTAGTTCATTTTTTATCA
Organism: Ricinus communis; assembly: GCF_019578655.1. NCBI lineage: Eukaryota > Viridiplantae > Streptophyta > Magnoliopsida > Malpighiales > Euphorbiaceae > Ricinus > Ricinus communis. Next base: position 14,984,486 of record NC_063259.1, on the reverse strand, counting down.
CTTGCTAATAATTGAAGGGCATTTGCAATTCTTATTGCATTGGATTAGAAGCTTAGCTATATTATAAAGTAAATGTAAAAATAAACTTAGATGAGTTTTAAATTAATTTGCAAATTCATTTTCAAGTTTAGCATCCACTTGTTGATTGGACATGTTTAGTTGCTTCATTTTTAATTGTTCGATATGCAATCTTTCACAGTTATAATTGCAATTAGTAAATAAGAAATAAAAAAATGAAAGCCAATAATTTATTTAAGGTGAGTCCCTTAACTTGTTGTATAATTTATTTAAGGTGAAGGAAAGCCGTCTTCATGAGGCCTCAACGATCCAATGACAATTGAATTTTACACTTAGTTTTATTTTAGTCGCAATAATTTAATTTTTTTCATTTAAGCCATCCAACTTTAATTTTGTTTCAATCGCAAATAAAAGATTGACACATGACAAAAACAACAAATAAGAAAAGTATAATTAAGAAAGAAAAATGTAACATGTGAGCTTTTTATTGGCAAGGTGACTAAATTATAACTAAATTAAAGTTAAATGACATAAATGAAACAAATAAAAATTTTGTGACCAAAATAAAACTAAGTGCAAAGTTTAATGACCATTTATATTATTATCCCTTATTTTTTTAGCTTTCGAGGGTACCTCTCACAAGGATACATCCATCTATATTGCACTCACCCAATAATTCTCGCTTCATAAGCCAGATGGACTGATAAATGTTCCATGGAATCAAAGAAGCTTGGAAGAAAAATTATTTCCAACTTACATAGAACAACATGAATGTCTCTCTCCAATTGAAACATATCATCAGTACTTATGGCATTAGCTGTCAGTCCTTTAAAGAACAAACTAAGTTTGGTAAGGGCCTTCTACACATTTGTAGGGAGTAATTCACAGAAAGCAATTGGAATTAACCTTTGCATAAATACATGACAATCATGGCTTTTCATCCTAAACAACTTCAGCTTCTGCATGTCAACACACCAAGCCATATTATACATATAACTATCAGAAAATCTAAGATTCTTATCCTAGTAACACAGTACTTTCTTTGCACGCTTGTCAAGCGTGTAACTCATTTTTTGATATTTTTCTGTTGCATCACACTTCAATTCAAGCTGCCAATAATAATCATTAAGCCCCTTTCTAGACTTATAAATGTCTTTACTTTTTCCTGAAATATTCATTATAGTGCTGAAGACATTATCAGACACATTCTTCTCTATATGCATGACATTCAAATTGTGGCAAATCATATTGAAACTCCAATAGGGCAAATCCCAAAAAAAATGCTTCTTTTCTTCCAACCGCATGTTTTACATATTAGGTCATTAACTTCTTCTATACCATGTTCCGTAACCATTTTAAGTCCTAAATCCTCTAATTCTTGCAAAATCTCATGCCCAAATTGAACGGGCGGAGGTTCTATCACAACTATCTTATTATTAGTGAAAGCAGTTTTATTCCTACAAAATGGATGATCAGCCAACAAAAACTTCTGATGGTTATTAAACCATGATTTTTCTCTACTGACCTTAAGAGTAAAAACTTTAGAGTTGTCCATGCAATATGGACATGCTAACCGTTCAGCAGTTCCCCAACCCGACAATGTCGAGTATGTAGGAAGTCACTAATAGTCCACATCAATGCAGCTCACATCTGAAAGTTCTATCTCCATAAATATCATAAGTACATACACCTACCTCCCATAGTTGTTTCAACTTTACAATTAGTGGTCATAAGAATACATCGAGCTTATCTTATGGATTTCTCAAGCCCGGAACTAATACAAACAAAAACATGTATTGTTCCTTCATACATAACCATATAGGCAGATTATATAGGATCACAATTACTGGTCATGAAGAGTACTGCTCCCCTGACTGACCAAATGGTTGAAAACTGTCCGTGCAAAGACCTAGTTTAACATTCTGACTTTCAGCTTCAAAAGTTGGATGCGTCTTATTGAAATGCTTGCAAGCAAGTGAATTAGACAGATGTCGCATAACTCCATCTTCAACCTCATACTTTGCATTTCACCTTATATCCTTTACAGTAGCATTTGATGCATACATTCTCTGCAATCTAGGAATCAGAGGAAAATAATATATTTTTTTGTATTCTAAAACTTTTTTTCTGTATTTTATCTAAGCCTTGATCTAGTTTTTTAGACCTTGGATAGCCACAAATCTTATAACTCATTAAGTTAATATCTTCAGCCCAATAAATCATACACCTATTGAAACAATAATCGATCTTTTCTACTAGTAGATCCATACCACAAAGTAAGTTCTTAGTACTTTAGAAGTTATTAGTCACCACATTATTTTCATGCACTACCTCTTTTATTAATTCACACATCTCATCAAAGCATCTTTCTTACATGTAATTCTCTAACTTCATGCTCATTAGTCTAGCAATGAGAGATAACTGTGAATGCCTTTTACAAACGGGCCACAAGTCTTGATCTTCTCCCTTTAGCATGTCATAAAACTTTTGTGCTTTAGCATTAAGGGGTTCCTCCATATCATTGACATTAAAATCAGGACCGGCTACATCCATAACCATCGTCTGATATGGATCAAATGATTCTTCTCTCACAACACCACTTGTATCATCGATTTTAGAAATATTGTCAACCGTAACTATCCTTTCACCTTGATATGTCTACACATAGTAGTAGGTACAAATCCATACTTTGCCACATGGTATCCGATTGTATCTAGGTCATGGAAAATCTCGTTTTGACCCTTTCGGTGATTACATGACACATAATCTCGTCCTTATCCATATAGCTAGGTTGCCTAGAGGCAAAATGAATAAGCTTTTCGTGGAAATCCAAAAAATCTTAGTACATAATGCTCTTGTAAACCTAAAATACATTCAAGAACTATTTGAACTCATTTTTACTTGATAAATTGGGCATAATATTTTTAAATATTACTTATTATTTGTTTAATATTGTGAACATAAAGTGAAATTCTCCAAATGCTAAATTCTTACATTCTTGTAACTCAAGTGTTCATTTCAAAGTTAGGGACCTATGCCATTCAAAAATACGCCGTCCATACAACTGTTGCACGTTTATCTGCACATTTATAGAAATTTTATCAGTATCTCCCTCCAGTTCTCCAAGTGCAGGAAATGGAATATATGTTATTGCATATTCCAATATGCACATGAAAAATAAAAGGGAGATACTGTCAACTAATCTACATATGCAACAGATAAACGTGAAACAAAGTCTTTTTATGAGTAACACATTTTTAAGATTTCCACACTGGACAATTCAGTGATCTCACACTCTTTAGTGAGAAAGACAGCGAACAACGATCTACGGGTTACGCATATAAGAATATTCTTTTATTCTAAAAAATATTAAACTTATTAAGCTTTAGATATTAATTATAGTTTTATTAAAATTTTTATTTTTATTTTTAAGGATATTCTTTTACTCCTAAGATTCTACTGAAAATTTGGGGAGAGTCTCTCCTATAATATAGACATACCATCCATAAAAGGGGTCCAGTTCCTAAATAAAAAATATTCCAAAATATAGCCACAAACACAATACACATCCACAATCTATTTTAAATTACTTTTTCATCACTAATTAAACATACTAATCAATTTAAAATACTAATATAGAGCAATTTAGCATTTATGTCATTGAAACATATTAATCAATTAAACATTACCAATATATAGCAATTTAACATATATTTAACATACTAAGCTATTTATTAACTTATTCTATAAATTTAAAAATAAATATACATACTGCTTGCTAATTCCCGTACGCGTCTTCTTATAAATAAAATATGAAATAATTAATATATAAATCTAAATAATATTATTGTCATGACCCCATCCATGGGCCCGTGACTGGCACTAGGGAATGGGTAGGCGTAAGGCCACCGAATCCCGTAGTAAGCCTGACACTCACAACTCAAACAAATCTCAACTCAAATTTTACTATTATTAATATCACAATTTACAGTAACATTAAATTTTACACAATTAAATCGGCCTGCCCGAAGAATTAGGCGAGACCCGAAACTCATAAAATTTACAACTGATACATCTATTATTACTACTGCGGAGAATCTAAGATTTACCAATTTACATACCAAATCAAATACATCACCCGATGATGAAGGAGTCGGGTTACTGAATAAGAGTCGCGGGAAGGCTAACAATCACGAATCTGAAAAACAGTAAATAGAGACTGTCAGTCTCGATAGTGAGCTAAAATCATATATCTAAAACAGTTTCAAACATCTCAATAATTAATTTTTAAAATAGTTAATAAATCATACTAACCATACGTGTCATGCCATACTTACCCAAAAATAATTCCACATGCAACGGGACGGAGTACTTCAGTAGAACTCTAATCCCAACTCTAACATCTCGATTTATTTCAACACTTATGTCTCGACTAACCTCAACTCTAACATCTCAATCTCTCATTCCAACAGGACTGGCGCCCAGAGAGCAAGCTCGATCAGGGACCTTACCTCCAGTCCGGTCACTTAACTCTCAGCCTTAGCCTTTCGGCTCTCTTATCCAATAAGACTCGCACCCAGAGAGCAAGCTCGATCAGGGACCTTACCTCCAGTCTAGTCACTTAAATTTCCAAATAAGCCGGCGCCCAGAGAGCATTGCTCGATCAGGGACCTTTACTCCGGCAACCACACTCAACTAAGCCTAGAGAGTGATGTTTGACCAGGGCAGGTCCTAATCTTTCTTTCTTAAAATTTTACCTATTTACCCTTTCCCTATCTCTCTCAGATTTATATTGGAACACTTATCCAACTCCTATGTTCTACTGCCGTCCCATCCCGAGTCATCATGCAATATTAAAATTTGTGATTAAGGAAGAACATATTTAAATAGTCATTAAAAACATCATGCAAATAATAATAATAATAATTAAATGAATAATTGAAATTGCAAATGAACAGTCACAATAGCAAATCAAATTTTATGCATGACACGTGCATAAGCGATATATGACTTTAACTCATAGATTTGGCGACCTCCTAACTCTGCTCCGATGCCTCGGTTGGAGCGAGCCAAACAAACGGACTATCTAGTCATGGAAAATAATTTATCAAAACACTGAAACAATCGATCATTAATCCTAGGTCTAGACTCCTAGGATTGACTGTCTAAGAATCTCGACTCGGCAGAACCTCCCCTACAACACGGACATTACCCCCCGTAAAAATGGGTCTAGGACCTGCCAAAAAAACGCTTCAAATATTCAACAATTCAAACAACGGGAGTCGGGTCCCCAAACTTCACTATTTTCCCGACTCCGCCACACAATACAAAACACGAGGCAGGTAAACTGACAAACAATTACTTTTCACTCACAAATATTAAATACTCAACATAAAATAATAAGCATAAATTTAAAATCAAAGGATTTCCAAGATCAGCGGCCAGAGAAAATTACCGAGAAGCTCGATCGCTCGGTCGACTCGCCTCCGGCCACCAGAGTCCGATCGACGATCCGAACACACCATTAGACTCACAACGACGCGCTGATGATGATCCCCGCTTTTGATTTTCCGATCTGACACCCGATCGTCCGGAGAGATTTACGGACGATCTCGGCCGTCGATTTGCAAACGAAGCCCGATCGCCACAAAACCGGTGCCATTGCGAAGCTTGAGCTGAAGAGAGTCGGGATATGTCCTCTGATCGCCCATCCTTCGCCGGAGCTCGCCGGAAAAATCCAAAAACCTCGGCTGCCTCCATTTTCTCTCTCCAACGCGAATCTCTGTTTTCGGCCACCATTGTCGACACCGCCGCCGCCAAAACAAAGCTAAGGCCGAGAGGAGTCGATCGGCCAAGATCGGCCACCGGCCGGAAGTGCCGCAGAAGGAAGCTTCACCATCTTTCTCCTCGCTGCCATCGCCACGCTGCCGCCACGGCCACCAGCCCGGACAGACGGCCCGACTCCTTCCTCCGCGCGCTCCTCTCTCTCCCCCAACATCTCTCTCTCTTTTCTTCTTCTTCCCCGATTCCATTCCTTATTTCTTTCTTTCAATGTCGACATTAAGCCCCCAAACTTTTTCTTATCACAATTTGGTCCCTCAACTTTCTTAATTACTTACAATTCCATCCATCAAAATTTCAATTTAACCCCTAAACTTTTCTTTAGCATTTCAATTAAGCTCCTAACTATTTAATTTTGGCCAAATTAAAATTATGGAAAATACAAAATTATATAAATACCCCTGACCGACATATTTATTTACAAAAGTGCCAAACTCACAAATTTCTATTAGAACCCCATAAAAATAAAATTATACTTTTAATCCTTATTCCAAAATAAATTTCCAATTTAGTCCTAACACACAATTAAATTAAATAACCAATTTACTAATTATTTTTCAACTTAAAATTAAATGCCACTAGCCAATTAAAATACCAATTTCTCCAAAATTCTTTTATAAAAACATCTTTTACAATTTCTACCAAAATTTTCCAATGTATATAAATTTATTTATACATATACATATACATTGGGAAAAAATTAGAATAACCAAAAATATAATCTACCCTTCAAATAATTTACTTAATTAATTCTTAACATTTTAAACTAATTGAGTATAGAAAAATAACAAATTCAATTGACTAATATTAAAATTTTCATTAAATCATTTCAAATTAAACCAAATAAAAATAAAATAAAATAAAATAAATAAATAAATACTCATTATTAAATATATAAAAATCCCGGGTATTACAATTATATACTAAATAATAATTTAAATAATCAAAACAAAACAAACAAATAATAATAATAATAATAATAATAATAATAATAAACCAAATAATACTAAATTAATAATATAATAATAATAATAATAATTAATCAAATAATAAAATACTAAAAAATAATTAAAAAACTAAAAAACCCTAATAAGCTTAAACAAAAAAATAACTAATAAAAAATTACATTACAAACATCTATAATTAAGAAAATAATAAACTCTACATATAATTAACTTAAAATTAATATAAAATAAATTACAAAAAATAATATAGATAAAGTAAACAACCTAACATAATTTTAATTGAAATATATATTAACCAAATTAGTACTTAAGAAAACATATATTAACTATAATAACTAATATATATTAACTATAGTAAATAATATATATTAACTAAATTAAAAATTAAGAAAATAAATAAAAAATATCTTAATGCTGAAATTGTGGTGAAGGAGGGCGACACTAGGAGGGTGGCGATTCTTCTAGACAATGGAGGAGGTGGCGGCGGAGAGGGGGTGACGGCGGCGACGAGTTGGAGGCACGATGCCGGCACGGGAGGGGGAGGCGAGGGTAGAGAGGGAGAAGAAAGGAGAGGGAGACGATAAGAGAGGAGGAAAAGAGAGAAAGGCGGGAGGGAAGCTGTTTATATAGGTTAAAAATTTTGCGACGATGTGTCCGTTGCTAAATTTTAGAGTTACAGCTTCTTACAAAGGAAACAACAACATTTTATTTACATAATTTTGCGATGGATGTGTTCGTCGCTAATTGTTAGGGGTAAAACTTTTCCTAAAAGAAATGACATCGTATCAATTAATTACTTTAACGACAGACACGTTGCTGTTGCTATTTGATAAAATCAACAACGACATCACGTTTGTTGCTAAAGTGGAGAGTTGAGCGGCAACTATTTCCGGCGCTATATGTTTGTATAGCAGGACAACTGTTCGCACCAAGAATTAATGACATAACCTTTGTCACTATATTGAGCGCCAAACATTGGCGCCATAAGCTAGCGACGGATGTATAGCCATCACTGTCTTGTTATCGTGAATCTGTCACTAAATTAAGCACCAAGCATTGGCGCCATTAATTAGCAACGACTTTTCTGATGTCGGTAAATTACCGTCGTAAATCTGTACATATATTGTCGCCAAATACATTACAAGATAGACATTGCAATTTTATTATTACTTTGTCGATATTTAGCAACGGATAAAGTTGTCGCTAAATGTAGGATTTCTTGTAATGAGTTATATTGGTATTGTGTGTCATATCATCTATTATTGTATTACGGTTTAACCTCTCCACTTGAAAAGCTTCCTTGTTAAACCTTTCCACTTGGATAGCTTCCTTGTTAAGTCTCTCCACATAGTCTTTCAAGCTTTCCCTTTCACCTTGAGCATATTTTTTGAGATCACTGGTCCTTTTCTTTGGACGTACACTAGTAATAAAGCGTGCTCGAAATGTTGAGGCTAATTGCTTGATATCTTGCATAGACTCCTCGACCAAGCTTTGATACCACTTCTGAGCAGCATCTTTCAATGTGATAAGGAGAACTCTGCATATAATAGAATCTGACACATCCTACAATCCCATTTTGATTTGGAAATTTGAGACATGGCTCTCAAGATCTCCTAAACCATTGTATGAGTCTAGAACTGGCATTTTGAAACCCACAAGGAATCTAGCCATGAGGATGTTTTTTGCTAACATGTTCCCTATTGAGGAGATGTCTTCCCTCAAACACTTTATCCATTTTATCTATTGAAAAGCCTAAGATATTCTCTTGCTTATATTATCCTAAAAGGCTTGCCTCCATTGAGTATTATGGCTCCTTAAACTTTAGCCACCTGATCCCGTATTATTCGGTTTACTCTATTGTGCTACTCTACCAAAGGGTTGATCACCTGCGGTGTTACTCCTTTTTGGTGTTGGATCATGTTGTTTAAATTTATGATCCCTTGGTAAGATGGTAACTAGTTTTGATTGTTTTGTAAGATTTTGACAGTGTTGATGCATTGCCTACATCTAGGCATTATATTAAGTTATAATTGTCAATAAAAGAAGAATCATCGGGTCAAACCATTAGCTGTCACTTAGGTAATTCCTCTTATTATGTATTTTCTTGTATTGGTTATTCCTTATATAGATACACAGATAGCTAGGTTTTCCTTATATAGTTGTTAGCTCTCTATGTATATAACTAACATGTAATACGTAATGAGATAGACACATCTTTCTTCTTTTCTTCAATCTTGACATGGTATCAAAGCCTGGTTGAGAAAATTATTAAATTTGTTTCTTTGCTACAGCTATTTTATAAATTCTTTTGAGAATTTCTTTCTCAAACATCCTTTAGAGGATTCGATATGGATGCAACTAAGAGTGAATCCATCTCTATCAAACTTAATGGCAAAAATTATGCTCTTTGGGAATTTCAGTTTCAGATTTTTGTTGAAGGAAAAGGACTTTCTACCATTCTTGATGGGTCTCAAAAAGTAGAAGGTGATGCAGAAGAAAAACGCTAATGGAAGACAAAGAATGCTCAAGTTATTACCTGGATATTAAACTCAAATGAACTTGATATTGCATTAAGTTTGAGGTGCTTCAAAACAGCTACTGCAATGTGGAATCATCTTAAAGGAGTATATTCTCAAGTAAACCAAGCAAGGCAATTTGAAATTGAATATGAACTAGCAAGTATCAGTGAAGAGGGCAGAGATATTCGAAGTTTCTATGTTGAAATCATGAAATTGTGGACTGAACAAGATATGATCTCTTCTTGTTCAATCTCAGATACAACTTATGCAGAGATTAAGAAACAGAGAGACCATGGAAGGATTATGCATTTTCTCATGAAGCTTCGCCCTGAATTTGAGAGTGCGAGATCCATTTTAATTAATCGAGGTGATTTGACTATGGAATCTGTGCTTGGAGATCTGATCCGTGAAGAGTCAAGGTTGAATACACAAGCCCAATTATATACTAAATCAAAATCAACACTCATTGTAGACATTGTGATGAACTGGGGCATATTCAATCTCATTGCAAAAAGCGTAATATTTGTAATTATTGCAAGAAGACAGGCCATATAATTCTAGATTACAGATTATTGAAAAAGAAGCAAGGTTCATCTGTTTTTGTTACCATGAGCAATGATAAAGGAAAATCAACTCCTAATGAGAGTAATCTCACGCTACAAGTAGTACAAAAGATGATTCAAGAGACTCTGCAATCAGCTCTTCCAGGTGCTATTTCTTCCGCTTTTTCTGTTACCGGGTTATCAGGTAAAGAAATCAAATGGTTTCTTGATTCAACTGCCTTTAATCACATGTTTGGACAAAAACATGTCTTTCAAAACTTAAACCTTTATCATTTAAAATAAACCGTTGTTACTGCTAATGGAAGAGAATTACCAATTGAAGGGATTGGCACTATATGTTTGACCGATAAATCCAAAAATTCTATTTATTTGCCCAATGTTTTTTTGTTCCCCGATTAATTGCTAATTTGATCTCTGTTGGACAATTGACTGATCAAAATTGTTTGGTTTAATTTTCCTCTCTTAGATGTGATGTACAGGACCTTCGAACGAGTCAAGTGATCATGAAGAGGCATAAATAAGGACGCTTGTTTCATTTAGATTTGATAAATGAAAAGAGTTTTCCAGCATATCTCACAGTCTCATTCTACACTTCAACTGCTAATAATACTTGGAATCTATGGCATCGTCGTCTTGGTCATCCGCATGCTAGTAGGTTAGAATATATGTTCAAGTCTATTTTTTTCTTCCAAACAAATTGAATGTTAAGTCTGACTTCTTAAAAACTTGTCAAAGTTGTGTTCTTGGAAAATTTGCAAAGTTACCTTTTGCTTCCAGTACTACAGAAATTAATGAACCTTTTTATCTTATACATTGTGATTTATGGGGTCCTTTACCTGTTTTGTCAAGACTTGGGTATAAGTACTTTGTCCTATTCATTGATCAATATACACGTTTTACATGGGTATATTTCTTACGATCAAAATATGAATTGGCTAATATAGCAAAAATCTTTTTCACCATGATTGAAACACAATTTGACAAAACAATTAAAATATTTCGTTCGAATTTTTATGGAGAATTTTTTGCTTTAGATCTTATTAAGTTCTTTCATGAAAGAGGAACTGTAACTCAACAATCTTGTCCTGGGACACCAGAACAGAATGGAGTAGTAGAACGAAAGAATCACAATGTTGTGGAAATTGCTATAACTCTTTTACTTGAATCTTGTGTTCCTCCTCAATTTTTGGGTCGAAGCAGTGCATACTGCAGTTCATCTTATCAATTGCCAAACCACTTCCACACTGGGAAATTAGTCTCCATATTATTCTCTTTATCATAAGTCTCCAGATTACAGGCATCTTCGTATCTTTGGTTGTGTGTGTTTTGTCTTGCTTTCTCCACATGAACGAAATAAGCTGACTACAAAGGCTGCCAAATGTGTTTTTCTTGGTTATAGTGATACTAAAAAAGGCTATGTTTGTTATGATTTTCAAAATAAAAGAATGTGTGTCTCTCGCCATGTACTTTTCTTTGAAAATGTGTACTTTTATGGTTCCTCTTCTATGCCATCAGATTCTAGTTCGTCCGTTTCTTTTTTGTAAAATTTTTATGACTCTTTTCATAATGATCCAATCAATGATGATGAAGCAATTATTCAGCCTACTCTTGATTATGATCCGAAAGGTCCTCCTTCAACCTCTTCCATCACTGCTCCACCATAAAATTCACCACCCTTGAAAAGATCAAAGCGTTCAGACTTTGGGAGATCTCCTGATAGGTATACTTTATTTACTAATCTTAATTCTGTCAAGATTCCTTCTACCTTTAATTAGGCATCAGACCAAGCATGTTGGAGAAAAGCCATGGAAGACGAACTTGAGGCATTGGATGAAAATCATACATGGGATTTAGTTCCTCAACCATCAAACACTTATGTGATAGAAAGCAAATGGGTTTATACTATTAAGGTTAAAGCTGATGGTACCTTAGATAGATATAAAGCTCGTTTGGTGGCCCAAGGCTATGAACAGGAACATGGGATTGACTATGATGAAACATTTGCTCCTGTTGCTAAAATGAATTATTCACACCCTTCTAGCTATTGCATCTTGTAAGTAATGGCCATTGTATCAGTTATATGTGAAAAATACTTTCCTCCATGGAGACTTGAAAGAGACAGTTCATATGATGTGTCCTCCTGGATACTCTCTTGCTGATCGTAATCTAGTTTGTAAACTCAGTAAATCTCTATATGGTCTTAAGCAAGCGCCTCGAGCTTGGTTTGAGAAATCTTATTCTACTAGAGCTTAGTTTGAAAAATCTTATTCTACCATTTGTGCAGTTGGTTTTCAGTAGAGTCCTAATGATCCGTCTTTGTTTACTCGTCACTCTCATGCTGGTGTTGTGATATTGGTTCTTTATGTAGATGACATGGTTATTATAGGTAGTGATGAACAAGGAATTATAAATTTTAAGAAGCATCTCCATAATTCTTTTCATATGAAAGATCTCGGCGTTCTCACTTATTTTCTTTGCCTCGAAGTATCTTACTCTTCTAGTGGCATTCTTCTTACTCAATGCAAATACATTGATGACTTGCTGAAAATAGCCAATTTAACTGATAACAAAGTTTGCTCCAACCTCATGGAGCAAAACTTGAAATTGACATGTGAAGATGGAGCACTTATCTCGGATCCTACTTTGTACCGCCGGTTAGTAGGCAATCTTATTTATCTCACTATCACACGGCCCGATATCTCCTTTGCTGTACAGGTTGTAAGTCAATTTATTTCTCAACCTCGTTGGCATCATCTCTCAATTGTTCATCGTATTCTTCACTATATTAAGGGTACTTGTGACCGTGGCATATTTTTTCCTTCAAATAATTCTCCAACTTTGACAACATATGCCGATGCTGATTATGCTGGGTGTGTTGATACTCGGTGTTCCACAACAGGCTGGTATGTATTTTTGGGTGCTTCTCCTATTTCCTGGAAGTGTAAGAAGCAGGCGTGGGTGTCTAAATCATCGACAGAAGCTAAGTATCACTCAATGTCTTCCGTTAGTTCAGAGATTGTATGGCTTTAATGACTCCTTGCAAAACTAGGTGTTCCTTGCTCACAACCTATCACTCTTTTTGGAGACAATACTAGAGCTATAATCATTGCGACAAATCTAGTACAACATGAAAGGACTAAGCATATTGAGGTGGATTGCCACTACATTCGTGAATTGGTTCATGATAAAATTCTACATCTTGTCCATGTTTCTTCTCATGATCAAATTACCGATATATTCACTAAGATTATGTCTTCAGCTCGCCATGCATATCTTACTAGCAAATTGATGCTTGTTGATAACTATCATCAATTTGAGGGGGGATGTCAATAAGAGAAGAATCATCGGATCCAACCATTAGCTGTCACTTAGCTAATTCCTCTTATTATGTATTTCCTTGTATTGGTTATTCCTTGTATAGATACACAGATAGCTAGGTTTTCCTTATATAGTTGTTAGCTCTCTATGTATATAACTAACATGTAATACGTAATGAGATAGACACATATTTCTTCTTTTCTTCAATCTTGATAATAATGACATGGGGGGAAGGAGCTTGAATAGGTTGGGAGTTGCTGATTGGAGTCTCAGAGACTGTTGATAAATTTGAAGGTGTATGGAACTTGCATATATGAGTGTGCTGGGCCAAAGGGACCAATAGAGAACTAGGGGGGAATGGTGGGATTCCTAAATCAGAGTCGGCCTTGGCAGTCAAAGGAGGTAGGGAGACCACTAGAGGATTATCAAGTAGGGCCAATACAATTGGAAAATTCTAATAAGTGGTGTCTAGTATAGATTTAGTGGTACTAGTCATATATTTTATTGACTTGTAATAGCAATAAAGATGAAGAAATCACTAATGCAAATGGATTTATAGGTTGAGATGAGACTATGGGCTAAGACGCCCCTAGCTGCTCGAAATTGCCCATATCTGCTGCTGATGGGATGATTGATGGTGCAGGAGGTGTTAAAGTAGCATTAACTCCTCCTCTTGAAGGATCAACTAGTACTATGTCAGTCATAGTAAAAAACATATTTTTTTATAACTTTTTCCCACAGATGGCGCCACTTGATGCATCACCTATCATAATAATTCTCAAAGAAAGTATACTTATGAACAAGTAAATTAACGGAACACTAGAGATAGATCTCTTGAATCCATTCTGATACTTAAGTCAAATGTGTAGGAAACAAGATGTAAGTGTATAACGTCAAGGTGAATGTAATGTACCTCACATCATAGGACCTAACCTCTTTATATAGTATTAAGTTGGTCTTTTTCGTATAAGAATATGACTCATATCCTAGCAAATAGAAAGTTAGTCTTCTAGTTGGATTTTGCCTCTTTGTCCTGTTCAGATCTGATTCTCAGAAATGTAGGGATGAACATGTTATTCGGAATTCCTCATCTAGTTAGAAGTTCTTATCCTTTCTTGACTTGGATGTTGTTTCAATATTATTCCGTACTGTTCGGATCTCTTTATCATAGTTGGACTAGGTACATGTTATGTAGAGTTATTAATTACTGTAAAATATATATTTATATTCTATTATATTTATTTATTTTTATTATATATATGATAAATATTCTAAAATATATTTACTTTTATGTAGATATTGAATATATATATATATATATATATTGACAATTATAAAATTAGTTAATTAGTATAAATCTAATAATTAAATTGTTTCAATGTCAAAAAAAATTAGGAAATTATTCTTTATTTTTATTTAAAAATTCCCTAGAAAGCTGATATAATATTTTCTATAAGTAAACACGCCTTATATATTTGATTTTTTTATATATTTAATTTTTTTTTTTTTACATTTGAAAACTTGAAGATGTCTTCTAATTTTCTTAGTATAAGAAGTATTTCTAATTCTCCCATTTACATATCAATTAAAAGTCAAACTCTTTTTATTGCTCTATTGATTGATAGAATTTGATTACACTTTAATATTTTTATAATTTCTCCTTATTCTCACATCCAAATGATACAAGGATTTTTTTGCACAATAAACTAGATTTAAAATCACATGCTCAAAATTCATCTTTTACAATTTACAATATTTCTCAAAAAAAAAGGAGACCTAATATGTTGTCTTCTCTAATTTGAAAGTTGATTTTGGCAGTACAATATTTCTCATGCTATACCATTTAATCAAAATAAGCCATAAAATATAGAAGTAACTAAAATACAATAGAAACCCTATAGAAAACTTGAAAATGTTTCATTAATTTAAGAATCAGACGTAAATATTTCATGAGAAATATTTTATAAAATCAGATTGTGAGAATATATTTTTAATTTTGAAATTAAATTATAAGAGACGATGTATAAGTACTTTTTAGAGAGGTTTTTGGCTAGTGAAGAATAACTTTTCACTCAAAAACCTTACAGAAATTCAACAACAACTTCATCGTGGGAGCCTTTAGTAAGAGAATCCATGAGAACTAGAATAAGCCATGGAAGCCATCCATTGTTCAACTTCTTTTTTATTTGTGGGGAACTGTGATTCTGATTCGTAAACTTTGAGAATTTGCTATTAAGATCTGGTTTTGTAATGCGAAGATTGCTTTGGTTCTCTACGTGAGCCGGAGAATTATACCTGAGCTTTTATGGAACTAGAGGTTTGTTAATATATTAATATAATAGTTCAAATAAAAAATTATACATTAGTATGATGCCTATATATAAAAAAATATATAAAAGTATTTTGTAGTTTCACTATTTGACAATTTGGTGTATGTGGTTTTTTTTTCCAAACAATAAGAGGTGTGTGGTTATAAATCATTACAAAAAAAAAGATATTTCATTATTAAAAAATTTTAATTTGTAAGAATTTAGTCATCTTTACTCCGATCAGTTGTTATTATTATATTTCTTGTGTTTAATAATTTGTATTTAGACCTTAATAACTGAAAACGCTATTGTTTGACTGTTAAATCGATCGCATCGAATCAATGGCTTCTCAAACTATAATTTAACAGTCAAATAATGAAATTATAAGTTATTAAAGCTCCAAATTCATATTATCAAACATGAAAAATTTGATAATGATAATTGATCGAAATATAGATGGTTGAATCGTTATAAATCGAGACTTTTTAATAGTGAGACATTTTTTTGTCACGACACATAATTACATGCCTCTTTTTGTTAAAAAAAAAACATACTCTAAATTATCAAATGGTGAAACCACAAGATATTTTTTTATACAAATAAACATAGTCGATTTCTATAATTAATATACTTGGTAAACTAAAAAAATTATTAAAATATTGAGATTATTAAAAATAAAGTACATACATAAATTATAGATTAATGTACGCACAAAAAATGAAAACTATAAAATAATATAAAATTAATGTATTAAAAGTAAATTACATACACAAATTTAAATAAATTATTATATAAAATTAAAAAAATTGTCATAAAAATACAAGATAAATACTTAAGTTTTAACCCAAGTAATTGGCATAAAAAGAATCATATTATAAAATAATTTCATAAGAAATGCACATTGTTTTAACAGAAAATATAATTTTCATCTCATTACATTCTTTTAGCGATACATGTGTAAAGAAGATTTTTTTTATTTAATGAATTTTAATATTTTTTTAATTTGGTAACTTATCAAATATGAAATTTACTATTAATAATAAGCGTTAAAAAATAATAAACACTAACACTAATTTTAGTTAAAATTTATTGAGAAATTAATTTTATTTTTAAATAAGTTCATATAATTTATGCATTAAATAATAACTAGATCCATTTCAAATGAAATTATATTATATTTTAAATAATTTATAATAAAAGAATTCATAGAGATAGAACATATAAGAGAAAATGAAAAAGAAAATTAAACGAAATTATTCTTATGAAATATATTGCCTTAAGATTCTATTTCTTAATTATACCTATTTCGTTAAAATTTTATTTAGGATAAAATTTAAAAAATGATTTTGTGGTTTGAGGGATAAATGTAATTTTTGTATCAAATGAGTAATATATATTTAATTTTTCAATATTTTTTAAGTACAGTTAATGTTTTTCTCATTTTTTAGATCGTAAATATTAATAGAAACATAAATATTTGATAAAATAAGTATTTTTAATTAATTTAGCATCCAATTAGATATTTTGTGATCATAAAAAATTGTTAAATACATATATTTTTAATTTTAACCAAATTTAAGAAATAATATTTTTAAATAAAATTTTAATATATTTATAAATTCTTTGATATATGTTAGATGGTACATTGCTTCTAAATTCATAATTTAGCAATAGGTCATATTAAATACAGGTAAGACTATGTCAAAAATAATAAAAACATAAATATATATCTAAGAAATGCTAAGAAAATATAACATGTGATACTCCTTTATACAAAAAATATCTTCGTTTCTCAAGTAAAAAAGCATCAAACCATATTATAATTTTTTGAATTTTACTCTTTTGTTTATTTATAATAAATTTTACGAATTTAATGAATTACAATTATAAATGAACTTTCATTTCAATCAAACATATAAACTTTTAGATTTAAAAATAAATTCTACAAAATTAATCATTTCAACTAAAATGAGTGTAAGAAAAAAGATATATAAGCAATTAATATTTTTCTTCAAAATATTATTTGCAATAATTAATGATTATTTTCTAAATTCTATTAATTATTGAATAATATAATTATTAATTATTCAACAAGGAATGAAGTTGGTTTATGAAAATATAATTGTTAATTTTTTAACTATTAAATAATATGAACGACTATGCTTATGTCAAAATGTTTTATTTTATGTAATATTTTATAATATGATAAAAGCACAAAGTGAAATTTTTTTAAACTGACTAAGATAACTTCAAAATTAATCGGTAATTACTATTCTTATCTTATCTAATTTTATATGTAATTAATTCAGTTTTTTAATCCCAATAGAATTAATTAGTTATTAATCTAATTTAATTTAATCCTATAAGAAATTAATGTATTATTATATCACACCATATGTGTATGATGGAGTTCAAATAACTCAATATATTTTCTCGCAAAAATTAAAGACAAGAAGTCAGAAAAAAAAGTATGATACTTTTAATTTTATTTTTTAATATATTAATTCATGTGTTTATTATTATTATAATACTTCACTATTAGTAATATTGCAAGTGAATTATTTCATGTGGTTATTAGCACTAAGCTAATAACCATAGAATTAAGTTTATACCACCATTATTCATTTATATTTCAAATATTAATTTAATATAATTATTGCTTTGATCTGATCAAATAAATTCATACAAATTAATTATATAAATTATTATCATAATTTAATACTCACCATATTTAAAATAATTCTTTTATAACACAAAATTATATATTCTATTTTCTCTATTGTTACTTAATTATATTAACTATATTAATTTAATTATATATGAAAAGTTACATAGTTGAAGGTGATGTCATTGCTAAAGTTACAAAATCTAAATAAATAATTTTGTTGATTTTTAGTTGATGTACAGTTGATGTGTAATTGATTTTATGATTAGTATGGTTGATGTTTAGTTAATATTTGGTTAATTATAAGATATATAAAAAAATATTATTTTTTTGTACTATTATTTATTTTTCTTTTGAGTATCAATTTCTCTTTTTTTTTTTCTCTCTAATTTCTATCATAGCTTTTTTTATGTAAAATAAAAATATTGACTTTTTGAATTTCTTTAAAAATTTTGTTGGATTTTGCTCTATGTTATAAGTTCATTCTCATTTTCAAAAAAAAAAAGTTTATTCTTTTAAAAGCTTATATAAAAATAAATTATTTTGGTTTAAAATCTTTTAATTTTTAGACTAAATTATTATAGTTGATGTTTTGTTAATTTTTAGATTTATAAAGATTATCATCAATTTTTTTACTTGAATTCTTATTTACTGTTAAATTTGTTCCAAATATTAAAAATTTATTTATTTTATTCAAAAATTATGTTTATGTGTTAAAATATTAGAAATTAAATTTCAATTTCACATTAATAATACTTATCCTTTTTAGAAAAGAATAATAATTTCATCTTGTAGTTGAAGAAATTTTTTTATTAGTATAAATGAAGTTAAAGTACTGGCACAAAGTGAAAAAAAATATTATTAATATAAATTTTTAATATGATTTATGTTTAGTTGATTTTTAATATATTTAATTTGTGCATGTTTTTATAAATATATTTTTTCAGAAAATATAATTTTTAAGAATTTTCTTTCTAAGTAAAAATATAATTATTCTTATAAAAAGTGGTAGTTCTGTAAACTAGCCTGTATATAATGATATACTTTGATGGGCCAGATGTACATTAATTGGAATCAAGAAGTTGTGATCCTGTTATCATCGGTCAAAGAATACACTAATTAGGAATTCGTTATGATTAAGACTCATCAACAAGCCGGCCTAAATGCATGATTGCTCTTTTTGCAGGTATCCTTCTAACCATAACCAAACCAAATTTTATCATTGCTTTCTTTCTAATTTCTTTTTCTTAAAGTTTCTTAGTAAAGGTTCCAACACCTAACTTTAAAAAAAAAAAAAAATTATCATACTTAGATCCTGATTAGTTCGGCTAATCAATGCAGCTGGTAACTGGTGGCTGCAAGCTGATAGCTGATAGTTGATAAATTAAATTATCTTGTAAAATTTTATTACCGGTTGCCATTAATATGTTAAATAATTATTGATGGTATAATTCATCGTTAAATATATTCTATTTTATTAATATTATATTCAATGATATAAATTAATAAAAATAACTTATAATAATTAAAATATTATAATTAATTTCTTTTAGTTCAATTATATTTATTTGTTAAAAATATTTACAAAAATTATTTTAAAAGTAGAAATTTAAATTTAAATTCTATTAATAAATTTTTTTAGATTTTAAATACCATAATTATAAATATTATAATTATTTAACTATTAAAAATGATTTCAAAATAATAATTATTTATTATAAAATATTAATTAATATCAACTTAAAATAAGTTATTATTAATAAGCTTTAATAAAGATAATAATGTCCAAATAAATAAATAAAAATCAAATAAACTATCAGCTAATAAGAAAATGCTTTAAAATAGAACTGATACAATCAACAGCTGATTGGGACTAAATCAACTATCAGTTGCTGTTTCTTAAGTATTTACCAAATGGTTTAATGTAGTTGTTCAGTAAGAAACAACTATTAAATACATGAGACCTCTGAACTAAATACTCTCTTAATTTTCGATCGATCCCTTGAATTTAAAAATTATATAAAAGAGAAAGAAGTTATGCTATAACTTGGTGATAATTTTAAATATGTAATTAATCATTTATTCGCATTTTATCATACTGTTAATTTTTTTCATTATGAATAACAATGTGAATGAATTTATAAAAATATTTAATAAATCTTAATATTCTATATTAAAAATAAGGATACATGTTAAAATAACTTTATGTCTTGATTTATTAATCATATGTATAATTAATATATTATTCTTTAAAATTAAAAATTATTCTATAAAATTAATTTATTAATTAATATAATATTTATAATTATAATTATAAATGCTATTTTTAAAATTAAAATCATTGTGCTTATTAATTATTTAATTAATATAAAAATTATAAAATTTGCACATCAACTTAAATATTACGTGTAAAAAATAAATATACATATAAAAAAAATACTTAGACTCAAAAATAAATACATTATGCATGATGGCTTAGTAATCTCCAAGTCCAAATCCTTCCATGCAAGTACATGTTTTCTTTTAATGAATACCTCAATTATTAGAAAGTCTATCTACACCTTAAACAAAGAATGAAACAATTTACTAATAGAATCTTACTTTTTAAAATAAATTAATGGTGAGACTCATCCTTCAAGAACAACCATCATAGTATTAATTATAATAGCAAAAGCAATTATTAGTAATTAACCAAAATAATGTGATGATAGCATAGAATAGAAGTATAATGGGAAGTATTTGTTTCTTTTTTCTTTTAGAAAAAGTATAATGCAAAGTATGATTTGGTGATGATTCAAGATCCAAGTTCATCATTAATTTCATGATTTTTTTTTTATTTTATTCTATTAAGCTTCTGAATTTTATTTTATTCCATTATTTTTATTTTTAATTAAATTAAGGATTATTTACACATATTTTATCCAATTTTTGTTATATTATAGTTTTTATACTTTTGTTTCTGTTTTGATCAAGACTTTTGGATTCTCAATTAATGTAAAATAAAAATATAAGAATTTAATAAAATAAAATAAAAACTAAATGGTTTAATAAAATAAAATTGTAAAGTTTAAGGGCTTAAATGCATATTTTGCCATGATTTAATGCAAGGACTCAGATGACTGTCCATTTTAAGCTCATACCGGTGTACTTGCACAACAGTTGCGGGGTGGGAGGCATGCACATTGGACCCTCCTTTTACTCAAAACTATCCTGAATTTATTAGATTCTAGATTTTGCCCGGATTGTGTTACAATTGTTTATTTAGTTTGGTATTTTTACTTAAAAGAAGGTAAATAAATAAATATTTTATAATTTATTTTTCTATATTTCTATTATTTATTTTTAATA
The DNA here is from genome assembly GCF_019578655.1 of Ricinus communis. Classification (NCBI taxonomy): domain Eukaryota; kingdom Viridiplantae; phylum Streptophyta; class Magnoliopsida; order Malpighiales; family Euphorbiaceae; genus Ricinus; species Ricinus communis. The sequence continues at coordinate 14,962,940 of NC_063259.1, read as the reverse complement.
GTAAAACCATTTATTAAATGATTTCGTATATAATTAATTATATTTAACTTACGATAAATAGAATTAATATATATATATATATCTTAATTTTATTATAAATAAGATAAAATTATTTTTATACTTTTCTCTTTATTATTATTTTTGTGATAACTAAGAGGGAGAATCCAAAAACAAACAAAGCTAATAACAACTTGTCTAGGCCTAGAAACAGTTATCATGTCATCCTCGAGAATGCTAACCAGACTAACAGTAGGAACACAAATATCCCTCGCACCTCTCTCAAAATCCAAAGCAACATTAGATAACTAGTCGGCAACCATATTCCTCTCCCGAAAAACATGATAGATCTGGAAATCTCCAATGCTTGACATCATAAGATGACATGCAATGACCAAATTCAAATGTGGCCCGTGATAATTCTCCATCTTGATTAGCAAATTCACAATCAGCAATGAATCAACCTTAAGAATCGATTTGTGAAATCCTTTATGCATTGCCTATAGCTCTACTTCAACTGCAGTGCAATGTCCAATATTAACTAGAAATCCATATATCCAATCTTTAAAACAGTTTAAGAAAAGACCACATCCTCTTGCTCTCAACACTTGATCCCATCTCACAAGACAAAGGCTCTTAGTTCCCACCATTATTATTATTCCAAATGAACTACTGATAAAGTTTCTTTAAATGATCACAAACACGTTCGGGAATGGCTACAATCTGCATAACATAGTAAGGGATCATGGAGAGCATAAACCTGGCAAAAGTAATTTGGCCTACTAATGGCAATTGCTTCGCCATCCACCATGCCAACTCATCATTAACTCTATCAAATATTGGTGGGACTTACTTAATACCCTACCATAGATTGAGGGAGCTCTAAGATATATTCCCAAATCACATGTCAAATGAATACCTGAGATAGATTATAATTCCTTAGTAAGAGCAGCCTCTACATTTGAAGATATAAATAAGGGGTAAAATGCACTGCTGGCACTAAATCTTAGCCACTTATATCCACTTGGTACTAAACCTTCAATTTGTTTCATTTTGGTACCCCTCTTATTATTTTTGTTACTTCTGCCACTACCAATAAGGATTCCGACAGTTATTTGATGATGTGGCTATCGAATTTACATAAGACCACAGGCCTGTTGCCATATGTGTTGCTGACTCTTTTATTTTATTCTAGTCAGCAAATAAATAACCCTATTAAATATCAGCATGAACTAAATTAGTTGCCAAATCCAAATCCCACCCAGCTTTTTTTATCGACTCAATTAAAATCTTAATAAAATTATGCGTAGCTCTACAAGTATCTTTCAACACAGAATCAAAAACAATAGCAGACAATAAAAAATCACAAGAAGATGAATTCAAAATGAAATTACCATTTATCCACTTTTACAACTTAAAATTAGACCTTTCTATGTCACTCAGTTTCTTCCTTAACTCAAAAACTTCATCATCCTTTCTATCAATCTCTTCTTGTAAATGATCAGAAAGAGTCCCCGGTACTCTCAACTTGCTTTGATTTTCTTGTACTTAAGCTTCTAAGCGAGACCCAAATACCTAAATCAACATCAAGTCTAGATTTTTTACACATTATTCCCGTATAATTACTTTTTTAATCAGACAATCTTTGAAGATGTAAAACTAAAGCCTCATCAGCAGTTGTTATGCTCTCCTTGTTAAAAGGCAAATGGACAGTTTGTAGCTGTAAATATGAAGCTTCAACTGAAAAAATTGTTGCAAATATTAAAGAAATCAAAGTTTAAGTCGATTTATGGTTAGGAATGATGTCTTCGGAGGAGTCAATGAGAGATAAACCGTCATCATCAGCGGCAGCAATGGTGGTTTCTTCATTGGCGAAGAACTCGAAAGTTTTGGTCTTGAAAGCCAAGGCGAATTTTTGAAACATTTCAGAGACTGGTGGAGCTTTGGGTTATTTATTTACTGACTATAATAAAATAAAAGAGTCAGCAACACATGTGACAATAGGTTTGTGGTCTTTTGTAAATCCGGTAGCCACATCATCAAATAACTGCCAGAATTCTCATTGGTACTGGCAGAAGTAATAGAAATAATATAAGGGGTACCAAAATGAAATAAATTGAAGGTTTGGTACCAGCGAGGCATTTTACCCTATAAATAAGCTTGATTTCTGATCATTATTTAGTTGACTCAATGCTGCATAGAATTTATTCAAACACCATATTAATATTATTAAATAAAATTAATATTAAATATAAATAAAAAATAAATAAATAAAGAAAATTTCAATTTAATTGAAAATTTTCTTTCATTTTAAGAGTTTCATTTAAATTGAAAAGAAAAATATAGATATTTGAATCAACAGATTTGGATTCCTATATATACACTCATGTAGTACTTTTTTCCATTTTACAATATATAAGATCCATCTGTATAGATATCATCATCTACACTCAGAAAGTCGTATGCTTTGGAAGAAGCTTGTACAGTTTGGGAAGAGATTTTGATTGATAAAAAAGAAGAATCTACTTCAATCAATATGCCTTTAGGCACGGCCATACATAACATAGAAATCACATTTGGAAAGAGTGGATAATTAGCTAGAGCTGCAGGTAATGTTCAGGCTCAGCTCGTAAAAGGTTAATTGAGCTCGAGCTCCATAAGTTCTTATATCTTAGAGCTCGAGCTCAGCTTGTTGTAATTTTGATATATTAAAGCTCGACTCATAATTAGCTCGATACTACATATAAACGAGCTGAACTCGAGCTCGACTCATTATTTGCTTGATATATATATAAATGTACTAAACTCGGGCTCGGTTCGATTTCAAGCTTGCTAAGCAAGCTTGATTTTACCAAATATGTACCTGTGATTTTTGCAATTACAAATAAATTATACACAAAAGCAAAATATGCATATAAATTTAGAAACTAAAATAATTAAACCAAATTCTTGATAAAATTAAAGAGTTAAACAAACTCCATAGAATTCTATCTCAAATTTGTTCCAAATTTATTATAATTCGTTAAAGACTAGGGTGCAAACGAGCTGAGTCGAACTTTACAAGTTTTACATTAAGCATATTACATAAATATTTACTCATGTTAATTTATAATAGTTCTTATTCTAGTACATCTCCTTTATCAATTGGCCTATAGTACCTTTTATGTTAATTTATAGTAGTTCTTACTCTATCTACAAATTTTGTATTAAGCATATTGCAAAATATTTACTCATGCTTCATTAATTTATAAATGTATAACTATAATTTTTAAATATTTTTAAGCATTACATAATATATACTTGTTTATTCAACGCTAAAACTATATAACTTTATAGGAAAACAACGTATATTTTTAAGTATTTATATAATATATGCTTGTTTATTCAACACTAAACTACGCAGTTTTATAGGAAAACAATTGTAGTTTAGGTTGATTTAAGTTAACTATATTATACATCAAAACTATATTATTTTTATACATAGTTTTTATTTTATTATTCTACTTAAATTAGTTTAAGACAAAAAATAAATTGATGATAATTAAATACCAACTTGATTAACAATGTTATTAAACTAACACTTGTTTAAATAATACTAAAATTATTTAATTAGAGAATTTATAATTAAAATATAATTTGTTGGTATATATTGTTATTTTAATGTAATAAAAATTGAGTTTTTATGGTCTATTCATTTATTTTATTTATCTATTTTTATTTTTAATTAAAATATATTATTTTTAAGTTAATTATTTATTTAATGAGCTAATTCATGAGCTTCTAAATGAGCTAATACAGGAATTAGCTTGTGAGCTTCTTAAATGAGTCCACTTGCGAGTTCCTTAACGAACCAACTTGCAAGCTCAAAATGAGCTGAATACTATTAAACTCGAGCTTGACTCGTTTAATAAATGAACTTGAAAACTCAAGCTTAACTTGTTTATCCTAATGAATAAATTCAAATAAGCTTTTATCGAGTCGAGATCTGAGTAGGCTGTGAGTGCACTAATCGTACAAAGGCCAGTTGATGGTCCTTCCTGCACCATCCCTCTTTGATTTCTTTGATTTTTCCTTCAATAATCTATAAATATCATTTAAGTATTATTGATAGTGCCTATTAAATAAGTAAATGATCCAATTGATTTGTTCTACCTCATTTTTTTTTTCTAAAGAAAACATAATATTCTAAAATTAAGTGTATATTGGGCTTTGAAAGAAGAGATAATTTTGTTAAAAATAAAGATAATAGAATTTCGAATCCAAAACTCATAAGTTATATATTTATATTAAAGAGTATATATATATATATATAGTACCCACGATTCGTTGGGCACTTCAGGACCGTATCAGTCGGCTTGCCAATCAACTGACCCCCTTTCCTTGGTCGACATATATATATATATATATATATATATATATTGATTAATAAATTTTAGACAAATATTATATAATTATTAGTTATAAAAAAATTTAAGAAAGTATTAAATATATACATAAAATGTTTTTTCAGTGTTTATTATTTTAATGCTTATGATTAGTGATAAATTGGTAATTGGTAATTATAACATAAGAAGTAATATCGAAATTATGTTCCTTATAAAAGGAGTTATAAACTTAAATGAGTATGGTTTTACTTGTTGAATTAAAGACTAATTATTGAGTTTATAAATAAGTTTTTTTCTCTTTTCTAATAGTAATTTGTTAATCTTAAGTTTATCATTTAGTTAATTTCATATTAATCTATAGTTTTCATTCTTCACAATTTATTAATTAATATTTTTAATATATAATTATTTTATATCAAATTAGTATATAATATATATATATATATATATATATATATATATATATATATATAAGTGTAAAGAGAAAAAGTCACGGATTTAACAATTTTTTAATTAACTCAATTGATTTATGTCATTATTAAATTAATTTATTAATAAATAGAATTATTTTATTAAATAAAAATTTAATTCTAAAAATTTAAATTTATTAAAATTTCTAATAATTAAGTATAATTAAAAGTCCAAAAGAATAAATAAAATATAAATTTATTTGTATTATATATTTAAATTACATATTTGGACTAATGGCAATTTAGTTTATAATTATTTTTTAAGAATTAGTTATTGTATTAATTTCTGTATTTACATTAATCATTTTAGATTACGATTAAGAGTTAAGAAAAAAGAAAAGTGTTAACAAGCGTCAATTATCATTTTAATGTGATGTAACTATCTATTCTATGTTTCTATTTAAATTAAGTCAATTTAATTAAAATATCAAATATGTATTAAATAAATTAGAATTAGAGTTAAATATAATCGGATTTGACTTGTAAATGGATGATAATTAGTTCAACTATTAGTATTTACAGGCATAATTCTAGTTAATTATAGAAAAATTTAAAATAATATTTTACCATATATATATAGAGATGTAGTTAAACTTGGTGTTTAAGTATAAAAATATTAACATTATAAGTACTTGCTTTATAATTATAAAGAATATCCATGAATTAATTAGCCAGCAATAAATAAACTACATATACAATAGATTATTATATTAATATGCCAGTTACATATAATATAAATTAAATTATATAAAAATATAAAATAAATTTTAATTATGAAATAAATAAAATAATTATATCATAACATGAATAAAGTGTCAATAGTTATATATAAAAGAAAAAAATCAACAGACAAAAGATAGAAATTTATATAAAAGAGTAATATGCTTTCATATATTTATAGATAGACACATTTCAAGTAAATTTAAATTTAGAATTTCATATTTTTTGAAACATTAAATATTTTATTTGTTAACTGCATGTCGATAATTTAAATTTTTAATAATTTAAATTTTTACTTTTCAATTTTATGAGGATTAAAAATGAGCTATTATTTACTTATATTTACAACTGTTATTGTTATTTTATTATAAAATAATAAAGTAACTTAAGTTTATTAAAAAGTTTAAATACAATTTTTTAATTTTATAAATATTCAATAAAATTAAAATAATCTTTAAATATATTTTCTAACAAAAGTTTTGATATTTTAAGTTTTATTAATTAATTAATTATATTCTATAAATATTATTAAAATACTGTCTTTTAGAATTAATATATAACTAAAATTTAAATTATTAATTAATATAATTTAAAAATACAATTAAAATACTTGTCTATATTATTGAAATATTTATTTAAAAAATAATTTATTAGTTAATATATTAATTATACAATAATATAAAAATTATAAATATAACTAAACATAATATTTATATAAAAAATAAATAAATATATATATATATATATATATATATATATATATATATATATCTTATGTCATAAATAAATATGCATGTCAAATTATTTTAGTTATTTAATTTAGAAATAATTAATTTTAATTATGTCAAATTATATGCCGGTATTACTAAAACTTTTTTATAGTCATATATTTAAAATTAAATAAAACTTATGACTATAAAGAGTTTATAATTCAATAGTGGTTTGAGTATTAATATTTTTAATATTTAATTATATTAAATGAAATAATTACAAGTAGAATATTTTATTTTATAAATAAAATTAATGAGATAAAATAATAATATAATAAGACAAAACATAATATATATCTTTTAAAAATATACATATAAATATTGCTATATAGAAAAATATTTTATTAAAATGAGACTTATAAAGTTTATAATTTATTATGATATAAAATTTATTTTTATTTATATATGATCTAAATTAAGACTGAAATTAATTATTATTATATAAATATTATTTTTATATAAAATATATTTTTATTATATATGTATTAAAAATTAAAATAAGGAAGAAGTTTTAATTCTTTTTTTCTATTATAAGTTGCTAATATAATATTATAAGAAAAGAAACAGTATTTATGAAGGCAAAGAATATACACAGGGATCATGAAGAAGTGGGAACTTTGGAGGCGTCGGTGACTGAATTTGTCACTAGCGTCGGTAGTCAGTCTCGCTTTCATTATTTTATTATTATTCTGAAATCGGCAAAAATTGGACATCACCACCAGTGGCATTCTTCTGTAATACTTACATTTAACTAGGGACAAATTAGTCATTTGCAATCAAGTAGGTGGTTACTGATTGATTCTTGTCTTCCTCGCTACTGCACACGAGAAAGTCTCGCGTCCTTCTTCTCCCTCCCTCTCTCTCTTTTCTCTGTCTGTATAACCATAAAAACAAACCCAACGGGGCATTGAGAATTCTATACTACTATAGAGTCCATTGAGATCTAGAGGGAGAAAATCAAGAAACCAAAAGCAAAATAAGAATGAGAGAACCAGTTGAGACGACTAACGCTTCTTCACTATTACCACCACCATCACTCCCACCGCCATTGCCATCTTCGCAACCTCCGCAAGCTTTACTCGAGAGGCTTAAAGATTATGGTCAGGAAGACGCTTTTGCCCTTTGGGATGAGCTTTCACCTGACGAGCGTGACCTTCTTGTTAAGGACATCGAGGTCAATTTCAGTTTCTTGAATAACGAATTTTTGATATATATATATACACATATGTGTGTATGTATGTTAATGGTCTTTTTTATTCGAGTAATGATCCGAAAGAATTTGAATTGTTTGCAGAATTTAGATCTTCCAAGGCTGGATCGGATAATTAGATGTTCGCTTAGCTCACAAGGTGACATGGCGTATCATGCAATGAATGGATTTAATTTTGTGCGTGTGTGGTGATTTTATTAATTAGTTATTTAATTTGATTTGCAGGATTACCGGTGGCGGCAATAGAGCCGGTGCCAGAGGGAAGTGTGTCCACTGTGGAAGAGAGAACGATGGAAGATAGAGAGAGGTGGTGGAAATCGGGATTGAAAGCAATCTCTGATGGCAAGTTAGCGGTTTTGCTTTTATCCGGTGGCCAGGTACTGTTTGGTAATTTAATAATGTAAATTAAAAAGGTATTAATGCTTCAATGATTCTACTTAAAAGAATAAGTAGAAAAGGCATTAATAATTCAATTAGAGATGCTTTTTTTGCTATACTTTTTGTTTCATGCTGCTTTATTGGCATTTTTAAGAAGAAAAAAAATGAAGGTTATTCGTTTGCTTGATAATTATTGTAGATCAGGAGCCACTGGGTCTCTGTCTCTCTCTATCACTGGTTGGTATAATATTGCTTTTTGGGATGGCTACTTTTGGCATTTTGCTGATGGATATATTTTATTTTATCTAATAATCTCAAAAAGTTTAAAGGACTAAGCTGTCTAACTTTGTTCTATGAATAACTAACTGCTATTACCTATAAAGATGCTTTATGAAGTTTGCACACTTTTCTTCAGCTCTTAATTTAAAAAGAAAAATACATATACAAAAGTAAGAGAAAAATACATATACACACACAAACAAGTGGTGTAGTCATGCATTATCTGCCTGTCATACTCTCTGGCCTAACATTTGACATATTGTTTTCTTCATTATTGAGATTGTTAATCAGTAAATCTAAGTGATATATAATAAATTATACTCGTGGTCAAATTGGGTACAACTGTAGCTTTTATGCTGCTCGAAGTTTACCTAATGTAAAAGTTGTTCAACTGTGTATGGGAATTTTTGCCTCATTGTTTTGATCTACTAGTGGCCTAGACAATGAGCGGTTCCCTTCTCCTACATTTCCCAAACTACAATTTCATCAGGATTGCCATTTGAGACTTCCAGATGAAAATTCCATCTTTCACTACTAGGGTGTCCTTTTGGGAATTTTTAGGTCTTCATTGTAATTTCCATATTTGCTGTATTTACAGCAAAATTGATGGACCATATTTAGGACTCAGTTGCTGAGTTCACCAAAAGAGAAAATTTTAATCCTACAACTCTTTTTGCCTCGCACATTACAGTAAATTTTCTGCTATATAGAGACTTCAAATTAACTCTCCAGGAGAAATATGTGCTATATTTGGACTGCTCCAGATGGCTTCCTTTTACCTGATTATGAATAAAGTTTTCTATTTTAAGTGATTATCACCTATGGGGGCATGGCCATAATTTTTTAAAGTGGGGATAAATTTTACACTTACCATAGTTGGAAGGTCTACATGCATGAATGAAAATCAGCAGCCAAACCAGTTTCTACTAACTCTGCCTCAATTTTTATGAGGCATACATGCAGCCAATTTGTTGGCTTAAAGTTTACATTGACTTAGCATTATATTTTCAATAAGTAATAATTAGGAGAAGTGTAACCAATTTATATACCTTGATGGCAGGAATGTGAGAGGTGTTTTAGTATTTCTTTTTTTTCCTCTGCAATTGTACGCTTATAATTGTTTGTGGTGTGCCTATTCTAGAAAATGGCTGTGCTTGATTGAGTCTTTGACGTTTTCTTTCTTAAATTGGAATATGCAGGGAACAAGGCTGGGAAGTTCAGATCCAAAAGGATGTTTTAGTGAGTCATTTGCCTTGATAATTTGATTTGGAAAATCATCTGTTGTGACTCTGTTTTTCTCATTTAATGGGGTCTTGTATCTGAATTTCTAGCCTTAAACTGAACATGCTATTGATAGAGTGTACAGATGCTAATAATAAAGTATACAGCTGTACACTCTTTTAGCTAATACATTCATGAAATGCACTGGAGAAAGTAAAGTGCATCTAAATCTAATTATCTGTATGCTCATACATATTGCATATAGGTGTGAAGGCTAATGGAGATTTAATACTCAGGTGGCCATGATGAAGAGCACTTCTATGCAAAAGTACATTCCAGACCTGATTATGGAGATCTAGTGTGTGCTATCCTTATTATTTGTTCACCAATATTTCTTTTTTGGTTTTTCTTAAGGATCTCTTTGGATCCAAGCAATAGAAGGAAATTAGTTGCTCTTCTTCTTTAGGTTCTAGTTAGGTAAAAGTCGTCCTTAGCTTATATCCACATAAAACTGCATGATTTAAGATAGCTTTAGGCCTAGATTGTTAACTTTCATCTAACCCTAGAAGACTTTGTGACATTTCATGTACTGTACATATGTAGTTATACCATGATGGTTTCATATAGCTATATTTTCTTTCCAGATATTGGACTTCCATCTGGCAAGTCCCTTTTTCAACTTCAAGCTGAGAGAATACTGTGTGTCCAAAGATTAGCTGCCCAAGCTGCCAGTGAAGGTGAGTTTCAATTGTCAAGGTTCTGAATCTTTCTACTAATTTGATATGCAGTCCTAATAGCTTTCCTCAAATAGGTTCTCGTGGTTCAGTGCCAATACATTGGTACATTATGACCAGTCCGTTTACTGATGAAGCCACACGCAAATTTTTTGAAAGTCACAAGTTTTTCGGTCTTGAATCTGATCAAGTAAGAAAGACCCTTCTCCATTCATTTTTTCCAAAATTTTTCTACTGCATGTTCCTTCAATTACTTTTTCTATTGCAGGTGACCTTTTTCCAGCAAGGCACCATACCTAGTGTCTCAAAGGATGGCAGATTCATCATGAAGAATCCATTCAAGGTATGGCTTTATTTTAAGATTGTGTTAACTAACTGTTCCGGAATCCTTTTTTTTTTTTTTGAGAGAATAAAATGTCCCATATAGTTTTGTTGGAGCCCACCCTTATTAGGTTTTTTCAAATTCTAATCTGCCAAAGAATTGTCTCTCACAAGTTTTTGACATTGCATGGAGGAATTTCAAGCTTTCGTATAGTTTTTCTATTAATAAAGTATGAGAAGTAGAGTGCTTAGGAGGCCATAAATCTTGACTAGGAATTTTGCTTGTCAGAAAAGACTAATGTCAGCAGATTTAGAGTGCATGCATCAATTTCTGGTACTGATGCACAAGTATATCAGATCAGTCACAATCCAAGGTGACTTGGAGTTCATAAGCCCCCTGCCCCCCCACACACCCTTTTGAAGGACAAAACGATGGTTTCTCCAGCCCAAAGCTAACAATACCCTCACTGGGGGACCTGAGGCCTGCCCAGCAGGTCAAAATAGTTTGTCACAGGATGGGCTTCAAGCTCAAAAGTATTCTTTATTAACTTTTTCGCGTCATAGGTCATTTTGGGGACACGTGAATTCTTTTTCTAACTTGTTTTCCCTCTTTTTCATAAACTTAGTACCCATCTTTAAAATCATGGTTCTCGAATTTGATTTCTGATCAGGTAGCTAAGTCTCCAGATGGGAATGGAGGAGTGTACACAGGTGCCTTTTGCAAACCTAGTGTTACATGCTGCTTACACAATTTCCTGCCGTCCCCTCATTACTCGGCTGATTATTGCTTTGGTTTGATCCCTAATTGTTCTTCAGCTCTGAAATATTCAAGATTATTAGAAGATATGGCCTCAAGAGGGGTTAAATATGTGGATTGCTATGGAGTTGACAATGCATTGGTGAGAAACTTGTTTCCTTCATGTTCCCCGCTTATGTTCTTTCAATTTCATACCTCCAGAATATTCCGAAATTAAGATGTAGTGATTAGGAACTTGAAAGCAGGTCCGTGTGGCTGATCCAACCTTTTTGGGATATTTCATTGACAAAGGTGTTGCTGCTGCTGCAAAAGTTGTCCGTAAGGTAACTGATTTCTTCTGTATGTGTACTTATTTGAGAACTTCATTAAGAAAGGGAGAAGGCACAATTTTGCTCCCCTATTTAAGGAACTTAGCAACACTGGGCTAGGTGGCTGTCTTGGTTAGCGCTTAATACAATTGAACTTTTGGTGTTATTTGGTGGGATATTTAAGATCAGGTTTTTTGTCCAATTGAAGATTAGAAGGATAATTTTGCTGATAATTTGAAGGCTGAATTTTGTGATTAATCACAAGCCAATTTATACATTAATTATCACCCTGAAAATAGTTTATTATTAAATATGACAGACCATTTCAACCAGAGACAGACCAAACGAAGATCACATAGGAATGACCTATAAAGAAAACAGAACATAAGTTCATTGGCCTCGTTACTGCCTTAGAAATGTTAAAGCCATGGAATCACTGCTTATCCTTGAACTAGGAGTTTAATCAAGCATCAATATACAAAGTTTTAGGTAGCTTTGTTTGTTTAATATTGATTTGAAGCCTGAATGAATTTGAGCTCAAAGTGAGACTTCCTTAATTTATAGTTCTGGTAAAATGGTAAATATCACATATTATTAGATATTAGCCATAATAGTAAATTCATCTACAATTATTTAAACCCTTAAATATGGGTTTCAAGCCAATCAAGTCAAGTATTTAACAACTTGAACTTAGCTTAACTCACTACTAAGTTTGAGCTTGAGTTGGTTAAAACCAAGTTAAATTCGAATATCTTATGAGCTAATTTCAACTATCTCAGAAGTAGTTTCTTTTGTCTCATTTATACTGCTGACCCAGAAATAATAAAGAATAAAAAATAAAACAGCCTCACTAGCAGTCATCTAGCTTCAAAAGAAAAAGATCTAAATACTCGATTTGCACTAGATTTAGGAAATGGGACCATCATCAAGCTTAGACAAACAATTCTGGACGCTTGTTCTTTTTCTTGCTTTTCCTGAACTCTTTGTTGACTGAATTACTTAGCATACAGGTTTGTTAAAGGGAAAATTCAGCCTTCCTGCCTGTTTGACTTGTGCTATGTGGGCCAAAGACATGGCTTGTTGAAGATTTATGGCTTGCAACCTGAAATAGCTAAGGCTGAGATGGGCTTCTTGATTTAAATGGTTTTAACGTTTGCAACATTACTTGGTGGAATTTTAAAGTTTCTTTTCATAGAATTGGAGTTGAAAGTTGAAACTATCGAACAAAATAATATTGCATGAACTTGATTACAGTTGAGTTTATCTCTAGAAACATCAATACTGTTATTTATGTAAGCATATAGAATCTGGTACTTTGAAGTACGGTAGAAGAATCTCAAATTATAGTGAGTCTTAATTGTTTAAGCAATTTGACTGCAGGCGTATCCCCAAGAAAAGGTTGGTGTATTTGTGAGGCGAGGTAAAGGAGGACCTCTCACTGTTGTTGAATACAGTGAGTTGGACCAGTCACTAGCTTCAGCAGTCAATCAGCAAACTGGACGCCTTCGTTTTTGTTGGAGTAATGTATGGTCTGTTTTCATGTTGTTTCATGTAGTATTGCAGATATGCACGATGCTATGGTGTCTTCTTTTCTTATATGCTTGCATATGAAAACTTCAAAGCTGTTGGTTGCCTGAAGTTCTTTTAAGCTTCCTGCAGCCGAAAATATATTATATGGTACTATTAACTGTTTTTCAGAAATTTTTAACTAAGAATTATTTTGGTTTTTGACAATTCATGCGCCCTAACAGCTGGTTCCATAAGATGCAGTTTGATGATTCTGTACAGTATGATGATGTTTTCATTGCTCTAGCAACTCATAGTATTAGATGTTATGGCTTAATTAGGCCCTGAGATTGAGATTCATCGCATGTCGCAAAATACATTGGAAGACAAAGTGAATGTGTAATACTTTCTGTGACAACTTTGCTTAGTATCAGACAAGAGATGAATTGTATCTGTAGTTAAAAGGTTTGAGATAGAGATTACATGGATAAAATTCCCATCAATATCTACTAAGGCATGAGTTATCTAATGATGCTTTTTCTTTTCCATCTTTGCCATTTTTATCGACTTCCTTTCCTATTCTTTTGTGTGGTATTTGATTTTTGAACTGCACCACATTTCAGCATGTATTATGATTTTGTGGCATGCTTCAACAAATGAAATGATTAATTGTGGTTTTAGATTGCCTTAAACTTTGTCATCCTGAACTCTTGCTACTGTTTTGGCTTTCAGGTGTGTTTACACATGTTTACTTTGGATTTTCTAAATCAAGTGGCAAATGCTCTCGAGAAAGACAGCATGTTAGTGACTATCTCCTTCTAATTGTTAGTGTGCTAATATTTTATTGTTTCCTATCTGAGGTGTTTTTCTGGCCAAAAGGTAGTATCATATGTAGACCCATAATACCACCTCTGCTAAGCATGAGTTGATGAATAAATTTTCACATTGGAATCACAAATACTTTCTATGTATAGCACTATTGACCTAGTTATTTCTACCAATTGAGAGAGCATGTGCTAGTTTTTTAGCATTTGTCATCATGTCTTGTCTCTATTACTGTATCAGTTCATGTCATAATTTATCTATATAAATGGATGACACATAGGAAATCCATGATAACTGACTTAGTTTAACATAATTGTCAGGATTCCTAGTAATCAGTGGCAGAAGTAGGAGGGCAAGGATGGGCCACTGCCCCTTACATGTAAAAAGTTTATTGATGACCTCAAAATTTATGCTACTGCCCCCCCACTCCTTCATTGGCTGCTCCCCTTTGTATTTGGTCCCCCCTAACTTAGTTTTCTTGTTTTTTCTGCTGCTTGTAATACTCGAAGGACACTATGTAGCAGTAATTCTGGTAGCAGCAGAGAAATTTTGTATAAATTAGTAATATAGTCAAGTTTTAGAATTTTTTTTTTGATGGAATGAAAATGAGTGGGCTATATACAATAATAATAATATAATGTAAATCTTATGGAGAATGATTCACTACAGTATCAAGGGCATAACAAAGTCTCAGAATTTAGACAATTTGCAATGCCTCTGTATTAGTGTGTCTGTGTTTATTTATATGGGTGTCCATGTGCTTTTTCACATGTAGTAATCACTAAAATTGTTTCGGATTCTTTCAACTGTTTTTTTGTTTATTAAATTTAAGAGGTAAGATGGTTAATTAGCAATTTTACCATGCTTAGCATGCTTGAAAAAGTGAGGATGATATTAGTGTGCTTGCTGCAAATTTATGTGATGTTAGTGCACTTGGAACTCTGTAGAAGAATTACAATGTAGATGTTAAAGCATCCAGCATCCCTGTTGTTTAGAGGAACCACCTATAACTGAAGAAGGGATGGAAATTTGTCCACCTTCCAGTCTTTGAGATTTTTTAATCAGTATACCCTACACATTTCATGGGTCAAACACAACCATTTGACAGTCTGCATAATATATATGTTCATGCTATTTCTTTGTATATGAAGATAAATTAGAATGGAGAGTTGTTCATTTACTGTAGTCTGCTTTACAACTTGGATCATTTGTCCATATTAATGCATGTGCATTTCTTTTGTACTTATTAAATTCTCTCATGTTTTATGACTGCAGTTACCATCTAGCAGAGAAAAAAATTCCTTCAATTCATGGATTTACTTTGGGATTTAAACTAGAGCAATTCATATTTGATGCATTTCCATATGCTCCTTCAACTGCCCTTTTTGAGGTGACTTTATCCCTTCTTCTTGCTTCCATCTTTGGATCCTTTTCCTGTACTTGAATATTTCTTCTTCCAATGAGCAGGTATTACGCGAAGAAGAGTTTGCACCAGTAAAAAATGCCAATGGATCAAATTTTGATACTCCGGACAGTGCTCGGCTGCTTGTGCTTCGGCTCCATACTCGTTGGGTAGTTGCTGCAGGTGGCTTCTTAACGCATTCAGTGCCCCTATATGCAACTGGTAATTTTATGAGTTCTTTTTCTTTAATTTTATTTTTCAAAAAGGGTAAATGCACGCAGTAGAGTAACAATGGGGATAATTTAAAAGACAGGAAAGAGAAAAGATTGAGGGAAAAGAGGTGATGCATTAGACTTGGTGTACATATTGAGCTGGATAGATCATAAGAAGTCTGGATGATTATGCTTTTAAGTGTTGGAACTAATCCTAGCATGTTAACATCTCTTATTTATCATACTAGGGACTTGAAGAAAAGCCTTTTAAGGACTTCTTTTTTCACTTCATTTATAAAGTGGAGGTTTCAAGGAAATTTTACATTATTTTGTTTAACCGTTGAAGTGAAGAAAAACAAATTTGGGTTTTGTTTACGAAAAAATAATTCATGCATGATCAAGTTGGCCAAAGTGGTCTGCCTTAAAACCGTTAGGCCGCAGATATGTCCAGAACTGCTAAAGTATTATTACCTAATGTGTGTACAACTTGTCCTTGGCATCCTCGATCTGTTAACAGGTGTGGAGGTATCCCCACTTTGCACCTACGCCGGAGAAAACTTAGAAGCAATCTGTCGCGGAAGAACATTCCATGCGCCTTGCGAGATTTCGTTCTAGTTGTGATCGACGTTAAAAATTTGTGCAGCTCCAGTTTAGTTAAAACTGGAATGAGGTTCATCTCTTCCACCGCATGCGATCAGATAAGCTGGTGACTGAGATGCTAATATACACAGTTTTAAGGCTTTGTTGTATTTTAAGCATATTATGTCTGAGAGAAGTGCAAATTTTACCCATGTATATTGTACAAATTGTTGAGCAATGAGTTCGGTTGATAGATTGTGTGCCATGGTAATGGCAGCCCCTTTTTTTTCACAGCCTAAATGGGTAATAGAACTTGGGTTGTTTGTTGTTTGTAACATTATTTGTGTATTAGTGAATTCAATATAAGCTTTTGTTTTTCAGCACTATAATGTTGTGGAACGTTTTCAAGTTGATACATGAGAATGAGGACTTCAGTGGCAACCATTTGCATTTAGGGGCAATTCTTGTTTTCAGATCCTATGTATTATTAAAAAGAAGAAAAACTGTTTCAGAAAAAACATTATTAATATATAAAATAAATACTAAACATACAGGTTATCATGTCAACTTTTAGAACGGTATGATTTTAAATGGTATATATTTTTTGGAAACTTTTCAGAGCTAAAATCAATAAAAAGAAAATTTTACTGTGTAAACTTTTTTTAAATACGGTATTGGGTGTTTTTTAATTATTCTTTAGCTAATTTTTTATTATTTCATTAAAAAATAAAAAAAATAACACCGTAACTTAGAAAAAAATAAAAACCGTATTTTTTAATATTTTAACACAATAAGAATAAAAAAAATTTAACACTATGAATTTGATAAAAAATATATCAAAATAAAAAAATATGAATTCCTTTTTCTTCTTTTTTTCATGTTACTATTGAATCGTTCAATTCAAATATATTATTTTAAAAAATTCTTAAATAAATTAAAAATCTCACGCATTATACTTAAACTATATCAATTGTATAGTAATATATAAGCTTATTTATTAATTGTTGTATTTTTATTGATTGATTTATTTATTATTATTAATAACTCAATCAAAATCTAATCAATAAAATTACATATAACTATATAATTGATTTAGCCTATAATTGGCTTAGTCTACGAATGGCATAATATGTTGAATCTAAAAAAAAAAATTACTATTTTTTATGCCGATTCCATATTGTATGCCATTCTCATACCATTTGTGTCGCATCCTGTGCCGGGTTATCGTTTCTTGTTCAATGTTGCTACCTTATTTGCATGTGAAGCTCAAGACAAACCAGTAACTGATAACAAACAAGATAGATAACATTTGGTTTAATTGAGCTCGAAATCCAAACAAGATCAAGACTAAAACCAAGCACTTTATTATTTGGAGTTTACCACTTATAAGCTCTGCAATATATCACCGTGAAATTGTCCGGCAGTTCTCTAACCTCAGTTGTCTAAATTTTAAAGAAGGGGAATGTGCCGGGAGATGTTATTCTGATTGAAGATATGCAAGGCAGCAGCAATAGAACACACAGAGACCATGATAACCGGCAAAATTCTAGCAGCAATACAGAACTACATCATAAGTTATGACAGAAAAAGAAAAAGAAAAAAAAAAAATCATTAAGCTTGTTCAACGATACGGTAAAACCCCAATAAGAGGCTCCATGTCAGCCAGTTGATGTTGCAAGAACCTGTACACTGATTCCGTTGTCATGGCAGCTATTCTGACAACAATGCCTATTCCCTGTGGAAACAAAGAACACCAATTGGCTAGCTTGTTATTCAAATATCAAAACTGTTAGAATTTAGAAAGAGCTAAGGAGCGATGACTAAAAGAAATAGAAACAAAATTACACTTATATATATATATATTAATTTAATGTTCTTCCTTAGGTTTGGAGAAATTTTCATGAATTTCTTTGAATTGTTTGAGCTAAATTGAGATGGTTGCTGAATTTTTTAAAAAAAAAACCCTTTCACTTGCCTAAAAGAAATGCAAATCTACTAGCATTAATGTCTCTAGTACTCATAGTTAATCATAAAAAATAGTTTTCCAAACATATCCTGAAGAATACTGATCGAATATCACATTTAAATTGAAAGAAAAAACAAACTACTTGTGTAAGAACAATAACATTCCTGACATAGCTTTCCCATGATAAATCTATAAAGATTTAAACCAGTAATCTGATCAGTTTCAAATCTTAAAATTCTGGGTGTTACTTATGCTAAAGTAATAAAAAGAAACAATGGTCAAGATTCACAAGCTAGTTTATAATATCAGTTTGCAGCACTCAATCAAACTCAAATCATTAAACTCTTGTATAACTATTCCTATAGCTTAAGAAAATAAGAAAAAGAAATAATGGTCAAGATTCACAGCACTCATTCAGTGTTAAAAGAAACATGGGAAGTAAGAATGCTTGTTAATATTCTTGTGCCATCCATATAATACCTTAGGACCAAATAAGCTGCAGGATGCAATAAAAGGTGGCTTGGTGAAGAAAGTGCTGGAATTTGATTTTACGTTTCCGCTCAATCCAGAAAAAGGCATATGCAACTGTTCAGACATTATCCTTTTCACATTTTCTTGAACTTGACTTTGAATGTGCTTCAGCTTTGGCCTACAAGAAGATATCACTAATTTTATGTATGCAGTTTATCAAATCTTTCATGGCCTTTCAGCTTGACTAAACTACCAAACTGTACAACTGAAATTATAGAATCACATAGGTGCAGATATATTACACTACATAATTAAAGTGTCTACCCCAAGAGTATAACCATTGCAATAACTTGGTAGTCTCGCATACGTTCTCTGATAATGCCAGCGCTTCCTTGCTCTAGCAATACCTGTAATAGGATATTAAAACATTTGTGACAGAAGCAGAAAAAGACTTGCATGATTGAGTTAGCAAAATGACTGCAATATAGAAGACTCCTTGTATTTAACAATAAGGAAAATTCAAAACCTCTCAGGTTTACACTAATAAAATACCTTTGTCAACCTTGTGACAAGAATAAGTATATCCATGCATTAGTTAGCAGACACAGACCTAAAAGTCAAAAGCTCAAAAGAGAGTTTTGTCTAAAAGAGAGCAGCCACAAGGATGAGTAGAAAGCATGTAAAATATAAGATTCAGAATAATCACGCAACTGAACCTGTGAAGACCATTGTCAAAAGGTTTTTGGTAAGGAGGAAACTTAAAAATCAAAATTAACTTCTTGTTCACAATTTTCGCAAAAGCTTTAGAGGTTTGGGGACTTACCAGAAATATTACTGGCCATGCGAAACAAAGACCGAAAAACACCAGCAATTCCCCAAGCAAGATAGGGGAGAGATCAGACTGTCTGCTTATTTGCAGAAACAGCAATTCTGTGTACCCATCTAATGACATAACAAACTAGCACCAGTGACCAAGAACGATTGAATCTGTCTGCCCAATATGTAAGCAGTTGATTCATTTTGCAATATCTGTTGATACATTGTTACCAAGGATTCGCACAGATGGTTAGAACAATATACTGCTAACACGGAGGTTCTGGGTTGAAATATCTGAAGATGGAAGGAAGGATGGGGTGTTCGTTTTACAGGACAAAGTAGCTTCTTTATCATATAATTCAAGCCCCATTGTGTTCCTTGATGGACAGAAAGAAAAAAGTTCTACTACATTATCGGAATGGATTAGCTGTTGGTGACATATATAACTTAGGTACAATAGAAGTGTAGAATTTTCTCAGTTAAACTTCTAAAATAGCATTCTAATTGATTAGAACAATGAATATTGAAGAAGCTGTGAAAAATAGAACTGAGAGAGAATTATTACAGTATCAAGAAACAAAGGTTGATCGTCATCCAAGAAAATGTTGTTGCTGCTCTTATAAAGTTCAAAATCCCATTTTTCTCCACTTTCATGGCGGCCACTAGTGATCCAATCAACAACTACCAAACTTGAGTCTGATAGTACTCTAAAGATTTGTTTCTGAGAGTATCTTGCAGTTGAAAAACATGTCACTGGATCTGGAATGACAGCCAAAAGGGAATCACTGCCAATTCTTGCCTACTGCATGGAATCAAAGCAGCATTTGAAAACATAGGCATTAATAGTAAAGCAGTAAAATTTCTTGAATAAAAAAGTAAATAAATTATAAAGCATTTGATATCATTCAACAAACGTTATCTTGTGATTTTAACCAAGTCCACAAAACCTTTACTTCTTATAATGAAAAATTAGCCATAATCAAATTAGAGAAAAAATGAAGTAAAATGCAACAAAATGGAATTGAAAAGGAAACTGAGCAACTCTTCAGCCCACGTATTGCACGAAAGCCTTGAACTCCGAAAACAAAAAATTGGGACTGATTCTATTACAGGCAAAATACAGCAAATCAGCAAAACACTGTTTAGGCCACTACAAAACAACATTATATCATAGTATACTAAGCTTAGAAGATGCTACTTAAAGCATCTGTTAAGTACCATATATTGATTTTGATGATAATTTAAATTAAGGAAAGATGATCACCTCAAGAATTTGTTCAGAACACTTGGACCCCAAGGACTTGTACACCTAAAGATCAAGATTTGAAAGAGCTAAGTCATTAAACTATATACAAATAAATTACACAAATCAAGAATCTAAAATTTAATGCAAAGCACTTTTCTATCAATAGATAAAGACCTTGGTAGAAGCTTGGGTTGTTAGGACAGCAGTACATCCATGTCCAATGATAAATTCACATGATATGGAGTCTCCCTACAAACAATAGTCTCGATGAACAAATCAAACCCAACAAAAAACACAGGCAAACATACACACACAGAGTGAACAAAAGTGAGAGAGATGGAGCATACAGAGACAATACCACCACCATAGGTGAGTGTGTAAATCCAAACAGCATCAGTTTTGGAAGGACCCACCTGGAATTTACACATTACATAATCAAATACAATAAAAATATAAATCGGCTAGATCAGATTGTAGCTCTAGTAACATATCTAGTGAGATTTTAAATACACAGTTGATTAAAAAAAAAAAAACAGAAAAGAAAAACAAACAAACAAACAAACGAAGTCTTACCTTTGTGGGTATAATGAATTTGAGAGGATACTTGGAGAAGCATCTTGTCACTGTTGATTTTCCTCCTACTTTATCAACGGTTACTTTCCCTGTTTCCATCTCTATACTTTCCCTTGCTATTTTCCAGCCCGTTGCATTCCACGACTATTTTCTGACAAAACCCAACATTTTATTTTGTCAAAAGGTCCAAATATAATCTTAATATTTAGTTGTTTAGTCTGATTGGACCCTTATATTTTGTTTTGGCCCAAAAATGACCATCACATTCAAAACACAGTCCATTTAAATGCTCATCCTAACCCATTATTTTATTGCGTTGCACTAACTTTTGTTAATATGTACTAATATGGACCCACATCCTAAAATCACAATTTTTTACTCTCTATTTCTCTCTTTTTCTTCTTTGATTTTTACCAAAGTTGAAATTCTAAATTTTTTTTCAATCTCTCAAAATCTAGAACAGAAAATTTAAACTCGAAATAAATGATGATGTTTTCGAATTCATCATCATTTGAAGTAATGATAGACAGAGTAGGCCTGAAATATGAAAGATTACTAAGTACTATTTTTTGTATATTAAAGATTGAAGGATTAAAGCTTTACCCAAGAGCGTATAGATGAGATGATAATGGCCTCTTATAGTTTAATCAAGGTTTCTAGTTCGAACTTTGGATATGCAACTGCATTAAAACTCTTGAAAGAATTGTTTTGCCACCTGTAAGGGGTCCTACTCGACACGCTCTAGATTAACTCTAGATATATATATATATATATACCAAAAAGGATTAAAGTTTCAAAAAGATGCTCATGATAGATAATAATCTAGTCATTGGCGCTTTGGCTATTATTATTACAATGTAAATAAAGTTTCTTTTGTTTGTTTTTAAATTGAGATTAGAAGTACATTGTTGCACAACAATAATATTTTGTATGTTATATATAATTATTCAGTAAATATAAATATTGTAATTTTTTTAGTAGTTTGATGAGCCTATGATTGATAGAGTCGGGTTTTTTGTAAAATTTGATGAAGGAGGAGAACACAACCTTAATTAGTAGTCTTAACAATAGTTTTGGAAGAAATAACTTTGATGCTGAAGTTGCTAATTTTATTATGAAGAAAATACAATTTACAATAGAATGAAGAACTTCAGCTTCTTATGACTTTTTGGATGATTTCATTATCATATTTGTTAATGTAAAGGTACTTATGCAATAGGTACTACTCTTAAAAGCTATTTTTGGTCATTTTGTTATATGCAAAGCTATTTTTGTGGGTATTTTGATTTTACTACTATGGCCTTTAATTATTTGGAATAAAATTGATTTGGTAATTTTGCAGTATTTAATTATTATATAATGTCAACCTACAACCACTTTGACTACCTAATAGAAAAAAAAAGACTTATATTGCTAAAAATTAAAGAAAGCTTTAATGGAACTTGGACCAACTGAATTGAGTTCTAGTTCCATTGGAACTTTGAAAAATTCAATTTACAAAAGAAAGTTAGATACCCAAACAATCCAAAATTACCATACTACTCAAGACAGGCACGAATTAAATAGTTCTCTTCCTCTTATCCTTCTGCTAACCAATTTGTTTCTCATTTTCTTGTTATAGTTGGCTTGAAGTCATGCATGGACTTTCCATCCACTACAACCCAGGTAGTTAAAATGGAAAATTAGTTGCATAATTGATATTGCTTCCATCACATATGAAGATGATTTTTCTTAAATTGCTTTTAATGGATATGCTTCCATCTTGTGGCTTTTATTTATAAATATCTCTTTTGTTTAAGGTGGGGGAACCTTGTATTAATATCAGCCTGAATACTAGTTTAAGAAAGACCTTCATAAATAACTCTCTCATCTCTCATCTTTCATCTCTCTTTTATTTAGGATGGGGGAACCTTTTATTTGCACAGTGCTGGTTGGTCTAAAAATTATATTTTTGCATCATTTTTCAATGTTTCTTACTTTAAACGTCAATAATTATTAAAGTATACTTTCTAAAAGATTTTTATTGATAATTAACTAGCTTTTAATTATTGATTATAATTAAATAGATTTTTATTGATAATTATCCCAAATATCTTAAGGTTAGTATTTATCGATTAAAAAGAGTTTTGATAAATTCCTTTAATTATTAATAATTCTTCATAATTATCGATAATTAAATGGATGATTATCCTAGCATCTAAGATTTCCTTAAATCTTTTCTTATAAATATAATATGAAGCTCTAGGCTTAGGGGATTGACAACTGAGTACAGAACAATTGTTAAAATTTCGGCATACATACTATGATTTTCAAAAGTAAACATAAAACTACTAAACACTCTAGATTCCTATTCCATCTTTGAATCAACTTCCTCCTCTATTCTTGAGACTCAAAGATTTGCTCAATACGGTGACAACCTAAAGGTTTCAATCACATCACATTATCCTACTTCTACTCTCTTTTGATATTCTCTTTTGTGTTTTAATTATTATTTTGATTCTTAGAAACATGCTAGGAATAACATGATTATATGTTTTCTTATGATTAACATATGCTTAGAATAAAGTATTTTAAGAGATTTATGTGTTTCTCCTTTTTGCATGTTTTCTAGATTTTAAAATAGATAACTTATGTTCTTGAATTTTGAATCTTATAATGATGTATATGAATCAAATATGTTAGGTTGATGATGATTTAGAGGATTAGTATGAATTAATCAAGGTCGCATGATCAGTTTAGTATTTGTTTTACAAATTGCCATATTAAAAAATTTGCTTACTGTATGTTTATTTAGTGTTTTGTTGCCTTAAAAGTTAATTTCTTTATGCATTTATTTTATTCTTTTTGTGTTACTAACTATTATTTTGTGTTTTTTATGCATGTATGCCGAGTTTCGGGTTTGGAGTGCTGAAACAACCAAAATCGGCCCCCTATAGAAGTATAGAGCCGATCGATTCTATGATGTCATCCGTTGTCAGTTTTCCTAAATGTGTCATGTTTTTGCATTTTTCGAGCCTTATTATCATTTTTTGCCATTTATGACCTAGATTGGTCATTTCTTAAAAGTCTTTTTAGTTGTATGAATGGTTGTAATAGTTAAGTTTATTTACTTTCCTTGTTTTGCTTTATTTTCTGCTTTATTTTGATGTTGTATGGCAAATAAATGATTACATGATTGTTAATTGAAATTGGACATCTAGACTTTGGCTTTAAAAATTAGATTTTGGCATGAAACTTGTAGTCCATTAGGTTGAATAGATGGTAAATTGGGTTTAAGTTAAAATCTATATAGATATAGCAGGCTCTTGCCATGTTTTAAATCAATTAATGGACTCATTTAGAATAGAAAAACCTAATTGGGTCTTGGCATATAAAATAATAATCTATTTAGGTTAACACTTGGTAATTAAAGCATAACTTGTAACTGGACCAAACTAGGTGGCTTCAAGCATAACTAAATAGTAAAATTAGGCTAACAAAATAAATGGAGATTGGGCTTAACTAAAATGGGCTAGAATTAGGTGGATCTCACATGTTGTAATGATTACTTATAGAGTTAAAATTGTTATGTTTATAGGAAATAGTTAAGCAATAAAATTAAAAATAAAGATATGCAAATAAGAAAGTTGGCTTTCGAATCCATTTCTAGATGTGGTGAAGCTTCCTTATGAATAAAGAAATATCACTCAATTAGTAAAAGTGTCCCAAATAATTACCCGAGTGGTGACTCCTTTTCTCCGTGCTAATCTTTGTGACTAGCTAACATGTTCTCTGTTAGGTTGAAAAGCCTTACAATACCGTAGGTGCTAGAGACACTTGGGTGCACGCTCAAAACCGCCGCCTACAATACCATAACATGCTAAGACAAAATCTAAGGCACCAAAGTGCCTCCTAGGTAGAAATAACAAAGGCACCAATGTGCTTTCTCTTTATGAAATAGTCAAGGTACCCGAGTGCCTCCATTTAGGTTAGTCCTTTGATTCCTCAACTTACATGATAAGAAAGATAAAAGAGGTTGGTGTGTGAAATGAATATAGGATAAAAATAGGATAAGACAATGTTATTAGGATAGGCAAGGGCTCGTATACTCTAGTGAAAGCTAGGCTTTATCGCCTAGGAAGATAGAGGTACTTTCATAAACCTTCCCTATTCGAACCTAACTTTCCGAACCTAGAATCTCTAATTTTAGAGAGGGAGAAACTTAGGCTTGCTGCAAGGGGTACAAAGTCGTCATCCCCATTTTTGAAATGTGTTTCGATCTCATCGGGTGGCGATTCCTTCTCCAATTAGTCTTAAGGTCTATCATAATCTCTTAGAACCCTCAACCAAATAACTTGTTTCGAAATGAGCCTAGTACGAAGAATGATACCTAAATACAGTGGTGAGGTTGCCCAACACTTGGGGCGGGCCTCAAAAATCTACACTCATATTTCTACTGCCTTGACAATGTATATGGAACATTTCTCAGATGGTGCGTGCCTTCAAAAGCCACATCAACACTAAACCCAAATTGTGCCTATAGTTCTAATTTTAGATTAAGAGGTGGCAGTCATTTAGCTATTGAGTTTAAAGAAATAATTATTGAATTAAAGGTTGAGAATAGAAGACTTTATGCTAAAATTGAGGCACTTGAAGTGGAGTTAGGTTATATGAAGTTATTTTTAGCTCTATCTATAATCTATAATATGATGGTTTTTGTAGCTATTATGTTATTATGTCTAAGCAAGAAATAGATTGTTGCTAGTACTGGTTGTTGAAAGAGGTAGATACCAAAAATTAGTAGTGTTAATTAGTAGGGGTAGATAGAGAAAATTAGTAGTGTAAATTTGTGGTTGTTGGTATGTGTAAATTTGAACCTATTAATAATATAAAATATTTACTAATTGAGTTGGTTTCTTTTACTTTAAACGTCATTAACATATATTATTAGAATATATAACTTAAATGAAATAAACTGTTTAAAATGGAATATAAAAGCAAAATTGACAATTAAAGTTTAATATGAATGTTCATTGGACTGTCATATTATAAATAAATTTATTAAATACATGTAGTTCCAAAATTAAAGTAGATAACAAAAAATTGACCTGTTAACGCTCCCACAAAACAACATCAAATACAACTACCAAAATTAATAGAGCTAACCAAAAAGCTGCCCATATATACACTCATAAAAATTGACATATGTTGGCATAGGTTATAAAAAAAAAAATCACAAAATATGCCCTTCTTATAATTCCATTCAAATCTATTGACTTAATTAACTGGCTTGACTTGTAAAAGCTTATGTGGCTGTAGATGATTGACTAGGTTAGGATTGGTTTGCATCACTTCTTGCATTAGCTGAAGCAACTCTTCTTTATGCCTTAACTATTCCACCACCACCTCTGCCCCTCCTTCCAGTTTCTATGCTATTGGTGCTTGCATTTGTTGTGTCCATTCAAACAAATGTAGATCAAACATCTAACAAAAATTGATAAGAAAAACCACATTTTTACTCTTGGATTAAGTGATGTTCTTTGACATCCTCTTTTATTTTAACCAAGCTATTTACATATAGCACATGTAACAGTAAAATGATCTTTTCAAAATTGCAGGTTGTTCTCCTTCCTATCTTTTCCTTGCCTTTCTTGGCTTGATAGGTAAGTGTTTCAGTAGGGGAATTAACAAAATGTCATTGATCATCTTTAGCTCTAATATCTCTAATTGGAGCAGATTTAATTGCTCCCTCACAGGTCTTCAGATACCTGTCAATACTAAAATAATCATCAACATAATTTCAATAGATTTCTATTGTATCCTATGCATAACAGTACATGTCTACTTAGTAAACCATAAACTTGCCATAATTATCAGCTACAAGTCTTCCTAGTCACATTCATAATATATCTCTACCTTTCCTATCTCGTACCTTAAACTCATTATTTCTACTTAGAAGCATTGTTCATTTCCTACTAGCAACTATATTTTCATTCAATCTTTTTCTTACATCAAGTGTGATATTACCCTCCTATGTACTCTCTTTTGCATATTATTGTGATATTTCTTGCAAGTGTACAGTTGCCATAATTTTAATATAATGATTGAATCTAGATTATTGTCCCACAAAGGTTTGTAGTACTTAACACTAAAATATATTATGGCTTTATATTAACTAGATTAAAACATTACAATATAAGTTTAAAAATAATTAAAATAAAACTAAATAATTAAAACAAAGAAATTAAATGAATTAAAACTCTAGAATTAAGTTTCCACAATACTAATTCTTCTACAATTTAATTTCTTTAATCTAGTTCAACTAACCTTGAAGATAATTTACCCTATTCTAGCAAATATACACTTTCAAGTCATACACACTATATTAAGATTAATTTCTTGTCCACTTTCGTGATTAAAAGTCTTAATCTAAATTTATTAAGTTCTCTGGCAAATTGAAAACAAATTTCAAGAACCTAAGCTGTATGTCTAAGTCTTAATTGCCCTTGCTTAATATTCCTTAAACTAGTTTTAAATTTCAACTTTCATTACTTTGTTTAATATCTAGGTATATTGTAAATATTGGATCCTAACATTCATAATAACATGATGCACAAAAATAATAAGTCAAGATAATTGAACCAAAGATTAAAGGAATAATATTAAATCAAATCATAAATTGAGTTAATGGGTTTCTATCCGATCCTAAAAAATAAATTTAGCTACTTATAATGTAAATAAAAATAACAAAAGCAATTGAATCCATTAAATTAAAGAATAAGAGAATAAAACAAAAAGGAAAAAAACTCTTGAATCTTGATGGAATTTCTTGAATCTTGATCTTGAGTGCCTCTTCCAAATCTTATCTCTAGCTGTTTTTTTAATCTCTAAAAACTCCTTAACAACTTCCAAACTTATGTCTTTTATAGCCCCTCAAATCTTATAACCTATAGGATTTAAGTTGGAGTCCAATAGATTCAGTTACTTGAATGTTACCATGCACATCACCAATAGGTTCAGTTACTTGAACATTAGCATCAAATCCATACTTATTCGGTTCATTCATATATTCATTAACTACACTTAATGCTTTCAACATCTCATAAACATATAGAGGTACAATAGGATTATCTTTGTACTTTATAAACATACTCAAAACATCATCATATATTTTCAAATCAAATCCATAACTAGTCCTAATATCTATAAAGTTTGACCTTATCTTAAACGTATTATATAAATTAAACAATAAGGTCATACAAAAGTACTTATTAGGTAACATCATACCAATTGTCTTCACTTCCTTTCCAAAATCCACTTCAAGATTATATGATTCTGCATATTTCATTTGTCAAATTTAGAAAAATATAAATTAATAACTAATTATACTATAGTAATACATTGATTAATCATTTTTATTATTAATTTTTAATTTTAAAAAAATCTAATAGACTATTACAAAAAAATCCTAATAAACTAAAACCTATTATTAATTAACCATTAAACAAACATATATTGCACTAATAAACTAAAGCCATTAATAAGCAATTGAAAAATAATAGGAGAACTCTAATAAAAAAAGTCGTTAATTACTTCTGAATGGATTAGCATATCTTTTTTTCTAAACTTCAAAAGTATTAAATCTTGTCTTTTACTTTATAAAGATACTAATATGATGGACTACCATTGATATATATAGTGAAGAAAAAGAAATTGAGAAAGTGAAATAGATAAAAAAATGGAGAAAGTTAGATTAAGAAATGAAGTATATAGAAAAGAAAATATTGAGATATTTGATAAAAGAGAGAGATAAAAAAAATATTGAATAAGATTAACAAAGTGAATTAGATAAAGTTATTTTAGACAAATTTTAAGCACTTAACATTAATTTCTAATAGAAGGACGCAGTAGTTAATAAAGCGGTAAATATTGGAATGTAGAAATTAATTATTAACAACATAGAGACTCATTAGTATATTTTGACATAACTCAGGGACTTCAAAGTAATTAACTCTAAAATTTATACACTCAGTTGTCAAATTTCAAAAAGTTTGAACACCATTAATGTAATTTTTCTATTACAAAAAGCAAGAATATTGGCTAAAAAGTCGAAGAATCTAATATACAAGTTGCATCCTTTAAGCATCAATAGATGTTTTATAGCATTCATGCAAATTTAGCGAGTGGTTATTTGGATGCGCTGCAAAAGGATTAGACAGTTGTGTTTGCTCATGATTATTATGAAAACAACCAAGTAGTTGATTATCTTGCTAATTATGCATTGAGTCGTCCCTTGGGTGTTTAAGAGCTTAATAAGATCCTAGATGGGATTAGTTTGAAAATTCATGATCAAATCAGTATAAAAAGTTCATGAACCAAGTGATTAAAGGATGAAAATAATTTTGCTTTTATTTTCTTTTTAGCTTTTCCTCTCTTTTGTATAACAAAAAATTAGGTGTTTTAGTTTGATAGTCTAAATTACTTAATTAGGAATATCTTTTCTTTTGTTCATTTTTACTAAATTAATGTCATTCTCCATCACTACTACTCCTTTCAACATCCATCATCAAGGCTAGACCTTGTTACCGTTCATCATTATCACCATCTTTATTTTTCTTCAATAATATTATAGAGAATTGACCCGTCGCGCCTTTGTTATTAAAGCAAATAACTATTTTCCATTAATTTTGACCATCATTATACATTTAATTATCTTGTTTGAAAATTGAACAAAACTATACTTTATCCTTTCTTTATAATATACTTTAGTCCTTTTATCACCATAATATATATTTTGACCTCTAATTTTTCTCTAAATAATATTTTCATCCTTTAATTAATAAAATAATAACATCTTAGTCCTTAAAAGGTTGAAAAATACAAATCTGAAAATGTTGTTCTGTTTAAAATATGAGGAACTAACATATGAATTTATTTTAAATATAAAAAACTAAAATTTATTTAATGTGAGGACTAAAATATAACGTCCTTCAAAAACTAAAGGATAATTGCGTTCAGATTTCAAATAAAAGATACTAAAATGTATTATAGTCAAAATTCAAAGAGGAACAGTAATCTTCTCTTATTGCAATAAAGGAATAAGGTTCAATTATCACCTCGAACTTTTTGAAAAAGATCAATTCACCCCTTTTAACCTTTTCTGTTCAAATTAGTCTAAAACTTTGCATTTTTAGTTCAGTTTAATCCATTTT
This sequence comes from Ricinus communis, assembly GCF_019578655.1. Classification (NCBI taxonomy): domain Eukaryota; kingdom Viridiplantae; phylum Streptophyta; class Magnoliopsida; order Malpighiales; family Euphorbiaceae; genus Ricinus; species Ricinus communis. The sequence continues at coordinate 14,932,603 of NC_063259.1, read as the reverse complement.
TCGAAGAGCAATAAATAAAAATATTAATATTTAAATTAAATTAAATTTTTTAATTTAAAACACTATATCTCAGGGGCCTAATAGTTAATTTTGATTGTTTTCAAATATATGTTTAGGTCTTTGTACACTTTCTCTTTTCTCAGTTGGCTCTCTCTCACCGCCGCAGTCTATCTCTTTTGTTTTTCTTTTTCCAGCTGATGTTAGATGTTAAACCTCTATTATAGGCTCTCTCTTGACATCACAAGCTTTCCTTTCCCATCTATATTGCTGGAAACAACCTTGGTTTGTCAATTTAAGTGAGAGGAGATTACGCCTCTCGCTATTATTCGTGGTTTGCCTATTTATGATGTTATCTCACTGACTAGAGGCTGGCATCAATCCTCGCCCCAAAAACCTCAGGTGAAGGACGATAACCCACACTAGTGTTTGGCTGATCAACTAGCTTTGTCGATGCATAACTTTTAGTTGCTCAATCTTCCGCCTAAGGGTGTTAATGGATATGGCAATAGTAATAAGGGCGATGGCAGTGATGATGGTGTAAAAAAACTAAAATTTGTTTATTTTAATTTAATATTCGAATTATTTTTAAATTATAAAATATATTTTTAAGAATTATTAATTTTATTTTTATTTATTAAGAGTAATTCTCACGCTCTCAACTAAGGGGGATATTGAACCAAAAAAGTAAAGTTTTGGGTTGATTTGAACAAGAAAGGTCAAAAGGGCTGAGTTGATCTTTCTTGAAAAGTTTGAGGGGCAAATTGAACCTTATTCCTATAACGAATGCACGTAAAATTGTCTACACATACGACACCGTTTACCACCTCAACCCTCTCTTCCTTTCAACAGGAGCGACTGAGCATATCAGTTTCATTCTCGTTCTCTTGCTAATCTTTCCGCCTCCAACCGCTCGACTGCAGCTCCTCCTCCACCCTCCTTGCCGGAGACGGGAGAATCACCGGACCAAACACCTTGAACATTTTTCAACATCCTTCACCGCCTATTATAAAAGGTATGTTCTGTATTTCCTTTCTCTATTCTTCGGTCTATAGTTCCTTTAATTTTATGAACTCTTTGGTTATATATTTACAAACTAACAAAGCATAGAAAACTTGGAATCATGATTCTAAAGCTCATATGTGTTAGTGGGTTGTTAATGGTTTAGTGCAAATCTATCTATGTGATTATTAAAACTTTTGTTTTTGTTTGTTAATGCATTTTGTTTCTGTTAAAATTTCTGTTTGCTTTTCAGGTCAGATAATTGCTCAAGTGAAAGCTCCAGAAATGGGTTCCATTTAGATTTTTTTTCTTTTCTGTTGGATTAAAGTAGTCTTTTTTGCTGAAATGAGCTTGATTTTAAGATTAAGTCATCATTTAACAAGTGGGGTTTCTAAAAAACCCTTATTTTCTCCATTGGTTCAATTGAATTTAGTGAATGTGAATGGGGTGTTGCTGTCTCGGGGCTATGCTCAAGCTGCAAGGAAAGATGAGGAAGAGGAAGAAGAGGTAGAAATTGATCAGAGGAGGCTCCCAGCTGATTATGATCCAGCGACTTTTGATCCTACTGAGCATCGCAGTCCTCCTACAGAACGTGTGTTTAAGCTTGTTGATGAAGTTGCTGGACTCACGTTGGTCGAAGTTGCTGAACTAAGTTCCATTATAATGAAGAAAAGGGGAATGACAGAACTGCCGACTGTTGGGGTTTTGAAGGGTGGTGCTGCTGGATTGGCTGGAATGGCAATGAAGGCACCAGCTGCAGCAGCTAAGGAAGAGAAGAAACCAGAGAAGACTGTGTTCGAACTGAAATTGGAATCGTATGAAGCAGCTTCAAAGATTAAGATAATTAAGGAGGTAAGAAGTTGTACTGATTTGGGTCTTAAGGAAGCCAAGGATTTGGTAGAGAAGACACCATCAATTTTGAAAGCAGGTGTATCAAAGGAAGAAGCTGAGCAAATAATTGAGAAAATGAAAGCTGTTGGGGCCAAAGTTGTAATGGAATGAGTAAAAGCATTTTTTCGACCTATATCTGGTAACCTTTTGAATGTTCTAAATATTTTTATGGTTTCTTTAGGCAGTTCAACTTCTCAAATATATACCAAGTTTCCATTGAGGATTTTAATGGCTTTTACTCTCTTATTATCTCTGTTCTTGGCCTGTGAAGATGATATCTTGTTGAAGAATATTTGATAGGATTGTTCAAAAAAAAGAAAGAAATTCCTGATAGGCATAATCTCTGTTGTTTTACAGGGAGGTTCACTTGAGAATGTGTGGGCATCTGTGGTTGTTTTATTCCATGTTCTTTTATTACATGATTGGAAGAAAGAAAACTACAAGCAGCCCATAACATTGGATGTTGTTTTTGTTCTGCTTCTGATGTTAGAAATCTAATAAAAAGGAATAGCTTCCTGTCACTTATTTTTAACTTCATTCTATGCCTATTTACAGTGATTGTAATCTTCTTTTGGTAATTATCTGTTAGTTTACAAACTTTATTGTCTTTGATGAAGTTTAGGGAACTATCTCTCTTTCTTTGAAATGGTTAGGCACATTTAATCTTGGCGACAGTGCCACAGTGAATGAGAGGAATTGGCCTTTTGGCTGTTAATTTCAACCTCTTTAGCTCTAATGCACATGAAAATAATTTTTTGGTTGACCATTCCAACATAAGAAAACAATTTTGGTTACATGGATTGGCAAAATGACTAAGAGATGATATTTTGGTATAAGGCTACCTGGTTCCATTGATCCCCAGTACCTAGTAAATGATCTTGACTGGAATCAGAACTTAGGAGGAGATGCAGGAAATGCCATATGAAGTTTTTTCACTTAATAAGTTGTAGAAAAGCCTTAAAATAGTTGCCGAGCAAGAGTCAAGTTAATCTGATGATTGAAAACTGAATTTGAGTTGTTTCTTTCTCCTCTTCAGAATCATTGGCTATTATTTTGGTTTATAGCCATGGCTATGGACGGAATACTGTGTTATTGTTTTTTAGTCTGTATTTGAGTTAGGGATTAGTGACTTTGCTTGAGATTGTGTTGTACAATGTTATTAAGAAGATGTGAATTTGAGGTTACCAATGACTATGCAGATGCACAATAAATAGAGTGCTTTGTATTGAGCAAGTTTACATGCTGATGCACATGTAGCAGAGGTGAGTACACACATGGCACCAAGGTATATAGATGCGATTGAATTATCTCTGCAATAATTTCTCTCTGAAACTAGGGTGAAAATAGATACTTACTAGCTTGGAATTGTTTGCCTAGGCTTAGAAGTAGATGGTTATTAGCTTGATGTAATTGGATTACGTGATGTCTGTCTGTGGAATACATTTAGATTGGTGGGGATAAGTTTTGTGCTGTTGCATTACTCTACCGAGTTTGTTCAAGATGTACTTGCAAAGTTAGTGTGTACACCATTATATGTGCAGTTTGTTACTGTAAACCTTCATTTCTGGTTCATTTCTGGTCCATAGGTAGACATGAAAATTTTCAAAAATTCAAAGGGGTACCTCATAGGAATTACTCCATGTATTTTTATAACATTGAAATAGTTACATATTTTGAAGAAGCTTAGATTGGGATGCTTCAAAAGTAAGCAAAATGGGCCAAATCGAATCATCCTGACAGGCCATTCTGTTAGGTTAGTTCTCAGGTTGGATGCCATAAGTCCAATAAGGTCTCATCCCTAATATCACATGGATTGCAAAGGCTTTCCTTTATGACACTTGACAAATGTAGAGACTATTATTGCTTCATCGTCAGTATATGTTGCAAGTGATAAATGAAGGAATTAATCAGGAATATACTCCTGAACTGGGAATAGCTTCCACTGGTTGGAGGCATGTCAGAATGTGTGGCTGTGCAGTTCATATCGTATCATTGATGTATAAACCCAGATTTCCGGAAGCATCCTTCGTCGTGTACGAGTAGTTTATATATTGCCCGAAAGAGGGGCAGGTTCATATCATATTAACACATTGGTTTTTAATATGTTTAGGGAGCGAAATTTGGTGAATGCCTGATGCAGGTCGAGATGAGAAATTCTCGAGTAGACTTTACTGTTATACTGTTATTATTGTTGCTCTTCTTATTTTATTTCTTCCTTGTCATAACTTAAAAGTACAAGATGGAAGTGTGACTTTTATTTATTTTCATTTTTTCCTTTCTTCTTGCCTGGTTGAAGTTCAAAGTGCTCCATTATGTGCAACTCTGAGCAATGTGCTCCATTCTATTCTTTTCTTGACTTTCATGGTGCTTCTTGTTTTCAGTTTGTTCTCCATTTTCTTTTTGGATCCGGTTGAAATTTGACCATTTTAAGGATCTTATTGTATCTGGGTAGATTGACCAATGAAATTAAGTAGTGAAGACAGTTTAGCTAATGCTCAAGAGATGTTTGTAATATTACCATATTTATGAAGTTCCAAGTGTCTTTTACAGTGCTGCTAAGAGGCATATGGAGAAAACTTATCTAGGGTTTAGCCCTAATTGATTCCCATCCGTTAATCAAAATGGAATAAAAATTGTTTAAATTCAGGTTGGTAAAGGAGGGGAACCTATTTCATATTTAAAAAGAACAAATCTTAATTTTTAAAAAGGATTTCCAAACATATGTATATTTATATTTGTATATCTATTCTTTAAAAAAAAGTACATGAGAGACGAATAAATTCACTAAAAGAATTTCATGTTAAATTTTTGCTAATTATTTATGTGGAATGAGATGATTTAATAATTTACTTATGATCTAGTTTTTTTTATTCACGTGCGTTGTATATGTATATTAACTATTTGACTCATTATTAATTAGAAAATAAAAATAATATAAATTTATGAATTTAACATCATAAAATTTTGATAGATAGCAATAAATTAGTTTAATATATTATTAAAAGAATTAAGATTCAAATATCTTATAAAAGTATATTAATTTAATGGAAAGAATTTCATACTAATGATTTTATTTTTTTTCAATAATGTAAAATATAACAAATACATTCTTATATGGACTACTATTTTATTTTTCTACTTTTAAAAATTATAATATTAAACCCTTTAATTCTAATAATTTTTTAGATTTAAGTATCTAAAGTAGATTTAAATTATTATTATTATTTGGATAAACATAATGAAATAGAAGCCTAATGATTTACTTTTTAATAATGTTTGAAGTATAAAAAGAAATTATCCAAAATTTTATTTAATTTTTATAAGAATTTATTTGTTTAAACCATGTTAATTACTTTATATTACGGACTAATGATAGGATTATTAAGTTAAAAATCATGTATGCTATGTATAACTTATGTTATAAGAGGAAATAAATACATATTTATCATATTAAAATAATAATTTAGTACTTTATTAAATACACTTTATCACTATTATTCTTCTTTTATTTTCTTTAATTTAGAATAATAATATTTTTTTATTATTAAATTATTATTATTATTATTATTATTATTATTATTATGTTAAAGCTATGATCATACATTAATATTACTTTTTTTTTATTTATATACGTTGCACGTAAATATTATTATTTGATTTGTTATCATTTAAAAAATAAAAAATAAAATACTATATATATTTTTAAATTTAACATTATAACTTTGCTTGCTATCTTTTTTTATTTACTATTTGAAATATCTTATGGCGACCAAGAGGGGATGAATTGGTTGAAATAAAAAATTAATTCTAACTAAAAACTTCTATTTTAAAAAATTTAAATATTAAAACCAATATTAGCGGAAACAATTAACTAAAGTAATTAATCAATCCGATATGAGAATGCGAGCAATAAGATAAACACAAGTAAAATAAAAGAGCTTAGAAAAGAGAAAATTAAACTCAACAGTTTATAGTAGTTCGACCAACTCCTTGCCTACTTCCTTTTATGGGTGCAAGAATAACTTAAATGTTTCCAAGCTCACACTCAAACTTCTTACAAGTGTTTCAATGGCTAACACTAAAACCCAAGTGTTTTCTATGGCTAACAATCCAAGTGTTTTCTTAAGGCTCATACTCTAACCCAAGTGTTTTTCTTAGACTTACACTCTAACCTAATCTAAGATTTTTAATTTTAGTTATAAGAGCAATTAATCCTTTATACAAGTGCTCAACCTAACCCTTTTGAGCTTGAATATAGAAATCAATCACTCAATTACCAAAAGATTCAAACCCTCTCTTGAATCTTTAATACAAGATGAATTTCATGAAGAAATAGAGGTTGTTGAGACATATAACAAATATGAGACTTAAGTAAATGCTTTTGCTTGACCTAGAACACTTAGAAATAAAGTTTAAATACTTCTAGATGAAATAGATACGTTATACCCTTATTGAATGCAAATATAACTGTTTCAAAAACCTTAATAAATGCAGCTTCACGGGTGGAAAGGATCCTTCACAGCCATAAAGTATTAGCGCGAAAAATAAATTTAAAGAACTCAAAACCATCATGGCCATGAACAATTATTCATGGCTGGAAAGGTCTGCTTTCACGGTTGAGAATGTTGGTTTTCATGGCTGGAAAGATTTTTTCATGGCCATGAAAACTTTCACGATTGGAAATATTGGCCCTGAATGCTTCTACAAATTTTCTACTTTTCAATTACGAGCATGACCATTTAAAAACTCGAAATCTTGAACTATATAACTCCAAATTATAAACCGTTTTTTTAGAAACTTTGATTAATCTATTACAAATTTTTAGTTTTTAGAAACTCTAAAATCAGCAATCTTCATACTCTAAAAAATTGAAATATTTTATTGCTCATCTAGTCTTGACAGTTTAGATATGCTTCAGTATTTCAGCCATTGCACTTTCCATATACCTCGGATTGATATAAGATCGTTTTCATAATGAAACTAGACTCCCAGAGTTATAAATCTAGAGAAAAGAATATTAAAATTCATCTTCTAGAAATAATGCCACTAATTCTAATTGACCTCATCTGTTGTAGTCCAATCTTTACAGTTTGAGCATAATTCACTCAAAGATTCGATACTCCATTTTTATAGTTCCAAGAGATTTTTCAATTTTTATTCCTGAAAGTATATTGATGTATCTATCCATTCATATATGGCTTGCCCTCATAAACTCTTCCAAGTAGTATAATTTATTCTTCAAACTTCAACTAGCTGATATTATTCAATGGAGATCATCCATGTCCACATGTGTTTTTTTGACTCCACATGCTCTTTGCATTGCTCTTATATGCTCTATCACTCTTCTCATTTTTATTACTTCATGATTTTATCTTGATCCTCATATTGACTTAAGTATTCAAGTTCTCGATTCTTGAATCCATCTTCATAGATATGCTTTCATCTTCATTTATATGCATAAATGATAATTAAAGATTATCTATTAAGAACAAGAATATTAAATAAGATTGTCAGCAATAATAATATTTTGCATCATCAAAATCACATATGAAACTTTGGGGTCAATATTATTATCTTTTTAGTATGATATTTTAATTCTTTGCTTATTACTTTGATATCATATTAAATATATAATAAGTATTAAAAATATAAATTATATGATATTTTTAGGATATAAATTATTATATAATCAAAAAATAATTTATTAGTTAATATTTATTTAAAAATATAATTAAAATGTTATTTCTTAAAATTAAAATTATTATTAATTTAAAATCCTAATATACTTGGACTTCTAGAAATACAATTATACTAAATGGATTATATTATATATTATTAAATTAAATTATAAATAGTTTAACTAACCCAATTAATTCAAAATCTTAGTAAAGTATTTTTCATAATTTGTTTGTCCCTCTCCCTTCCCATTTTTGTATATATTATAATTATGCACGTATAATTTAATTCTAGTTCTTATTGAGTTTGTGTTACTTAATATTAGTTAAATATTCTATTTTAAATATTAATTTCTAATCACGTGTTAAATTATCACGTTCAATTTAGCTATAATTACCCTTAATGTAGGTAAGATATGGTTATGAGACATCACTAAATGCAATTTTTTTAATTTATTTTTCTCTATAAACATTTGGAAATACATTATGTTTGATTCACTATTATATAGTTTTTGGTTGAAATCTATAAAATTTATGAAATTTATTTGGAAATCTAAACTTTATGTACTTTGAATGAAATGAAAGTTAGTTTAAAATTAATTTAAAATTCTACATAATTAAATTTGTGGAATTTGTTATAGCTAAACTAAATTTCAACAAAATAGATAGAACTTCCAAATAAATTTCATATTAGTAAGTCAATGTATTCCATAACATCAAAATATCGATTTCAACTTTTCCATTTCCATTTTACTTTCTTTCACATGTATTTTTCTCAACTGAAATAAATTTTTTAATGGATTTCAACCAAACATAGCATTAGTAGAAGGTGCAATTTTATAGCCTATGGTCTTGATATTTTTCCGTTTCTTAGTTGTCCTATCAGGCTCTTATTAATGACATATATTCTTTTTAAAAAGAATTATAACTTTCTTCTTAACCAACATCTCATTTATAATAATTTAAAAAAAAATTCAAGGAAAATTTTAGGGTTTAAATTAAAATATGAAAATCACTGGACTTAAATGAACATTGGCTCTTAATTCTTATAGGCTCTTAATTCTTATAGTTCAACCCCGAACTCTTCCTGAGTTTCCTCCGACCCTTTTGTAGTGACTTTGAATCAAAATGTCTCTCCTTTTTTCTCATTTTGTTTGAGGCGGGCTGTAATTATCATTCTTTTTAAAATATTTTTGAACGGTGCTCAGTGCCTGTCACGACCCGATCTGTGGGCCCGTGACCGGCACTAGAGAATGGGTAGGCATAAGGCCACCGAATCCCATAGTAAGCCTGACCGCTCACTAACTTAATTAAATCTCATCTAATAACACTGATGTCACAATTTATTTTCTACATATTTAATTCGGTCTGCCGGTAGAAATAGGCAAGACCCGAAACTACATAAAATTACAACTGATAAGTCTACCATTTCTACCGCGGAGAATCTAAGATTTTAGAAGTCAAACATACCAAATCAATTACATCACCCGATGATGAAGGAGTCGGGTTACTAGATAAGAGCCGCAGTAAGACTAGCAATCACAGATCTGAAAAACAATAAAACTGAGACTGTCAGTCTCGAGAGTGAGTTAAAATCATATATCCAAAAACATTTACAACACTTCCATAACATATTTATTTAATTTGAAATAAATAATAAGTCATGCAAAAATATACGTGTCATGCCATGCTTAAATAAAAAAAATATAACTTTCACATACTACGGGACAGAGTACCTCAGCAGAACCCTAATCTCAACACTAACATCTCGACTCTCTCATTCTAACAGAACTAGAACCCAGAGAGCGAAGCTCGACCAGAGTCCTTAAATCCAGTTCAGTCACTTAATTATCACTAACTCTCTTAGCCTTTCGGCTCTCTTACTCTAATAAGATTGGCGCCCAAAGAGCGAAGCTCGACCAGAATTCTTAAATCTAGTCTGGTCACTTAAGTTCCCAAATAAGCCGGCGCCCAGAGAGCAATGCTCGACTATGGACCTTTACTCCGGCAAACACATTCTACTAAGCCCAGAGAGCAATGCTCGAATAGGGCAAGTCCTAAATTTATCTTTTTACCCTTTTGCTATCAGTCTCGGATTCATACTAGTGCACTCATCAAATAGCATGCTCTACAGCCGTCCCATCCTGAGTTAACACGAAACAATAAAATCATAATCAGAAAATGAAACTTATATAAATAGCGACTAAAATAACCAATTAAAATATTAATTCATGTAATCAGAATTATCTCCTAAAATCTCAACATAACACATATAAACAGACATATGACTTTAACTCACAGCTTTGACGATCTCCTAGCTCTGCTCCGATGCCTCGGGTGGAGCGAGCCGAACTGACGGATTTATCTAATCACGGAAAACAATTAATCAATAACGTTGAAACATTTGACAATTAACCATAAGTCTAGATTCTTAGAACTAACTGTCTAAAAATCTCGACTCGGGTAAATTCTACCTAAAATTCGGCAGAACCTCCCCTAAAATACAGACATTTAACCCCCGTAAAACAGGCCCAGACCTGCCAGAAAACACTTCAAATATTCAATAATTTATTTTAAGGGAGTCGGGTCCCCAAGACTTCATTATTTTTTCCGACTCCGCTACACAACACAATTCACAATTAAAGGCAGACAGTCCGACAATTTATTTCAACTCATTTCAATAATCACATAGATTTTTGCCAATAAATTCTAAAATCAACGGGCCAGAGAATTATTGAGACGCTTGATTGCTGGTTGACTCGCCTCCAATCGCCGGAGTCTGATCGACAATCCGAACGCACTAACGGACTCGAAACGACGCGCTGATGACGATCCCTGCTTCCAATCTTCTGATCTGACCCCCAATCATCCGAAGAGATTTACGGACGATCTCGGCCGTCGATTTTTAAATGGAGTCCGATCTCCACGAAACCGGTGCCATTGGAAAGCTTGAGTTGAGGAGAGTCCGAATATGCACTCTGATCGTCCATCACTCGCCGGAACTCCCTAGAAAAGCCAAAAAAAATATTGTTGCCAACACCTTGCCGGAACTCTCTCCTCCGGCCACCAAAGCCAATGCCGCCACTGCCAAAAAGAAGCTCAAGCCGAGGGGAGTCGATCGCCACCCAACTCGCCTGCTGCAGCTTTCTTCGTGCTCACTGCCACCGCCAAGATCGCTTGCTGCCGCCAGCTCATCGACGCCAAGAAGACTTCCGGCCAGTCAATGCCGCCCGATCCTCCTCATTCTCTCCTACCGATTTCTCCTTCTTCTTCTTCTTCTTCTTTTCTTTCCTTTTCCTTCCATATCAACTTTTGGTCCCTGTACTTTACTTCCTTACCATTTGGTCCCTCAACTTTTTTAATTACAACAATTTTGTCTTGCAAAATTTTCGATTAACCCTTAAACTATTTTTAGCTTTTCAATTAAGCCCCTAACTATTTAATTTGGGCCAAATTAGAATATTAAAAATATATAATTACATATTTACCCTTGCTTTTAAATGTAAAATTATCAAAAAGCCCTTGCCGACATATTTAATTACAAAAATACCAAACATATAAATTTCCATTAAAACTCCATATTAATAAAATTATACGTTTAATTCTTATTTCAAAATAAATTTCCAATTTAGTCCTCATACACAATTAATTTTATTAATCAATTTGCTAAATATTTTTCAATTAAAATTTAACACCATTAGCTAATTAAAATGTCATTTTTCTCAATAATTCTTTTATAAAATATCATTTACAAATTCTTCCATAACTCTCAAATATAGAATTTAATTTATTTATATTCATTTGGGGGAAAATTTTAAATAACCAAAAATATAATTTATTTCTCAAAGAATTTACTTAATTAATTTCTTAAAAATCAAACTAATTGGATATAGAAAATAATTCCCTTATTTGTCTAGCATTAAAATTCTATTTAAATCATTCCAATTAAACCAAATAAAAATAAAGTAAAATTAATTTAAATAAAAATAAATTTATTAATTATTATTTATATTATCATATCATTAAAGAAAAATTCCGGGTATTGCAGTGCCTACGAGAAGGCCTCCTTGACTAAAGATAATCGCGGTTTCCCACCGTCATGGAGAGAGAGGGGAAAGGAATAATCGAAAATATAAGGACTAACGGAAGAATTCGAAAACCGTGATTAAGTGCTATTTGCCTCTATTTTTCTTAACATTTATATTTTTGATGGTTTTTATATACTAAAAATAATAAGAAAAAAGTATAAACATGACTCTCTAAAATAACACTTTTGAGCGTTATAATAAGAATAATAATTTTATTCGATGGAAAAAATTATTTAAGGAGCATATTAGGCTCATATAATTTACAAAAAGTTATTAGAAATATCTATGTTTTTATCTTTTTGCTATTTATTATTTATTATTTTATTATGTTAAAATATAAAAAGATATAGTATGATTTTCCGATATGATTTTAAAATATCTAAAAGTTAAGGATCATATTTGCCTTGAAAATAAATTTAAGGTCAAATATGACTTTCACAATAAAACATTAGGGGTTACTTATGCCTTTATCCAAATAATAATAATAATAATAATAATAATAATAAAAGGACTAATAATTAACTTATGAGAATTTATATTTTTAATAATTTTACCAAATTATTTCAAAATTTTAAAATAGATATTTATATTTTTAATTTATTTTTTTAAAAAATTTCATAATAATTTTTAAAATATTATAATAAGAAAAATGATATGGTAAGTCAATAGTACTAATTAACATAAAAATTAATGCAACAATATAAAATTTATTGTATTTAAATGTAAAATATTTATGTATCTATATGAGTTTTTTAATGGTCATACTATTAATTGACATAAATTATTTTTGCTGATTTATATTTATTATGTTTTTAATATATATAATTATTATTAGAAAATATTTTTAAAAATAAATTAAAAGAATAGTATTTATTTTATAATTTTGAAATAAATGGATAACATTATTAAAATGTTAGGTAGAAGACCTAAATTATAATTAGGACATAATAAAAAGCATGTTCATGCTGTCCTGTTGGGCAAATGGGAAGCCAGGATATTTGAGAAGAAGAGACATTTTCTGAGAAATCAGACTCTGCAGAAAAGGAATTGAAGATGTATCAAACAACAACGCTCGCTTTGGCGACGCCAATTACCATATCAATACCCAGTCGCCCTAATGGAAAGTCTTCAACTTTGAACCTCAGAGCATCATTTTCTTCCACTTCTAATTTTCCTCTTGCTAGCAGAATCATCGTTAAAAGTACCACTCACTACTCTCTCTCTCTCTCTCTCTTTTCATTTTTAATTTTACTACTTGAGACCCTTTTGGGGTTTTTATATTTGCTTATTAATATCCACTAGATTGTGTTTTAATTGGCGTTTTCAGATACCCTTTTCGGAAATTTTATGAATTATGATGACCATGTTCTGTTTGTGAATACATATGATTTTAGATGGAATTGGATATTGATGAAAGAGTGTTTTGGACACTGAATATAGTGGCTTCAGTTAATGCTGGCTCGCTGTTGTTAAGAGTCTTTGGATTCAACGTTTCATTTTATTTTTTCTAAGGTCCTAAAATTTAATATAACTGGGACATGTTGTACAGTTTAGACTAATCAAAAGTATGTTGTCTACTTAATTCTGATCTCAGTAAGAACTAGACTGAGAAATATGGTGTGGTCAGTTCTATTGCTGCACTTTTTTTTTTTTTGTGCTGAAAAGGAAAAGATTTAAGGTAATAGACGTCAAAGAATCATTGTCAAAGTGGAGGAAGCAGCTAAAGGGAAGCATTTAGGCCACAGGTTGTTTCTTTTATTGTATGACATGAAACCAAAACATACAGTAGCTGCTTAAATAGTTTTAACATGCCACCAACATCCCGTGGTGGCAGAAAGGTAGGAAGAGTGTAGGAGTTGTTTTAAAGGTCCTGAAGTGGAATAAAGCCATTAGGCTTCTGCCATGGTGTATGCTTTAAATCTTTGGTAAGATTTTGAGGGAGGTGGAGATTGATAATGCTCTTATTAAGAGAATGAGGAGATTGATAATGATCTTATTAAGAGAGGGTGAACATATTTTTGCACCTCGGCAACTGCTTTAGTAATTGGTGCACGAAGTCACAAGGCAGGTGGCAGGTAAATTACTGGAGGGTAGCTTTAACATTTTAAGATTTAAGACAGTGGACTTTTTCACTTTAAAAATATAGGTTAATTATGAAAGAGCATTATAGGATCACAACTTAAAACTATGAGATTGGACCTGTGGTCTGATTGCTCCATTAAAAATGAATTTGCGTGATTTTTGGAGCAATAATACAATTTGAATTGCAAACATGAAAAAAGACTTTCATGTGGATGGAAGTACATTACAGGGAACATAAAGTCCAAAGGTTTGGCTTTTATCATTATGTGTGAATGATTATGATGGCAAAAGCCCTTAAAATACAATAGCTGCTACTAAGTGTTAATAATAAGCAAGTTAGGATTTGGATTGGAAGTCATTATTTAAAACCCTTGATTGATAAATTCTGGCAGCTAGAATGAAGCACTTTGGTCTTGATGTTGCTTGGGCTCTTGTGGTGTGTTCTTTGGTCCTCTTGGAAGAGGAAGCTTTTCACTGTTGACAGTGGTCTTATCAGGAAAAAGTAAATGTATATGTCCAGACACCTTAGCAAGGACTGGAGGATATAGAGATTTATCTGCTAGTTCTTAGTTTGTGAGAAGTAAGCTCTAAGTATGTTCGTCTGCTTATTGAGAGAGTGAAATATCTCAAAAAATGAGCTTGCCAATGAATGCAGGACTGCAGGATGTTGAAATTTTGGTTTCTACATCATTGTGGGGTAGGAGGAAGGTGAAACTTGCATTTTCTGGTGCCATATATAATGAATAGGAACAAAAGGATGTTTGAAACTCTTATTTGAGGAAATATTAGCAGAGAAGATTTTGTGAAAGATTTTGATTTTGACATTTGCTAGGGACACCAAAATGATGATGTCATAAGTGATAGAGCTTTTTTCTAAATTGATTATATTTGTGCAATACATGAAAATGCTGAGGTTAGTAGCTTACACTGAAAAATTAACGGGAATTATATCCATACGCTATTGCTTGTTGGGTATGACTAGGTTCTTCAGCACATGAAGAGGAGGCTTATGAAGGTATTATCAAGAATCATGAGTCCTGACAGTGATTTCGCTATGGTTTATACATATTGTAAGCTGCAAGCTAATGAAACATTGTTTGCCATGTTACCACGTTCCGAACTGGACTTAAAAATGTCTCGCAGGCATGTTAAGTGCTAAAACAGGCCTGTGGCCTGCAAATTAATTTCATAATATCACTCAAATTGAATGAAATTTTTTGATCCAAATATTTGGTCGTAATCAAACCTATTATGAGTTATTAATATTATTTGGTTATACTTTCTATGAAGTTATGAATCCTAGTCTTCAAGGCAAATGTGGGCCTTGGAACTGTCTATGATCATGTACTTTGATGCCACCATATATCTTCATGTATGGTTTCTAGATCTTACATTTTATTTTCCTGAGTTAGATGAGACTATATAATATTAGCAAAAATTTGGACCTTTCACAATTTCCTGTGCTAATCTTGAGTTCCATTTATAGTTTATGTCACTTTAACCAAGCCACCACGAATTTATGTGTATAGGATGAGTTCTTACTTGAGATTTTCCCCTTAAAAAGCATAAAAGAATTAGTGAATTTGTAGAATCCTAGCCAAAAGTAAGAAAGGAAAGTTCAAATTACGTATGATGTGAGTGGTTATATGCATCTACAGTTTTATGTGGTACCTTAATGCAATACTAGTGTAATAGAGTTATTTGGACTTCATATGTGTTTTGATCTTGTAACCTTGGCTGTCGTCTGCTATTTAAACCCTCTTCAATCACTTGTGTATTTTGGCATGCAGATTTAGGATATTCAGTTGGTGAAAGTAGTTTGCAAAAGGAATTTTCTAATTTTGGTGAAATAGCTGAAGGTGAGTGTCATGTCCAGCTATGAATCTTTTTTGAATTTCCTCTTTGTCCGTTTGTTTTCCTTTTCAAAATCTCTGCAGTTATTCCAATAAAGCTGAAAGTCTTGTAACTTGAATCTACCATCTGTGTCAGTTAAACTTGTAAAGGATGATGAGAGAAAGCGGTCTAAAGCATTTGTATTTATTCAATATACTTGTCAAGATGATGCCATTCTAGCCATGGAGAATATGGACCGCAAGGTTTCTAGTTTATCAACTTGCTCTTTATTTTAACTTTGGAAACTCATCTTATTCCTAATCTTGTTATCACCAGATATTTGATGGCAGGTTGATTTATGTCGATCTTGCTAAACCTGGGAAAGAGACATTCAGAGGGTACCCAAAAGCCTCCGGACCTCCACCGTTGCATTTACGGGAGCAAGACGAGGTTGCTGATTGCTGGTACTGATCAATCTCCTATTGATGGGGGAGGAGAAATAACTAAACGAAGGAAACGAGGCGTACACAGAGTAAAACTGTTTCAAGATCACAGCAATAGAGACCACATTGTATTCAAACCAGGGAACCCTGATAGTTGGTCCTAGTGAAAGTGAGTGTATAAACTATATCCTACATAGTTTCTTGAAGCTGCATTGCATTGAATTGGGTCACACTGCGTCAGTATAACTTATCATCTTGATATGTATAACATTGCTCTTGAGATATGCATATGCAGAAGAGCAATTCAGAGTTGTCTCAGATCAGAGGACACAGATGTAATTTTGAATTTCTGCTGAGTCTCACATCCACCAATTATTTGTGCGATATCAACAGGCTTTGGAAAGAGATAGAATTGTTGATGAGTAACTGGTCACCTTTTTCAAGTTCCCTAATTTATTTATTTGTTCAAGAAAAAAATATAAACCAATTTATTGGACACCCACAGATACTATAAATGCCTTATCACTGTAACGAGAAAGTCTTTATTGTATTCATCTATCTCTGCCCTTATCCTTGCATGAAAATTTTCCCTTGTAATATTATGATTTTTTAAAATTTATATTATTTGTTATTAATATAAAATGTTAAAAAATCTAATTTTATTTTTCTAATAGGCTATATAATTATTTTATTTTTAGAATACAATAATTAATAAATTAATATGTCAATTAATAATTGCGATATAATAATGATTTTTGCCCAATC
Source organism: Ricinus communis (assembly GCF_019578655.1). Taxonomy (NCBI): domain Eukaryota; kingdom Viridiplantae; phylum Streptophyta; class Magnoliopsida; order Malpighiales; family Euphorbiaceae; genus Ricinus; species Ricinus communis. The sequence continues at coordinate 14,915,827 of NC_063259.1, read as the reverse complement.
TGACTTGGGTTAATGAGTTATATTAACAAATACTTATAAAAAATAATATAACTATATTGCTTTTAGTGATGTTTATATGTCCAATAAATAATATAAAATAATTTATTTATATTAACTATATATTAAAAACAAGTGCATTGGATTTACAATGATAATTAATGAAATATACGACATTTTATTCTTAGACATTTATTTAATTTAATATTTCAATTTTATTTTTAAAGAAGGATTATATAATTTATATTTAAATCCTTAGTTATATGTAACACGCATTACGAGATACTGAATTCAACATCGGTGGATCTAAATCTATAGGTTATAAGTATTTTAATTGTTTATATTTTAATTTTTTTTAATCGTAAAAGAACAAAAGGCTTATGAAATAGGTACTAAAATTCATATAATAAATTTGAAAAATAGCATTATTTACATATCAAATATTGTATATATTTTGATTAGAGTGGTTTAATAAAAATTTAATAATTAATTATAAAAATTCAGTGTAAATTTATATTTCACGTTTTTAGTATAAACTAATTATAATTAGTGAAGTGCCAACATTTTTAATTGGATCCGTATTTTAAATATAATATTAATATCAATATAAATATCAACATCATGACCTAAGTTTTTTAAAAATAGCTAATTATTTTTTATCTAATCTATTAAATTTGATAATTTTTATTTCATAGTGAGAGAAATGGGATAAAAAGAGAAAATAAAATAAATAATTTAATATATATTTTAATATAGAAAAATTGAACATAAAAAGCAATGACAAAAATAAAAAATGACGCAATCAATAATAATCATAAAAAAGAAAGCGATTGGCTCATAAAAACCGCCGTCGGGAATGACCTGATTCCGCGTATTAAAGAAGGTCGAGCCCCAACACGGAAATAAAACGGGGCGGATTCGGGTTGTCGGTTAAGAAAGAAGAAAAAGAGGAAGCCAAAGAGAAGAGAGGTGCTTGTGGTTTTATTTATTTATTTATCTATTTTTAAATTTCTTTTTAGAGAGAGAGAGAAGAGAGAGAGAGGGAGATGGAAGAAGAGAAGGTAAAAATTGCGGAGCCACCGAACGATAGGCCGGTTCGTGTCTACGCAGACGGCATCTACGATCTCTTCCACTTTGGCCACGCCCGTTCTCTTGAGCAAGCTAAAAAATCGTAATCCTTTTTTAAGAAATTATTATTATTATTATTGTTATTATGATTATGGGATTTGATTTGATTTGATCAGTAATTGAAATGTGTTTTACATAAAAAGTGATGTGTCGATGATTTTTATAATGATAGGTTTCCTAATACATACTTATTGGTTGGATGCTGCAATGACGAAATTACACACAAGTACAAGGGCAAAACTGTTATGAACGATCAGGAGCGTTATGAGTCTCTTCGCCATTGCAAGTTCGTTCTTTCTCCTTCCTTTATATCACCTCTTTTTCTTGCTCTGCTGCATCAATTCTCCCAGGAATTTGAATTCTGATGGGATTTTTTGGATTATTGGAAGACTGGAGAAATGAAAATGCATTTGAGTATATTAAAATATTATTCTTTTGGAAAATACTAGAGATTGGAAAACTAGTGATTGGAATATTGGGTATGATTTCCACAACTAAACAGGGAAAAGCTTCTCTAAGAATTTCTTTTAGTTTTCCATTGTTTTTACCAGGATTTACACTTCTTTGTTTTAACGGATAAATCTCGAATATTAATAGTTTAGAATTGACCTGACCTATAATCCCAATCACACAGTAGTTTCCAGAAACGTACGACATTCGATAGAATTTACTAGTGCTCTGAATCTATAAGGTGAATGAATCACAATGTACATTTTGTTCTGGCTGAATCAGTCGATTCTTCCATTATTACGTAAATAGGACACGGCAGTTTTAAAATTTAAAATTAACGTCAACTTCATTGAGAAAAGTGCCCCTAAATCAAGTGATTTTGAATTGAAATTAATTTATTGTTGAAGAAGCAAAAGTATTTTGCATGTAGAAGGAAAAAAGAAACGCTTTGTAGCATTGGCTATTGGTTGATTTTGATCTTTTTAATATTTTATATAGGACCTGCATACTAATTAATCTTACTCTATTATGTACTAGAGCATACGGCAATGCTTGATAGTGTGATTTTTGTAGATGGGTGGATGAAGTGATACCTGATGCTCCATGGGTGCTCACACAAGAGTTCCTTGACAAACATCGGATTGACTATGTGGCCCACGACTCCCTTCCGTAATGTTCACCAGTTCATACAAACTTTTGATTGTTAGTCCCAGATTTGTGGACCTTGCTGCAAAGTGTCTGCTCATTCTTTCTCCGCTTAAAATGTTATTCTTTGGTTAAGAAAATTATTCTTGATAGATGAATTTAATTTGCATTGATTAGTAGATACTTCTTGCAAATTGAAATTGTACTTCTGTTCTCTTCTTAGCTTCAAACTGTATATACATGTATGTCCGCTGGCTGCTATTGTTTTATTTGAAGCTTGTTTTAGATAGTTCATTTGTATTTTTGTTTTCTCCCATATCTTTTTTGACAATGCTCCATTACCATCTAAATCATATATTTGTAAAATCTTTCACTTCGAAATTTTGGAGCCATATGAGTTCCTGTATTCTCTCTTATTTTACTTACTTCATGTTTATCCTAATTTGTCTGTTGCTATTACTTGTTATTTAGGCAATTCTTTCATGCGGCTTCTAGCATGATGATATATGTGTTCATTTGTAAACTCAAAATCTTGCCACCAATGTGGCTTTGTTCTCTTGATTGCCTCTCTGTTTGCTCAAAAATTGTTGATATGACTCCTTTGTTTTCCAGTAATTTTTCTTAAAAATTTAATACTCATTTGTCTTATAGGTTCCCCATGTTCTTTAGTTTGTTAACTATTTTATAATTGGTACTTAATTGTAGTTATGCTGATGCAAGTGGGGCTGGAAACGATGTCTATGAATTTGTAAGTTCACTGATGCATGTGTTTTTCATTTTACAAACATTGACACACCTTGGCTTGACGAAGCTATTTCATTTTCATGTGCAAATTAATTTGGCAGTAGTGACATTGACTTCATAAAGTATTCGCATCAGTGGTGATAGAAAATAGGTTTGGCTATATCTAAATTCCTCAACCCATTACTTGTTTACTTTGTATCCTCTATTTGTCCATCTCTTTTAGTAGATTACCAAATGTGTTTGGCAATTTGATCCACCTGATAATTTCCTGATATCTGCAACTTCTGATGTGGCAACTACCCGTGCTGTAGTTACCTCTGTGAATTTCTAAGCCAGCACGTAGAGTAGGAAGTGGAGCCAGCAATCTGGCACACTTTACATTGATAAAGCCTTCACATTATTCTTTAGTTGCTTTATATAACTAGCTATCGGATTGTCAAGGAAGGTGGGTTTTTTTTTTTTATTATGTGCTCTTTGAAAGAGAACATCTTCTGTTCTCGCATTTTGGGGTCTTATTGGCTTTGAGACTGGTTAAATTCTCTGGTCTGAGATCGAAGCAATTCCTGGCTCTTGATCTGGAGTAAATAAATATTTCTCTGGTTGGCTTGACATTTTATCCTTCTCAAAGGGTTAGCCTTCCTGGTTAATCAATTGCTAGCCCCAGCTTGTTGCTTTATGATGCTTTTCATGTTTTTGTAGTTCTACCTGCTCTTTTATGTATTCTTCTACAATGCTTATGACAATTTCTCCATTTTCTGGTTTTCTGCTAGCAGCAGCTTCCTACAATTGGAATCACTTTTCATATGTAGCAGACTGATTTCTTAATTGTCCCATCATTTTTATTACAAAGCATGGTTGGTGTCATTACAATGATTTAATGATAATGAGTTGTACAGGTCAAGTCTATTGGAAAATTTAAGGAAACAAAACGGACAGAAGGAATTTCGACCTCAGATATTATAATGAGGATTGTCAAAGACTATAATGAGTATGTAATGCGCAATTTGGCTCGTGGATATTCAAGAAAGGAACTGGGTGTTAGCTATGTCAAGGCATGCTCCTATCTGCTTCTCTTTCTTTTCCTTTCTAATTAATTTATTAATCAGGATCTGATGATAGAGTTTCTATGAGAGGACCTATCTCATTCATTCTCTCTCTATCTTTCTACTAGGAAAAGCGGCTGAGAGCACACATGGGACTTAAAAAGTTGCAAGAGAAAGTGAAGAAGCAGCAAGAGAAAGTGGGGGAGAAGGTATGTACATTGTCATGACTAATTAATTCTGAGCTTGCATAGAGTGCATGCAAAATTGGTGGCATGGAGATTTGGGGCAGAAAGGATAAAAACATCTCAGAAATTAAAATATTACGTCTTTCTATTCCTCGTTTACGTGCTTTTACTTTAGGAAAATATAGTTTTATGGAGAACAAGGTACGGATTTGGTACAGCACTTGTGCTTATAGGAAGACGAATATCTTGATATAACATAATGATGTAGGATAAGCTATTAAACAAGCAAAAATTTGTGCGGCTCCATGACTCTTGATTATATCTGTCACAATGACTTACTTAAAGGTAATTACAAAGATTTACCAAATTCTGGGCTCTCTTCTAAGCAGTTCCGGTGAATGAATCTGTTAACACTAACTATTTATGATTTAAATCTGAAAGGAAAAGTCTTGGGGGAGTGAAGAGAAAAAAGAGAAGGGAAAAGAAAGGAAAGGGAGAGAAGGGGAAAGCGAAGTGAGGGAAGGAAATCTCTATATCATAATTATAACATATATAAAAGTATGAATGAGAGGGCAGTGGGCGGATAAATTTACTAAAATAAGAATATTAATAATTTATCAAGGACAGATCTAACTTTTAGAAGCCCAAATTCTTTTAGGATTTTCATGATAAAGTAGAATTATTATCATATGAAAGAAAAAGATAATTTTTTGTGCATTATTAAAAAAGTGTTAAATTTTTTATAAGAAAACATGAAGTACATAAGCTGCAAGCACAAATAAAATGAATAATAGAGGAACATTTAAAAAGAAAAAAAAGAATGTCAAATTATGATGGAAACATAATATAGAAAAAGGAAATAGGTCAGTTTGCATTGCTCCAGCATAGAACGAAAGAAGAAAAAAAGGAGGGTTTTTTGTATTTTAATTATTGATGGAAAGTGACATTTAATATGTATCATAATAAATTTGATTTAGTTTATCATTTAGTTTAGCTACTTTTAATTTATTTTTTATTAATCATTTTGCGTTTAAGATTATAGGCAAGATGAATCCATTAAAATAAAAATAAAAAACAAATTTTCAAAGGAAAGTGTTGTGAATATTGATGGCAAAGTCCACTTGAACCTGAAATCTTGATTGGACAAACAGAAAAATATTTTTATTTCTTATTATAATAAAATTTACGATTCTAAATTTAATAATTATTTATTTATTGATAACATTCACTTACAAGAATAGGTGGACTGATGATTTAAGAATAATAATTCTATTTTAATATGAAAAATTTATTTGATTCTAATATTAAATTAGTTATTCTACAATTCAATTTTTTAATAATTAATATTAAAAAGAAGTTAAGCATACTGACATTGGTTGTCTTAATTATATTTAAAATTGTTTAAAAGAATTCTTTCTGGCTTATACTTAGGAAAAATGCCAATCTACTTTAGTTACTACGTCATATTCTTAAATTAAGAATTGGAATTCTGCTTGCATGAGAATTCCTAACAAATTTTATCAATCAAAATAAAAAAGAAATGAAAGAAGTATGATTAGAAATGATAATATAATGTCAAAAAAGCAGATTTATGTAAGGAGTGGATCAAAAAATCCATTTTACTAATCATAAATACTTCAAGTTTTGTATTTGCATTTAGATGTTAAGAATATTACTTAAAAGAAAATTAAAAAAAGAAAAAATTATTACTAATGAAGCAGTATTTATGTTAATCAATTAAGTGTTTTTGTTTTAAGTATTTTAAATATTTTAAATATTTTAAACCAATTTGTGAATTGTATATTTTTCAATTTGATTTATTCTATATTGTCACTTAAATTAGGTTACTAGAATAAATTATCAGATATATTATTAGGAAAATTGGGGTTAGGATTAAATAAACAAATTTGAACCGTAAATGTATCTATCACAATTAGAAAAAAAAAATGGTTCTAATTTAGAGGTAATGTCATTTTGTAACACTAAAAATTATTCAGTAATTCAGTTAAACTATTTCTATTCTTTTACTATGCAAATAATAATGAGTCCAATTATTAAATTCACGTGCATCGCATGTGGGTGAAAAACTAGTGAATTTAAAATTAAATTGGTGTCCCAGCAAGTAGTCTGTCCATTGTCTACAGTGATGTGATGATTGTGGCTCTTGATGCTTGTCGTTCATGTACTTCAGAATTTTCCCTTGGAGACCTTTTCATGCCGTGCTCTCTGATGGTTAGGGGCCGTGAAACCTGCCTATATGAGATATATTACAAATTATATACTGGTATTTGGACCACTTATTCATTCACTATCTCTGCTGATACATTTTGGGGAGTTTCTTTACTGCTTTAGCTGTTTGGTTGATAGCTGGTCTTGATGCTGCAATGATATGGGTTGTGCATTTACTGTTTGATGGAACTTTGAGTTGGAATCTTGGTTTTTTTGGAGCCTTACCTTTGGGGGCTAGAGGCGGAGAGTTCCCTATATACGATATGATCCCAAGTCATTTGACAAATTAATTTGTGGAATGAAGATGCTAGACCATTTTAATAGGTCAGTGTTGCAGTTTGGCACATTTCCAGGATGGTGGTTCAAAATTTGAGTTGTTTGGAAGATCCTGGGTGCCATAGGGTTGATAAGAGGGACAATGTGGTGGCACAGAATAATTTGATTGTGCTTGATTTGGATAATTTGGTTGTAGCAATTAATGAATTTAAGAGGGCTTGTGGAGGAAAAGAGTTATCTTGCCATGCTAAAAATACTATGAAAAGAAAAAGCCTCTTATCATAGCTAGTTATTTTTATGAACAGAGTCCATAGTCATGTGATGTCTTTCTCATATGCTGTAGAACATACCTAGTCTAGTCCTACATAATTCTACCTTTTCCACTGTTTCTTTATTTTTTGAAGCATAAAAGAGTGGAGCATGGCAATCCCTTGTTAAGTATTAGAATCATAGGTCGAAGAGAATAACTAATAACTATATTAATTCATGCGGGCTTCTTGAAGCTTGTAAAAAATTAAGAGGGGGCAGGAGGTGGTGAAGGTCCAGAAAATAAGTGGAGAAAGAACAACAGATCCCTCGGTGGGATAACTTCTGAAAAGATAAGAGAAGGAAATCAAATTCCAATTTGGAGATTTCTTTGTGGAGAAAAGGAAAAAAGAGAATTTAATATGATTGTCATGGAATTACAGTTTGACAATTTGTTTTGCAACGCAACTGTTCATTTAGATTAATCTTTGCTGCTGTTCTTAGGTTTCGTCAACTGCTTTGATACTTTGATATTGCAGATTCAAACAGTAGCTACAACGGCTCGCGTGCATCGAAATGAATGGGTGGAGAATGCTGATCGACTTGTTGCTGGATTTCTTGAAATGTTCGAAGAACGTTGCCATAAAATGGTAAGATATCTGTCTGGCACATCAAAAGAACAGCATGTTTAGATTTACAAACATTCACAAAAGAAAAGTTTATTCTGTATGTTGACATCCCAAATGGTGGGGGACTTCCATCAGGGGACAGCAATCAGAGATCGAATTCAGGAGCAACTAAAGAAGCAGCAGTTGCTAGGTTTAACATATGACGACGACGACGAAGACGAATACTACTATGATGATGGAAGTGAAGAAGAGGAGGAAGAAGAAGAAGAAGAAGAAGAGTATAGTGACTTAGACAAATGATAAGGCTTGTCTGTTATCTGATTTATGGTGTTCATGTAAAAGTAAGCAGAATAGTGGTTTGGGCTTGTGTGAGGATAGGAGATGAATATGGCTATGGGAATTCAACCTGAATGTTAACTTGCAGGATCTCTGTGAAATATACTGAATTGTCTTTTTGATTTCGTATTTTAAAAAAAATGAAAAACGTTTCTGGGTGAGGCTGTAATGCACTTGGTATTTACTGTCGAAAATTTTCCCTACATGTAGCATATGGATTGTAGAAAGATATATCAATATATATTTATATATATAACTGAGATTTTTATTAATTCCAACTCATTGTGAGGATGGTGCATGTTCAGACAGACTATGATGAAAAAGATAATAATAATAATAATACAGAATCCTGGCTAAGAAAAGAGACATATATAAACATAATAATAGCTCACAAGATTGTGACAATATGATCTAGAGAAGTTCTGGAGTCACTGCACTTGAGCCTCCGGCGGCAAGTAGGGCAAGAAGGGTGGGAAAGCAGCCACTTGTCAATGCACCCAACATGGAACCGATGGTTACATTGAGGCAGCACCCTTATTTTCTCACCATCAGAGAAGTCTGCTAAGCAAATAGCTCAACTTGAGGCGGAGGCAGAGGATGAAGCCGAAGCTGACGGGGATGAAGTAGAGTTGACATAAGTTGAAGTTGGCAAGGCTACCATTTCTTTCTTCTTTAAGCCTGAGTTTTGTCTACGAGATGCTACCCACTCCACTGGCCCTGTTATTACTCGATGTGTGCATTGGATTGCACATTGTAACATTGAGTTAAGGCCTAATGCACAAACCAGGGCACATAACATGGCACCCACGATCACCATTACATTGAAATTTAAGGTGGTTGTAAATGGTTCTCCTTGTGGTTGGTGACAAGGAGATGACGTGCTTGAGGTGGGACTAAAGGTTGGAGATGGTGAGATTTCAGCCATTGGGAAGTGGTGGCAAGTGGGGGGAAATAAGTAAGTAAAGTGTGAGGGGAATGGGGATATAGAGGCTCAAGAAAAAGGCACATTTGGTCTCTTGGCATTTCCATGGAGAAAAAAAATAACTCTAATCTATATGTTTATATAAAGCATTGTTTTTGTCATAAACAAAATTTCAGAGTAATCATTGAGCTAATAATTCAATATCTAAAGCCCCGTTTGGCGCAACTCTTTTAAAGTAAGGACTGCGATCTTTTTATTTTAATTTTTTTTTTATTCTGAAAATAAGTTTTTTTTCAAATGAATTTTTAACTTCTTTTCTAAAGACTGATTTTTAAAAATAAATTTTAAAACTTATATACCAAAAATTTAAGAAAAATTGTAACTATTAAGGGTGTAAAATAACATATCTGACTAGAACTAAACTTTTTTAAACTCATTTGAACTCATTTAAAAAATTTAATAATTCAAGATTTAATTTTATTTAAGATTGTTATAGAACTTGAGTCGAGTTTGAGAAAATAAATATTTGGCTCGATTTATTTATAAATTTTTAGGTTAGTTTTTTTAATATGTACAATAATAACATAAAATGTATATATTTCTACAACAAACCTTATTTGTTAAAAAATAAAAATAAAAAAATCACAAATTAAAATGAAAACTTTATGTCTAATATTAGCTAGAATATGTTATGCACACTCACATTCAAAATTGAAAATTCACTTTTTAGCTAATAAAACTAATTTAATTTTGTTTAAGAATATCGAACTCAAACCGATCTCAATTTCTAAATAATAACATGTTTAGATCGATTTCGCTGCTATCCGTTCGTAATAATTATCCACTAAATAATTCAATGATAATTAATTATTCAAACATGATAATAACTTTTATTGCTCTACAGTCAATGATAATATGATATACTTTATCCACCATAGCTAATAATTTCCCATCAAGTAGACAAAGTTGATGGTACGCAACACACTAAGAAGGGAACATGAGGGTGAAGAGCATGGTGGTGTTAACATGATAGGTGAAATGGTGGCAAATGGTATGGGATATATGCTTACTTGATAATCCACTTTCTTTTTCTCTTTTGTTTATGCGCTTTCAAGAAAGAAAAAACAAGGAAAAAAAAAGCAGCATATGTATTTAAAGATGTTCTTCTATATTCTATTGATTCGTGTCATCAAATTGGAGTAAAGGACTAAAGTTAGGGAAGAAAAGGAGACATTCCCTACCATTTCTCTTTATCTTGAAGACAAATGAGGACAACCCACTCAAATTCTTTTTCGATAAAGGGTCATTTTAACCCCTCAACTTCTATCACTAGACCAAGTAGACCCAATTTCAACTTTTCCAGTAAATAGATCCATAACTTGTTATTTCCGGATCAGTTAAACCCAAATTCAAAATTTTATAAAACCCGCTCTTATATAGAGCGTAACTGATGAAGTGTATATCTTTTTGTTTTTAATTTTTAAATTTTAATTAAAATCTTAAAACATTTGTATATTTCTTTTGTCTTTTTATTCTTTTTTTTTTAAAAAATTTAGAAGTCAAAGTCCTATTACCATTATTAGTATTGTTTTGTATCATCAACCATTATTCTCCCTTTTCTATTTTTGGTAAAAATAAAATAAAATTCGACAAAAAAAACTATATTAGTTCAAATCTTGACTAAATATTGAGTGCAACCTTAACTTATCTGTGACAGATTTTGGTTGAATAATAAGAGATGCAGTGGGTAGGTTTTGATGGGAAAAGCAATGGCTACGCTATTTGAACACATATATAAAAGGTGAAAGAGGAAAGATCAAATAAGAGAAGGGGAAAGTGGGTTTATTTACCTGTTTAATTGTCACTAACTGTGACATAATAAACAAAACCACTACTTCACTCATATTGCAATACCCATTTGGTTGGTTCCTTAAATACAATATTCTGGAAATTGAAAAAGAATTTGTGAAACTCTATATCTGCTGTTCATTCTTTCAATTTTCTTTTTGTGTCTAAACAAGAATTCTTCGATTTAGAAAGAGCAGCAGGAATGTTTTGTTTAAAGTGTGCCTATCAAGTGTTTGTATATTAGTACTTAATTAATTAAAGTCCAATTAGAAAAATAAAACCCAACTTAATATAAATTAGAATTTTTATATAAATTTTAAACTTTTAAGGACTTTGATTTAAAGACTATATATATATATATATATATATAGGAAGAGATGTTAGGGGCAGCAAGGTGATATTCTTTAATATTATATGATTTCTTGAGAAGAAAAACTATAGGTGAATCAATCAATAAGATTACTTGATTCATCCTCTTTATTTGGAACTCGCATTCAATCTCCTACATCTTTTCTCAATCTCTTCAAAGTTGTTTAAGAGATTTTTACTTGAAAGCTTGTGCAACTCACTAAAAGAAGCCGGTCATTTAAGTAGCTTTAAAGTGCATCAATCATCATTAAAGAATCAAGATTCAACCAAGAAGAAGAAGTTTCTATAGTTGGTCTAACTCCCTTTGTAAATCTCCTTGACTTTTGCTTGTTTTATGTTGTTATGACTACTTTATATTAATAAGATCCTTAGTGAGAATTAAAATTTTTTATTATGGTTCCGTTGCGTCTTTCCATATGTCTTATATCAATTCCCAACATGGGAAAGCTAATGACAATGGCGGTGGTAATGAAATTATATTGGATGGTAATAATAGAGTTGTATGTTGCCAAAATTAACATGTGCAAATTTGGGTCAAATTTTTTAATATTAAAATGTAATAATAACTGATGTAAAAAAGACATCAAGAAACACGCGCATGAACTAGTACAATTTTGGATTAAGTTGGCCTAAAAATAGAAATTCGGGGTTCTATCTGTTGAAAAAGTTGCAATTTGACCTATTTAACCTAGTGATATAAGTTCAAGGGCTAAAATGACCCTTTGTCCAATTCTTTTTCCCTTCTCTTGCTTTGCTTTTGAAAGAGGAAGTTGAAGGGATTCAAAAAGAAGCAACGATGTCATAATATATATAATTATAGGAGGACAAGGATGAAAAAGAATGTAATGGAAAAAAAAAATAACAATAGGTGTAATAACTATTATACGAAAAAATAAAATTGTACAGATTAATAATTTTTTTTCATTTTCTTAATTAGAATGTTTGAGAAGAATATGATACACAATTAGTTAAAATTCTTGAGATAGCGTTTTACCATATGCAAAAATCCTACTCGGTACATTTTAGATTAGTTATACTAATTCTGGATAGTAGATAGAAAAGAAAAAGAATATGATACACAATTAGTGTTGGTAAATATTTTTTTCTTAAATGTTTTGCTCAAAGAGGCATCTAATAACTCTCATGATGCTAAACAAAATCAGTAATCATATGCAAAAAAAAAAAAAAAAATACTATGAGATTTAGTTAGAATTTACACAACAAAAAGTTACTCTCTCTATTCATACTATACTAATGAACAACTACAAATATAATAACATTAATAGCTTTATTGCTTTACACAACTACTACATTCTTTGTTACATGAGCCACTCCCAACCTCTAGCAGATAGAATAAGTACTGAAAATGATTTACATAATTAGGAAATACCAAAATTGAAGAAAAATCAGCTACCCATTTAATTAGTTCAATTTCCGGTCACCGATAACCTCCTGGGCGGTCGATCTCGTGGCCATGCCATTAACATTATTTCGGTCGATCACCAATTGGTCAATGCTATTAAAATCTCTATCTAATTTCCTTGTTGGCCTCATATACTTAGAGTCACCATTAAACATGTTATTCACAATGTTTCACTCCATAAATTTGACCCTTGATAGCCTTTAACACTCCCTGTATTAGCTCCTCCATTAAAGAACCCATTAGTAAAATGAACTTGAAATGTATATTCTATAACTATGAATGTAAAGTCCAAGTAACAATTGTCTAACCTAGTTAAAGTAGCACCCATTTTTACCATAATTCCTACACTACCAAATGATGTTGCCTTTGTGCCCCAATGACCAAATTAGTATTTCCATTTATTACAACACCAAATGGTGATGAGATAATTACAATACTAAACAAAATGAGAATATTCAAATATATACAACTTCTCTAGAGTAATATTCTATATAAAAATATCTTTTATATAGTGATAAAAATTACAGTTCAAATTTGGGCCAATTACAAATAGAAATAAATTTTTTATTGTAATAAATTATAAATTTTTTAAGTCTTGTTTTAATAAAATAATTTTTATATAATATATATATATAACTTAAAAAAAATATGTTATGCTTATTTTATCTTACTGTAATATTATTTTATCTCATTAGATCTTATTTGTATAAAATTATAATATATTGACATATCTTATCTTTGGTTTATATTATTCTATCTATAAGATTAAGTATTAAGTCAATACTCCAATCTCCTTCAAGCTAACCTTCTTTTAATTATAAATTTTATTCGATTTCAAGTATATGAGTAAAGAAAGATATATATATTGTGGGCCACATCTGAAATGGTAATTAGGGTCATAACCCAAATCATATTAACACTGAAATTATCCCACCATAAGAAAACAAGGAATCGTCACGTGAATTGTTATTATTAATTTTTTCTATGGTACTATATAATGTGTAAGAATGTGTGCGAGGAGAGAGCACATGAATGATATTATGTTTTTTAATTTTATTTTTTTTTACTTTTTTATTTTTATTTCGATTGTTCTCAATAAAAAATAAAAATAATCATATAAAAATTAAACATATAAGACTAAATAAAAAATTAAAAAATTAAACAACTTAAAAATGCATTTTTGCCAAAGCAATACTGTCTCCAGCAGAAGCAGGAAGCCTGATTGGGCTTTGCTTATTTTATAAATTTCCCACCTTGCAAATCAATTAGAAACACCACCCAAGTCATCGATTCCAGGCACCAACTCACTCCCATTTCGCACTGTGAAGGGCATCAATCGACATAATATGAGCCCTTCTAGCATTCATCTGGTGTATTTTACCCCTATATCAGTGACCCACAATAGTGGATAAATTGAAGGTTCTTATATGCTATTGTGAGTTTTTAAGTCCAATGGGTTTCTCTTTGTTTTATATAGTTGAAATTGAAATTGAGAAGTTTCTAAATGATTCATAAAATTAACTTGTTAATTAAAAAAAAAAAAATTATATCAGTCACTATTTTTTCTTCTTATTGCTTTTATACATTGTTTGCTTTCTCTTCTTTTTTATGCTACCTTAATACTCTATGCTTTTCCAAATTTTTTTCATTTTTTCTTTCATATTTTTTGAAACTTCTCACTATTGCTTAAGAACCGGTAGTTAACTTGTTCATGCAAATAATTTTTTTCAATTTTAAATTGAGATCTTGAAAAAGAGGATGCAAAATTTAAAATTTTCAGTTAAAAAATTGATGGAGATTTTGATTGTAAGAAGAAGAATATTGATGATTCTTTTTCGAAAAAGAATATTGATGTTAAGTCTTTGAAAAAGCAAAAACCAGATGGTGGTGGTGATGGCTAAGTTGTTATTTATTTTGTATTGATCTTGATTTTTTTGATATTATTTCATGAAGTTCAAAAAGCTGATGTCCTTTGGTAATAAAACACCCTTTGCATTAAAATTTACGTATCTAGACCCCGAAAAATGGACAAATTCCTTTTCTTAGGAACACATACAAGATTCATCACTACAAAAAGGATAATGGTAACCCTGTCATTAACTATTTCATTTATTAACTATACAGAAATCAATTGTTAGTCTGATTCTTTAATAGAAAAAAATCACAAAAAGTGGTATGTTGCTGCAATTTCGAATTTTTCTAATTTATTATTGATTTATTATTTTCTTTTATAGTTATATCAACATAATAGTCAATATACAAATATTTACTATATATATATATATATATATATATATATATATATATATATATATATATATATATATATCAAATATACCAACAGATTTTTTAGATTTTCAAAATATATATTTACTGTATACCTCTATATACTCATAATATACTTTGTACTGTATACTTTAAAATCTTTTTTATATTTTGTTTGATACTTTTATTTATAATCTATTATAGCTTTACCACTTTTTATATTTATATCAAAATAATTGTCAATATACAAATGTTGTACAATTTATATATGAATTACACATGATTTTAAAACCAATCTTTGTTAACGTATTATACACGATGGACATGTAATTTTATGATATTAATAATTGGTTTAGTGATATGATTGTTGACTTTGATACTAAGTGGGTATTGTTTTCTCTTAAATATATTTTAAGTTGTAAACTTTATTTATTTAAATTTATTATGAATGATTTACATATATGCAAAAAAATTATTGTTTCAATTATAAATGTGTAAGTGTTAGTCCTTATGTATACTCAAAATAAAAATTTGAGTAAACTATGTCTTTTTAGTTTTCCTTTATGCACTTCATTTAGCTATTTAATATTGTAGTTTTATATGTTATTTAATGTATATATGATTGTATCTATCTCATAGTTATTTTTATAATCCAACAACTTGATAATCACATTTAATCATACTTGAGAAATAACAATAACTTTTAAATTTATTTTATGACTTGGTTTCATAAATTAAATTTTCTGTAACTAAATTGTTTTAAGATTAGTTAATATCTATTATTGTTGGTCAAAATTATTCATTATAATCTATATTGTGCAATATATATATATATATATATATTAATGATTTAAAATGGTAGTAGATACTCATTATATATTAATAATATATTTAGAATATATTATATATTGTTAAGTTTAAAAGTCTATTTAATTATAAGCTAAATATACTCGTAATATACTTTGATGATATCTTTTATATACTTGAAATAAACTTGGTATAAATAATCTATTACAATATTCATATTTTGCTTCTCTAATTTGTTCAACTATGGTTTATATTATCACATTTTCCTCATTGTAATTTGAAATGTTTTGATTTGTTCCAATGAATTCGATGTAAAGTAGTTATTTTGTAGTTGGATTTTTATGTAGCAGTTATGCATAAAGGGATTTGATGAAGTAATATTTTGTCTTCTTCAACTCTATATAGGATATGAAGTTTGCATTATCTTGTATTTGTATTGGTGTATAACTATTTTTAATTTGATATCGAATTTGATTCCTATTAATATGTTCATTGTGGTGAAGAAAAGTAGGTATTATGTCTATTTATCAAAAAATATAAAAAGATGATTTTAAAAATCTGAATAAAGAAAACTTAATGAAAATCAGTGTATCATATACCTGAAATAAACTCGTTACATATTTAGTATATACTGTTTATTATAACTTTTAAAACTATTTTATATTTTTTTAGACAATAATTTTTTCTATAATTGATACATTCCTTTTATATACATGTATTTATATAATAGTCAATATATAAAAACTTTATTCAATATATATTAAACACACACAATATAAACACAAATTTACTAAATTTTAAAATTATATATTTATATAATATCAAAATGATTGTTGTTGCTTTTGCTTCTGTTGGCTGTGATAAGAATGAACATATTAATGCGGTTCTTAATGGTCTTTCTACAGAGTATGATGCATTTTCTATCTCATTATCCACTAGATCTAATAGTTACTCTATTGATGAAGTTAAGTATCTTCTCATGATTCAGGTGTTGGAACATGTGAGCTTGTCTTGGAAACAAGCACATGGTTTCCAGCAAATTTTTCATAGCTTGTAAGTCCCCATGTAGTATTTAATTTCTTGTTTGACTTTGTACAAGTTCCTATGTTAGTGGCATTGGGAACTACAACTTTTGTAATCTCTTTCTCTAATTAAATCAAATGTTAAAAGCTAAAAATATAAGAAAAAATATATATATATATTTTTCCTCTCAATTTCTCTTCATCATTTCCATATTTCTTAAGAACTTGAGCTCAGATTTAGCTCAGTTTATAAGAACTTTAGCTCAAACCCAGCTAAGTTCTATTTCATTTCCGCATTCTGGTGGTATCGGAGCTCCTCCTACGGTGTGAGGCTAAAAACAGAAAATCTAGAGAGTCAAACACGTGAGGGAGAGAAATACCGAGTGTTTGAAAGATTTGTGAGATTTTTTGAAAAAGAAAAAGAAGAACAAGAACAAGAACAAAACCAGAAAAATGGCTTCAAATAGCTCATCAGCTCCAGCAGCTCCTACCTTCAACGAATCACTTTATCATTTGTGGTCGGTGAAGATGAAAACTTACCTCAAATCTCAAGGTCTATGGAAAGTGGTTGAGACAGATGAAGATCCTCCCGCTCTCAGGCCAAATCCAACAGATCTCACCGGAGACCATGAAGAATGACTCTCAGGAAAGATAAAGCCTTGACTTGCATCCACTCAAGCTTGGCAGATCATGTTTTCACCAGCTTCATGGACCTGGAAATACCCAAAGCTGTTTGGGATTACCTCAAAGAGAGCTCGGCACAGACCGAGTGAAAGCTGTGAAGCTCTTGATGCTCAAGAGAGAATTTGAGCTGCTCAAGATGAAGGATGACGAGCTAGTGAAAGATTATTCATCAATAATGATGGATCTTGTAAACCAAATTAGGCTGTATGGTGAAGCTCTACCTGATCAAAGAGTGGTGGAGAAGATTATGGTTAGCATACCAAGAAAATTTAAAGCTAAAATTTCAGCTATTGAAGAGTCATGTGATTTGCAGAGGCTAACAGTAGCTGAGCTCACTAGCAAATTAGTAGCTCAAGAACAAAGAAGCTCAATGAGAAATGAAGAGATAGCTGAAGGTGCTTTCTTTGTTTTTCATAAAGGAAAGAAGCCAAACAGCAGAAATAGAAGAGGTACTAGCTACAAAAATCGAGCTTCAGAAAATTCAAGCTCAAAACAGGGCAAGCTTCTTCCTTTCTCCATTTGCAAGAAAACAAACCATGCTGAAAAAGATTGTTGGTACAAAGATGGTGAAAAACCAAAGTACAAATGTAGCTTTTGCAACAAGATTGGCCACACCGAGAAGTTTTGCAAAGCTAAGAAAGCTCAACAAGCTCAGACGCAAGCTCAAGAGCAGGTCCTTGCAGCTGAGGAGGAGAAATCACATCCAAGAGAGCATTTATTCATGGCTTCTCAAGGTAACAAAACAACTCAGAATTACACTTGGCTCATAGATAGTGGATGTACTAGCCACATGACACCAGATGCTACAAGTTTTACTAGCCTTGACGAGTCAATAACAACCAGAGTGAAGCTGGGAGATGGCTCAACGGTTCAAGCTAAAGGAAGAGGCTCAATTTCTGTCAACACTAAGAAAGGTATCAAAGTTATCTCAAATGTTCTTTACATACTTGAGCTCAATCAAAATTTTCTTAGTGTGCCTCAAATGATTAGAAAAGGTTATGGTGTCTATTTCAAAAATGCATGCTGCTGTATTTTAGATACCTGTGGTGTTGAGATAGCTAAAGTCAAGATGATTGGTAATAGCTTTTATTTGAAGCTAGATGTTATTCAGACATGTGCATTTAGTGTAAAAAAGGATGATAGCTTGAAATGGCATAAGAGGCTAGGCCACTACAATTTTAGAACTTTAAAAGAGATGCATGATTTAGAGCTAGTTTTGAGTCTGCCTGAAATTGTAGCTCTAGAAGTAGAGTGTGAGGGCTGTAAGTTCGGAAAGTCACAAAGAACTCCTTTTCTAAAAGGCGGAGTCACTAGAGCTATTGAAAAGCTAGAAATTGTGCATTCAGATATTTGTGGTCCTATGGCAACACCTTCTTTGAGTGAAAACAGGTACTTTGTGCTCTTTATTGATGATTTTTCAAGGATGACTTGGGTGCACTTCCTCAAAACCAAGTCCTCAGTTTTTTCAATTTTCAAAAATTTCAAGAAGCTAGTGGAAACTCAAAGTAGCTGCAAGCTTAAGGTGTTGAGAACTGACAATGTTAGAGAGTACACTTCACAAGAATTCAGCTCCTTTTGCCAAAAAGAAGGCATCATACACCAGCTCACGGTTCAATATTCTCCACAACAAAATGGAGTCTCAGAAAGAAAGAATATAACTGTGATGAACATGGCTAGAAGCATGCTGTTTGAGAAGAAGCTACCAAAGACTTTTTGAAGTCGTAGCTACTTGATATATTTGTTGAATAGAATTGCAATGAAGGCAGTGGAAGGCAAGACCCCATATGAAGCTTGGAATGGTGTCAAGCCTTCAGTTGAGCATCTCAGAATTTTTGGCTCAATATGCTATTTTCACATTCCTTCAATCAAAAGAACGAAGCTAGATCAGAGAGCTATGAAGGGTATATTTGTGGGCTATTCAACAGAGTCCAAAGGCTACAGAATTTTTGAGCTCAACAATAAAAGAATTGAGCTCAGCAGAGATGTGAGCTTTGATGAGAGCTCTTTTTGGAATTGGGATTCACATGAAGTCGAGAAGCATGAGCTCCCTTCCTTATTAGCTCCTACTTTTGAAGTGGAAGAAGAAGAGAACGTCAATGACGAGCTATTTGATGTGCACAACACTAGTGACACTCAAGTGCTTAGAACAAGACCGTTAGCTGAGGTGTATGAAAGATGTAATTTTGTCTTCGCTGAGCCAGCTAACTTTGGTGAAGCTTCCAAGCATCCAGAATGGATTGAAGCTATGAAAGCTGAAATTCAAATGATAGAAAAGAACAACACTTGGCTGCTCACTGAGCTACCACAAAACAAGCAAGCTATAGGAGTCAAATGGGTGTTAGAACCAAGTACAATTCTGATGGCTCAATTAATAAGCTCAAGGCTAGATTAGTTGTGAAGGGCTATGCTCAAGTTGCGGGTAGTGACTATGGAGATACCTTTGCTCCAGTAGCTAGACATGACACTATCAAGTTGCTGTGTCTTTTGTAGCTCAAATGGGCTAGAAAGTTTTCCATCTCGATGTGAAATTAGCATTCTTGAATGGTGAGCTCAAGGAGGAGCTCTACATAGAGCAACCAGAAGGTTTCCAAGTGAGAGGAAGAGAAGATGAAGTGTACAAGCTAAAAAAGGCTTTGTACGGGCTGAAGCAAGCTCCAAGAGCGTGGTACCAGAAAATTGATGCTCACTTGATGCAACAAGGGTTCAAGAGAAGTGATAATGAAGCTACTCTTTATTTGAAGCAAGAAGATGGAGAGCTCAAGATAGTGGTTTCATTATATGTTGATGACCTCCTTGTTACTGGTAGCCAAGAAGAAGCTGTTTCAGAACTCAAGAAGCAAATGGAAAGTGTTTTTGAGATGTCCAATTTGGGCTTAATGAATTATTTTCTTGGGATGGAAATTCATCAATATTCCTCAGGAATTTTCATATCTCAAAGAAAGTATGCTCATGATGTTTTGAAGAAGTTTAAGCTAGAAGCTTGTAAAGAAGTTGCAGCTCTAATAGCTCAGAATGAAAAGCTTTCGAAGAATGATGGAGAAAAGCTAGAAAACCCAACTGTGTACAGAAGCATTGTTGGCAGCTTGTTGTATCTTTCAACTACAAGACCTGACCTAATGTATCTAGCTAGCCTTCTTTCAAGATTCATGAGCTATCCTACGAGTGTGCATCTAGGAGTAGCTAAAAGAGTTCTCAAGTTCTTGAAGGATACCGTGAAGGATGGTATTTGGTATCACAAGCTTGACCAAATTGAGCTACAAGGTTATGCTGATAGTGATTGGGCTGGAAGTGTGGATGATATGAAGAGCACTTCAGGCTATGTGTTCTCGCTAGGCTCAGGTGCAATTTGCTGGAACTCAAAGAAACAAGAAGTTGTAGCTCAATCAACAGCTGAACTGAGTATGTGTCGATTGCAGCTGCATCAAATCAAGCTATATGGCTTAGAAAGGTCTTGTCAGATTTGTGTGTTGAGCTAGACAAACCAACTACAATCTATTGTGACAACAAGTCAGCAATTGCTATAGCTGAAAATCCAGTTCAACATGGACGAACCAAGCACATCAATGTGAAGTTTCACTCCATTAAAGAAGCTGAGAAGAATTTGGAGATCAAGCTCCAGCATTGCTCTTCAAAAGAGCAGCTTGCTGATCTCTTTACCAAACCATTATCAAGACCAAGAATTGATTTTTTGAAGAATCAGCTAGGAGCTTCCAAGACCAACCTCAAGGAGGAGTGTTGGAACATGTGAGCTTGTCTTGGAAACAAGCACATGGTTTCCAGCAAATTTTCCATAGCTTGTAAGTCTCCATGTAGTATTTAATTTCTTGTTTGACTTTGTACAAGTTCCTATGTTAGTGGCATTGGGAACTACAACTTTTGTAATCTCTTTCTCTATTTAAATCAAATGTTAAAGGCTGAAAATATAAGAAAAAAAACATATTTTTCCTCTCAATTTCTCTTCATCATTTCCATATTTCTTAAGAACTTGAGCTCAGATTTAGCTCAGTTTATAAGAACTTTAGCTCAAACCCAGCTAAGTTCTATTTTATTTCCGCATTTACATCAGGAGGCTAAAATAGAGAAACATAACAAATTGTTGGATTCTTCTCCCTGTACATATGTCTCTACAACTTCAAACCCTAACTCTTAGTCCAATTTTAATTGAAGACCTTACAACTCCTCCAATTCCTTTTTTGGTAGTGGTAGTTTCTAAACAAATCCTAACTATGGCTCAAACCCTAGCTTTAGATAAGAAAACTTCCAGTACTCTCGTAGTGGTTTTCCTTGTGGTAGGAATCGTGGTTTTCAAAGACGAGGAAGGAATTTCTAGAATTCATCTCATGTTAAACCCCAATGTCAACTATGCGGTCGAATTGGTCGTCTAGTTAATAACTGTTATTATCGGTTTGACATGAGTTTTGCAGGTTCTTCTCAACTTAGATCTTTTTCTCCTTTAGCTTACTATAGTCATGCTCCTCCTTCTTCACAATTTCCTGGTTTATTACCATCGTCAGAAATTGTTAATGAGTCGTGGTATCCAGCCTTTAGTGCTTCAAGTCATCTAACTCACAATCCTAGCAATCTGATATAAAGCAATGTGTATTAAGCTTAAAGAATGGAAGATTCCCTTATTACATTGTTTCTTCTCTCCTACTCAGGTACTAGCATTCCAATTAGTATTAGAAATTCCAAGGATACCTTGATTTGACATTATCATGATTCAGGGACTTATACAGTTGGTTTAGGTTATTATTCTTGGAGAATAAACCACTCTTCAAGCTATCATAATCCACGCAGATTTGGTTCAACTCTTTATAGGAGAAGATGGAAGCAATTATGGAAAATGTGACTAACTAACAAGATCAAGGTGTTCTTGTGGAAATTATTGTCTGATGCAATGCCTATGGGATTTTAGCTTCATCGTAGATTTGGCTTAGAAGATCATTGTTACCAGTATGGAGCCTTAGAAACAAATATGCATTTGTTCTTATTGTGCCCATTCACTCAACATGTTTGGAGGCTATCTCCATTAGGTATCATATCTTTAGTCTTTCATCTGAATTCAATTACTTCAACTTAGGATAAATTAAATTCAGACATTCAAGCAGGCGTATGGGGAATCAGCAATCAAAACTTTAAGTTTCACTTTATAGAATATATGGGAAGCAAAAAACAAAGGTATTTTTGAGGAAAATCAACTCTCGAAGGTAGACATCATAGATGCAGCACGTAAAGAGCTAATGGAATTCAACTCAGTCGCACTTGAGGAAACGTGAACATATCAGGATTAGATAAAAGGTAAACTTTGATGATGCTAGTAGAAAACAACTTAAAAGGGAAAGTGTTGGTTTTATTGCAAGAAATGATACTTATCAGTTAATCAACTCTTTCTCCAAAATGTATTTAGGCAATTGTGATCCTTTTAATTTAGAATGCTTCGCTCTCTAAGATTGCATGGATTGGGCAGCCAAATATCATTGGATGAAAATAATTTTTGAAGGAGACATTTTCAGAGTTATTTAAATTGCTAGGAGAGAAATTTCGGTTCCTTCATCAATTTGCTCCACCTTTGCAGATATATTTGAATTTATGACATCCTTTGTACAAGTTGCTTTCTCTTATACTCCTAGGTTTTTGTAATATTTTAGCTCATAATATAGTTAAAATAATTTTTCAATTAAATTAATACAATCATATCTCTGATAATAATAATAAAACGACATCGTATAAAAAAAATTAAAAAAGAAAGTATATTTTTTAGTCAGTTTAAATTTGTGTTCATTAAATGCATGTTTTGCTATTGGAAGCTTCTCTTTCGCTTTCTCAGTTTTCCAAAGTTCTTTATCGTTTGTATTGACCAACTTATATAAAAGAATTTTTAAATAAAAAACTAACTAGTAACATTTCATTGTGTTAAGAAGAATTTGACTTCTTAAAAAAGAAAAAGAATTTGACCAACTTATATAATACTGCTATTTTTTACTACTCGAATTATGTTTTTTTTTAATTACTGTTGAAATGATAACAAAATAAGTTTATTTTTTTAAATTAATAAATTAATTCCTTAAATTTTTTTCCTTAAAACAAATTATTTATTCTTTAAAATATTATTTAAAAATACTTTCACCAATCGCAATCTCAAATTGCTTAGTTTGTTATTTACTTTAAGAGTAATTACTATTTGTTCCATGTATTTTTCCATATTATACCAGTTATCTCTAACATTTGAAAAATATATTTTTTTATCCTTTTGTATATACTAAAAATTCTTTTCGTTAGAATTTAGGGTTCTGTTAAGGAATCATTAATTAGATTTACTTTTATACTATTTGCCTTCTAATTTTTTTGTGTAATATACAAATTTCTATATACATTTTATTTATTATACTAAAATACCCTTACATTTTGAAAGTCGATACAATTAAAAAGTTAAATTGATAAAAAAATATAATTGAATATTGAAATTGCTTATCAAAGTTACAATTCTATTATAACAAAATCAATAATAAGAGCAATATCTATTTTAATTTAATAATTTAAAATTAAATTATATAAATTTTTAATATTTTGATTAATATAAGTACTTTTAAGATATTTAGATTTTACTAAAGTTTAATTATATTAAAAATAAGAGTAATTAAAGAACACTAGTTAATTGTTTTTGTACAGATATTAAAACTAATCTTTGCATAAAAATTAGACAATAAGATTTTAATAATAATAAATAAACTATAAGGAGTATATATTACATAAAATTAAAAAATTAAAAAATTAAAAAAAAATAAATCTTTTTAAGTGTTAGAAAATAACTAGTATAATATAAAAAAAAAAACATAGAAAGCAAATAGTAATTACCCATTTATTTTAGTAATTGTTAGAACTCAAACTGCAAAATCAAACACAGTGCAGATATTGGTAATTTTCTAGATCAAAATGAACGACTGCTTTTAATTATATCAAAAAGAAAAAAAGAAAGGACCTACTATAAATAATAGTAACAATGTTTTTAACTTACGAAAAACATTCAGTATCAATTAGAAAGTAACTTCTTTGGCATTTTTAGCTATGGGAATTGAAATTTTTTTGAATTCTAAAGTCCCTTCATTTCCCATTCATTCATTTTAATAAAGGTAAAGAGATATTTAATTTTATTACATAGAAAATAATAACCATCTCATTTATATTTATTCGATTTTTGTCGTGATATATAATATATTTATAAAATCGTTATATATTACACCCATAAATATAAGTGAATTTATATAGCATTACCCTTATTAGACATTACATAGCTGTAATTAATAAAATAAAATAGAAAAGGTTTTCCAATTGTGAAAAGAATTAAAAAAGAAGCAGCATATCATTATGATATGAAGACAAGACGTCCATGAAATCCTGTTGGCTTTATTTGCTTGATTGAATAGAAGAACTTTAATCTTTACATAACAATATTACCTTCTCCAACCAAATTATACTGATCAACAACTACAGATATCACACCATTAACTGCTTTATCACTCTCCACAACCACCACATTTTTTGACACACCTGTCACTCTATGAACTACTGGGAACCCTTGAGCACTACTGGTGTAAAATGAGTACTGAAAATGATTAATCTTGTCAGGAAACAACAAAACAGGTGAAAAATCAGCTACCCATTTAGTTCCATTTCCGCCAACTGTCAGTCTCCCTACAGTTGATCTCAAGCTCATGCCATTTACATTGTTATGGTCAATCACCACTTGATCAATGCTGCTAAATAACCCATCTAATTTGACTATAGGGAACATATGTTTTGGGTTCCCATTGAACATGTTATTCACTATATTTAACCCAGAAATCTTACCATTGATAGCTTTCAACACCACATTCCCATCCCCCAAAAATAGCCCATTGGTAACATGAACTTGGACTGGGTCTTCCATTACTATACTGTTATAATCTAAGTAACAATTATCTACCCTTGTCAGTGCTGCATATTGTTTCACCAAAATTCCTACACCACCCCAATACGTTGCCTTGTTATAGCAATGTATTCCTGTTAAAATATTAGCCTGGCCTCTTAATAACACACCAATGGCAGCTGAAAATATTGCGACATCTGTGATGGCGTTGTCATTGCTGGCAAGATCAATGGCAGTGCCTGTGAAATCTTTCTCCCCTGAATCTCCACCAACTGTGGAATGCTGTCCTAAGAAGCAACCTGATATGAAGGTTTCGTGTCCTTTCTGGACCAGAATTCCTTGGGTTTTGAAGTGGAGAAAGAAGCAGTTGTCGATGCGAATCCTTGCTGAATCGATTATGAGAATTCCTCCGCCTCTGTATCTTGAATCGAAAAGAATGTCCCTGAAGGTTATGTCTTCGTAGTAGATTCCTACACTTTGGTCTTTACGATCAGTAATGCTGCGGGGGTCGAGATGAAAGGAATGTGTTCTATCAGATAGCTTGGAGTTTGGGGACCATACTTGTATCAGATGTTCATCATCAGGAAATGTGTCTGATGCCCTTAAGGTTCCTCCTTCTACCTGATGAAAATATCATGCATCTTCATAGAACCGTTTTAATCAATTAAGTGATTATCTATTATTACTATAATGAGTTTTATTACAAAAGTTTTAAATTGTTCAAACTTTTTTAACAATTTTAATTGGTTTTTTAATTTTAGTAAAAATAGTTTTAATTATAAAATCATTTATAATTTTAGTCAATTTTGGATGTTGGTCAAAATTGTATAAATTTAACAGTAATTTTGTTTAATACGTCATACTAACATCATCCTTTTCTTCTTTTTCAAAAAAATATTACATCATCCTATTTGGACCAAAATGTAAATATGAACTAAATTGTCAATAATTTTACAATTCAAACTATTTTTTATTAAATTAAAAGGTTCAGCTATTGTCAGAAGTCATATAGATCATATGTATGGCATCATAATAATAAATAGTTATACAATACTGAACTGGGAAAAGAATTTAATGGGTTCATTTATTTTTTACATTGGAAGTTGGTATCTGAAATAATAGTAAATTGTGCTGAAGCTTTTGGAGGGAAATTGAAGTCCAGGTTAAGTTACAGTTGGAAAGTGGTAATTTTTCAGAGGATTTTGAAGTGAAGGTAGAAGCATATAAATAGTCATATATTTGTTTTAACTTTAAAAAAAAAAAAAAAAAACTATATGTCCTCCTACGTACACTTTTATTATTTCTGATAATTATCTTTTTTGCATTTCTTTTCTCCGTGTCGAGTCGGTAAATTCGTGCGCGATGGCATATTCTTTAACGAAAGTGTAAATAAATTTTTTATTAAATTTTTAGATAATTTTCATATATAATTTTACTTTTCTAATACGGAGTCTTCGTATTTTTATTTTTAGAAATATTAATTTTTTTGAGATTTGTTATTTAAAATTTAATTAGAAATAAATGTTCAAAATATTTATGTCATCTAATTTAATTTATTATTTTAGTTAAGAATATTTATAAAATTAATCAAGTTACAAATATATTAGTAAAATATACAAGTACTAATGATAAATGAAATATTTGTTAAAAAATAACTATATTTGAGATACATATAAAAATAAATATTATATATATATATATATATATATATATATATATATATATATTCGATATAAAAAAAATATAGGAGACAAGTATTTAAAAATATTAATGTAAATATTAATATAAAAAACTCAAAAAATATTTACATTCTCATTAATCGAGCGTATATACCGTTATAAAAGATGTAATGCTAATATAAATACAAGTATAAGGATTTAGTGTGTACAAGTAAAAGTACAAGAGATACTTGTCAAACTAAAATAAAAATTATAGGGGCAAATTATGTATTCTCCTTAACTTTAGATGCATAAAAGGGAGTAACACACAACATAAGAGGACAACTGAGACCCAAACTCACATGCAAGGATGCAAAAAAGTGACCTGAAAATCCTCAAAGTTTCTTTGACGAGATCCATTGTCTTCTGTAATTAAGGGTAACGCGACAACTGTAGTTTCTTTTCCTTCTTTTAATGTGGTAACTTCTATGTTATGTTTATAGTAAATTATTTTGGGATAAGTATAATAAAGTTTTTTTTGGTCTGTTTTATAATTTAGTACGAGTTTTTTTTAGATAAGAAGATGTATATGATTATAAATTGTGATAATATGAAGAAAAAAATATCTCACTACTAAAAGATCTTAATTCATAAAAATTTAGTCATTTTCACTTCGATCAGCCATCATTATTATATTGCATATATATAATAATATGTATTTAGAGTTTAATAATTTCTAATTTCGCTATTCAACCGTCAAATCACGATTTAAAAAGTATCGATCCGATGAAATCAAATTAACAGTCAAACAACAACCCTAAATTCATATTATCATTACGAGCAATATGATAATGATTATTAATCGGATTAAAATCAGTTGAATCCTTTTGAATCGACACTTTTTAACAATGAGTCTTTTTTTGTCACAATTTGTAACCACATACATACTTCTTTTTTATCTGAAAGAATAACACAAACTAAAAATTAAAAAATAATAAAATCGCATGATACTTTTTTACTTATCCCAATTTTCTTTATATTTGGGGCTAAAAAGGATAACATTGTCATAACTTATGGCTTTAATGTTCAAATTGACTCAAAACTCGAATTGAAGTAAAATTAAAATAATACTATTTTTTTCTATGAATTACGTCTAATAGTTTAATGAGTAATAAATATAGAATACATATCACTTTTTCATTATCTAAATATAAAATATTTAAAATATACATTGTCCACTGCCTAATTTGTGATTCGTCAATGATTTAAAATATGCACCTCGTATTTAATGAATTTAAAATACTAAAAATACAAGTTAAATATATCTAGAAATTGAATGCAACACTCTAATCATGTGATAATGTAATATTCAAACAAATAATCTCATATTAAAAATATTAATTTATCATCTAAATTCTTAACATTTATATGTTCTAGTAATTGGATTAAATGATAATCATTATCTTGTACTACTAAAGTAGAAGTATTAGTTTAATTTGTAATTATAAGCATATTTGATCCAACTGCCTTTTTTCTTTTTTCTCTCCCATTTTATTTATAATTTATACTTAATTTTTTAATTAAACTAGTGATTTTAAAACCTGGCGCTCACTCCAGTCCAATAGTGTATGGGCTAAGACACTGGATGAGCAAACTTTACTCTTAAAAAACAATCATACAGCAGTCACTCATTATGTTTTAATACTGGAACTCAATCTTGATCGACTACATGTGAAACAGACCTACTAATGAACAAGCCAGGTTAACCATCAGGCTTTAATCTGGTGGTCAGACGCTTAGTGTTAGGAGTTCGAGACTTCTTCTTTTTAAATATGGCGATTTATTCTCTATTTTATAAAAAAAATTACCTGTAATACTCTAACACTCTTAACACATTAATATGCTAACAAAAGAAAAAGGCAGGTGTAAATAGAAAAGACAAAGAGATGGAAGTGATAGACTAACCACAACATTGCCACCACCAGAAGCAGGAAACCTAAGTGGCTTGCTGATTTTGTAGTTTCCACCTTGCAAATCTATTACAACACCCCCCAAGTCATTGACACCAGGCAGCAATTCTAACCCATTTTGCATCTTAAAGGCATCATTCAGTGCACCCAGGATGGCATCACTGCTCTCTTTTATTCCAGTGGGATCAGCACCATACCCAATTGGATAGAACACTCTCCCATTCTTCATCAACAGTACAACCAAAAAGAAAAAGAAAAAAAAATAAGAGAACCCATCAAGATAAATATATATACACAAACAGAGAAACACTAAGTTAATCCCAAAAGGAAAAAAAAAAATATATATATATATATATAGTTTTTTGGATCTTGAAGTGACCTTTTGGTTACCTGTTTAGTTTCTGGAGCTTGGAGGGACAATGGAAAATGCTGTTGAGTTTCTTGAAGCTTTGCTTCCATTCTTCTTAGCTTGTGCTGCCTCATGGAATAAGAAGATGTTTCTTGTACCAAAACTAGTAAAATCAAGCACATTACTGGAAAGGGTCTCATTGTTTTCATCTCCAATTTTTTTTCCTCTGGGTGAGTAAAAGAATTGCTAACAGAGAGAGAGAGAGAGAGAGAGAGAGAGAGATTTATAGTTCTTGGGCCGGTCTCAGTCTTGGCATGAGTAATCTTTATATATGTATATATAGACTATGTATTGTCTTCCACCTAAAAATTGTTGAATCAAATAAAAAAAAGAAACTAATTAAATTTTGTATACTGAAATAGGTAAAGTATGTATAAAGAAATTATTTTGTAAGTATAGCCTTTATTTTGCAACCATAATTAAGAAAAGTACATCAAAATAGACAAATATAAAAGTTGCATACACCTAATAATATCATATACAATAATAAAGTTAAATTTCCTACCAAAAGGAAATTATACTGAGAATGTGATTCAATTATAAAGATGAAATTAACATTTTAAAATGCCAAAGACTTGGACGGAAATTAAAGGCAAAAAGAGAAAGAAAAAGGCAAAGAAAAGAAAAGATAGAGTTAATTTAAAAAATATCAAATGATTTTATAATCCTGAATTTTTGTTATTTAATCACTTATAATTTTTAATATAATTTTTTTAATATACATTCGACTCTCCTATATTCAATATATAATAAATTAACAAATCTCTATATTAATTAATATACTTTTGAGAAACTAACTTTTTTTTAGATAATTAAATTTAAGAAATTAATAATTTTAATATTTTATAATTTTTTATTTATTAAATATATTAATTATAAGAGAGTCACTGTATGATTTTTTTTTTTTTAATAAGTCGATGTATTTTATATGTAGGTATTTAGATATTAACACAAATAACATAACTAGATATTTACTAAATTAAATTAAAAATTAAAATATTAAATTGAGTAATACGTGTGAGTTTTTATTTGGAATGGCATTTTAAAGAAAGCAGGAAAAGAGGAAGAAAATGCTGGAAACTATATATATATATATATATATATATATATATTCATATCTGAACTGTAAAGCTTTTCCTTGTCAGGTGCTGATGGGATCTTCATGGTTTGTTTCCTCTTCTTTTATTGGTTTTAACATTTTCTTTACAAGTGGTTTGCTGCTATTTTTAGTTAGTGCACGAAACTTGATAAAAGAAACATGAAGACCTCAGGTAGGCAAATTAAAGTGGCAATTAATTGGTTAGGTAGTTGAGGACATAGTTTTAATTGCAATGCCTGTGATTGCCATCTGCTATTTAAGTGAACAAAGTCTGGTTCTGGTGTAGACATTGGATGAGGTGATGTTAAGCTTGCAATTTTACCCTTTTCTTTTTCTTTCCAACAGAAATCTTACCTTTTCATCCCTGTTAATTTTGTTGGTGCCCCTTTACTGCTGGATAAACTTTTTAAGTTTAATCCAAGAACTTAACTGATAGAAAGTTTTATTTTAATCTTCAAATTTGTCATAATTTGATTTTTATTTTATACATATATGTAATATAGATCATGTCTTAACCATAATTTCTCGCTAGGATTACTAAAAAATACATTCGTCGCTTTTTTTTATAAATTCTACTTTTTCCATTTTATATTAACTATTATTTTTTAATAGTTTAATTGAATTAAAAAAAATATTTAACAGGATTTATTGTAGAAAAGAAACTAGATAAATTAGACTAAATTATTATTTTTTTAAATATTGTAAGGTTTATTACACTTATTTCAACACAAGAATAGAATAGAAAAGAAATTAATATTGTATTGGATATATAAAAGTGACAGATAATTGAAATTTTCTTTTAGCACAATGCTAAATTGCTAGAATCTAGCCGACTAGAATTCTAGAAACATGCATTTAATCTTGAAATATTAGATTTTCTTTTAAGACTGCAATAACCTTTTATTAAATTTAGTTGAAATATTAGATTTAAAATTTTTAGTTAAAATATATATTTTGTTCTCTCACCTCATTTAATTCATGTTATGTTTTCAAGAGAACTCATTTAGTTAATAATTTAACACAATTTAAAGAAGAAAAATTATGTAAGAAGTTATTCATAAACATAAAATATTCTCTTTGAAGTTTAAATAAAAGAATAATAATTTACATCCTACTCGGATTTTGAAAAAAATAATAATATTGAAATTTCGTGAAATACTCTGCAATTAAATTTTAAATGACGTCAGAATTTTCTACTTACTAGAATCCAGTTTAAGGGATTCAATACGACATGTGGGAAGAATTGATTCGATATCCAATTCATTGATTAGTACATACTTTTAGATGTTACAATTAAATTATGCTATGCTAAGAAGTTAAAAGTAATTAAACATTATTTTTTAAAATAAGTCCCATAAATTATTAGATTAAATATTATTTTCTTTTAAAATTTGATTTAATATACAAGTTCGTTTATGTATTTTTTTTATTTAAAAAATATTTTAATTTTTACTATTCTTTTATTTTTAATAAAAAATTAAATTAATAATTTAAAATCTTAATTTAATTCTTAAATTATTTACGAACATCAAATCTATCCAAGAATTTATTATAATATATGTTTGAGTAGAAAGCACTATTATGCCCGTGAGGCCCAATTGTCTTTTCCTTCCAGATTGAGACTGAGAAAAGAGCATCTTTAGTCTCTCCATCGGTAGCATCCCTTCTTATTTGATTGATTTAAATGATAAACTTTTTTTATCTAATTAATATTTTTTTCATTTCATTTTAATTTATTAATTTAATTTTTATTTATTGATTTTATTAATATTTATACAAATTATTAAATGAGTATTAAATTATTTTTTAAATTTATTTTTATCGTAATATATATAAATATGCAAAAGAGAGAAAAACAAATTTACTAAAAATATTTTATCAATTATTTAATTAAATAGATTAATTAAATTAATTATTAATTAATTTTATTAATAAAATATTTTATTGATTTAGTCTAATTTTTGAAGTCCAACCCTATTAGTATTTAACATTAATAGTAAAGTAAATTTTTTAACTAATTAAAGTTTTGATTAAAGTTGGCAACTTGGCATTAACCCACCTATTTAAATAATTAAATAATAATTTTTATATTTTAAATTACAAAATAAAAAATTAAAAATAATAAGTTTTAAATATATAAATTTTAAATATCAACGGAAAAATACAGTAATTACTTTTTTTATTGCAAAGTTAATAAAGGGACAAAATTGCAAAACTAAAGACTTGGAAACCAGCTTTATGCAACTCCAAGAAGTCTAAAGAGAATGATCGGTGGCTATAACTGTTGCTCTTAATCATTCCATTAAATCTTATGTTGTTACAGATAATAAGTTACATAAATTCAAAGATTTCTTTTGATAAATAGTGGTTGATGTTAGTTTCTTAAATAGTTATTAATGATATAATTTATTTTTAATTTTATAATATATTTTTATTGATTAAAATTAATAAAAATAGCTTATACTAATTTAAAAATATTATAGTTAATGTTATTTAACTCAATTATATTTACTATTAAAAATATTTATAAAAGTTATTTTAAAAATATTATCTTAAAATAATAATTATTTATCATAATTATAAAAAATTAATTATATGAAATAAACTTAAAATAAATTATTATTAATAAATTTTAGTACGGATAATATTGTCTAAATAAATAAAAATATTAAATTAACTATCAAGTGATAAGAAAAAGTTCTAAAATATAGTTGATAGAATCAGTAGCTAATTGACACTAAATTAATTATTAGCTACTGATTGTTAAATCTTACCAAATGGAAAATAACTGATTGAGACTAAATTAGTTATCAGCTACTGATTGTTAAATCTTACCAAATGGAATATACCTGTTGAGTGAGAAACAACTAACAGCTGCACACGATCTATAAACCAAACATTCACTAAGGTCGCACGCATCATCTAATTATAATTGTGTTTTTATTTAATAATAATTCATTATCTTTACATTGATATTCATAGTACACTTGCAATACCGGTCATAAAATATCAACTTATGTATCTAATATCAAGTTAAACTATTTAAATTTATATGTAAAACATATAAATAAAAAGAATTCTTCACCTAAAAAGAGATTTAATTATTATTAACACAAATAATATTAATAATGACTTCAATATATTTTAGATATCTAAACTTAAATAGAATATTAGAATTAAAAGGCTTAGTTTTATAAATTTCTTAAACTATTTGATATATTTTATATATTAAGATAAATCACTTGTGTATAAATTTTTAAATTAAATTAAAATGCTTTTAAAATATTAGTGAATATTGAATTTTTGTAGTAATATATTAAATTATTTATTGCTAAGCATAAAAATTGATCAATATAAATTTTATGAGGTATAAATAAATTAATTTGCAAATGAATCTACTATAGTTTAAGGATTCTATCATTATCTTAACACTAAGAATGTTTATGATGATAAAATAAAAAAATATATAATATTTTATATTTTAAGTGGTTGAGAGTCAAATATTTAATATTCACGTATATAACACATGCAAATAAAAAAAATACTTTTTACATTACAAAACATAATCCAATTTTAATTTTATTCTTGGATTAAAATTTTATTAAATTTTTTAATAAAATTTCTAAACTAGAATGTTAATTACTTTTTAAAATAACAAAAACAATAATCGAAAATGAGAAAAATGTTAACACTAAAAGAGACATTTCTAATTTTTAATTTTTACTCGCATGGTAATAATAAATATAAGTACTACAAGAGTTAATTGATTATATTTTTATAGTTTTATTAGATAACTAATTTATTCAATATATTATTTTAATATACTAATAATTAATTTTATTTTATGACTTTTCAACTAATTTGATTGTGATAGATTAGAATAGATGTAATTATATAATATTATATTTATATAAACATATTTCAGTAATAAATAAATGTAAACATAATAGTATAAAAATAAAATATTTTATTAAAATATTTTCTGCAATAAAAGAATAATTATAAGTTTAAAAAAGTTAGTTACAAAGATTTCTAATTATTAATTAAATCATGCACTTTATACTTTTTAACTATTTTATCTAATTATTTTAAAATTTTAAAATAAATACCTATACTTTCATTTATTTTTAAAAATAATTTTCGGTAATAATTGTTAAAATTTTGCAATGAAGAAGATGATATTACAAGTCAATTCTACTTATTAACACAAAAAGTAGTAAGTCAATAAAAGAATTTGTTGCATTTAGATATAAAATATATGAAAGAACATGTGTGAGATTTTTAATGGTTTTATTATTAAGTTTAGGATAAACTATTTTTACTAATCTATAACTTATTACATATGAACATGCGTGATAACAAAAATTTAATGCCATAAAAAGTAAGAATATATATTTTATAAAAATTATAAAATTATCCTCAAAAGCAATTTAAAAAAAATATTCATAGAAATGTCAAAACCTATAAATAAAAATTACACTAAATTTCTTTATGCAAAATAAAAATTTAGTTTTTTATTTTTTCTATTGAAATTTACAAAACTAAAATTATATATCATTAGAATTATTAAATAAATATAAATATTAAACCATTAATATACTTTTCCTTTAGAGAAATTAATATAATTTTAATTAAGCAAATTAAAATACCTTAAGTGCTAATGTAATTTCTCAAAAAAATTATATTAATTTTAATTATCTCTTATTACGGATAAATAAAATAAAATAAATATAAATTTAATTATAAGTATTACAAATAATTAAATAAATAAATAAATTATCTCATTTACAATGAGACAATTGTAAGACAAGTTCTTTTCATTTTACAACACATATCTCAAGCATTACTTTTATGGATGGATGATATTCTAAAGGGAAGGAAAGAAAGTAGAAGGAGAATTAGTTTCAGTTGTATTTGGTTAATAAAATTTCTTAGGAGTGGAAAGAAATTGAAAGAGAATAATCTTCCTTTATTTTTTTTATAGAAGTTGAGATTGATTATACCCCAATTTAGTATGTAAAGAATTTTATTTTGTAAAAAGAAATTAAAATCTAATTAATTATCTTTTTTATCTCTATTATTATAATAAAAAATTTTAAAATTAATTAATTCCTTTTTTTTCCTTTAATGATTATTTTTGTATAGTCAAATACAACAAGGTCAATATGTTTTCTTCCCTTCTTTTCAACTCCCTTCCCTTTCCTTGCATAGTGTTAAACTTTTTTTATTCAAATATAATATATACATTATAACTAATATGAGAATGACACGTATATATAAATATTTTATATTTTGATGTTAAATGATTGACGTATATACTATATTTTTTAAAATTAATGATTATTACATCATTTGTTCATCGATTTGATTTATATATGGAAATATACATCATATACCTAAATAAAAAATTCTCATTTTCTTTAACATACCATATATAAATATATTTTCAATCTAAGAAAAACGTATTAAACGACATTCAAAATATGAAAACAGAAAAGTCCATGTTTGAAGAGTTGGTACTTATTATTTCCAAAATATTTTTCACATCAGAATCTTAAACCTGAATGTGTGTGTATCAATGGTCAAAACAAGGAGGCTGCTCACCAACTCTAACCGAATGAAAGATGACTATTAATGCCCATGAATAACATGGGAAGGCTTACTTGAACTCTAATTTCTCAACTGATACACCTGTTTGCTATGTTGTATTACTCGTTTTCCATGATCAGGACTTTTCTGGGAACTATTAGCCTAACCATTTCTCTCCTTTCTTGGAATGTTTCATGTGAAATTTGGTTTTTCTCTAGTTTCCATGATTAAATTGACTGCTATCGGGCTCGCACTTCTGACTTTTGTTTAATTAATAAATTGATTTATTTTTAAGCAATAAAGACTAACTTGTTTTTCTCAAAACTCAGTTTTTAAATTAGAAAAAACATTCTAAAATATGCTTTTATCCATCTCAATACTAAATGGATTGATCGGTCTAAATTATGTATAGATATTTAAGGATATTTTAAAGCTTTTGTCACGACCCCATCTGTGGGCCCATGACCGGCACTAGGGAATGGGTAGGCGTAAGGCCACTGAATCCCGTAGTAAGCCTGACACTCACTAACTCAATTAAATTTCATCTCATTTTACTGATGCCATGATTATCTTAACAATTATATTTTACATAATTAATTCGGTCTACCAGAAGAATTAGGCGAGATCCGAAACTACAGAAAATTTCAACTGGTATATCTACTATTTCTACTGCGAAGAATCTAAAAATTTACAAATTTACATACCAAATCAAATATATCACCTAATGATGAAGGAGTTGGGTTACTAGATAAGAGTCGCGGGAAGACTAACAGTCACAAATCTGAAAAATAGTGAAAATAAGACTGTCAGTCTCAAAAGTGAGTTAAAATCATATATTTAAAAACATTTGTATATACTTCGATCATACATTTATTTAATTTGAAATAAACATAAGTCATGTAAAAACATTCGTGTCATGCCATGCTTAAACAAAATAATTTTCATACACAACGGGACGGAGTACTTCAGTAGAACCCTAATCTCAGCATTAACATTCGATCAATCTTAACACTGACATCTCGACTAACGTCAACTCAAATATCTCAACTCTCTCATTCCAACAAAACTGGCGCCCAAAGAGCGAAGCTCGATCGAGGACCTTACCTCCAGTCTGGTCACTTATCTTAGTCTTTCGGCTTTCTTAATCCAATAAGTCTAGCGCCCAGAGAGCAAGCTCGATCAAGGTCCTTACCTCCAGCCTGAACACTTGATTTCCAACTAAGCCGGCGCCTAGAGAGCAAGCTCAATCAGGGATCTTACCTCCGGCAAACACACTCTACTAAACCCAGAGAGCAATGCTCGATCAGGGCAAGTCCCAATCTTTACCTTTCAAATTTACCTATTTACTATTTTCCATCACTCTCGGACCTATACCGGTACACTCATCAACCTAATGTGTTCTACTGTCGTCCCATCCCGTGTCATCACAAAATCAATAAAAATCGTAATGCGGAAAATGAAATATGCATAAACAGTACATAACAAATTAGTCAAAATATTAATCATTAAATCAAAGATATCATATAAAATATTAGCATGACACACGTAAGTAGATATATGACTTTAACTCACAGCTTTGGCGACCTCCTAGCTCTTCTCCGGTGCCTCGGTTGGAGCGAGCCGAACAGACAGATTATCTAATCACAGGATAATAATTTATCAAAACGCGAAAACAATTAACCATTAACCCTAGGTCTAGATTCCTAGGACTAACTGTCTAAGAATCTTGACTTGGGTAAATTCTACCGAAAATTCGGCAGAACCTCCCCTAAAA
The DNA here is from genome assembly GCF_019578655.1 of Ricinus communis. Classification (NCBI taxonomy): domain Eukaryota; kingdom Viridiplantae; phylum Streptophyta; class Magnoliopsida; order Malpighiales; family Euphorbiaceae; genus Ricinus; species Ricinus communis. The sequence goes on along the minus strand of NC_063259.1, from coordinate 14,878,174 downwards.
CACGGACGTTTACCCCCCGTAAAACGGGTCCAGGACCTGCCAGAAAAACACTACAAATATCCAACAATTCATACAACGGGAGTCGGGTCCCAAGACTTTACTATTTTTCCGACTCCACCACACAACACAAAAATCACGACTACGGTAGGCAGTCCGATAAATAATTATTTTTGACTCACAAAAGTTTTCTAATATTCAACACAATTCAATAGACACTCAATTAAATCAAAGAATTCTTAAATCAACGGGCCAGAGAAAATTACCGAGACGCTTGATCGCTCGGTCGACTCGCCTCCAGCAGCCGGAATCCGATCCGAACACACCATTGGACTCGAAATGATGCGCTGATGACAATCCCCGCTTCTGATTTTCCGATTCGACTCCTGATCATCGGGAGAGATTTACGGATGATCTCGGCCGTTGATTTGCAAACGAAGTCCGATCGCCACGAAACCGGTGTCATTACGAAGCTTGAGCTGAGGAGAGTCGAGATATGTGCTTCGATCATCCATCCTCCGCCGGAGCTCATCGGAAAAGCCAGAAAATACGGCTGCCACCTACTTCGTCGAAACTCCCTCCTCCGGCCACCAAAGTCGACGCCGCCACTGCCAAAAGGAAGCTCTCAACTCACCGGTCAAAATAAGACCGACCTCGCTGCCAGAGGACACTGGAAACGGCCGGAATGATGCCGATAGGCACAACGCTCCCTTTCTTTTTCGCTGGCCGCCGGCCAAGAAGCCTCGGCCGGCCGGGCGCCTTGACTTGACTCACTGCCCGATCCTCCTCCTTCTCTCTCTCCTCGACATCTTCTTCCTCCTTTTCTTTTCTTTCAATATCGACATTAGGTCCTTATATTTTTCTTTCTTACCTTTTGGTCCCCCAACTTTTTTAATTACTACAATTTCATCCTACAAAAATTCCAATTAACCCCCAAACTTTTTTTAGCCTTTCAATTAAGCCCCTGACTATTTAATTTGGGCCAAATTAGAATTATTGAAAATACACAATTACATATATACCCATCCGACATATTTATTTACAAAAATACCAAACATACAAATTTCTATTAAAATACCATAATAATGAAATTATACTTTTTAGTCCTCATCCCAAAATAAATTTTCAATTTAGTCCTAATACACAATTAAATTAAATAATCAATTTGCTAAATATTTTCCAACTTAAAATTAAATACCACTAGCTAATTAAAATACCAATTTCTCCAAGAAATTTCTTTTATAAAAACATCCTTTACAAATTCTTCCAATATATAATTTTATTTATATATATACATATTTAGAGAAAATTTGGGATGACAAAAAATATAATTATTTCTCAAATAATTTACTTAATTAATTTCTTAAAGATCCAACTAATTGGGTATAGAAAAATAACTCCTTTAATTGTGTAACATTAAAATTTCCATTAAATCATTTCAAATTAAACCAAATAAAAATAAAGTAAAATTAATTTAAATAAAAACTCATTTATTAATTATTATTAATAAAATCATTATTAAAGAAAATTTTTGAGGTATTACAGCTTTAATGTTATATTTCTATATATAAATTAGTGAAAATATGTGTTTTTACCTCACTTAATCTTAATTGTCTATTTTAAGGAATATTACCAAAAAGAGGAAAATATGAAGCTAAAATGTGCTTAATGAGACATGTTCGTGTCAAGGCCCAAGATTAAGAAGCATAGACTGCTAATTACAAGGCCCAAGAGACATTTTAGTCATTTTGTATAATTATTAGGATTTATATTAAGAATTATTTATAGGATAGTATTTAGTGGAGATTAAGATACTTAAAGTCTTATATATTAGATAAACTTATATAAGTATACTTATCTCTATGGAGATTTATAAAGAGGATGACTCTTCTCCATATAAATCTCTGTAAGACCTAATGAAAAAGGAGGAAAAGAGAAGAATAGGAGTTTTCTCCTATCTGCTCTCTACACCTGTCCACCATTATTCTCCCCATAATTCTCTACAGTTCGTTATAAACATTTAGTTTTAGTTTTCATTACTCTTCTTAGGATCTAAAGAGCTGTTCAAGAAGTGGAGACTGAGGACCAATCTTCTTCATACTTGAAGAAATCCTTGATCTAGAGAGAGTTTTTACTTTCTTATTTTTTATCTTTCTATTTAATACCATGATCATTGGATTAAAAATGTTAGGCTAGTTTTCATAAGTGTTTAGTTTAATCTTTTTACTTTTGAATGAACCTTGTTATTTATTTATTTAATGAATGATTTCTTTACCTTTATATCTTTATTAGTTTCAGTTATTATTGTTAGTTAACCATCATATTAATTTAGCAATAGTAATTGTTATGAAAATTTTTAGGTTTAAAAGTATTAGAAACATCATCTTTATTTTAATCTATGTTGGTATAAGAAACCTAGGTTGCATCATTAGTTTGAGTGACTTAGGGAAAAAGGCACATCATCATCTCATTCATTAGATATAGGCTTAAAGTAAAACAAGGAGATTACTAAGTAAAAGGCTAGATTAAATACTGTTTTAACATATAGTTTTAGATTATAAACGTTTGCGTTTGCATTGCATATTTATTTATTGTTTAGTTACTTTACTTTATAACCATTATCCTCTCAAACACACGATTTAGAGTGTTTAGATTTACTTTTATTGTTTTGCGTTGATAATTAATCTCTATAATAAATGGCCTCATAGTTCCCTGAGAGATCGGCCTCGTGGTGAACAATACCTTTACTATAGGAACGGTTCGTGCACTTGCGAGTACTAAAAAAGACACATCAAGTTTTTGGCGCCGTTGCCGAGGAACTGTGTCCAAATTTATTATATTGATTGATTATCGAAAGTTTCTTATGTTTGTTTGTTTATTTTGTATTTTGTGATTTGTTTTTGTTTTGTTTGTAAATTTTATTTTTAAGTTTTTTTTTTTAAATCTGAAATTTTCTTTTGTTTTGTATGCTTAGCAGGAAACAACAAAAAGAAGTTAATATCATGGCAAACCCACAAGGAGAAGTAGGAGCTGAAAGGTAAATGGCTATGAAACATTATGCACTGCCTACAATTGGTAACACTACTTCATGCATAGTTCTAGGTGATGCATCTAGGAATTATGAATTAAAGAACTTTCATTTTAATATGCTTCCTTAATTTTATGGTATGCCTAGTGAGGATGCATTAACATTCATTAGAGAGTTTTATGCTATAGTTCATACTTTCCCATTATCTGGACTAAATGAAGATCAACTAAGAATGAGGTGTTTCCCTTATTCATTAAAAGAAAGAGCAAAGGCTTGGTTAATGACCTTGCCTCCTAATTCTTTGAGAAATTAGGATGAAATTTATCAAAAGTTTATGAGTAGATTTTACTCATAACAAAAGACCAAAGAATTAAAAGCTGAAAGTTCTAATTTTTATCAAAAGAATGCTGAATCTTTTCATGAAGCATGTGATCGCTTCAAATCACTTTTATTACAATGCCCACACCATGGATTCCCACTCTAAATAATCAGCCAATTGTTTTATGATGGGTTGACACAACAATATCAATGTATGGTTGATAATACAGCTGGAGGTGCTATATTAGAAAGGACACCTGATGAGGTTTATGATATCTTTGAGATGTTAAGAGCCAATTCTCAACAAAAGAGTGTGAGGACAAAGAGAATATAAGTAAATGAAGTAGTAGCTAGTAGTGAGATGATAATGCAATTAGTTGAATTGACTAAGCAAGTTAATATACTTACTTCAACAAAAAAACTCACCAAATAATGAGGTATGTGGTATTTATGGTCATAGTGCTAATGTTTGTTCATCTTTTGATAATTACAGAGGAAATATGTATGACCAAACAAATTTGATGAATTCTTATCAACCCATGCATCTTATGAATGACCCTTATTCCAACACATATAATACAGGTTGTAGAAACCATCCAAATTTTTTTTGGAAATACAATGACCAAAACTCACCATAATTTTTGAGAAACCGAAATCAATCTCATTACCAAGACCAATATTCTCAATTCCAAAGGGACTCCAATCCTTTTCTTCAAGATCAAGAACAAACTCTTCGATCTAATGAACAAAGAAGCCAAGTTTGGAAGAAACACTTCAATCATTTTTTATGGCTTCTCATGATAGGATGGAGAGGAATGAGAAAAAGACAGATTCCATTGAGGCTTCATTGAAACGTTTAGAAGCTCAAATGGAACAAATTATTGAAGAGCTTAATAAAAAGGAACTATCAAGTCAACCTGAACAAGCCAATTGCATTACTACTATTAGAAGAGGTGAGGTTGTCGATAATATTACTATGGAAACTGAAAGAAATTCTTCTTCTTATGCAGGTACACCTAAAAATGATGGATTAGTGCAAATCAATAAGGAGAGCATACAAAAGAAAGAAAAAGTAGAGCCTAATCTTAGGCTTGAGAAGAAAGAAAAGGAAGCATTTTATGGACCTGAATTTCATAAGACAGCTCAGCCTTATAGACCCCATATTCCTTTTCTAAAGCAACCCAAAGAGAGCAAAAAGGATAAAAAAAATCTTAAAAGTATTGAGATACTCTCTATGTTAATATTAATTTACCTTTATTGGACGTTATCAAGAATAAGCCAGCTTATGCAAAATTCTTTGAAGAGTTGAACACCAACAAAAGGTGATATGCGAACAACGAAAAAGTACAAGTAGCAAGTGTAATGCTTCAACATCAGTTGCCCCTTAAGATGAAGGATCCTGGTAGCTTCACCATTGATATTACAATAGGTGACAAAAATGATACAAAAGCCATATTAGATTTAGGAGCAAGCATCAACTTGATGCCGTATTCAATGTATAAACTACTTGGCTTGGGAGAGTTGAAGCCTACTACTATGTCTCTACAATTTGCTGATAGCTCGATAAAATATCCTAGAGGTATAGTGGGTGACTTGCTAGTACAAGTAGGTAAGTTAATAATTCCAGTTGATTTTGTAGTGCTTGACATGGAAAACACACCAACAAGGGATAAAGTGCAAACTATACTTCTTGGTAGACCTTTCATGGTAACTACTAGAACTATGATTGACGTGCATGATGAAAAACTTACCATAACAGTTTTAGGAGAAACTATAGAACTTAAAGTGTTTGATTCTATAACTTTATCTCCCAAATCTACTATTGATAAATATTCATATAATTATTTAAATTCTCTTGTTTATGAACAATTATATGATGACATTCCATTCTTAATTGACAAGAGCTTTTGTGACACTTTAGATGTTCGTATTACAAGTATGAAGCCATACTTGAAAGGAATGGCTTATGACCAAGAGGTGGAGTGCACGGATGAACGTCCACCATGAGTATAATCAAGAATGTCTAGCTATAGAAAATAAACTTAGCAATTGCATTTTTATTTTTATGCATTTAGGTTATTATTTTATTATTATTTTATTTTTATTTGTTTTATGTTTATCTTATAGGCTTATGTTTGATCCCCAAAAGGTAATATCTCTCCATGAGAAGCAATTAAAGCTCCAAAAATAAAAAGGAAAAAAATTAATAATTTTTAACCAAGCCACGTTGCGGCAGCGAATTTTCACACGGGCTCGTAGCAGAGGCACGGCAGAGACGACACGGGCCCACCGCACAGCGAGGAAACCAGCCGCGAGGAGGCCAGCGAAGCCACGACCTCGCGGGGACATGTTCGTGTCAAGGCCCAAGATTAAGAAGCATGGACTTCTAATTACAATGCCCAAGGGACATTTTAGTCATTTTGTATAATTATTAGGATTTATATTAAGAGTTATTTATAGGATAGTGTTTGGTGGAGATTAAGATATTTAAAGTCTTATCTATTAGATAGACTTATATAAGTATACTTATCTCTAGGAAGATTTATAAAGAGGAGGACTCGTCTCTATATAAATCTTTGCAAAACCTAATGAAAAAGGAGGAAAAGAGAAGGAGGAGAGTTTTCTCCTACCTGCTCTCTACACATGTCCACCATTATTCTCTCTACAGTTCTTCATAAACATTTAGTTTTAGTTTTCATTACTCTTTTTAGGATCTAAAGAGCTTTTCAAGAAGTGGAGACTAAGGACCAATCTTCTTCCTACTTGAAGAAATTTTTAATCTAGAGGGAGTTTTTACTTTCTTATTTTTTGTCTTTCTATTTAATACCATAATCATTGGATTAAAGTGTTTAGTTTAGTCTTTTTACTTTTGTATGAACCTTATTATTTATTTATTTAATGAATAATTTCTTTACCTTCATATCTTTATTAGTTTCAGTTATTATTGTTAGTTAACCATCATATTAGTTTAGCAATAGTAATTATTATGAAAATCTTTAGGTTTAAAAGTATTAGAAACATCATTTTTACTTTAATCTATATTGGTATAAGAAACGTAGGTTGCATCATTAGCTTGAGTGACTTAGAGAAAAAGGCACATCATCATCTCATTCATTAGATTTAAGCTTAAAGTAAAACAAGGAGATTACTAAGTAAATGGTTATATTAAATATTGTTTTAGCATATAGTTTTAGATCATAAGCATTTGTATTTGCATTGCATATTTATTTATTGTTTAGTTACTTTATTTTATGACCATTATCCTCTCAAACATACAATTTAGAGTGTTTAGATTTACTTTTATTGTTTTGTGTTAATAATTAGTCTTTATAATAAGTGGCCCTATAGTTCCTTGAGAGATCGACCTCATTGTGAACTTACCCTTACTATAGAAACGGTTCATTCACTTGCGAGTATTAAAAAAGACACATCATGGGTATTTAGTCAAATAAGAAACTAAGTTTTCCTTTAAATAGAAATGCACATAAATTGATTAGATTCTCTAAGATAGAATAACAAACACCAGGCTGTGTTTGGTTGAAATTTATTAAAAAATTTATTTCATTCAAAAGAAATAACATGAAAGAGAAAATAAAATAAAATAATAAAATTAGAAAAAATATTTTAGTGTTATAAAATATATTAATTTATTAATATCAAATATAAATCAAATTATATCCATCTAGAGACATGGAAGCTAGTCTTTTAAAAAATCAAGGTGAATTATTAATCTTGATGAGCAAATAATTTTAGTACTTTTCTATTCTTGGAGTAGTAATTTTCAACAATTTTGACAGGTACTTCAAATCCTCATGTTGTAGGTCACATTGACCCTCACAAATTTACACCTTCCAAACTCAAAAAGAGATTAAAAATCAAAGGACTGAATTTCTCATAATGGAATGTTCAATTGCATAATTTCTTCAACAATTACAATTTATTCTGCTTGTGACTTGTGAGCCTGACTAAAAATAATACATGTTTAAGTCATTTATATTGGGCATAGAAAAAGAAAAAAAAAAAAAGAGGCAGCAAGCTCCTCTAGTATAAACAATTGTTCAACCATAAATATATATAACCCAATTGCACTAATTCAAGTCATCTTTCAATCTGGTTATCCTTGATTCACCGAGACGAAAACCCTAGCAGGCACCGGAGAATCTGACTGGATCACAACCCGATTTTCGGAAATACTGCGTAGAGCATAATTTGGAAAAGAGGTAAGGTTTTCAATTAGCAGAGAGTATTGGACATGGTCAATAAGGTTAGGAAACAAAAGAACTGGATTAAAATCAAGAGTCCAGGAAATGCCAGTCCCTTGAACAGAGTCTCTAGCAACTGTTGCCCTGAGTTTCATTCCTTTCACATTATTCCTGTCCACCACAACCTGATCAATTTGCGTGAAAGGGCCACTTGATTCATCCAATTGGACAATGTCAATGTCCTTATTAGACCCTGAAAACATGTTATCGACAATGTTAATCCCTTTCAGGACCCCATTTATCGATTTCAGGAGAACGAATCCGTCACCAAGAAAAAAACTGTTGGTGATGGTAAGTTGATTAGGGTCCTCAGCAACAATTCCGTTGTAATCTAAATAACAATTCAAAATTCTTGTCTGTGTTAGATTAGGCAGCTTCAAATAAATTCCTGTACCACCAAAACCTGTTGCCTTATTATAACAATGTACCCCGGAAAGCGTGTTACCTGGACCTGAAACCATTACTCCTATCCCAGCTGAAAAAATTACCACATCAGTGACAGCATTATCATTCCCCATTAGGTTAATTCCAGTGCCTGAAAAGTTCCTTTCGCCGGAATCGCCTCCGGCTGTGATGTGCTGACCGATAAAGGAGTTTCGGATGTAGGTTTCATGACCTCGTTGGACAAAAATTCCATCAGTGTTGAAATGGGCAACGTAACAATTGTCTATGCTAGTCCTGAGTGAGTTTATAACTGAAATGCCTCCACCTCTGAAGTTGCAGTCCAGCATCAGGTCTTTCAGAGTTATATATTCATAGTTATAGGAGGTAGAGGATCCTGATAAATCAATTAGATACCCATCTGCAGGAAAATCATTTGAGGCTCGTAATGTCCCTCCGCTAATCTGTTCAGTCACATATCCAGAATTAAACAATTATTCATCAAAATAAGATATCTGGAATCTTTTGAAGTTTCATTGAAATTATGTGGTATGTAAATAGTTTCCCTGGAATGTTTTTTCCAGGATGGCTGTTAGACAAAACGGTAAAAGAGAAAAACGGAGAAACCATACCATAAGGTTCCCTGCTCGAGTAACTGGCATACGCAGAGGTCTGGAAATTATATAACTGCCACCCTCAAGACTAATATGTGCACCACCAAGATTAGTGATTCCATCCATCAAGGACCCTTGTCTTGTACCTTGAAAAGCTGATTCTATTGCTCTTAGGAGTGCTGCTGTGCTATCCTGTTTCCCAGTTGGATCTGCCCCAAATGATGTCACTTGAATCACTCTTGGACGAGGTGGATCATTCATCCCAGCCTGTCGAGAAACAGTCAGAATACTACTGACCATAAAGCTAAAAAAGAAATGTAGTAATATAAAAAAATCATCAGAAGACAATCAAGATTCTTGAGTACCTCCGGTGATGGAGCTGGAGCATAATAGGTAGGAGAAGGAGAGGGAGAGGAAGCCAATTCGCGGCGAATTAAAGAAGACTTGAGCAATTGCAGTTTATGCATTTGGTCACGGTAATTACCATTTGAGAAGTGATCAAATGATGGTTCAAGTCCCCTGACATGAATTCTGTCAAAACAAGAAAATCCTACAACTATCATGAACAGAACCAGAGCTTTTCTTTGCATTGTTGCTTCCATATCTCTCTCTCTTTCCCTCTCTTCTCTTCAGTGCTAGAGTTAGAGAGAGGTTGTTGAGAAAATCCAAAGCATTATATTTATATATATATATATATATATATATATAGAGAGAGAGAGAGAGAGAGAGAGAGAGATAAAGAAAATACCAAGAAAGAAACTAGGACATGGAAAGAGAAGGGCCTAACTAAGATTTCATAAGAAAAAGGAATGATAAGTTATTAAATATTGAATCATACAAGTAGCACCTGCGCTTGATTCTTGCTGTTTTGTGTTGGGTTTTCTTTCTTTTAATTGTATAGATGAGTATTTTGATGGATTGTCTAATTAAGAGTTGTGAGATTTTTTCTTGTTTTTTGACAGGAAAGTAAGCAAGTTTATTACCAACTTCTTACTTTAGGGACCTTTACAAGTTTGACATTGTGTAAAAGGTATTTTTTTTCCATTTCTCATAAAAGTATGTATGGCAGTTGAGTCTTCAAGGCAATTCCTTCTCAAATTTAAAGATTGCTTCATTTTCACACTTGAATCGTCATGTTGGCCGGCAAACATAAAAAAGAGAAAAAGGTATGATGTTATATTGCAGCTTAATTTATTATTAATAATCTTTACTTTCTTTTCTAATTTTTAATGATTATATATATTACCGCAGCATTTGCTGAGAACAAATCAAATAACTTTATATAAGTTATCAATATAATTAAATATAAATTATATTAAATACTAATACTATATGATAATTTCAAATAATTTTCAAAACTAGACCAAATTTTAGAAATTTTGAAATTAGCTCTTCGGAAATGCACTATAGTATAAAAATTTCTATCTTGAACTCTATCAGTTTTCGGGACAGTTCGATATAAAAATTTGGATCTAATAGGATTGTATGCTGCAGTATAGGACAATAGAGATTCAAAAATTTTATATTTTAAATAATTTAAAATATTTGTTTACCTTAAATCAATAGGACTAAACTTATTTAAAATAATATAATAAAAAACACTATAATTATATTAAGCTTGTATTCACAACTACATAATAGAAAAATTATTTCAAATCCATCAAGATAGTAAAAAATTACATATTAAATAAACAAGTATTTAATTTTTCCAATCTATCAAGTTGAATATTTGTAATATTTCATTATCCAATTGATAAATATATTTCATTTTACTCTTCAGATGCAATATAGTGTTATTTTATTAAAGAGACACATTACTAGTAAAAATCATTTTATAAACATAATTAATGTCATGTTAGCACTATATCATCATAAGTTAATAAAATAATTTATTTGGTACAAGAATAACTTTTTATTATTAAGATTTAAAAAAATTGTAAGTCCTATATTTTTAATTAAATGAATGATAATGACGTAATTTGTAATTTTGTTAAAAAATTGAAATAAGTTTAGTGAATAATTAATATTACAATAAGATATTAAATTTAGTGCTTCTATATTATATTTGGGTCAATAAACTTAAAATTTATTAAAATAAAATTATTATTAATAAGATTTTTTACATTTGATTTTAAGTTTAAGCTTAAAATTTGAATTCATTTATTATAAAAAAATTTATATAAATAAATAAAATTTTAAAGCAATTTTAGTTTCAATTTTTCGATTGAGGACAACATAGGATAGTTCGGTACAGTTCTCAATATGGAAAACTAATAAGATCTAGAACCACATCAAAAAAAATTCGATATGTTCGATTCAGAAAAAGTCAAATAGTCAATAAATATTTTTGATTCTATATATTTTTAATTTGATTTTTTTAGTACAGGTCGAAATTTCGAGTCTCGTAACGTTAACGAGGGTGAATATATAAATATGTGGTATGTCTAGTGTGAAAAAGAAAGTGGAAATAACATAAACGGGTAGCGAGGGAAGGACGATTATGTGATGAGAAGTATGTCGACTGTCAAGTGCGAATGGCTTGATATGAATGACCAAAATGGACATGGCATACGACGCGATTTTAGAGCACTTGGTGGCTGGAGGAGGATGAATAGATAATCCAATTGATTGGAATTGATTTTGGAAACGTGCTTATAATATTTATTATTTCATTTTTTTAAATATATATATCCTACTGATGTGTCAGGATACCAAAATAAATAAAAATATATAGAACAGCTGAAACCTAAATTATATTTATATTATTTTATTAAAATTTAATTTAAATAGTAATAATATTTATTTTTAAAAATTAGAAAAAAGTTTTAAATTTAAATTTAAATTTTTTTTCGTCTATAATAGATGGGTTTATAGATAGAAAAAAAAAAAAAAAAAAGAATGATTGAAATCCAATTTGAAGACATAGTTGCCTAGATTACGTATCCACTGTGGTTTTAGTTAGAATCCTATTTCCAATCAAAGTGTCATTATTAGATACCGTTACTGCAAAACTACTTTTTGAATAAAAAAGAGAAGTTGATAAAAGACACTGCTGATGGATGCCATATCAATAGAAAACTCCTTCATTAAGAATATTAGTGCTATGATATTAATACATCATATTTGTATATGCAACTTTTTAATGTGATTGATTATGTTACTTCCGTACATGCATTATTAATTTCATTTTTTGGTGCATGCAAGAGATATGATTTTTTTTTTAAAAAGAAATTGAGTAATTTATATTCTGACAATCGCTCGTAAAATGATTTTATATTTATGTTAGAATAAAAATAATATATACATATATAAAATATTTTTCTTAAAGAATATAAGGCAAAGTGTGAATTTTAGTACATATTGAAATTTGGTTAGTTTTTAAGTGCCTTGGGAGGGCAACTTTTGAAGATTTTTGAGGCTTAATTGTTTTGAGATAGAGAATTTTTATTTTTTGATATTATTAGTAATGAAATAACTAAAACAATAGGTTTGATTGAGAAATTTGGTTTGGTTCAGTTATTTTTATTAGAGCTTCAAAAGATTCAGTTAATCATAAATATTTCATTTGATCAAATTATATGCATATCATAGTAAAAATAAAAAATTCAATTTAAATCAAAACTGTATTTTGTAAAAATTAATGACGAAAATCTGATACTTTTCTCAAAAGTCTTTTAACATTGTCCAATGGCGCGTTGGCTAGATTTTAAGATATTTTTTTAATTATTTTCTATGAGTTTAAATTTTTAAAATTAAATTTATTACGAAAATTTTATAGTCGATAATGCATCCACTCAAATAAAAATTAATCTCATATTATATGTGATATTAAAATCTTTTTTAGCTATATGAGGTCAACTCTTGAATCAATACAAGACATATGCCATTAACACTAAAGGACCCTTTTCTTTTTCTTTTTTGGCTTTTTCTTGAACTTTACCAAATCAACCATTTGCATCACCAATATCAATTATGGTGAAGATTAGGTAAATTGTAGATATCCTAACCCTTATTAGTTATAACCAACTTTAAATATATGAAATCAAAAGGAAAAAAAAAAAGCAAAAACTATCATCATTTTAGGTCGTCAACTTACTAATTCTTACCTCATTTCTGAATTAATCCTTCATAATTTTATTAAATGTAAGAATAATAAGCAAGTCGGAAAAATTCATATCCTTCAATCCTCCATGTAATTATCACTTTTTCTAGACAATATAAACAAGAGGCAATGGTAAAATTATCATCATTATAAAGAGAGGAGCTCATGCTTTCTGTGCATATCCTCCTCATATCATAGGTTATCATTTTGCATTAGGTTAATTCCAGTGCCCGAACAGTTCCTTTCGCCTGAATCACCTCCGGCTGCAGTCTGCCGACCGACAAAGGAATTTCGGATGTAGACCTCATGACCTTGTTGGATTAGAATTCCGTTAGTTTTGAAATGTGCAATGTAACAGTTGTCTACGCTAGTCCTGTGTGAGTTTATAACTGAAAGCCCTCCACCCCTGAAGTTGCAGTCCAGCATCAGGTCTTTCAGAGTTACGTATTCATATTCATGGGAGCTAGGGGATCCTGATAATTCAATTAGATATCCATCTGTTGGAAAATTGTATGAGGCTCGTAGCGTCCCGCCACTAATCTGTAATCATTAAAATTTAATAATGATTTAATTACAAATAAAAGGTTGATATCCTTTAGATAGTCATATATGCTAAGAATGGTGAGTAATACCATAAGATTCCCTGCTCCAACAACTGGCAAACGCAAGGGTCTGGAAATCATGTAATTTCCATTCTCAAGACTAATATGTGCACCAGCAAGATTAGTGCTTTTAGCCATCAGGAACCTTTCTCCTGAACCAACAAATGCTGATTCTATTGCTCTTATAAGTGCTGTTGTGCTATCATACTTCCCAGTTGGGTCTGCTCCAAAGGATGTCGCATGAATCAATCTTGGACGAGGTCGATCATTCCCTGCAGCCTGTCAAGGAACAATGGAAAGATTACTGAACTTGCAAGGATATATCTTCAAAAAGACAATTAAGATTTTTGAGCACCTCTGCTGATGCAGCTGGAGCATGACAGGTAGGAGAAGGAGCAGGAGAAGGGGAGGGAGAGGGAGAGGAAGCCAATTTGCGACGAAATGAGGAGGACTTGGAAGCTTCCATTTTTTGCATTTGGTCAGGGTGATTCCCATTAGACAAGTTATTAAGAGATGGGTCAAGTCCATTGACATTAATTATAACGAAACAAGAAAACCCTACAACTATCTTCAACAGAACCAGAACTGTTCTGTGCATTGTCGCTTCCATGGAAAGTTTCCTGTGTTCTCTTCCACGTTGAAGTTAAAGTGAAATTGTTGAGTAAAAACCAAAGCATTTACATATATAAAGTAAAAAAAAGAAATATATACTTAAAAATTCAGTGAAAAAGGAGGAAGAAGAAACTAGGACATGGAAAGAGAAGGGCCTAACTAAGATTTCACTAGAAAAAGGAAATATAAGTTTTAAATCGAATCATACAAGTAGCACCTGTGCTTGCTTGCTTGCTTTTTCTGTGTTGGTTTTTTTTTTCTTTCATTTTCTTGTATAGACGCTACAAACCAAAAACAGCTTTTAGCGACACTCGATTTCCTCACAAGCTGCCAATGCTAATCTACGTCGCTAAAAATGAATCACCAGCGCAACAGTAAGGGTAGCCACCCAAAATAGCTAAATGCTCGGTTGAGAAAAAAATAATTAAGACAACAGAAATGAACTATCACCATCTATGATGACTATTAAACAATATAATATCAATGCTATCAGTTTATTGCATCATCAATTGGTGACGCTATTAGTGCATAGCAAATTGGCGACGCTATCAACTTTTTTCCGTGGCCAATCACAATGCTACCAGCTTTTTACATTGCCAATTGGCAATGGTATAAGAGATTGGTTGACACGCCATGCTTATTAGCATCGCTCTATTGTGACGCATATAGACTATTGCGTCGCTATTTACCGTCTCCCTCGCCATTTGGCAACACTACTGTTTTGATGTTTGCAGAAATATAGTTATTTTACCGATTATGGCATAAAATATATGACTTCATCGGCTAAAACGAATTTCAAGAAAATAAATATTTTAATAGATTAACAATCAAATTTGTCAAAATCAATGGCATGACGAAAATGGAAATAGGAATATGAATGGTTATATTTTATATGAGAATTAAATTTAATTATAGTTTATATTAATAAAATAACATTTAATATAATATTTAATTACTATAAAAAATAATATTTAATTTATTATTATAGTATGTAATAAATATATAAATATTAAAATTTTATTTTATTTTATTTGATTATTTATAATTGATTTGATTTGATTCCTTTTATTTTTTAAAGTGGAAAGGGAGGGGATGGTTATTATTAATATGGGAATCCTATTCGAAGTTTAAGATAATTTTTAATCAAATATCAATAGTGAAAATCACTCATTCTTCTTTTTCATTTCTATCCTATTTTTTCATCACCCAAACGACTCCTAAATACGAACTAAAATAATACATTATCACCCAAATGATCCCTAACTACGAATCAAAAATATCAATTAAATACTAACAGTTGAATATTCATTACTAAATAAAAATACTAATTAAAATTTTAAAGTATAAACCTCGGCCAAAAGGGCTATAATTTTATCTAATATTAATTTTAATCTTTTCTATATAATAATATTGATTTGAATTTAATATTTAATTTAATTATTTTAATTACATGTATATAGAAATTTTTTTTAAAAGGAGGTTTTATAGGTTTTTATATACAAGCACTCCTTATTCTGATTTCAAAGAGCTAAATTACTTACTGACTTTGCTTTATTATTGCTAGGAGCGAACAAAATTCTGAATAAATTAAAAAAGAAAAAAAAAACTAACAGTTCAATTCGGTTTATATTTTCTCGATAAATTTGGTTTATTCAGTTCATACTTTCAGAAATTGAATTTATTTCAGTTCAATTTGGTTTAAGTTCAAAAAGCTTGAATAACAAAGTAAATCAAAATAATTGAATTTTTCATTATTTATTAATAAAAATATTAAATATATACTATTTTTTAAAATAAAATTTATATAATTCGGTTTATTTAATTCAACTTTTTTGATTTATTTTTTTTATTTCAATTATATTATTTCAATCTAATTTAAAATTTTAGTTTAATTCAATTATATTCACAAAAAGTTAAGTTTATTCTATAAGTGTTCAGTTTGGTTCACAAAATGCTGGACCCTAATTATTGCTTTTGTCTGTCCCTTTCTCTATAGAAAGAAATAATTAACACAAAAAGTTTCAGAAGTCCTCCTGAGCTCCCTAATACAATTTGGCAATCAATATTCATGAAAATGAGGTCAATTACATTATCCAGAGGCTATTTGAGTATATATGCTTAACTTAATAATGAGGACCACCACAAAGTATCTATAAGTTTGTTTGTGTAAATTGTCTTTAACAATAAAATAGCATGATGAGGTGATTGAGTGGAGTGATTCATTGAGAAAAATGATAAAAGGAAAGGAATTTATACTTTCTTTGTCCACAAAGGTTAAATTTGGTTGGTAAAGGTTGTTTTGATTGCTACTTCATCTTCAAGAAATGAAAACAATTATATAAAAAAACAATCATTTGCTTGTAATTGACACCAAACCTAGCAAATGGGTCTAATTTCTTTCAAAAAGGGCAAGTGGGTGTTTTAAGTATGAACCCAATTGATAGGTTCACTCATCTTGTTTCCCATAATGGGATTCTTATTAAGTTTGTAACCGAAGCAATGCACATTTTGATCTTGATATAATTTATATCAAGCTGATGTGAGCACATTATGTAAAAAATAGTCAGATGTAAATATTTTAAAAAAGAAAAAAAATTAAATGTTATTATTACCATATAAATAAATAAATAAATAAATAAAGCAATGCACATTTTAATTCTTTTGTTGAAGAATAAATAAAAAATCTCACCAATATTTAAATTCTTAATCTCTTGGATCTACTATCATAGTTGGTAAAGATATTTAGAAAAAAGAATATCACTATTTGAAAATTTTAATAAAAAATTATAAGGAATTTAGCAAATTCGAAATAAGAATTTATAATTTTTGGTTTTAAATTCCAGATATTTATAAATGTTTTGAATACATAAACACTATCTTGATATTGTTTGATTTTGTTTATCCAACTGTATTTATATCCCTTTTTCTCATATTTCTTGGATAAGAGGAAATGAGTAGTGTCAAAATATCTCATAGGAAAGTACCTAACTACATCATCATATTAAAATGAAAATAACACAAATAAATTAAAAAGGTGCATCAAAACGTCCAACTAAGTTGGAAAGGATTTTAATATTTTTTTTAGATTATATTTTAATTTTATCTTTTCTTTAAAGAGAATTTTTGCGTTATGAAAATTTTTACTTAGATTTGGTATATATACCACAACAAATAAAAAAATAACATGTTTATGTAAATGTTGTATACTGTATTATTGAATGATTGGTATGTACTCTATGATTTAAAACTAATAAATATGTGTCAAAATTTATCGGTTTGGTACAAAAATGACTTAACATTTATGGAAACTTTAAGCAAGTCATTAACAATGGCTTTTTAACTTTCAAAATAAAATAATAAATTAATATATTCAACATTAAATAATAAATTTGCTATACTATTGATTTTTAGCAAGAAGAAAAAACAAATTATGAGATTTCTTTAAAAGAATATGAGTTAGTTAGCAATGAAATAGGCAGCTATGACAAATTTGTTTTAAGAAAAAAAAGAACAAACAATTATGTAATAGTGCTATTATATAGAAAAAATAAAATAAAAAGGGCTAATAGGGTTAATTACAATATTATTTTCATTAGTGTAGTTTATAGTATGTTGATATATTTTATTTTCAAAATTGATTTTGTAAACTAATTTTAACATATTCCTATTTTGTATATGTTATATTAAATTATATTTTCAAACTTCTTAGATTTTCTTTTTCAATTTTAATTCAATAAAAATATTTTAATGTATGTGGAGCTTTCATAAATAGAGGCTTGTTGTATATAAGGGAACATATACTGGATTTTAGATAAAATATTTTGTGTTATAGTTATCTAGTCTTGTTTAAAATGCATATGCCAATTGGGCTTGAGAAAATAATATATATATATATATATATATATATATATATATATATATATATTTTATGTTTAGAAAAGAAAAAGAAAAAGAAAGAAAATAACTATATTTTCTCTCTGTTTTAAAAGAAGAAAAAAAAAGGTGAAAAATATCTTTCTTTACTTTTCACCCATCTAAATAAGAAAGAAAATAAGTGGAAAAAAGTAAGACTTATTCCCTTCTTTTATCTTCGTTATCCTCTAAATAATTTATGAAACATAATAAAATCTCGGATCGACGGGTCGGACCTGGAAGGATGATTTCGTCATCCTTTGATTAATGAAAACATCGACCCATATGTCAGGATGGCCGAGTGGTCTAAGGCGCCAGACTCAAGTTCTGGTCTTCGAGAGAGGGCGTGGGTTCAAATCCCACTTCTGACATGTTATTATTAATTTTATTTTATTGTCTTTAACTCAATTTATAATCCTAAAAATAATTTTCTTTTATTGTGTTTTGACTCATTTTACACTCCTAAAATTATGCAATTCAATAATCTTTTCTCTTTAAGTATTTCATAAAAATTTTTATTATTATTGTTACGGATGAATATTTGACTAAATCTCGTGAACACGTAAGTGATTAAAATCAATTATACATTCCGTCCACTTAGCTTTTAATAAATCTCTATTTTGGTGCGCTGTTTTCTTTTTTTAAGTTCTAGAAAAATGAATATACATGTCTTGCATCCGAAAGAATTGAACAAAAGAAAAATTCAAGTTTTGGGTATTTGATTAAAAATATGAAACTGAAATGCCTCAAAACATTGATTAAAGGGATAACCCTAAAACTATCTCTACTTTTATAATTATTGTTTAAAAATGTCCTATTGCAATCAAGTCAAGATACTTTTTCTTTTCATAAAATGGATTCATTGGTCATAATTGAATTTCACAAGTCAATGTGCAAGATGTAATATTACAATCAATTTATAAAAAAGAGAAAGAATAATGCCAAAGAGCAACACAAAAACAACATAAAATGAATAATATAATATTTAAACAAAATAAAAATTTAAATATCATAATATATTATTTGAGTTATTTCAATGACGAAGAATTTGACTTATCATTTAAATGTTTTTTGAAAAAATAATAAAATTTCAAAATTATTCAATTAAAGATTTAAATAATATTAAAACGACAGTTTAAGTGATAAAAATAATTGATTTTGAAAATGAAATGTTTTAAATTAGAATCTTCTTTTTTGCACTAGGTGCGTTGTAACTTTTATAATAAATATAAAGGGATAACTATCTTTTATGAATAGTCTACGGTTAATTGAATTTAAAAAAAAAAAAAAAAAAAAAAAAAACTAAATAAGGTCTCCTCTCTCCCTTTTGGTAGAGTCCCATATTTTCATTCCTTTATAATGAGAAAAATAGAAGCCTTCAACACACAAACTATAGAGAGTGAGCAGTTAGAACCTCTTTTAGACATTTGGAAATGCACATTAATTGCATCTGCGCTTATAATGAGTAGAGCAGTGCTATCTGCATGATGACCTTAGCCAGGATTTCAGACCATTTAATCCTAATTAACATTCAGGAAAAAACATTTTTATGCTAATGCCATAGAGTGATTGGTTCGAAAATTTTATAGAAATTTTGTACAACTAGCAGTTGCTTCTAACTGAATAACTACATTAAACTATTTAATAAGTTTAGAAATCGACAGTTAGTAACAGATTTACCCTCAATCAGCTATCGACTATATTAATTTTATTTTAAATTTTTTTATTATGTTGATTGTATCAATTTTATTGTAAAAAATCTTTTTATCAACTAATAGCTCACTTGATTTTTTTTTTATTTAAAAAATGTTATCTTTAAAAAAAATTTATTAATAATAATTTACTTTACATTGATTTCATATAATTAGATTTTTATAATTCATGATAGATAATTATTATTTTAAAATTATACTTAATAATTAAATATTTATAATATTTATAATTATAGCATTAAAATTAGAAATTTTTTATTAATTGAGTTTAAACTTTAAATTCTTACTTTTAAAATAACTTTTATAAATATTTTTAATAATAAATACAATTGAACTAAACAGAATTAACTATAATATTTTTAATTACAAGCTATTTTTATTAATTTGTATAATTAAAAATAATATAATATAATAAAATATATTTAAAGATTAATTATACCTTCAATAGATTTATTATATTAACATTTAACATATTAACCTAACTACATTGATCAATCAAACCAAAGAGATTCCTAGATTCCTTATATAAACATCTATGAAAGATCACTTTACTCAATACCCATAAAAAGAAAATGTGAAAAAATTCACAGAAAAGGGTTGTTAGCAAGTTGCACTTGCGAGTCCTGGTAGCAATGTCTGTATACTAATTGTTTCCACAATGTATAAATCTGAAACTCTGGAATCAACCTTGCCAATGAGATTATTGGCTGGCCTCAAAGATAGCAACAGATGAAAGAATTGCAAAAACCATAGCCAAACCTGGGTTATTTATTTAAAAATGTATTTTGCCTAGGCATTACAAGTACATTGAAGAGCTTCCAAGATCCAATATGGGACCAACAAGAATAAAAAGATGGGTGCCCAACCTGATGATATGCTAATATTATCAGCATATTTTACATACCATGCAGTTGAAAGATTTCTAGGATTCAGAAACCTCTATATATTTCCTTTAGAAAAGAGAGAAGTAGAGAACAATTGGATTTATACAAGATACAGACACAAGCACACAACTTTAAATACAAGTATACAAAAAGCAAACATAATGGTTCAGATGGGAACATGAAATCTGCAATCATAATGTATTTTGCCTTCAAAAAGTAGCAGCAACTAGATGGTTGACAGGAAACCCTACTGAACACAATCACAATCCGCAGAGCACAATTGGAAATATTGACCCACCAAGATAATGCAAAACTTGAACTGGTTACGATTTGAATAATAATAGCCCAGCAAGAAAAATACGATTCCAGCTCAGAATTCTTGATACGAAAATTAAATAACAAAAACTGCACAAACTAAAGGTGCAAGAAAGTGAACCGGCAAACTCAAATCTAAATCAATAAGATTTTCAGAAATCAATTAATCAAACTGACTCGTGCAAAATTCGTTTTAATTGAAAATAGCTTAGTAGTACAATACCAAACCAAGATTACTTAATTTGAGGACTTCCAAACATTGTTCTTCTAATAGTCTTCTAAGAGTTCTGATGTAACGTTTTGTAAATTCAAGCGCTATAACCATGCAACACTCTTTACTTTTCAATCAAGGAGTACGAGATTCATTTAGATAGAGAAAACATTATAACAACAGGAGGGCGTCTTACTCAGACAAAGTACTTTGAAGCCAAATCAATTGAGCCATCTCCTAATGACAAAAGCAATTGCAAGGGCTTTTCTAGACCATGAGCCACACAATGTAGCCAACTATTTACAAAGTAGCCATCTCCCTGTTCACCAGAATCTGAAGGTCTTTGAGAATTGTAGAGCACATTCTGCACTCAGAGCACAGCTAGCACTAATCATCTTGGCTGAAATTAAGAGAGTAGCTTTCAAGCATAAGAACATGGAAACCATTTTTTTGACACAGGATGATTGTTCCTTGAGTGTAGCATATTTGCTCTAAGTTATATGTGATAAAGATTTGTCCAAGGTTTAGAGTTTTCTTTTGAATGGTTGCAGAAAATAAAAGACAGCAAAGTACTGAAGATTCCTTGCAGTTGTTTTAAACAGGGTTAATATCATTTTATGTGGTTTCAACAGGAAAGAGGTTGCTACCATAGAATGTCACATTCACAAGCTAAAGCCTCTATGCAACTCATGGAGATCCATGGCACTTAAAGAGCCAATACCAGACACAAGCTGATTTGGAAACATATGTTGGACAGGATGTGACAGTTTCCACATAGAACTGGAGAAAGACAAATGTGCATATAGCATTGTTCTTCGATCTCCCCCTAGTCGTTATCTTAATATGAAAATCATAGAAATCCTAATGCTAATCACAATGTGTTTTAAAAAGAAAAAAAATCAAATCAAAGACAATTCATTTAGCAATATAATCTTCTAATCAAGTGCAATCATGTATACTTTCACACACAGCTACCTGAAGAATCAAACTTTACCATGATAAGGTGAAAAAAGAAAATACAAAGATCATAAAAGAAAAATATAATGGCTTGTTTATGATGAAAGAAAATTGATTTCATGCAATAACATCAGATGATGACAACTCAGAGGAACATGAACAGCTGATACTCAAGTGCTATGGTTCCTAATTGGCTTCAGATGGTTTACTATGTCAAGTAGAATGTTTCACATGTACCATTTCTTGTAGGGCAAAGTCTATGCTTCTTGTGAAAAAGTTAGAAAATATTACCGCCATGTCCTATATTTTCACAATCTATTTAGACACCATTAATCACCCTTCTACATAGATACCATCTTATATAACTCAATACTCATCTATAGGCAGCATATCACGGCTTCTTTAACAATAACCAAGAGATCTGTAAGAGCTCAAAGG
Source organism: Ricinus communis (assembly GCF_019578655.1). Classification (NCBI taxonomy): domain Eukaryota; kingdom Viridiplantae; phylum Streptophyta; class Magnoliopsida; order Malpighiales; family Euphorbiaceae; genus Ricinus; species Ricinus communis. The sequence continues at coordinate 14,855,829 of NC_063259.1, read as the reverse complement.
CTACAGCTACTGTGACTTGCTCAGATATTGACCTCTTGTTCATTTATTTACTTGATAATTATTTCTAGATCGGCATTGAGGTTAGGACATGCATCCACTGGAATCACAAAACAAAAATAACAGAAAATTACTAGACCAAACAAAAACAGAAAGACCAGGATGAATATACACAACTCCCACATAGGATAATCAGAAAGTATGGAGCAAATGTATGAAATGATATCTACCACTTCATTTAAACAGAGAAAAGCAGGCTTCCAATTAGCAAAATTTAGAGAAGAAAAGAGAGATGGTAATTTCAGAACTTTCTTGAAAAGAAATAGTCCAAGATCACACCTCATTTGTCAAGGTAACACCAGAGGAACCTGGTTGGCAAATCGTTACATTAGAAACAGCGCCGCTAGCAGATAGAATACAAGTTCAAGTAGCATCATTTTGAGCAAATGGAGAAATTTTCCTGCAACATCCTGCAAAAAATAATGTTGCAGGACTCAATCTGCATAGCGTCGCTTAAGGTCCATAAGAACATCCTTGAAAAAAGTTGCAGTTAGATTAGTAAAATATAGTAACTTCTTAAATCTCTCTAATATTCAAAGTTACCATGTGAGGAATGGAGTCTCTTGCTGTATGTGCACCCTTCAAGGATCAATTGCCATATGTGAGATAAATCTAATGATAAAAAGAATGGAAAGATATAGTTCTCTCTTTTCTCTCTCCAAATTAGAAAAGAAAACATTGTGAAGAAAAAGAAAACAGAGAATAAAACTCCATATGCTTATCTCAAAGGATAATGCCATATATCTAGGGTAGCACAAAGGTATTATATATACTAAATTTTATAAGATAGATGATTATGAACGATAATATTATTCTATCAGGAGGAATAAGAGCTTGAATAGGTATAATATGTACTTTCTACTGAAAAAAGAAAAAGAGCAAATAAAAGCAATTCAAGATATTATAATTTGCTATTAACGAGCTTGTTGTGGAAAAAGAAAAATCAAGAATTTCTCCAACTGTATCTGACTCTCCACTCGAAACAGCATTAATTTCTCTCCTTTATCTATTTAGATATCTATATATAATTAATTAGTACAAATATTGGTTGCCTTCACTTTATCTACATTTCCATCTATTATTAGGCATATGCAAAAGAAGCAGGAAAAGACTTATGGAGACAGAACTAATGACACCAATTATCAGGGGACAATAATTTGAGATCTTTGAATCAAGTGCTCATACATATATTTAAGACTTAAAAGATGTGGTTTTCAACGTTAATAAGTCGTCATGTATTGAAATTCTGTTCTCTACCTTAGCCCTCAACAGGGGATCCCTGTACAGTAAATACAGGTTCGCCATTTAGCGGAAGAAGGCTCCAATAAGAACCTTGATTATCTATTAAACAGCTATGCCACTTGATTCTATAAGAACCTACAGGAAAATTGGAGACATCAAGCAGGCAATTTGAAAATCCTTGCCCTCTATCATTTACCTCAAAACACACAAATCCATATACCTTTCCCTCATCATTATCACTATCATAATCCCTACCGCTTTTACCATTATCTATCTTCTTTTCACGCTCAGTTACATAGCGCAACAACTTTCTGTTCATTGCTATCATACTGGATATTTCCCACGGCTGGTAATCCAAGTGCATCTCCCCTCTGGTTTCTTCACATGATTTAGGCTCCTGAAAAGATGCACTAGAACAGAGAACGCAATACAACTTTGTCATCCGAACTATGAGATCTGACGGCATATTCCTCAATTGAAGACAAAGATTTAATGATAGGTGGAAGCCTGGCAACAAAGTTAGCTCAGTTGGGTTTCTAGTGTCTGCACTAAACGCAAAGAGCTCTGATCCAATGCAAGGCCTGAAAGATCAATGTACATATCGAATATTAGAATGCTGTCATGGCAACACAAGTCATCATACAACAGCACGGGAAGAAATAACCAGGATATAGGAATACATCCATTTGTTTTCTTTTCCATAATTCATTTATCAGGGGGGGCAGAATCTCTTACAGAGGGATATATATATATATACACACACACACACACACCCTAACACATAACAAGTCCTTGAAATACCAATAGGATCAGCACAGTTAACAAAACAATAGATTAAAACTCACATTTCCGGAAAATACCAGCTAAGATATGGGATGGATAATTTTCTGGTCTTATAGGCTCTAGGTGGCAAGGTAGGCCAAAAACAATTGATAAGTTAACAAAAAGAGTGGAAAAGAAAAAATCAATAATTATTTCTTGTTTCACACCATGTATTTTCCAAAATCATAGTTATGTATTTACTTTAAGTTGATAGCATTAAAAATTCACTCCCATGCAATATTTTAATCATTATTATTAAAATTTTCTAAAACTTAATTTTTAAGATTTATAGTTATTAAGAAACAAAAATCTTTTCCTCCACCTTTATATTGTATTGAGAACAAGTTGCATTTACCAAATCCTGTTGTATCAATTGAAGGCAACTCATTGCAATTTATTTTCCGAAAAAAATTCCCAACTAATGCTAGAAAATTAAGAACAGATCATGGAAGGAAAACTGATAAGCATACCTCAACTTAAAGAAATACTTTGGGATTCGAAAAGGAATATTTATCCATTTCATGATGGTCTTCAACACAAGCTGGGAACCACATCGGGCAGTGTGGGACAGAATCTCTTCATTGGGAACACGCTTAGTCTCATTTTGCAGGCCAAGAATGCCAGAAACAGCATATTCACAAAGACTGCGAATCTCTCTTATGTTACCACCAGAATGCACTATTTGATTTCTGGGCCGCAAATGGAAACAATCTTTGGTCCGTCCCCTGAACTCTGAAAGCAAGAACAGCTTTGAACAGGTCCCTTGGTCGATAAACCACAACTGCCCAACTAAATTCTGTATTAGCTCTCCTTGTAAATAATTTCTTGAGCATTCGAGACCACATGTTAAAATTTCATGGTCAGGCAAGTTAGAAATGAAAAGAACAAATCCAGTAATAAAAGCCAGTAGTGAACAACTCAGTGCAAGAGCAGAAATAATTTTTGAACTTCTGCTATCCATGCCAATGAAAGACATGACAATTATATCAATTTCTTCTGTCAAACTCTTCAATTGAAATGATATTTGAGTAATTTGTCTCAAAGAGTTAAGACACTTAATTGTAACAGTTTTCTCAACCTGTCCATTATTGCTACTATATTCCTTGATAAGTGAAATGGTGCCTAAAATTTCAAGCGTATCCACTACAGTTCTTAGGACCTTCGCTCTCAGAGCCAAAAACCATCTCTGGAAACATGATTTTCCCAACATGGCAGTGGATTTCAATATTTCCCCTGACAAACAAAGACCATGATAAGCCTCAACAAGCACTTTAACATAATCAGGCTGATTGATATTCCCAGCAGCATCTCGGGCAATTTCATCAATATTGTCTGCAAAATTAGTGATGCGAGATTCTTTCAACTGTAGCCAATCCACTAGGCTGGACCTGAGATTTGGTAAGAGAAAAAGCTGAATTTTCACCTCAGACTGGGCTAATTGAGATAATCCTTTTAGCCAACAAGAACAGGTATTGGATTGAGCCTTACCTAACAGTTGTTCAAATATAAATGCAGTCGTGACCCATGCTCCCTGATATGCAGCAAACGTCCCAGCTTTGTAAGCATGCCAGTTATCCTTCTGTATAATCATTTTCTCTGCAAGCTCCAGTGAGAAAATTTCATGAGCAACCAAATGGTTACAAAGTGATTTACCCAAATTGCCACCAATACTGCAGGATTCCTCATTCTTGTTGAGCACACAACCCCAGATAATGTGAGAGTGCAACAGTATAGAGTAAATCAGATGTGTATAATGATCGAATAATTTGCAACTCTGCACACGCTCAACTAAAAACTGAACTTCATCAAGAATTTCAGTGGTAATGGTGCCAATTTCATTAAGATTCTCAATGCAACTTGCAAAAAATCTATGAACATTATATACCAGAAGCAACCTAAAGCCAATGCCATTTTGTCCCCTAAAATCAACAAGCTCATCAACCGATGCACCTGCTTGCCTTGTAGCCATTCTGCTGTCAAGTGTATCCATGAGATTTTCAATAAATGATCGAAATTTGTGCAAAACGAACACTCCCAGGTCTGGATCTTCTCCAACCAAACAAAGAAGAAGATTGAGCAGGACTTGAAATTCTTGAAATGCTTTAGAATTATTTTGACAAACATCAAACAACGGTAACACCAGCGAGATGATCCAATTCATAATTGATGAGATGATCTGTTTTGGCAGAGAAAGAAAACAATCCCCATCAGATCCTGTTTTGATTCCTCCCCTGAGCTTTGTTGATAGATCTACTAGAATACGAACTGCTAGGAGGCTCTTTGGCGTTATAGGCAAGTTGGCTGCTTTCTCAATAATGTTCAACAGCTGGGTAAATTCAAGCATGTTGTCACAGGGAAGATCAAGTATTCCATATAAAAGAATCTGCAAGGTTTATGATATGAACCAACAGAATACACATTTAACAATACAAGAAACTTCTTAACTGGATAGTTCAGAAATGACCTTATGTGAAATTTGTAACGCTTCATATTGCATAGTTGATGGAAGTTCAATGTCATCTATGATCCTCAGTAAAATTTTGATAACATGTGAATTGACAGGAGACTGACAAACTCCTTTCACATACATGAAATGAAGGCACCTTAATGCCGTTGCTTGCAGGCGCAAAGTTCTTCCTGAGCTGAGAAAGGACCAAAGGAGGTTCACCTGCATCAGAAAGCAAAAGTTTGCAACATCACATAACAGAACAAGTTTAAGAAGAACAAGCAATATGCACAAAAATCAAAATGGAAGATTGGAGCAGGTACCTGTTCAGAAAGAAGAAAGGTTGATCTGTTAGCAAGTTTTGAGAGAGAAACCAGCACTGCAACCAAAAAATCCTCTTCTGAAGAGCCTGACAGTAGCTTTAGACCTATCTGCAACAACATGGTGGTTACCGCCAAATTATAATCCTATAGGAACAGATACACAAGTAATAAGCACAATAAAATGTTCAAACTGGACTGCTTTTCCAATAGCCTAAATTTCGACAATGTTTATTATAGTGATACTTTTACATAAGACGTACAATTCTTCCAAAACGTGCTTTGTTGGTAACATGTTCAACAATGTCCTCTCAAAAGTAAACCAACACTGCTCCAAACAATTCTTAGAACAACACTCTCTCAAATGCAAGTGTACACGTGTTAGTTTTCCTAAAAAGTGAAGTGTGATAGGAGGATACCTTGTAAGCACTATTTGCAGTAGAATATGAGGATCCCATCTTTGCAATAACCCGTACTCCAGCTAATCTTATGGTCAATGATGTGTCAGGTGAAAGCATGATATTAGGCAGCATCTCCAACACAACATACGCAAAGTCAGCTGCCAATTCACAAAAGCAACTAGCTGCAAATAAAGATGCTTTCACCTGCAGAAAGAAAACAGCAAACACTAAATTTCCATAAAAAATTTGTAGAATTTCCAGCCAGAGAATCTTAATTTGATACCAAAGGGGACTGCAAAGTCCTGTATCAGCATCATTTTTGTGTATTCTAATGCTGCTAATGTTGCATTGCAAAAACTGAAGTGAATCTGAACATCTTTATTGATGCATTTAAGGTAAATCTACAGCAAAATAGACCTCATCACTTGCAAACACAACTTTTTTGTTAACCTATATTTATCAAATGTTAGTATGGCATGAGATGCCCCATATGCTTCAAACTGTCTGGAAGCAACAGATATGACTCAAGCAATAACAGCAGATGATCTCCTTGAATAAAACAGCAAAACGCTGCTGTACTAAAGAAAAGCACAAAGCTTAATATTTTTAATTATTGAAATGATTAAATAACCTAATAAAATAGCTAGCTTTATGTAGAACCCAAAAATAATCCTAACATTATTGAGATTGAAAATTCTAATCTAGGAAAACTCTAAACCAATATTAACTAGGAAACTACTAACCCCCAATACTAAAACAAGATAACAACAACAACAGCAACAACAACAACAACAACAACAACAACAACAACAACAACAATAATAATAATAATAATAATAATATAACTTTTAAATATTCCTAATGAGAAGTAGAAGAAAAACATGAATTTCACAAAAAATAACTAAATCAAAATAATTCCGAAGCTTGTAATTCTCTAACTGCATGCACATATGAAAATCCTCTTGAACAAACAAAACATATGAAACTCCACAGTGATAGAATATAAAGAAAATGCAAAAAAGAACTATCTTAAAATGAGAGATATCTAAGATGCTGCTAAAGATCAATGAGAATGTAACTTAAAATTTAGAAAAAGAATTATTATGATGATACAGCAACAAAAGATCCTGTTGATTGCAAATTCAAAACTTCAAGAAGATGAAACGGAAGCCTCACCTCCAATATCTCAGAGGAAACTAGACTGGAAAGTATTAGGTAACGTATATGAGCGCTGTCTTTTGCAAAATCAGCCCAACAACCAAACAAAACCAAAGCCATTGCTCTTGATTCAACATCTCCAGTATCATAAACAATTTTTACTCTTTTCAAAAGTTCCATGTGGTTGTGTATCCTGTCCTTTGATAAAATGCCTTCATATCGTCTGCCTTTCTTTCCTTTGACATGGTTCCTGAACTCTGACAAGAAAACACTTACAATAGAAAGCCTTGTATCTCTGTCACCCAATCTAAAGACATCAGCAAGTCGTAAAAAAATTGTATTTGCAAAAACCCTATCTTCACCCATAACTAAACCAAATATATGGTACACAGCCATTGTGGGTTTGGGTTCTCTGCTCCACTGCTGCAGTCTTGCCCCAAACTGTTGTATGGCCTTGACAGCTTGACCTGAACAATAACAAACACAGTCATAAAGTTAATAAAATAACTCCAAACCAGTTTTTTCTTTCAGTGAAAACTGTGCAATTTGAATTACTTTGAACTTTGAAGTTCCCAAGCCAGAATCCTCAAAGAAAGCATCCAAGAAATCATTATTCAATAGAGAGATATGTAAAAAGTGCACTAACCTGGCCTTTTGGAGCGCAGGGACTTCTCAAGCTCAATGCTCCATTCCATAGCACAAGCAGCAGATATCCTCTCCATTGCTGCTGCTTCTTATCTATCTCCACCTGAACCAAGAACTCCAATCTCAGGTTTTTTTTGATAATATTTTTTTCAGGCTGAAGAAATTGATTAGCAACTATGAACTTTCCAAACTTGAGAATTAATTAAATAGAATATGTATTTAATTGAGATATTATACATGCTTTATTTCAAACAGGGATTAAAGTTAAAGGTTCACGAGTATGATAAGAATAAAAAAAATTCTAAAACCTATGTATTCTTTATAATAATTGTGTTTTTATTATGAATAAAATCAGGCCTTTTGGATTTCCGTTACTGCCATATTCAGAACTAACACTTCATTATTCCTATTAAAAAAAACAAAAAAAAGATTTCACATAAATCAATCAACCAAATGCAGTACAATAAATCAAAAGTTCACCAGCACTAATTCATTTAACATAGATCAAGCACTTATTATTTAGCCAGCTTTACATTTCTCATTAACAACAACCACTTCATCACCGGAAATCAACTTAACCGGCTCAACAGCTGAGATTGCGGCGGCAGAGGGAATCTCGGAGGAATCACGAAGCAATGACGATTTGAGCAACGCAACTGAGCAACGACAACGGTACCAATTCGGCGTGAACAGAATCAGATGTGACCCAGCTGAGCAATAGTGAGGATGGGGCAGAAGATTTTTTTTTTTTTTTCAGTGAGGAGGAGGGGTGCAAATGAGCCGAGCTTTTCACCGTTGAGGTTCAGCTAGCGGGAGAAAAATTAACTAAGCTCCTCTCGAGCCGAGCTCGAGAAATTCTTATATTCTTGAGCTGGACCAAGGCTCATTTCAAATTTAGCTCATTTTAAATATAATAAATTGAAAATTCGATTTGTAATTAATTTGATATTATATATAAATGAGTTAAACTCAAGTTTGGCTAGTATGATATTTTATAAAAGCGAGCTAAACTCCAGCTCTAATTGTATACAAGCTCGAATCATGCTCATTGAATAAATTTAAATTTACTAAATATATAGTTGTAAATTTTACAGTTATAATTAAATTATATATAAAAATAAAATATGTATTTGAATTTAAAAAACTAAATAATTAAACTAAATTCTTAATTTAAAAAAAAATTGAACAAACTCTATAATAATAAATTAGAAAACAACATTAACAATAGCAAATTAAAATATAATAAATAGTTTTATCTATATTTGAATTAGGAAAAATTCATACTTTACCTGCATTTTTATTTTTCTTACAATTGCTCCTTACATTTTTATTCGTCGACATTGCAACCCTGTACTTTTATTTTTATTAATAATTACCCCTTACACTTGTATTTGTCGCATTGCATTCCTGCACTTTTATTTTTATCAACAATTGCCCCTTATGCTTTTATTCGTCGACATTGCATCCCTCCACTTTTATTTTTATCAATAATTACCCCTTACACTTTTATTCGTCAATATTATTTTCTTGCACTTTTGTTTTTATCAACAATTGCCCCTTACACTTTTATTCGTCGACATTCCATTCCTGCACTTTTATTTTTACCAACGGTTTCCCTTTATTTAATAGTCGCATTAACGGAGACTGTTTTTGTTTATTTAGCTATACACGTGTAAATATACATGTAAAAAAAACGAAAACATTATTTCCCCCTTTTTAAATGTTAAGGCTTTCACCTTCTCCTTACATTTTAGGTATGTAAATAGAATTGGTTGAGAATCCAGTTCTGCTTGAGATCTAAACATCTTCCGTTGTTCTAAATAAGTTTCCTATTCTAGGATTCTTTCTTAGTGACTTGCCAATATAACTCTTTGTGTATAGCTAATGAATGTCGATCAATAAGTTTAGAGTACAACTTAAAGAATGTAAGTTAAAGAATGTCGCCAACCCTAAACCTAAGGTGTCATATTCTATTTATAGTAGTAGGGTTAGAAAACCCTAAAGAAACATATAATATTTAATTATTTCAAAATAAAATCTCTCAATTCAATTTCTACTATTATTATGATATTACATATTCCAATACGCTTGGATACTAATTTCCAATACGCTTGGATACCAATAAAATAAATGAATTCCCAGGGATCCCAAATGAGGGAACTCTAGGAGAGCCCCCGACTCTTTAGCAAGCACTCTCCATCGTGCTCTAGTTGTTTTTTCTTTTTGGGCCTCAACTGGTTACTATGGCCACATTTCTCCTTCCTACAGTTAACAACCCTTTGACGCAAACGAGCATAACACTTGTCTCAAATCATCTTGTCTTAGTTGTATTTATAAGCAAAAGTCATGAGAGATGGCTCTATTATCCCTCCTTTAAGCCTTAGCACCATATTGGTTTTAGATATTGTATTCAGCCAAATGTTTTTCATCTTCAAGTTGCTTTCCAACGAAGATCAACCGCTCGCGGCAGTGGCTAAAGTAATGTTGATGTGAAATTGAAAGTGAATTTGTTTTGAAATTGAAAGCGTGTTTTTCTAGATTATCCTTTGTTCCAACCATTTAAACATCAAAGCCACTAAAAGAACCAAGCAATTGTTGATAAAAACAAAAGTGCAAGAAAATAATATTGACAAATAAAAGTGTAAGGGGTAATTATTGATAAAAATAAAAGTGGAGGGATGCAATGTCGACGAATAAAAGTATAAAGGGCAATTGTTGATAAAAATAAAAGTGCAGGAATGCAATGCCACATATACAAGTGTAAGGGGTAATTATTGATAAAAATAAAAATACAGGGTTGCAATGTCGACGAATAAAAATGTAAGGGGCAATTGTAAGAAAAATAAAAATGCAGGTAAAGTATGAATTTTTCCTAATTCAAATATAGATAAAACTATTTATTATATTTTAATTTGCTATTGTTAATGTTGTTTTCTAATTTATTATTATAGAGTTTGTTCTATTTTTTTAAATTAAAAATTTAGTTTAAATATTTAATTTTTTAAATTTAAATATATATTTTATTTTTGTATATAATTTAATTATAACCGTAAAATTTACTAGTAAGCAGGATTCGAGTTTGTATACAACTAGAGCTGGAGTTTAGCTCGCTTTTATAAAACATCGTACTAGCAAAACTTGAATCTAACTCATTTATATATAATATCAAATTAATTACAAATCGAGTTTTCAATTTATTAAATTTAAAATGAGCTAAATTTGAAATGAGCCTTGGTCCAGCTCAAGAATATAAGAATTTCTCGAGCTCGGCTCGAGAGGAGCTTATTTAATTTTTCTCCCGCTAGCTGAACCTCAACGGTGAAAAGCTCGGCTCATTTGCACACCTCCTCCTCACTGAAAAAAGAAAAAAATCTTCTGCCCCATCCTCACTATTGCTCAGCTGGGTCACACCTGATTCTGTTCACGCCGAATCGGTAATACCATGACAAGACTAAAACTTGAAATCGTTAAACAAAAAAAAATTGAAATAAACAAATATTCGTCAACTAATTTAAAGAACAGAGCAAGGCGTAAGAGTAGCAAATATTTGTTTTTCACGTCACTGGCCTAAGATTCTAGGACATGCTAAGTCCTTTGAAAATAGAAAATTCTAAGAACATCCAAGAGAAAATCAAGAAATCCATGGGACACAGAGAAAAATAGAACAACTACAAGAACAACGGAGCAAAAAAAACTTACCAGAGAATGGTGCGACTCCGTTTAATTGGCGGCAGAGGGATGGGCGATGAAGCTGAGCTAAAAGAAAAAAATGGAAAGTGGAGAGAAGAAGAGTGCGTTTGGTGGTGGGTGGCTGCGTCTGCTACTCTAGAAACGAAACCCTAATATATAAAAAGACGACAAAGAAACTAACGAAGTAATATTATGATTTTAGGAAATAATTATTCAACCTCAAAACTGAATATTTCTAAAACTACCTAATTTAAGTTGGTTTAAGTTAATTCTATTAGATACCATGAACTTATATTGTTTTATCAAGTGTATTTATGTTCTTTTATTTATTCTTTAATTTTTATTTTATCATTTTATTTAAATTAATTTATAATTAAAAAATAAGTTAATAAGATATTAATATTAACTAAACAATAATATTTAAATAGTAATAAGATATTAATATTAACTAAACAATATATTTAAAAGTAACAATGAGATCTTTTAATTAAATATTTTACCATATTTAATTTATTAGTATATTTTATTTATTTTAAAATAATAAAAATTGAATTTTTATGATTAAATATTCTTTAATTAGATTATAATATTTTTTATATTATTTTATAATAATTCCTAGTAATTATATTTAACTCTATAATTTATTTTTTCTTTCTTTTTGTATTAATAATTATTTCTAAATTTCTATCAATAGATATATTGATTTATTCTTAATTTAAACATTTATATAATAATATATAAATCTATAATTTTATTTCATGAAATTTTAAAAAATGGTATATATTTTTTGTAAAGTGCAGGAAATAATATATTTTATTTAAATATAGTATATACTAGACCAAAAATTATTATATATCTTAAAAGGCTAAATGCATATTTGGACACTTGAATTTTGACTATTTAGTTACCTTAATACCTTAATTTTCAATTTAACCTTATAAACATCTTAATTTATATTTTTATAATATTTAAATACTTCTTGACATATAGTTTTATTTAATATGTCCACGTGTATTATGCATAGGTATTCTAATATTACCATTAAATAAAATTCAGGCATTTGTTAGGTTAAAACGATAATTAATAGTGTTTAGTAGATTATAAAAATAAAATTTAGGTGTTTGTTAGGTTAAATTGAAAGTTAAAATGGTAAAGTGACTAAATGATCAAAGTTCATGTGTCTAAATATACATTGCGCCTATCTTGAGAAATATTGTGAATCATAAATGTTACAAATAGCTTACTAATATTATTAATTAAATTTCTATTAAATTATGTATATTTAGTTATTACTAGTAATTTACTAATTTATTTTGTCATAAATTAATCTAAGTAGAATGATAGAACAAAAACTAATAATGAATAAAAGAAAATAAATATCCTTACAACACTATGTTGTTTTGGTATCTAATAAAATTAAATTAAATCAACCTGAAGGGAAAAGGTACATTTTTTCATAACGTTTAGGTCAGGAGCAGATTGACCCCTATTCTATTTTATGGAGCAAATAATATAAAAAAAAATCACCTTTTTTAGTCCTTTTAGCACCTCGTTGAATGAAAGAATAAACTTCTATTACTTGTCAATTTTTTTTAACTTTTCATTATAAGTGGGACTCATGAACAAAATTTTAACTTTTAATTTTTTATTTTTATTAATTTTCTATTACTATCTTCTTTAGTCAAAAATTAAAATAAGTAAAACATTATCACACCAGCCACATTACCTCAATTTTTCACTATTATACAATACATGAAGCTTGGTTCTTTTAGTGGCTTTGATGTTTAAATGGTTGGAACAAAGGATAATCTAGAAAAACTCACTTTCAATTTCACATCAACATTACTTTAGCCACCGCCGCGAGCGGTTGATCTTCGTTGGAAAGCAACTTGAAAAACATTTGGCTGAATACAATATCTAAAAACAATATGGTGCTAAGGCTTAAAGGAGGGATAATAGAGCCATCTCTCATGACTTTTGCTTATAAATACAACTAAGACAAGATGATTTGAGACAAGTGTTATGCTCGTTTGCGTCAAAGGGTTGTTAACTGTAGGAAGAAGAAATGTGGCCATAGTAACCAGTTGAGGCCCAAAAAGAAAAAAAACAACTAGAGCACGATGGAGAGTGATTGCTAAAGAGTCAGGGGCTCTCCTAGAGTTCCCTCATTTGGGATCCCTGAGAATTCATTTATTTTATTGGTATCCAAGCGTATTGGAATATGTAATATCATAATAATAGTAGAAATTGAATTGATAGTTTTTATTTTGAAATAATTAAATATTATATGTTTCTTTAGGGTTTCCTAACCCTACTATTATAAATAGAATATGACACTTTAGGTTTAGGGTTGGCGACATTCTTTAACTTGCATTCTTTAAGTTGTACTCTAAACTTATTGATCGACATTCATTAGCTATACACAAAGAGTTATTTTGGCAAGTCATTAAGAAAGAACCCTAGAATAGGAAACTTATTTAGAACAACGAAAGATGTTTAGATCTCAAGCAGAACTGGATTCTCAACCAATTCTATTTACATACCTAAAATGTAAGGAGAAGGTGAAAGCCTTAACATTTTAAAAGGGGGAAATAATGTATATATATATATATATATATATATATATATATATATATATATATATAATATTATATATATATACATATACATAGTGCATATTAAATCTTAATCAATTCAACATGATGTAAATTTAATTTGTAACATTTATGATTCACAATATTTCTCAAGATAGGCGCAATGTATATTTAGACCCATGAACTTTGATCATTTAGTCACTTTAACATTTTAACTTTCAATTTAACCTAACAAACACCTAAATTTTATTTTTATAATCTACTAAACACTATTAATTATCGTTTTAACCTAACAAATACCTGAATTTTATGTAATGGTAATATTAGAATACCTATGCATAATACACGTGGACATATTAAATAAAACTATATGTCAAGAAGTATTTAAATATTATAAAAATATAAATTAAGATGTTTATAAGAATCATTACATGCACCATACAAAGAATCATTCACCTTTCAGATTGGGGGATGGATTTACACTCATCAAGATCTTTTCCAACTTCCCTCCAAAGAACCTACCCGTCAAGCCTAAACACTTCTTTTAACTATTGGGATTACCAACAAGCTTGGTTTAATACCTTTCTTCTTCAAAACGAAGGACAAAGCCATTCCTGGCTTTTCTACTTCGATACAAGCTCAATCCAAACTTCAAAGATCCCATATTAGTTTAAACAATGGTGGAATTTTTATGGCAATATTCCTGAGACTATAATTCCAGAAGTTCTACCTCTGTTTAACTTATTCAAAGCCCACTATAAACCAAACAAAATAGAAAGACGTTTTCCCCCTTTACTTCTATTTTGTTCAAACTTTTTTCTCCCCTGGGTATGTGTATGGTATTTCCATTTCAATCAAGCAACAGATGGAGAAATCATCCTTGCCAGAAGATTCAAAGTCAAATGGTGGGATAAATTTAACCACCAAGAAAAATTATCACTAAAGTTGGTACAAAATTTCCTTTCAAAGAATAGCTTCTTGCCACCTCCGAAAGAACAGACCACTTTCCTGGTACAGAAGTCCCTTCATTATTCCAAAGCTAGCGGCGGCTCAAACAGAAGAAGATTTCTTACAATTGATCAAACAGTTGTCGGAAACCGCCTCTTTCAAAGGAAAATCGAAAGCTCCATCTTCCTCTTCTAGCACCAGCTTAGCAGCAATAGACCTAGATGGTGACTCGAACGAAGATGACTGTTTTGGGATATTCAAGCCCATCAAATGATACCTCTATAAAGCCCTTGGGTTGAAAACTAGAAATGGCAGCCCAAAATATTTATGTAATGGGCTAAATGCCCAATAATAATAATAAAAAAAAAGAGTCATTGCATAGTAGAATTATTAACCTTACAGCTTCTTATTTACCTATGTCATATCACACTAAACTTAGGCAAGCCAATTTAATAATAAAAAAATAATAACCTAAACCGTACACTTCTAATTATACCCAACTCAAACTTGTCAAACTACACATCATATCCATATGCAAAGAATGAATACTAGATCAATGAAACACAACTGAACACCTGAGTTCAGATACATGTTAAAACATTAACTTAATAATTCAAGAAAATTTACACAATAGCATTCTTTTATTGGCTCTTATATAGAGTAATAACAAAAAACTGAATAGAAAAATAAAAATTTTATAAAAATTAATCAAAGTTGCTAATTCACATGACATATATCCTATTTTCCTTCCGCACACTTAGTTTTGATATTGACCTTAATGTCATTAGCATATATGAAAATAAAGAACAATAAAAGAGAAAATGTTAGAACACTCCCATGGATATTTACAATAGAAAGTAAGCTAAAAACTTGAATTCTAATATTTATCGGTCCAACCTTAGAAGCATACTTAAACACATCATTGATAAATATAAAAGAAAGAAATAATAATAATAATTCAAGTCAATTACATTAACAATAAAAATAAAAAATAAACCTAAAGAAACTAGAAAGATAAAATCTTAAGGTAACTTGATTTATGGTTAATTTACATATAGTTTAGGTTTATTTTATGCCCAAAATCATAATGAATTGATGCAATTTGAGGCAAAAATTACCAATATCACACCTTTCAGTCTCTTTATTATAGGATCAAGCAAAGAAAGAGAAAATCGAAGAAAAATAGAGTTAAAGAAGGGACTAGTAAGAAGAGATAAGAAAGCATCAAGAATTAAATATTTTACATAAACTGTGCAAAATCATGCACAAAGTCTGCACAATCCGGATCACATCAAAGGGGAGCTACAATTTTATAGCACGGTCTATGCAATCTTGTGAAAACAAATTGTACAATCCTAGTTAAAATGAAGAAAAGCTTTTGTTTCGCTGCATATGATCCGTGCAAAATTATGAATAAATTTTGCATAGTCCGTCTTGCTCAGGCTTCAAGTTTTCAAAGGACTTTAGTCAATTGCATGGATCATGCAAGAACTATACCAAAGTTTGCACGGTCTGGGCCAAGTGTGAAAGTGCACCAAACTTAAAGGACACATGGGCAAAAGTAAAAAGGTATATAAATCCTTATTATTCAGTCATTTAGGGTATGTGTGGACACTTGAGAGCCATGAAAAAAAAAGAAGTATCTTAGAATAGACATCAAAAAGAAAATCTTATGGATTTTTCCTTGGAGGTGGAGATCTGAAGTGGAAAATCAAGCTTTTGGAGAAGGTGATCTGAAGTGGGAAGTAAGAACTAAAGGCTATAAGGTGAAGTTGGAAAATAAAGTTGTTATTCCTGAGTTTATTTTCATTATTTGATCCATACACTTGATGCTACTGGCTTGCAACATTTGCCTTGCTTGTAGCGTGTATCATGCCCCGTAGATGGTGTATTGCTGTCAAATAAGTCAGGCCTCGCGAACTTGATTGTGATTATGCTGACATGTCTAGTGAAACCATTATGACACCTGGTCTAGACATAAGTGAGGAATAAGTTGGGACTAATGTTGATCCACAAACCATATTCTCTATCACAAATAACATAAGCTTGAGGGAGAAGCATTGCACAATCAAGTTTGTAAGTGATGGCTCACAAGGCACTTATGCCATAGTTTTACCATTTCAAGCACTAGAAGTGCAGTGGATGAGAGGCCCTTCAATTACATTAAGTTAACTACAAAGGAAAAAGCAGAATGCTATTGGAAGACAAAAGAAAAAGGTCACATCTATAGATGAAAATCCAGTGATTGGACAAGATGGAGACACATGTTGATTGTGTCAATTTCGTGTTTTAAATAACGACAATTTAGAATTTTTATAATTGTTTTTGACTTTTTTTTTCTTCAGTTTTGGGATGTATTTTACTTTGGGTAGTACTAAGTTCATATGGAATTAGAGCTTGTAATATTATATGGAAGTTCCACAAGAACTTAGGAACTTATGTTGGATGTTATACAAACCTCGAAAGTAATTAAATTTACATTTTTTTTGTTCAAAATTGTTGTGTTTTCCTTACTGGAATGTCCAATTTGCAATTTTTTTGTATGCTTGTTTTTTAGGTACTTAAAAGTAATATAATAATTTAAGTAAAATACATCACACAATTCAACAATTAGTAAAAACTAAGTCTTTCATTACCATAAATACCATATACATCAAAATACCAAATGGAATCACAAGTACTGGCTAATTAAATTAACTTACATGATGCATTTTACTTCAATAGTTGAACCAATCACACTATACCTATTCACTAAACCAATGTAGCATAAATTACATTGGACAATCTACTATTATTAGCACAAGAACAATCAATTTTTTGAATTATTTCTTAAATTTTTGCAGCTGCTAAATATTTATTTCTCTAGTATTCCTCGGAGTTTATATCTCCACCCATAACTCAACAATTTTACTGGCCACCTTCTCTTTACTAAAACCATAAACTTTATGTTTTTTTACCTATATAGCCATCTCAACAGACTAATGCTTTGATGCACTTTGGCGAGTCAACCATGGGTCAGTACCTATAGAAGCATGGGTCAATTATTACTAAATAAATATCAAATACGTACTAAACATATATCACAAAGTTATGAAAATATATACCAAATTCATGAATATGTAATATTATTTTTCCTTTGTAAAAAATAATAAAATAAAGAGCAAACAAAGAAGAAAGAAATAAAATAAAAATTAAGGTATTATAATTGTATTATTTTCAATTCGCAATATTTATGTTTTCTATTAATAAAATAATTAATTAAAACCAATACTTTTATTCAGAAAAAAAGTAATTCAATAAAATATAAGTCTAGCCAATTGGAACCTTTTATTTTTCCACCATCATATCATAATATAGTGGTAATATCTTAAGATTAATAAGATATTTTGGTATCAATGAATTGAAGGATAATACAAGTTTTTATATTTTTAATTTGTTATTTAAAATGAAAATAAAGTATTTGATGAATGACCTGAATAATTTGAGAAAAAAAATTAAAGATGTAAAACAATGTGCATATAATCTATGTATAGTTAAAAGATACTATTTTAGAACCATTTTTTAATTTCTTTAAAAATTATTGTTATGAATGCATATGTGATGTGTCCTTTTTAGTACTCGCAAGTGCACGAACCGTTCCTATAGTAAGGGTAAGTTCACCACGAGGTCGATCTCTCAAGGAACTATGATGCCACTTATTATAAAGACTAATTATCAATACAAAACAATAAAAGAAAATCTAAACACTCTAAATCGTATATTTGAGAGGATAATGGTCATAAAGTAAAAAGTAACCAAACAATAAATAAATATGCAATGCAAATGCAAATGCTTATGATATAAAAATATATGCTAAAAATAGTATTTAATCTAGCCATTTACTTAGTAATCTCCTTGTTTTACTTTAAGCCTAGATCTAATGAATGAGATAGTGATGTGCTTTTTTCCTAAATCACTGAAGTTAATGATGCAACTTAGATTTCTCATACCAACATACATTAAAGTAAAGATGATGTTTCTAATATTTTTAAATCTAAAGATTTTTATAACAATTACTATTGCTCAATTAATATATTGGTTAACTAACAATAATAACTGAAACTAATAAAGATATGAAGGTAAACAAATCATTGATTAAATAAATAAATAACAAGGTTCATATAAAAGTAGAAAGACTAAACTAAACACTTATAAAAACTAGCCTAACATATTTAACCCAATGCTCATGGTATTAAATAGAAAGACATAAAATAATAAAATAAAAAGCTCTTTCAAGATCCAAAATTTCTTCAAGTATGAAGAAGATTGATCTTCAGTCTCCACTTCTTGAAAAGCTCATTAGATCCTAAAAAGAGTAACTAAAACTAAACCAAGTGTTTATGAAAAACTGAAGAGAATTATGGTGGCAGACGTAGAGAGCAGGTAGGAGAAAACTTCTCTCGTTCTTTCTTCTTCTCTTCCTCCCCCCTTTTTAGGGTTTTGCAGAGATTTATATAGAGGAGAGTCCTCCTCTAAATAAATCTCTCTAGATATGAGTATACTAATATAAGTCTATCTAATAGATAAGACTTTAAGTATCTTAATCTCCATCAAATACTATCTCATAAATAACTCTTAATATAAATCATAATAATTATACAAAATGACTAAAATATCTCTTGGGCCTTATAATTAGCAGTCCATGCGTCTTAATCTTGAGCCTTGACACGAATATATCTTATTAAGCTTCTTTTAGCTTTATATTTTTCTCTTTTTGCTAATATTCCTGAAAGTAGACAATTAAGCTTAAGTGAGGCAAAAACACATATTTTCACTATTTTATATATAGAAATATATCATTAAAGCTCTAAAATACTCTTAAATATCTATACATAATTTGGACCGATCGATATGGCACAAACAATATATATTAGTTATATACGAAATATATTCTAACTATATACAAAATAGATTAAAAAATACGTGAAATGGATATCATTTCTATGGATTTTGCAAATGCATACAATATATATACACGATCTATACTAAATAGATATAATATTTACTATTTCATGGAAATTTACTTTTTTTATTTTTCTAAATCTGCAGTCTATATATATTAAATATTTACAGATACTAATTATACATTCAATACATAATATCATATTTTGTCGAATGTATATACTGTTTGTTGCTACTTTTATTCATTTTTTAAATATACTATATATACACACAATATACACTAAATAAAACTGCAATTTATATTAATTTTTTGAGAACTTACTTTTTTAGTTTTCTAAATTTACTATATATATATATATGTCCTAAATTTTACTAGATTTATGCTTCCATCTCATTTTATATCATAATAAATGAACAATGATATTATATT
Organism: Ricinus communis; assembly: GCF_019578655.1. Taxonomy (NCBI): domain Eukaryota; kingdom Viridiplantae; phylum Streptophyta; class Magnoliopsida; order Malpighiales; family Euphorbiaceae; genus Ricinus; species Ricinus communis. The sequence goes on along the minus strand of NC_063259.1, from coordinate 14,836,135 downwards.
TCTTGCTGCTAGAAAAAATTAATTTTAAAATTAAAATTTATTTAACAAATTGAAGTTTTGATTAAAAAATACTAAACATATACTTAATATATACTTTATATTGCACATTATCAATAAGAAATTCTTTTATGATTGTTTTTCAAAATTTTCTAAAATAAAAATGATATATATATATTTTTTAAAGTAATATTATTATTTAAAATTGCAGCTTTAGTTTTGCCCGCAATTCTAATATTTGAACTATTGGCTGAGGTAAGCCTCTCTTTTGTTTCTTGATGATACCTTTTAGGAACCAGCTCATAATTGATACAGTTGAGGTCTGCTCCTGTATCAAATAAAGCGATAGTTTCTATTTGAAAATCACCAGGGAAAATGAGTTTTATTTGGATCAAATATTTTCTTGAGGTAATTTCTTTTAAAACGTTATTGACATGACATACTTCTAGGAATACTGCTCCAGATCTAGGAATAGAAAATAGGAATAATATACTAACCCAATCTAGATTCAATGCCTCTTCTGTCTATGAATGGAATATAGATGGAATGTCAGAATACAATATTCTTGGTCTCTTACAACAGATGACCATGGCAGCCAATGCTTACAAAACCCAAAGTGGTACCTCTGATAGAGCTATTGCCAAACTCCTCATAGCTGGATTTTCTGGCCAGCTTAAAGGATGGTGGGATTACCATCTCACACAAGCACAAGATTGTCCAAAGCATTAGAAAGAAAGTTTCTAAAATACCATGTTTACACCTAGCTGATCCATCTGTATTCAAAATTGTTGAAACTGATGCATCAAACCTAGGATATGGTGGGATACTTCTAGGAATACTGCTCTAGATCTAGGAATAGAAAATAGGAATAATATCCTAACCCAATCTAGATTCAATGCCTCTTCTGTCTATGAATGGAATATAGATGGAATGTCAGAATACAATATTCTTGGTCTTTTACAACAGAAATCAACATGATTTTAAAAGATTTTCAAATCAATAAAAAGCTTTTACATGAAGATTTCTATTCAAAGCTTTCTTTTGTTTAAAGTTCTTATTTCAAAGTTTGTATATTTGTTCAAAGTTTGTATATCAATAAAATTTATCATCTTGTCTTCCATTCTTGTTTTAGATTTAACAAGTGAGCTGAAATTTTGCTCAAAATTTTATCTTCTATTTGGAGCTCATGGAGTTTTTTTAGAAAACTTGCAATACTTTGAAGTATGGCCCTTCTTGCCACATTTATAGCAAGTAATTTTGCTAAAATCTTTTTTGGAATTTTGTTAAGAACTATCCACTCCTCCTATGCAAATTCATGGCTGACAAAGCAAAAATACCATCATTTGTTGAGATTATTGTGCACATGAACCTAGAGCTTTATTCTCTAAAGAGACAAGAGCAGAATTTCAAAAATGTTCTTCAGCTGATGAAAGGATCATTTTTTAAACATGGGGAGAAGGAGGCACTTAGATCTTGTGTGAAGGCCATTTTGTTTTGTTCTACAGAGAGTCAAGGAGAGTTGAAAGATTTTGCTGGTAATAAATTAAAGAATCTTGAAGATGAGCTAATTGCTAAGCTTAAATCTGCAATGAAAGAAGCAGTGGGTGGTGATGAATATTTTCTTCTTGTAAATTTAAAAAGGTTATACGAGCTTCAACTGTCAAAAGTTGTACCCATAGAGAGTATCTTTGAAGATATAGTCAAGGTTATCCACAGTTTCAGAAATGTGGATGATGACGTTGTCAGTTTTCTGCTTCTCAATATGTATCTGCATGTAGCATGGTCGCTGCAGTCTATTGTGAATAGTGAAACTATCTCTGAGGCACAATTATCCTCCCTGCTTTCTAAATGCAATATCTTGTTTGAGGAACTTGAGTACTTTCTTAGGACACCTTCAGAAGAAACAAAAGTTAACAAGTACTCGAATCTCCTAGCTTGCAGGGTTTGTATTATACTTGCAGAGGCCTGGTGTTTGTTTAGACACACAAATTTTTCTTCAAAAAAGCTGGAAAGCTTAGGATGTTGTCCAGATACATCTGTTGTTCAAAAATTCTGGGAACTTTGTGAACAGCAGCTCAACATTTCAGATGAGACAGATGATGAAGACACAAACAAAGAGTACATTGAGAAGACAAATAGAGATGCAGTTATGATAGCTGCAGCAAAGTTGACTGCTAGTGATACAGTTTCCAAGGAATCTCTTGCCCCTGGGATCATTTCTCACTTTGTGATGCATGGAACAAGTGTTGCAGAGATAGTCAAGCATCTACTCACTATTATAAAGAAAAAAGATGATGATATTTCCAATATTTTTCTAGAAGCATTGAAAAGGGCCCATCAATGGCATTTGGAGGAACTTTCTAAAAGTGATGGTGGATCAGTTATACGAAAATCTTTTCAAGACTGCAAGGACCTGGCAGCTCGACTTTCTAGCAAATTCATGGGTGCTGCTTGGAACAAGCATAGAGCAGACATCTTAAAAATTATCAAGGAGGGCATTGAATATGCTTTCAAAAACGCTCCAAAACAGCTATCTTTTCTGGAAAGTGCCATGCTGCATTTTGTGTCCAAACTTCCAACACCTGATGTCTTGGAAATTCTAAAAGATGTTCAAAGTAGAACAAAGAATGTAAACACTGATGAAGATCCCAATGGTTGGCGTCCTTACTTCACATTTGTTGACAACTTACGAGAGAAGTATGCAAAGAATGAAGGGTTGCCAGATGAGAAAGAGGGGACTAATGTAAGATGCAGGGGTCGTCCAAAGAAGCGGCAAAACATAGTTCCAACTATGCAGTAAGACTAACAAGGCCAACTATGCAGCAAGACTAACAAGTTTCTGGTGTGCAGGATTCTCAGACGAGGCAAGCACAGAGCATACGCTTGTTAAATTTAAAACAAAATTCCAAAAAAGATTTTAGCAAAATTACTTGCTATAAATGTGGCAAGAAGGGCCATACTTCAAAGTATTGCAAGTTTTCTAAAAAACTCCATGAGCTCCAAATAGAAGATGAAATTTTGAGCAAAATTTCAGCTCTTCTTGTTGATTCCTCTGAATCAGAATTTTCGAATAGTGAGGAAAAATTTCAAATTGATGAAATCAAAACCTCATCCGATTATTCTGAATCAGATTCTGAAGATATTTCAAAAAATATTAATATGCTCACTAGGCAACAAGAAGCTCTTCTTGAAGCTGTCAAGCATATTAATGACCCACAAATCCAAAAACAAGTTTTGAAAGAAATCTTAAAAACTGAAACCCTTGTCCTCTCTTCTAGTAAGAACACTTATGATCTTACTATGATCTTGGATAAAGGGAAAAAGCTAAAAAAACCCTCTTCCTACCGTCCAAGAACTTCAGAAAGAAATCAAAGCCATCAAAACAGAGCTCAAAGATTTGAAAGAAAAACAACAAAATGATTATGTTTTGCTCCAAAGCTTGATTCTAAAACAGAATAGTGATTCTGATTCTGAAGAAGAAAATGATTTTCAAAATCTTAAGGTTTCTGAAAATGTTCCAGAAAACTTCATTAACGTTTTAAAAGAAATTACCTCAAGAAAATATTTGATCCAAATAAAACTCATTTTCCCTGGTGATTTCCAAATAGAAACTATCACTTTATTTGATACAGGAGTAGACCTCAATTGTATCAATTATGAGCTAGTTCTAAAAGGTATCATCAAGAAACAAAAGAGAGGCTTACCTCAGCTAATAGTTCAAAGATTAGAATTGCGGACAAAACTGAAGCTGCAATTCTAAATAATAATATTGCTTTAAAAAATATTTTTATTCTTACAAAAGATTTACAGCAAACAGTTATTTTGGGAACTCCTTTCATCAATTTAATTACTCATTTCAAAATAACTACTGCTGGTATCATTTTTAAAGCTAAAGATTCAAAAATTATTTTTCCTTTTATAGAAAAACCCAAAAAGAGAAATTTCAATCTTATAAAAGCCCACTCAATTTATAATTTTGAGATAAATGCTTTGATTAAAGGAAAACAAACCCAGCTTTCCACTTGAAACAAGATATGAGTTTGAAAAGAATCCAAAGTCAAATGCAAAATGATTTTATCCAAAGAAGAATCTCTGATTTGCAAAAGAAGATTGAAAATGAAGTTTGTTCTGATCTTCCAAATGCCTTTTGGAGAAGAAAACAGCATATGGTAGATTTACCATATGAAAAAGATTTTTGTGATAAATAAATTCCTACCAAAGCAAGACCCATCCAAATGAATGAAACTCTAGAAAGCCATTGTAAAATAGAAATAAAAGATTTAGAGTAAAAGGGTTTAGTTACCAAATCCATATCCCCTTGGTCATGTGCAGCTTTCTATGTCAACAAAAATAGTGAGATAGAAAGAGGAACACCTAGGTTGGTGATTAATTACAAACCTTTGAATAAAGCCCTAAAGTGGATTAGATACCCAATTCCAAACAAAAAAGATCTTCTTCAAAAGCTTCATTCTGCTTTTATTTTTTCAAAGTTTGATATGAAATCGGGATTTTGGCAAATCCAGATTCATCCAAAAGACAGGTACAAAACTGCTTTTAAAGTTCCATTTGGCCAGTACGGATGGAATGTAATGCCCTTCGGATAAAAAAATGCTCCTTCTGAATTTCAAAAAATCATAAATGACATTTTCAATCCTTATTCAAAATTTTGCATTGTCTATATCGATGATGTGTTGATATTTTTAAATTCTCTAAAGCAACATTTCAAACACTTGGAGACATTTTTCTATGTTGTTAAGAAAAATGGGTTAGTGGTTTCAAAATCCAAGATATCTTTATTCCAAACAAAAATTAGATTTTTTGGTCACTATATCTTTCGGGGAACTATCACCCCAATTGAAAGGTCTCTAGCCTTTACTTCAAAATTTCCAGATAAAATTTTAAAAAAAACTCAATTACAAAGATTCCTTGGTAGTTTAAATTATGTGATGGATTTTTATCCGAATTTGAACTGTCTAGCAAAGCCCCTCCATGATAGGCTAAAGAAAAACCCCCCTGCATGGACCGATAAGCATACAAAGATTGTCCAAAGCATTAAAAAGCAAGTTTCTGAAATACCATGTTTACACCTAGCTGATCCATTTGCATTCAAAATTGTTGAAACTGATGCATCAAACCTAGGATATGGTGGGATTCTTAAGCAAGTCCAAAACAACAAAGAATGTATTGTCCAGTTTACTTCTGCACACTGGAATGATACACAAAAAAATTATTCGACTATCAAAAAAGAAATTCTTTTGATAGTTTTGTGCATTTCAAAATTCCAAAGCGACCTTTTAAACCAAAAATTTCTTTTAAAAATTGATTGTAAATCTGCTAAAGAGGTTTTATAAAAAGATGTTCAAAACATAGCTTCAAAACAGATTTTTGCCAGATGGCAAGCCATTCTTTCTGTTTTTTATTTTGAAATCGAATACATAAGAGGAGATTCGAATTCAATTCCAGACTTTCTAACCAGAGAGTTCCTTCAAAAACTGGAGTGAAAATGCCAAGAAAATCGAAAGCAAAAGAAGAAAAGTCGACAGCAAGTTCAAAGCCTGTTCAAAGTCTAAAGAAGGAGATTTTACCCTCCTTTTCAAAGCCTATCCGAACCTGGACCAAAATCATCCAGGAAGAAATTGACAAAAGCAAGGTAGATCCGGCCCAACATCAATTACAAATTCAGGAGTGGCTTGCACAGCAAGATCCTGAATTTCTAAAAAGAGTCGAAGAATATTCAAAGCAAATGGTACAACTTCACCTCGAGGTCTCTCCAAAGACATCCTCCTCTTCCAACAAGGGTAAAGGTATACTTTCTATCCCTTTTTCAAAACCTGAGATAGAAATTTTCCCTCAAAGCCTATCTCAGAGCTCTCAAAGTATTTCAAAGCCCAACTCTCAAGAAATAGTTTTGTCACAAACGAAACTTTTGAAATCCAATGAGTATATAGAAAAGAAAAATTTTCAAAGCATTTTGACTATTGAGGAAGGATTCTGTACAAAAAGCCCCTCAAAATTGATTTCAAAGATTTTCCCTCCAGGATGATATTTCAAGCCCTGGAATATTTCAAAACCTCAATCCTACTACCAGTCTATCCTTGAGATAACTGGTTCTGCAAAGTTCAAACACTTCAAAAAGCACAAAGACCATAAAGACCCTGCATATTCCACATGCACCATACAAAGAATCATTCACCTTTCAGATTGGGGGATGGATTTACACTCATCAAGATCTTTTCCAACTTCCCTCCAAAGAACCTACCCGTCAAGCCTAAACACTTCTTTTAACTATTGGGATTACCAACAAGCTTGGTTTAATACCTTTCTTCTTCAAAACGAAGGACAAAACCATTCCTGGCTTTTCTACTTCGATACAAGCTCAATCCAAACTTCAAAGATCCCATATTAGTTAAAACAATGGTGGAATTTTTATGGCAATATTCCTGAGACTATAATTCCAGAAGTTCCACTTCTGTTTAACTTATTCAAATCCCACTATAAACCAAACAAAATAGAAAGACGTTTTCCCCCTTTACTTCTATTTTGTTCAAACTTTTTTCTCCCCTGGGTATGTGTATGGTATTTCCATTTCAATCAAGCAACAAATGGAGAAATCATCCTTGCCAGAAGATTCAAAGTCAAATGGTGGGATAAATTTAACCACCAAGAAAAATTATCACTAAAGTTGGTACAAAATTTCCTTTCAAAGAATAGCTTCGCCACCTCCGAAAGAATGAGACCACTTTCCGCATGTAAGTCCTTCATTATTCCAAAGCTAGCGGCGGCTCAAACAGAAGAAGATTTCTTACAATTGATCAAACAGTTGTCGGAAACCGCCTCTTTCAAAGGAAAATCGAAAGCTCCATCTTCCTCTTCTAGCACCAGCTTAGCAGCAATAGACCTAGATGGTGACTCGAACGAAGATGACTGTTTTGGGATATTCAAGCCCATCAAATGATACCTCTATAAAGCCCTTGGGTTGAAAACTAGAAATGGCAGCCCAAAATATTTATGTAATGGGCTAAATGCCCAATAATAATAATAAAAAAAAAAGAGTCATTTAAAAAGAAAAAGAAAGAAGACAAAAAGTGTCATTTAAAAAGAAAAAGAAAGAAGACAAAAGAATCTTTAAAAAAACAAAAGATTCTTCTCCAAATAGTGGCAGACAACTTCTGTAAAAGTAACAGAGCATTTTACTCCATTATCAAAAGAATACAAAAGTCGTAGAGCCCCTCATTCCACTAGGAAGAGCATCCAAATCTTCAAGACTGAAGACCTCTATAAATAGAGGAGTTTTCCAAAGAAGAAGGCAGACTGAAAAATAACAAGAGACTCTTGTATTCTTCAAGTCATACCATTAGAAATATAAGTGAGAAAAGAGAGAGTGTGAGAGTGATAGTGAGAAAACCACCTTCCTCTTATATTCAATTCCTCTTGTAAGTTATATTTCTTTTGTTTAAAGTTCTTATTCCAAAGTTTGTATATTTGTTCAAAGTTTGTATATCAATAAAATTTATCATTTTGTCTTCCATTCTTGTTTTAGATTTAACAAGCGTATGCTCTGTGCTTGACTCGTCTGAGGATCCTGCACACCAGAAACTTGTTAATCTTGCTGCATAGTAATATATATATACATAGTGCATATTAGATCTTAATAAATTCAACATGATGTAAATTTAATTTGTAACATTTATGATTCACAATATTTCTCAAGATAGGCGCAATGTATATTTAGACACATGAACTTTGATCATTTAGTCACTTTAACATTTTAACTTTCAATTTAACCTAACAAACACCTAAATTTTATTTTTATAATCTACTAAACACTATTAATTATCGTTTTAACCTAACAAATACCTGAATTTTATTTAATGGTAATATTAGAATACCTATGCATAATACACGTGGACATATTAAATAAAACTATATGTCAAGAAGTATTTAAATATTATAAAAATATAAATTAAGATGTTTATAAGGTTAAATTGAAAATTAAGGTATTAAGGTAACTAAATAGTCAAAATTCAAGTGTCCAAATATGCATTTAGCCTTTTAAGATATATAATAATTTTTGGTCTAGTATATACTATATTTAAATAAAATATATTATTTCCTGCACTTTACAAAAATATATACCATTTTTAAAATTTCATGAAATAAAATTATAGATTTATATATTATTATATAAATGTTTAAATTAAGAATAAATCAATATATCTATTGATAGAAATTTAGAAATAATTATTAATACAAAAGAAAGAAAAAATAAATTATAGAGTTAAATATAATTACTAGGAATTATTATAAAATAATATAAAAAATATTATAATCTAATTAAAGAATATTTAATCATAAAAATTCAATTTTTATTATTTTAAAATAAATAAAATATACTAATAAATTAAATATGGTAAAATATTTAATTAAAAGATCTCATTGTTACTTTTAAATATATTGTTTAGTTAATATTAATATCTTATTACTATTTAAATATTATTGTTTAGTTAATATTAATATCTTATTAACTTATTTTTTAATTATAAATTAATTTAAATAAAATGATAAAATAAAAATTAAAGAATAAATAAAAGAACATAAATACACTTGATAAAACAATATAAGTTCATGGTATCTAATAGAATTAACTTAAACCAACTTAAATTAGGTAGTTTTAGAAATATTCAGTTTTGAGGTTGAATAATTATTTCCTAAAATCATAATATTACTTCGTTAGTTTCTTTGTCGTCTTTTTATATATTAGGGTTTCGTTTCTAGAGTAGCAGACGCAGCCACCCACCACCAAACGCACTCTTCTTCTCTCCACTTTCCATTTTTTTCTTTTAGCTCAGCTTCATCGCCCATCCCTCTGCCGCCAATTAAACGGAGTCGCACCATTCTCTGGTAAGTTTTTTTTGCTCCGTTGTTCTTGTAGTTGTTCTATTTTTCTGTGTCCCATGGATTTCTTGATTTTCTCTTGGATGTTCTTAGAATTTTCTATTTTCAAAGGACTTAGCATGTCCTAGAATCTTAGGCCAGTGACGTGAAAAACAAATATTTGCTACTCTTACGCCTTTCTCTGTTCTTTAAATTAGTTGACGAATATTTGTTTATTTCAATTTTTTTTGTTTAACGATTTCAAGTTTCAGTCTTGTCATGGTATTATACTAATAAACATTGCTTCATTAGGTTAGAATTAAAAAAGAATTGCGATTGTAGAAGAACATCATTTGATTTCTGCTATGGGATAGCCCAGATGATTGTAACATATTTTATTATAATAAATTGTAAAGCATGATCTTATAGTAGTTCCTTTTGTTGAATTTTATATATCTCCCAGCATAATGTGGATGCAACTTTAGTCAAATTTGAGGTTTTGAAAAGAAGTAGATTAGGGACAAATTATAAGGTCTGGACTTTGGATGATAAATGATGATTGGATGACCAGAGGTTTCCCGTATGAAGATGAAGATAACGTTGTTCTGCAAAACATGAATATATGTCGCAGATATCATTTAGGAGTTATATTTTTCATATTTGTTAAAACAGAAGCCAGTTGGTTTAGTATTGCATCTGTTGAATCTTTGTTTGTCTTTCCAGAAACTTGAGGATGCACATCCTTGTTTAATATTATACTAATTGCTTTCTTCTGTTGCAGTGACTATGTGCACATGTTTCATGGTGTTAGTCTAGTATGTTGAACAATCTCATGTCACAGCAGTTGCCAATACAGAGCATTCAAATGGGTCAGGTGGAACCCATATCAAACAAATTGGACTCATCAATACAAATGGGAATAGTGGGACCTGAGAACAGTGGACGTTTACAACAGATACCAATGGCAAATATGCAAATGGGAATGATGGGACCAGTTTCTTCTGATGCACTATCACAGCAGATATCAGCATTACACAACAAAGCTCAGCCATTGGAACCTATGCCCAATAACAATGTTCTGCAGAAATTATCTGTTACAAACATGCAAATAGGAAATATAGATCCACGGGCAAGCAGTCTGACACCAGAGCAATTTTTGTTACATAGCAATGTGGGATCTCTGCAGTCAACAATGTTGAAGCGCAAGGCACCAATGGAAAGTACATCCAACAGTCCTGGGTTGCAGAAATTGTCAATGCCTAACAAGCGAGTCGTACAGATGGAACATAGGCCATGGATGCAGCATTTATCAGCTCCAAATAAATTACCAGTGCAATCACAGTCCATTTCCAGTCCTTCAGGTTTGCAGCGGTCACAAGCACCATCTAAGAAATCAACTTCCAGCAAGGCTGGGCTGCAGCAGTTGTCAGCTCAGAAAAATCAAAGTGGACAGCCATCTCCAAGGTTTCAAAGCGAGTCATCTGAATCTGTGAGGTCCAAATTAAGGGAATCATTAGCCGCAGCTCTAGCTTTGGTTTCTATGCAGCAGGATACATCTGGTAAGAGCTCTGAAAATGAAGATGCTAGTATTGCAGGATCAACACAAGAAAATTCTAAATCTTCTGTGCATGATTTGGGAACTACTGATGCTGGTAATCACATGTCTGAGGGGGCCAAGAGATCTTTGTCAGTCAAGGAGGATCCCTTAGATCAAAAGCGTAACGATGATCATAGTACAGCACAAGGATTTTCCTCCAGTAATGCTGGTGATTGCTTACAGCCCTCAAAAACTGATGGACAGTCAACTATTAGCATGCGTGATGAAGAAACTTCATTTAGCGATTGCTTTTTTGTCAAAGATGAACTCTTGCAGGGAAATGGCCTGTCATGGGTATTGGAACCTGTGATGGGGGTGGCAGAAAATAAGGACATTGAAACTACTAAAAGACCGCTGGATCTGGAGGATTCTTCGCATGTCAGTGGAGGACAAGCAGTTCCATCTCCACAAACTGTGGCATCTACAATTGAAGCAGAACTCTACAATCTATTCGGTGGAGTAAACAAAAAGTATAAGGAGAAAGGAAGGTCTCTTTTGTTCAATTTGAAAGATCGTAATAATCCTGAATTGAGGGCAAGAGTTATGTCAGGAGAAATTCCCCCTGAGAAACTTTGCTCAATGACAGCGGAGGAGCTTGCATCTAAGGAGCTTTCTGAGTGGCGGATGGCAAAAGCTGAGGAGCTTGCTCAAATGGTTGTATTGCCTGATTCAGATGTTGATATGAGACGATTGGTGAAGAAAACGCACAAGGGTGAGTTTCAAGTGGAAGTTGAACCGGTGGATATTGTCTCAGCAGAGGTTGCCATTGGGGCAAGCTCAGTCACTCGTATGCGACCAAAACCAAAGGAGAAGAGAGCCTCTTCCCCCTCGAAACGTGATCAAATGAAAGATAAAGGGTATGCTTCAAATGAAAAGAGTAGTTCAGAGGTTGAGGATGTTCTCATGATTCCTTCCAGTGAAGGGACTGATTTGATGCAAGGGCTTATGGTGGATGATGAATTGAAAGATGCAGAGTTTCTTCCTCCAATTGTCTCCCTTGATGAGTTCATGGAATCCCTTAATTCAGAGCCGCCTTTTGAAAATTTACCAGTTGATAGTGGAAAAACAGCACCTGTCTCTGATAAGGATGATTCACAAGTTGGCTCAGAATCCAAGTCTCCTGATGCAACAATAAGAGATCCTGATGATAGAACCTCTAGTAGTCGTGACATTGTGGATGTAAAACACATAAAACCGGATACTGATGGGAAGTCCACTGACAATCATGGGAAATCAGAAACAGCACCTACATTCCATGTACCAAAGGGTGAATGTGTTTGGGAAGGCTTGCTTCAGCTGAATGTTTCAGTTCTGGCCTCAGTTATTGGCATTTTTAAAAGGTAAGTATCACATAACATGGAAATCATGATAAACATTTTTTGCACATTGATTAGGTTTTCCCTTTTTGTTATGTTTAATCTATATTTTAAACTCTAGCAAGATAGAGGATTAAAGTGTTTGTATGACTTGGTGTAGTTTTATGTGTTCTTTATTGCATATCTGTTTCTCAAATAAGGTTTCAATTCTATCATTTATGCAGACATATTGATCAACTGATGAGTTCGTATATTTCTATTTAATTTGTTTCAAGAAGAGTTGATATGTTTGCAGATGTCATCGAGCGCATTTGTTATGTAGATCTCTTTACTTATTGTAGTTGTGGTTTTTATTATTTTTAATTTTTTTTTCTTTTCATTTATTTCTATAGTGGTGAAAAAACATCTTCCAAAGGCTGGCCTGGCCTTATTGAGATCAAGGGAAGAGTCAGGCTCGAACCATTTGAAAAGTTCCTCCAAGAGCTTCCGATGTCCCGAAGTCGTGCTGTTATGGTATCTCAAGTTTCTTTTCGTTGTACTAAATTTTGTTTATGCTACTACTGTCCAGAAAAGAGGGATAGCATTCTGTCCCTTTCAGTTGATCCTGGCTTGCAATCGGTGGTGCAGTATATGGCGTTATCAACCATGGTTAATGACATTTGTCTTAGGCTAATGAGAGTTTGTATGAACGCTTTGCAAGAGAAAAGTTTAAATCAGCGTTTTCAACCCAGTATACATCAAGGAGAACTTATACTTATTTTGACTAGATATATGATTTCTGGTTTTGACAATGGGGAAGTTTGTCACTGTGCCATAAAAATTGAAAGCTGTCTTTCTGGATCTGTGAGCTCATTGTTGGTTCCAAGCAAAAAGTATTTTTTCTTGTTTGTAATTAACTTGAAAAGTAGGCTGTGTTTGAGAATTTCTAAAAATATGTCGAGGATGATAATCTCTTACCATCCCAGGTTGGCTGCAATATTTTATCTGTTGGGTGATAATGAACAGGAAAATGTTATCCCTGTTGTTGCTTTTGTTTCTGAATTTGGATAATTGATGGATGGAAAATTTGGTTTTTAAAATTGGAAGGAATCATCCCCATAGATGGCCTTCCTCTTGAAGCAAACAGTTATAAAAAATAGATGACTCTTGTACAGGATATATACATATATATATTTTTAAAATCAAAGCACGTTTTTTAATTCATAGATTTATAATTACATGCTAGGAACTGTTGATAAAAGCCATTTGCCAGTTGGCAAACATGATTCCTATGTTATGTATCCTTTAAGTGGGTCTGATTTGTCCCCCTCATTCTCTCTGCAAGTTGCGTGTTATTACTTAGTAGGAAATTCTTTTGCTAATCGGAAGGAATCTTTTGCAGGCTGTGCACTTTGTTGGCAAGGAGGGGTCCTCAGAAAGTGAGAGTGCGGGTGTCAGCGAGGTAAGCAATTCAGTAAATATTATGTTGCATCATTTTACAGTCAGTCATTTGGTAGCCTGTCATTTTCCTTGTTAGCTGGTGACTGAAATGCTTCTCCTTGCAGGTGGCTGATTCATATGTTATGGATAGTAGGGTGGGTTTTGGCGAGCCTGCTCCTGGTGTAGAACTCTATTTATGCCCACCTCATTCAAAGACCCGTGAAATGCTTGGCAAGGTCCTCCCGAAGGACCAAGTTGATGCCCTTAATGCTATTGATAATGGTCTAATTGGTGTTATTGTGTGGAGAAAACCTCAAATAACGTCAACAATATCACCCAACTCTGCATCACACCATAAGCACAATTCCAAAAAGGAACATTTCACCTCTAGGAGACACCAAGAAAAAGATGCTAATCTCAATGTGAATGTTACTGCTAAACAGCAGCCTTTACCCCTTGCTGGGCCTTCTGCTTTTACTAAACCTCAACCTGATGACAACGAGGATGATGATGATGATGATTTGCCTCCTGGATTTGGCCCACCAGCCACTCGTGATGAGGATGACCTGCCTGAGTTTAATTTCTCAAGTGGTTCTGTTACTCCTAGGTCTCAGACTTCCACCACCCAAAGTGTAATTCAGGGTCAAGGAATGTCTCATTTTCACCAACATTCCCAAGCCCATTCTCGCCCTGTAGATCAAATGAGAGAGCTTGTACATAGATATGGACAACCTAAAACTAGTACCTCGTCAGGGAATTGGCAGGATAAAAGAGGTTTTGGGGTTGTGGTGCAGCCTTGGGATGATGATGATGATGATATGCCTGAGTGGCGCCCAGAAGATAACAAACAAGTACCACATCCACGCCCGCACACACACTCACAGCCAGTGCATATGCACGGCATCCAGCAGCCAATATTACGTGCCAATATGATACAGGAAACTCCTCACCAACAAATGGCACAGCAACCCATGTCTTTGCAGCCAATGTTACGCCCCAATATGGTCCAAGAAACTCCACAACAAATGGCACAGCCAGCCATGCCTTTGCATTCCCAAATGAATGGGATACATGGTCACCAAAATACAGCCCCATCATGGCAGCAGCAGGGCCCTTGGATGGTTCAACAAAATAGTGCCCCTTTATGGCAGCAGCAGGGCCCTTGGATGGTTCCTAACCCTGGCTCTCACGGCCTGCCTGTCTATCAGCCTAACAGCGTGCAGTTCTATGGGGCTCCTGGACCGGAAGCTGGGCAGCAAGGCATGGCTTGGCGTAGAGATGCTCCTGCAAGTAGAGGCTTTTAAGAAAATATATCTTGTATTTAGCTTTTGACATCCTGTACTAGTGTTAGATAATCTTACCTCATTTTCGGTTTTAGCATATTTCCTTAATATGGTTCTTTTATTCTTCTGTTGTGATTCAGTTGAGCAAAATAATTATAAACCCTACATATACATGGGAACCAAATGACAAGTAGGCAGAACTTTTTCATGCTTGTGTAAAGTTAGTAAACTTTTTCATGCATTTAGGGCTTGTTCGCTGGTGAATGTTGGAAAAGTAGGTTTAGAATTTTATTGTCTATTATATTTATTTTTGATAGAAAATCTAATTTACTTTATTATTTTTAAAAATTATATATATATATATATATATATATATATATATATATATATAGAGAGAGAGAGAGAGAGAGAGACTAATACAATAAAAGAGAAAACACTAAATTAATTTACCAACCAAACATTTTCTAGCCAAATAGGAGCACTCAAAAATGACATCGTACCGTATGGATAATTGTATCAAAAGTCAAGTTTTTACTTTTACTAGAAATCCTACTCCAATTAGGAGTCCTATTCCAACTAGGAATCCTACTCCACCTAAGAATCCTACTCCAACTAGGAATCTTAGTTCCACTAGGAGTCCTATTCTAACTAGGAATTCTAGTTCTACTAGGAGTCCTATTCTAACTAGGAATTCTTGTTCTACTAGGAGTCCTATTCCGGCTAGAAGTCCTATTCCAACTAGGAATCATAATTCAATTAGAATTGTATAGCCACTTAAATATGATGGACTAATGACTATAGCGTGTATGAAGAAGTTCAAGAATGCTTTAGGAGTGTTCGTGAAGCAAAAGTTGAAACTTGAGTTGGAGATCCAAAGTCCAAGTAAGATTGAGTTTAATCAAGGCAATGAGTCTCAAGTTCATTTTATCAACTTAATTCAATATGTGAAGGCATAATCAAGTCAAGATAAGCCCAAGAAATCAAGTAAAGCTACTTGAAGTCCAATACTAAAAAGTAGGCCACATATCATATATTACTTAAGCTCAATTGTCAAGTTTATTATATGGGCTTAGATTGGACAAATTTTAGGAGTTTTTGTTCATTTAAAGAAATCTTTTAATAGTTAATAGTCTTATTTTAAGTTATCTTTTTAGCTTAGGAGTTTTATTCCTGGTTTTTTTGTTATTTGTTTCCTTATCATTACAGAATTAAGATTTTTTAAGGTCTATATAACCCAGTACAAACTTCTATATAATGGAAATTGTTGAATATTAATTATTTGAGTTGATTCACTTTTTTTGTTCTCTATGGACTTGTAAAGGCTTGTTACAAATTTAGTTTAATGTGAACTTATGTTTTTATTAAACAACATTTAATTCTTTATAATTAAGATTCTTAAGTACAAGTTACTTAAGGGTCTCGTTTATAATTAAGGTTCTTAAATACAAAACTTAAGGGTCTCGTTGGGAGTTAGGTGTTTTCTTGCTTGATTAGGTGAATGATTCTTGGTAAAGACATTAACTTGAATACGGGTTTGGCATAAATTAGCCACATTCGTATCATTTGGTATTAGAGTTTCGGCTCAGCAATCAAGTACGTATCCTTTATTGTTTTAGTTGATTTGTTTTGTTTAGTGTCAAAAAACAAAAAAATATCTTAATCTATTATTTTCTTCTTCTTTGTGATTTATTTTATTATCTAGAGTTTTTTTCTTTTTCAATTCGTCTTTCTTGATATTTTTAGAGTCCAATTAATTTTTTTTATTTCTTTAACGTTAAATACGCTCTTTATTCTACAGAAATTAAATATGTCCTTTTTGTTTAATTCATTCATCAAGCTTAATCTTTCGTTATTTTCTCTTATTCTTGGTCATTAAGTCTAGTTTTATTTTGGCTTAAATACAATTTAAATCATGATCTTTATCGGTTTTTGCAATTTTAACCAATCCTTCCAATTTTGGTAATTTCTATCATAAGCTTTAAAAGACTTGTATATCGAAGCATAAACACAAACCCTGTTTGAAATTAAATGACATGGCTAACGGGGCTTGTTAAGGTTCTCCAGCTCAATTAAAAAATATTGCCACGAAGAAGTCCATTTTCCACTAGCAAAATACTTCTTTTTGATCATGTTAGCATTAAAATCCCTAACTTGTTACTGAAATCTCTAATTTCTCTTTGCACAACAAAAATCTATTGAAGGGTGACAACTCTTAACAACCTAAATTTTCTTCATTTTTTCATTCAAATTAGTATTGAGAAAATGTCTAAAAGCTCGCAAAATTTAAGTACCTCATGAGCATCATATTCAAGTGCAATTCCTATGAAGTATTGTGGGCATGATATGGTAGTTGATTTTTTAACATCGTGGACTGACGAGAATCCTAGGAGAAGATTTTATCAATGTCTAGTTAGAATGGTAATGTAATATATTCTGCAATGTGATATTGTTCTCTATCTAGGGTTTGACACTAATTTTAGTTATTTTTTCTCCTAAGCATGATGATTGTCATTTCTTCAAATGATTTGATCGAGAATTATCATGCTTCCAAAGGGGCTTGATACTTAGATTGAAGGCTCAAAGGGATAGCTCGAAAGAGCAAGTGAGATGTAAAGCTCAAACGGAAAGAATATTGAATGAAAAAGTTAAAGCTGCCTTAAGATAGAATGATAAGCTAATTGTCAATAATGCAAAATCGGATAAGAAGTTTGAAGAAATAGAGTGCAAGAAGACTCAACTAATTTTAGAGAATAAAATTCTTAAGGTAAAGCTTGTGAAGAAAAAATCATATTTAAAGATATTGTTGTTTGTTATAGTTTGTATTTGGAAAAAGGTGCGAATAAGTCCCTAACGTTTGGAGCGAAGAGCACATAAACCTCTAATCTTTTCTTTTTGGCGCAAATAAATACATGAAATATCTTTACTTTACTATAAGTCCCTAATCATATGGAGATTCTTTTTGAAATAAACGACCATTTAATACACTGATGAAAGAGAGTATAATATATATTTTACTTTATAATTTTAAAGTTTAATATATTTAACTTTATTATTAAAATAAAAAATCAAAAGCAATACCCATTCTTTTCTCTGACTATATACTTCTTATTTTCATGTCCATAGCCAAATGTCCTCATCTTTATCTCTATATTCTCATTTTCTTCGCCTATATTAGTATAACGTTAATGATAAAAGAAGACATTAATTATCAAAGATCAACAAGCCATAAGTTCCAAATTAAAGTGCCTTGATACATATGAATAAAAGAAAAAGGAAAAACATTGAAATTTAGAAGTTTTGGAAAAGAACAAGAAAAAGACAAGAAATCCCATGTTAAGTATTAGAAAAAATTGTAACCATTCTTCTGTAAGACATGAGGATTTACTTTATAGTTTGAAACTCTTTAGAAAAGTCGGTCACTTGGCATGCAACAATAGGTGGACATGCATAATATCAAAACTCATTGAAATTTTTTTATTGCAAATGAAGACTTTAAGGTTATAACACTATTGTTGGTATCGAAAACCCTTTTAAGTGCCGATGATGAAGGTTACAACACCGTCCTCTCATGCTCCAATTTTTATCGTGCTTCTAGTCGATCTTTTGTTCCTCCTTTTGATTCTTTATCCATTTCCATTTCTTCTTGTAATCCCTCTACTCTAATACTTCTTATTGATTAAATGAAACTTTGAAGAGGTGAGACAAATTAACAATTTGGACTTATTGGTTTAAAGTGTGTTTGCATTAATTTTATTATTATTTGATTTTGGGTATTTGAGAGTCTTGGTCTAGATTAATAATGAGGAAGAGATGGAAATTGAGAAATAGTAACTTTTGGGTATTTGATTTTTGAAAGATATTAAACACATTACTAGGTTGTTGGTTAGTTTCATTATGATAATGAAGTGAAGTAACAATGGTGGGATGATATTGGTGGTGATGAGTTGTAGCCGCTGGAGGTGATGATGTTGAAGGTTTTTTTATTTGAGAAATCAAAGTTAAAGGTTTTTTAATATTAAAAATTATAATTGATTTTGAAAATACTTACCTGGACAACGACGTTTATTTATTATTGAGTCTTCGTCTGACTTGGGACTTATAGTATAGTAAAAACATTTTAACATATTTATTTGTGCCAAAGAAAAGATTAAGAATTTATATGCTCTTCACTCCAAATGTTAAAGGCTTATTTGCACCTTTTCCCTTTGTATTTTATTTACGTGTTGAAATTGCAAGTATGTGGTGTTTGCAGTACTATATTTACAGAGAAGATGATGTTGCCTAACTAGTATGATATGTAAGCATAGTAGATATAGTTTGAATATGTAAGCTGTACTGGTTAATTATGAATGACATGTTATTTGTTAAATGCAAAAATTGTTATTTTTAATCCAACAGAATTGTAAAAAAATATGTTTAGTATAACATATGTTATAATCTTATAAAAAATTATAAGTCACTAATAACAAAATAACATAACATAGGTTTAACTTTTATCATTGAGTAATATTGTGAAGTTGAGATAAAAAATGTGTTTGGTATTTCATAAGATTGGCTACAATCTTCAAAAAAATATAGCCACTAATAATAAATAACATAATATATATGTCCACTTTAGTTTGCATTGCTTTCTTGAGTTCTTAAAACTTGTGAAATAGTATTACATCTGCCTTTAACAGATCTGCCACCCAGGTTCTTCCTCCATTTGGTGTCCTACCCCCTATTACACCTCTTTATGAAGCTGTTAGTATACTAGTTGTTGCAGTAGTAGTGGGTGCATTGCTGGTGCACTAGTAGTTTGCTTTTTTAAATTTCTTATCATGGCTGCCTTTATTGTAGCTCTTATGCCAAAAAATATATCCCACTCTTTTATTCTCAGGCATCTACCAAAAGAATAAGTCATTCATTAATAGTTATTCAATACATAAATAAAACCATTCAAAACAAGTGCAAATTAACATACCCTCATATATATATATATTCCCAATTTCTTCAAATATTCTCACACTATATCCTTGTTGACCTTTCTATACTCATTTGCTTTGGTATTTGCACTTGTATTGGTTGTGCCATTTTCCTGTTATATGTGTTGACCTAGGAGTAGATTGTTGTTGTGAAATTATTTCATCAAGTATAGGTGTTTTCCTTGCTCTGCCCCTTTTTATCTAAAAATAATTATTCCACAATGTACATAATTTATTGCAATAACATTGATCATCAATATGAAATAGAAAGTTCAAAATTAACTTACTGAAAATTTAAGTGATCTGTGGATTGCTCATTCTACTGTTGGCCACATCTTCCTACCATTTACGGGTTCGATTGCAAATTGGTAGGTCTATATGTAATTATTCACAGTAAAATATGGGTCCACATATGTTGCAAGGTCTTGTTTCATGAAATAAATGCAGCTGCAAGCATGAATGCATGGGACCCTATATATGTCCTAAGCCCTACAAGTGCACGACTTATTTACTAAATCAACCATAAAACCATCATTTCCTATTGCTACTTGTAATTTGTCCCTTATAGCTGGTTTAGTTAAGCATAACCTGCCATTATATAATATCAGCTCCAATTTTGCCTAACATTAGGACATATAATATCTTGACAGCCGCTTTATCCATTAATTTCTTATGTTGTCTTTCCATTAAAGCACATCTTATGTCTTCTAGCATATTAATTATGTGCTTTTCCCTAGCTTTCATTATATATCCATTAAAAGTTTTGCAAACATTGTTGTCTACCATATCAAACTTAGTTATAACACAATAATAGGACTTACAAGATTTTGTTGAATCCCTTGCTAGGAAGTTCAAATATGCTACTTCATTTTAGCTTTCATCACATCCAAAGTCTCATTCAGAGCAGCCTCATATGTGTTCCTAACCGCCTTCTAGAATAAGTTCTTCAAAATCTGCTCTTTAAATTTAATTTTTTCAATTGCAATAAACGTGCCTTGCACAATTGAGATGATCTACAAATAGAATTAAATTGCTAATGGCATTTATCAGTCCCTACAAAGAAAGGCAACCATCAGTTAATAAATAATAAAAGTAGAAAAATCAAATAACTAAATAATGTAGTTAGAATAGATAAGTATTACCTTCTGCTGATCAGATACAAATGTCCATTATATCTCATAAACTACATGTAACTCCTTAAATACAAGTTTCAAAAACCATGATCAGTAATATTCATTTTTTGCCTATACTACTACCCAACACACAGGAAACATCTGGTTATTACCATCTTTTGCCACTGCTGTCAATAGTGCCTTTCCAAAAAAGTCTTTAAGAAACAACCATCAAATCCCAACATGGGTCTACCACCATTCAGGATCCCCTTTCTTAAAGAGCTAAAACCTACAAAGAAACCTTTAAATATTGCACCCTCATCCAAAAGGAAATCAAATCTGCCCTCTTTATCAACCCTCATCAACTTTACTTTATAAGAGCTTAGCATCGTGTAATGCTCAAACACAGATCTTCTAAGCATTTTTAGGGCTTTCCACTCACCCTATACAACTTTCAGTTACTCATGCTCATACCATACTTATCAAGCAAGTCATGTTCTAAGTCTTTGATACTCTAGTTAGGATTCAATCTAAATATGTATAAATACTCTTTAGCAACCCATGTAGTTGCTGCTTTAGCTATTTTTTATTTTCTTATGGCAGTTATGATTAACATAGTAGGACTTTATAGCAATTTGCTCCTTTGGTATCATGCTGCCATACAACCTCTACTGACACCTAAGGTCACATTTTGCTTTCCAACTGGTTAACATTAGACCTTGTAGTTTTTATATCGTGTCCTTTTAGATCACATATCTTGTCACAGCTGCCTTGCACTGAGCTGAGCTTTTAAATCTCATTCCAAGGATGAAATCAAAAGAATTATGCTCACATTTAGGATTATAAGTCACTTTCTTCTTATCTTTCTGCTACTACACTCATCACCTACATCTTCTTCACTAGTATAAAGTGAATTAACATCACCATCTGAATCTTCATATTCAGATACAAATCCATTCTCATCGAGCTCTTTTTTAGCAGTATTAGCTTTCGTAGTCATCAAGTTATTACTCATATTGAACCTTTTCATAATATCGATCATATCAATACCAGATCTTTTAAATTTTGCCTCGTTTTGTCTAGCCTCTATATATTCTTCATCATCTGAAGCTAGTTCATGGTCTGACAAGCCATTATTTGTATCACTTTCACCAACAGAACAATAGTCTAGATCATGGTCATTATCATGTTCAACAAAGTAATTTTCTCTTTCCCTGACCTCATTCTCCCATGAAAATATCTACATTAACTGCATCATATTCTTCTTATTCTTCTACATCTATAAGTCCATCATCTGCATCTATCAAATCTTGGGAGTGACTTCCCTCACTAACAACATTTCTTTTACCCATCAAATCTTCTTCAACTCCATCTGCCTTATCAATATATATATTAATCATTCTAAAACCATTGCTAACATGATGTAACATCTCCATCACAGACACATCATCTTTCATTTCCTTATACTCACCAAAACCACTCACATCGAGTATTCTATAAGCAATCTTACTGTCACGACCCCATCCGTGGGCCCGTGACCGGCACTAGGGAATGGGTAGGTGTAAGGCCATCGAATCCCGTAGTAAGCCTGACACTCACAACTCAAACAAATCTCATCTTAAATTAATATTATTAAAGCCACAAATTATCTTAATAACTACATTTTACAGTAACATTAAATTTTACACAATTAAATCGGTCTGCCAGAAGAACTAGGCGAGACCCAAATCTCAGAAAATTTATAACTGATACATCTACTATTACTACTACGGAGAATCTAAGATTTACCAATTTACATACCAAATCAAATACATCACCCGATGATGAAGGAGTCGGGTTACTAGATAAGAGTCGCGGGAAGACCAATAGTCACAGATCTGAAAAAAAATAGTAAATTGAGATTGTCAGTCTCGAGAGTGAGTTAAAATCAAATAATCTAGAGACTATTGCAGTTTCACAGAAAATATTAATTATTCGAATCAGTATATTAAATCATGCACGTAAATACAACTCATATTATAATCATACCATAATAAATAAAAATATATATTTTTACTTTTACGGGACGAGTGGCTCAGTAGAACCCTAACCCCAAATTCTAGTAGCCTTTTGGCTCTCTTAATCCAATAAGACTGGCGCCCAGAGAGCAATGCTCGACCAGGGACCTTTACTCCGGCATCTCATTCCAATAGGACTGGCGCCAGAGAGCGAAGCTCGACCAGGGTCCTTAACTCCAGTCCGGTCACTTAATATTCACTATCTAAATAAGCCGGCGCCCAGAGAGCAATGCTCGACCAGGGACCCTTACTCCGACATCTCACTCAAATCAGCCTAGAGAACCATGCTCGACCAGGGCAAAACTCATAATAATCTTATTACCGCAATTTACTCAGATCAGCCCAGAGAGCCATGCTCGACCAGGGCGAACTCATAATAATCTTATTACATGTCCATGATCATTACCAGTGCGCACGTAGTCCTGATGTAACCCATCAGGTGGCATGTTCTACGAAAGCCACATTCCCAAATCGTAATCATCACATTTAATAAAATATCATGGTCTAATGAAATCATTCAACACATTATCAAAATAAAGATTAAAAATTTAGGGCAAAGCAACGTGCAATTCGTGTGGAAAACTAATAATATTTGTATTATTATAACATTACTAATAATTATATTTATATTATTTTCAATAATTAATAATCAAGTGAAATCATTTATATTGCTATACTAATAATAATATTAAGCATAAATTCTAAAATAGCATATTAAAATCAGATTTAGCAATAGTGCAATGATTAAATGACTTTAACTCACAGAATTAAGCGACCTCCTAGCTCTGCTCCGGTGCCTTGGTTGGAGCGAGCCGAACAGACAGATCATCTAATCACGGAAAATAATTTATCAATTATGTTGAACAATTACAATTGACCCTAGGTCTAGATTCCTAGGACTGATTGTCTAAGAATCTCGACTCGGTAAATTCTACCGAAAATTCGGCAGAACCTCTCCTACAACACGGACATTTATCCCCCGTAAAACGGGTTCAGGACCTGCCAGAAAAACACTTCAAAAATCCAATAATCCAAACAACGGGAGTCGGGTCCCCAAACTTCACTATTTTTCCCGACTCCGCTAAACAGCACAAAACACGAGGCAGACAAACTGACAAACAATTATTTTTGATTCACAAATATCATCTAATACTCAATATAAACCAATAGACACACAATTAAACCAAGAATTTCCAAAATTACAGGCTAGAGAAAATTACCGAGACGCTCGGTCGCTCGGTCGACTCGCCTCCAGCCGCCAGAGTCCGATCGACGATCCGAACTCACCATCAGACTCGAAACA